>NC_135823.1:48133997-48754558 GCF_964213995.1 Mustelus asterias | reverse complement strand
ATGCTGCCCCCTACTGACTGACAACTGCACAAAGAGATAGTTGGCTTGTGTTTGTACAGCACTTCATTTCTCAAACATCTCCATATGCTTCATTACAATGAGTTACTTTGAAATACAGTTGCTTATGTTAACAAATTTTAAACAAATTGTGCTTTTGATTTATAAACGTTTCTATAGTTTTAAAGTACAACTGGCTGTTTTAATTACTGTACTGTAAGAAACAAGGTTGTGTGCATAGTCATGAGCTTGGAGACATTACTCTCTCTCATGGACTTGTGTGAGACTTGATCAACCTGCAACTGCACAAATGCATGTTTCCCCTCATTTATCTCACTCACTAAACTATTTGCTAAATGAGTGTAACCAAGATTCTCCATTTCTACTTCAAAATTCCAATGGGTGCAATACTTCAAACTTTACTTATTAGTGTCATAAGCAGGCTTACATTAACACTGCAATGGAGTTATTGTGAAAATCCCCATGTCCCCTAGTTGCGCCACACCGGCGCCTGTCCGGGTACACTGAGGGAGAATTTAGCACGGCCAATGTATCTAATCAGCACATCTTTCGGACTGTGGGAGGAAACCGGAGCACCCAGAGGAAACCCACGCAGACACGGGACTCCACACAGACAGTGACCCAAGCCAGGAATCGAACCCAGGTCCTTGGTGCTGTGAGGCAGCTGTGCCAGCAGCACTGCCCCACCGTGCTGCCCACCTTTTTGTTTTAAGATAAGGATCTCTCGGAATTGGGCATGATGACATTTATAATCAATTCTTATTGACTTACTACCAGTGCTACATGACTGGTCTTTAAATCTCCTGATTTTTGTCTTGATTCGCTCACCTGAAGTTACACAACCTGAACCATCTAATATCCTGGACAATGTTTATCCTTTAACCAGTGCCACATGTTACATGGCCATTTATCACTTTTGATGTTCATGGGACCTTGCTGTGCACAAAATGTGCAAATGTCTATCTACATAACGCTGCATTTTGAAATTCATTTAATGTGTTTTTATTTTCTAATAGTTTCTCAAATTATTTGTGCCCAGTTGATCTGTCTCTGCTCCTGTGATCTTTAACTTTCTGTACTCTTATCAACTCCAACCAAAGGAATTAAATTACACTTGACCATTTAGTTGCTTTTGGCCATGCATACATTGACAACCAATATTCTGCATTAACAAAAAGTGTTCACAGATTGCTGTGACAAAATCTCTCCTGACCCTTCTGTTTGTGGAACTGTCATCATATGTCATCACCTGGACACTTCAGATGAAATTCAGAATTGCCCTTCACAAAACAAATGCTTATGGGGTGGCACAGTGGTTAGCACTGCTGCCTCACAGCGCCAGGGACCCGGGCTCAATTCCCGGCTTGGGTCACTGACCGTGTGGAGTTTGCACATTCTCCCCATGTCTGCGTGGGTTTCCTCCGGGTGCTCCGGTTTCCTCCCATAGTCCAAAAATGTGCAGGTTGGGTGGATTGGCCATGCTAAATTGCCCCTTAGTGTCAGGGGGACTAGCTCAGGTAAATGCATGGGGCTATGGGGATAGGACCTGGGTGGGATTGTGTCGGCGCAGACTTGATGGGCTGAATGGCCTCCTTTGGCACTGTAGGATTCTATGATTCTTAGCTCATGAAGCATGCTGTGGGAAATGAGACTCATTTATTGGTGACCCAAAACAGTTTTCCTCGCGTGTTTGCTTTTATATTTGTTCTTGGAATGTGAACGTTGCTGGTAAGGCCAGCATTTTTATTGTCTCCTTCTAATTGTCCTTAAAAAGATGGTAGTAACTACCTTCTTGAGCCCCTGCTGTCCATGTGATATAGGTACATCCATAATGCTGCTAGGGAGTGAGTTCGAGGATAGGAACAACAATTCCAAGTCAGGATGGTGTGTGACTTGGAAGGGGACTTAAAGATTGATGTTCCCATCTGTCTGCTGACCTCGTTTCTCTATATTAAGAACAAAGAACAATACAGCACAGGAACAGACCCTTCGGCCCTCCAAGCCTGCGCCGCTCATGTGCCCACTAGACCATTCTTTTGTATCCCTCTATTCCCAGTCTGTTCATGTGGCTATCTAGATAAGTCTTAAATGATCCCAGCGTGTCCGCCTCAATCACCTTGCTTGGCAGTGCATTCCAGGCCCCCACCACCCTCTGTGTAAAATACGTCCCCCTGACATCTGTGTTGAACCTTGCCCCCCCTCACCTTGAACCCGTGACCCTTTGTGTTTGTCACCTCCGACCTGGGAAAAAGCTTCCCACTGTTCACCCAATCTATGCCCTCTATTAGGTCGCCCCTCATCCTCCGTCTTTCCAGGGAGAACAACCCCAGTTTACCCAATCTCTCCTCATAGCTAAGACCCTCCATACCAGGCAACATCCTGGTAAACCTTCTCTGTACTCCCTCCAAAGCCTCCACGTCCTTCTGGTAGTGTGGCGACCAGAACTGGACGCAGTATTCCAAATGTGGCCTAACCATCGTTCTACACAGCTGCAACATCACATGCCAACTTTTATACTCTATGCCCTGTCCAATAAAGGCAAGCATGCCATATGCCTTCTTCGCCACCCTCTCCACCTGTGCTGCCACCTTTAAGGATCTGTGGACTGTGTCTATACTCCTGATGGTTCTGCCATTTATTGTATAGCTCCCCCTTACATTAGATCTACTGAAATGCATCACTTCGCATTTATCTGGATTAAATTCCATCTGCCATTTCTCCGTCCAATGCTCCAGCCTATCTATATCCTGCTGTATTCTCTGACAATGCTCATCACTATCCGCAACTCCAGCAATCTTTGTGTCGTCTGCAAGCTTACTGATCACACCAGTTACATCTTCCTCCAAATAATTTATATATATCACAAATAGCAGAGGTCACCAGTACAGAGCTCTGCGAAACACCACTAGTCACAGACCTCCAACCGGAAATAGATCCCTCCACTGCTACCCTCTGTCTTCTATGGCTAAGCCAGTTCTCCACCCATCTAGCTAGCTCACCTTTTATCCAGTGAGATTTAACCTTTTGCACCAGCCTGCCATGAGGGACCTTGTCAAACGCTTTACTAAAATCCATATAGACGACATCCACGGCCCTTCCCTCGTCAATCGTTTTTGTCACCTCCTCAAAAAACTCAACCAAATTTGTGAGGCATGACCTCCCTCGTACAAAACCATGCTGTCTATCGCTAATGAGACTATTCAGTTCTAAATGCGCATATATCCTATCTCTAAGAATCTTCTCCAACAACTTCGCTACCACGGATGTCAAGCTCACCGGCCTATAATTACCCAGGTTATCCTTGCTACCCTTCTTAAATAACGGGACCACATTTGCCATCCTCCAATCCTCTGGGACCTCACCTGTGTCCAGTGAAGAGACAAAGATTTCTGTTAGAGGCCCAGCAATTGCATCTCTCGCCTCCCTGAGGAGTCTAGGATAGATGCCATCTGGCCCTGGGGATTTGTCTGTCTTAATGTTTCTTAAAAAACCTAACACTTCCTCCCTTGTAATTGAGATTTTTTCTAACGGGTCAACACATCTCTGAGACAATACCAGTCAACATGTCCCTCTCCTTTGTGAATAATGATGCAAAGTATTTGTTTAGGATCTCACCTACTTCCTTTGGTTCTAAGCATAATTCCCCTCGTTTGTCCCTGAGAGGTCCGATTCTTTCCCTAACAACCCTCTTGTTCCTAACGTATGTATAAAATGCCTTGGGATTCTCCTTAATCCTGTCTGCCAAGGACATTTCGTGACCCTTTTTTGCCCTTCTAAGTCCCTGTTTGAGTTCTTTTCTACTTTCTCTGTATTCTTCCAGTGCTCCATCTGTTTTTAGCTGCCTGGACCTCATGTATGCCTCTTTTTTCTTTTTGATTAGTCCCACAATTTCACTGGTTATCCACGGCTCTCGAATCCTACCTTTCCTATCCTTCCTCTTTACAGGCACATGTCTGTCCTGCAGTCCTATCAACTGCTCCTTAAAAGACTCCCACATGCCAGATGTGGATTTACCCTCGAACAGCCTCTCCCAATCAACAGCCACCAAATCCTGCCTAATCCGGCTGTAGTTAGCCTTCCCCCAATTCAGTACCCTACCCACAGGACAACACTCGTCTTTTTCTATTACTATCCTAAAGTTTACAGAATTGTGGTCACTAGAACATTACAGTGCAGTACAGGCCCTTCAGCCCTCGAGGTTGCACCGAACAGTGAAACCAATCTAAAGGCCCATCTAACCTACACTATTCCAATGTCATCCATAAATATCATCCACTATTTGCCACATGTTCCCCTACTGCAACTTTGATGACCTGACTGGGCTCATTCCCCAGTACTAGGTCCAGTGTAGCCCCCTCTCTAGTTGGACTGTCAACATATTGTTCCAAAGAACCTTCCTGTACGCATTTTATAAATTCTTCCCCGTCCAGGCCCCCAGCCCTAAGCGATTTCCAGTCTGTGAGGGAAATTAAAGTCTCCCACTGCAACAACACTATTTTTTCTGCACCTGTCCAGAATCTCCTTGCATATCCGTTCCTCAACTTCAATTATAGAGGAACTCACCAAGGTTCCTTAGACAGCACACTCCAAACCCACAACAACTATCACCTCGAAGGACCATGGCAGCAGATAACCTGGAACACCTCGAGCTCCCCAACCATCCTGACTTGGAAATATATTGCCGTTCTTTCACTGTCGCTGGGTCAAAATCCCAGAACTCCCTCTTTAACAGCACTGTGGGTGTACCTTCACCTCAGGGACTGCAGTGGTTCAAGAAGGCAGCTCACCACCACCTTGAGGGCAACTAGTAATGGGCAATAAATGCTGGCCTAGCCAGTGATGCCAAATCTCGTAAATGAATACAGAAAAGGTTTGGGATTTGGAAGGTGCTGTCGAAGGAACTGTGGCAAGTTACTGCAGTGTGTTTTGTAGATAGTACACACTGTTGTCACTGAGCACTGGTGGTGGAAGGAATGAATATTAAGGTAGTGAATGAGGTGCCGATGAAGCTGGTTGCTTTGTCTTGGATGGTGCCAAACGTCTGTGCTTTCATCAAATGCCACGCAAATCTTCCTTACTGCATCTAGCTCTGTTTTTAATGATTTCAACATTTTGTATCTTAGTACCTGTTGCTCATTCCAGTTACCTGGACTCTAATCCTTTTCTTTTGACATTTTGTACATCTTAGTCAGCCTTTATACTATGATCTCCACTCTCCGTGCAGAAATATAAAACTTGTCACTCCAGTTTTCCGGAAAGGATGCAGCAGCTCAGTTTTAATAGAAATGTTTGCAAATCATATAGAAATGAGCAGGAATGAAGAGAAACGATCAAAACCTTATGAAGGGAGAGAATAGGACAATACATGGATATAACAAAAATGGGAGCCAGACATCTGAAATACAATGGAATTGGTATTTGTAGGACAATATTTCATTGAAGTTGGATGTAACAGACTGGTAATACCGTTGCTTGCTTGAACCAATTTCTCTACATCGAACATTTTATACGTGGAATTGCATCTGTAAAGATCATGCCGTTCCCATCTGTTCTGCTTTATATGTTTGTGATGCCCTGGTACTTGATCTTCTTGAACACAGACAGTGTTTTTTATTTTTGTTTCTTTCCCCAATAGGTTGTGAACAATGCATCAGAGAAGACGTTTGCGAGTGCCACATTCAGTTCACTCCTTGATGTCTTTCTCTCCACCATAGTCTTCCTCTTTCTCTCCATCACATGTTTCATGAAGCAGGGACTGTGTACATCACCTTCGCATGCCTCTCTTGTGGTTTTTGTCCTTGCGATCCTGCTTCAAGTGCTTTCCTTGGTTATCTCCATCAGGTGAGGCAAGCATGCTGTGTGTAGATGGCTGTGTGCATTGGGGGTCCATGCTCCATGGGAAAGGGCTGCCAGAATTTCAACACCCTCCATAAACCACTGTTTGTGTAAATGTCTCAGTGCATCTACTCTGTAGTTCTTCATCGGGTGCTTCCCACAGGTTGCTTAGCTTTAAGTGCGAGTGAAGCTTTGTTATATAAAAAAGATAATTGGGGAAAAAAACACAAATCAGGGAGGCCTGTGTTACCATGTTGTTGATGCAGCATTGCATTTTGTATAACAGCTTAATGATGTTGAATTCCCATGTTTTTACAATGCAAGATGTGTAATTAGGTATTTGGGCTTTGGGTTAGATTGTTTTATTTAACTGCAACATCTGATCAGATGTTTGATTTGCTATGTGATGCAGAGTACAGGTTTGGGCAGTTGCTTTGGTTATTATGAGTTGCATAAGTACAATTTTGGAGCAGTAGTTGGCTAGTTGACTCTTTGCTTGCTCTGCCATTAAATAAGATCTCGGCTGATTTTAGTTTAACCTCAACTTCACATCCCAGCCTACCCTGATCACCTTTCTGATCGCGGATCTGTCTACCTCTGCCTTAAAAAGATTCAAAGATTCTGCCTCCACCACCTTTTGAGAAAGAGTACCAAAGACACATGACCCACGAAGAAACTTCCTCATTTCTGCCTTAAATGGGTGACACGTTATTTTTAAACAATGACCCCCAGTTCTAGATTCTGCCACAAGAGGAAATATCCTTTCCACATCCACTCTGTCAAGTCTCCTCAGGATCTTGTGTTTCAATCTAGTCGTGTCTTACTCTTCTAAACAAGTCTTGCCTGTCTAGCCTTTCTTCATAAGATAACCCACCTATTCCAGGTGTTAGTCTAGTAAATCCTCTTTGAGATGCTTCCAATGCATTTACATCCTTCCTTAAATAAGGAGACCAATACTGTGTACAGTATTCCAGATGTAGTCTGTATAACTCCCTAATTTTGTGTTCAATTCCCCTCATAATAAACAATAACATTCTGTTAGCTTTCCTAATTACTTGCAGTACCTGCATACTAACCATTTGCAATTCATGTGCTAGGATATCCAGATCCCTTTCCACCTCAGAGCTTTGCAATCATTCACCATTTAGATAAAGTGCTTTTTTTATTCTTCCTGCCAAAATGAACAGTTTCACATTTTCCCACATTAAATTCCATTTGCCAGATCTTTATCCACTCACCTAACCTATCTATATACTTTTGTAGCCTGTCCGCTTCCTACCCATCTGCATCATCAGCAAATTTAGCAATCATACTTTTGGTCCCTTCATCCAAGTCATTTATATAAATTGTAGAAGGTTGAGGCCCTAGCACTGATCACTGTGGCACACCATTCATTACATCTTGCCGACCAGAAAATAATCCATTAATGCTCACGCTGCTATTATTTAGCCAATCTTCTATCCATGTCAATGTTCTCCCACGTCATGAGCTTTTATTTTCTGCCATAATCTTCTGATGTGCCACCTTATCAAATGCCTTCTGAAAATCCAAGTACAGGACATCCACTAACCTTTGTCCACAGCACGTGTTACTTCAAAGAACTTCAATAAATTGGTTAAACATAATTTCCTTCTCTCAAAACCATGTTTACTCTCCTTGATTGATTTGAATTTACCTAAGCGCCGTGTTCTAATGTCTTTACTAATAGCTTTCAACATTTTCCCTTTCACAGATGTTAAGCTAACTGGCCTATAGTTTGTTTTTTTTCTTACCCATTCAAATAAAGGAATTACGTTCACCACATTCCAATCTAATGGAACCTTCCCTGAATCTAGGGAATTTTGGAAAACTTAAACCAATGCATCAACCATCTCGGCCATTGTTTTAAGACACTAGGATCAAATCCATCAGGACCTGGGAACTTGCGAATCCACTGTTCCAACAATTTGCTACTTTCCCAGTGATTGTAATTTTCTTGAGTTCCTCCCCTCCAGTTCCCGACTTGCAGCTATATTTGGGATGTTATTCGTATCCTCTTTTGTGAGACTAACACAAATTATGGTTGAATTCATCTGACATATCCTTATTTTCCATTATTAATCCCCAGACTCACTTTCTGTAGGATCAGTGCTCACTTTGTTAACTCTTTTCTTTTAAAAATATCTATAGAAACTCTATTATCTGTCTATATTTCTAGCTAGCTCTTTTTTTGTACTCTAATTTTTTCCTTCTTAATACACTTATTGTCATTTTTTGCTGTTTTTTATATTCAGTCCAGTCTTCTGACCTGCCACCCATCTTTGTTCAATTATGTTTTTTTTAAACGTTTAAGTTAACCACTAATGATGGGACCTCCCTTTGGACTTTTTTCTCTCGTTGGAATGTAGCTATTCTGTGTGTTCTGAAATGTCAGTGTTTAAAAATATTAGTCTTTTCCTCAATGTAAAATTCAATCAGGTTGAGTGGTTTGGGGTAAGGGGTGGGGGGTGACTTGCCTTAGCTAGCCTGCTGTTTCAGCACTGAAATATCTGATCTCGGCAAAAGGAGTAGAATGATATGGTTGACCTCAGCACCATGTTAGTGCAGTGGTATCTCAGTACTGTACTGGAGTACCAACCTGGATTTTTAAATCCTCCAGTGGACCTGTTTGATTAAGGTCAGGAGGCCCGTGAAGAAATAGTCTAAATAGAAATGTTACCTGCAAGAAAGTGCCCGATCCATACTTGGGTGGTTCTTTCGGTGATTATATTTTGTCACGTCTTATAATGATGGGGCCTTTTTTATTAACAATACAAAAAATTTCAACAGCATCTCTTTTTCTCCCTGCCACATTCCAGCACTTTTCCCATTGTCATATTTGAAGCTGCTTTCCCCACAAATTTGCTTGGGTGAGAAAACTTCTGTGTCCTCACTGTTACCCAACCAGTTGCCTCAAGCAATCTTAATGCGTGCACTAGAGTGAGACTAGATCTCAACAAGCTCTCAGCAAGTGACAGAGTTTTCAGATGTTGGACTTGTTTAATAATTGAAAGATATTGCACTTTCTGTGGGTGCTTTGGATGTTGGCGGCTGCCTCACCTAGCTCTCTGATTGTAGAGAATTGAATTGAAGGTAGTGATGGATTGCAATAGGTTAAAAACTTTTAAAATTGTCACAATCATTCTCAATTTTATTCTCCAGGTCCCATGCTGCCACCAGCAATGTAGCTGGCCATCTCCCCATAAGGTGACTAGAAATGATACTCCAGCCAGCCACCTGCAAAATGCATTCAGGCCACCTCAGCTGACACCACCACCCCCCCCCACCAAGCCCCCAAAAAATCTAGACTTAAGGTGGTGACATGAAACGTAATTTGTCGTTTGGGTGTTAAAGATCTGGAATTTGTGCAATGCAGCACAAATTTATGCAATTTTCTTAAATTTTACAGCCTGTCCCAGTTCGGTCCGAATAGCCTGTGAAATAACATTGAATTGCAAAGCAGAAGCTGCGTTTCAGTGCAGACGATTGAGCCGTGCTTTCTCTCCAAATGACTGCCCAGCTCTGGTTATTTTAGTTTCATGGCCAGCTCCAGCTTCTTTTAGAAAACTGTCTACAGCTCCATCTCCTGGAAATAACTAGTATTGCACACATGCAGCAACGTGCAATCAACTGCTAAAAGCACAACAGGTCAGGCAGCATTTGCGGAGAGAGCCAGACAGAGTAACGTATCAGATGCTTGATCTTTCATTTTTTGTGTATTTTTCGAACTTTGTCTGTTTATGCTAGAATACAGAATAACAAAGTGCAGGCACTGGTATTCAGGGTCCAATATAAATGCACAGTTCATACTTGGGCCACTTTATTAGTCAACAGAATCAAGGTTATTTTTTACATTGCAGTTCTGTACCCTCAGTTTAGATGTAAAGGCTGTGGGTATTTGCAGGAAATATATGAATGTAATTTGGAATTGCTGCTTTAATGTATTACCCATTTATTCTAACCTCAGCTCACTGTTCCATTGTAGAATGGCGTTTTACTTGGATGAGGTGATGCCGTGTACCAAAAGACTAATGAGGGCAATCTCAGGTTGGCTGCCTCGTCATTTTTTCGGAGCCATTCTCATCTCTCTCCCTGCTGTTGCTGTGTTCTCCCAGTTCACATGTGAATTTAAAACAAATATCAATGTGAGTATCCTTGGATCATAATGGGGAAGATCCACAAAACAAGTGGTGAATCGATTTTGACTAAATTTGCCTTAATTCTGTTGAATTAATTGTCCCTTTGGGTTATTTAAATGGAATGCACACTCTGAAAGGGTGGTTGAAGATTCAATAGTAACTTCCAAGAGGGAAGTATTTGCAAGGCGATGGGGATGGTGGGATTAATTGGTAACTTTTTCAGAGAACAAATGACTTCCTCCTCTGCTGTGCGTTATTCTATTATCTTATCACTGTTATATTCTGATTTTTAATATGGCCTTTCAAGTGAAGGCATCTTACCATATTGTTTCAAACAAAACAAAATGGTAATATGCCAGAGATCTTTGCCAACCGAAAAGCACCTTGGTCTGTGCTGAATTAACTGAAATGCATCTTCTTTTTACTTGTGGCTCTTTCTGCAGGTTACCATGTTCTTCTGTTGTGCAATGATCATCACTTTCATTCACTACTGTAACTTCTGCCAGTTGAGCTCCTGGATGAGATTCTCCTTGGCTACTATAGTAGGCGTGTTGCTTCTCATCCTGCTGTATGTGACGCTATGTCCTTCCACGTGAGTATCAAATCCCTTTCACTTCATTTGATATGGGGTTGGATTCCTTTGCAGATGTTACATTCACCTCTCTTTGGTGAGGACTTTATATAAAAAAGAGCATCAAATTGAGTTTGATACAATGAGTTTGAAGCACCAGCGAGTCAGCTGTGAGATTTCAGGGTTTGGGTTTACACCTACACTGCACTATCAGAAGGGAATGCATTACAGAGGACCGTGTCCCACTGGCTGGTTTCGGAGATATGGGATCAGTTCAGCTGTTAACCTGAGGTGAGAAGACCTCTAACAATAGGGGAGGGAGAGGTGGGAAGAAGGTTTTTGTAAGGGACTGCTGGGCAATGTGGGGGGCGGGGCGGGGGACACACACACGACTGAGAACTGTGACAACCACTTTGTGCTGCAAACATTTCCTTCATAATCAAGATGAATAAACTCTTAGGATGGATAGTCTTGGATTCCAGCAGCAATATTCTAGTTTGAAATCAGGTTGTAATCATTTGAACTTCCACGAGGAACTTCTGTTTTTTAAGTATATGATTATTCTCTGTCTCACTCAGAAGAGCTGCCTTTTGGCATTGACCCATTCCCAAGACAGAAATTATTGAGGTCAAATAACAAGTAGTCTTGTGGAGGAATCTAGAGCGCAAGGATACAGTTCCAGAATAAGGAATCTCCCATTTAAGGTGGAAATCAGGAGGATTTCTTCTGAGGTTCATTAATATTTGGAATCCCCTACTACAGAGAGCAGTGGAGGGTGGGTCGTAATATATGTTCAAGGCTGAGTTAGATTTCTGACCAACTAAATGGAGCCAAGGTGGGGCGGGCAGGAAAGTGGATTTGAGACCACAATCTGATCAGCCATCGAGTGGCACAGCCAAGGTTAAGGGGCCACCTCCTACTTTTTAATGTTCTGTGTAAGTTAATCAAATATCCAAATAGCAATAATATGTAAGTAACCAGCAGAAAAAGAACAATAAATCCCTCAAATTCTATAAGCTAAAATATTCTCAACTTTCACTATCTTCCTTCCTTGGGTAAGCCAAAAAGAACATGTTAAATTGTGTAATTCTGATGGGGGTAAAATCACTAAACCCACTGTTCAAGAAGTTTTCACCATGTAGGCTTTCATTTTGGTCTGGAGCTGGAAATTTCAGTTGGATTGGGCCTGGATTCTACTGACTCCCAGCTGATGTTTGCAGCTGGGCCAAACCAAGCTGTTTAAGATGTTGATCTTGAATGTTGATGCTGCAGCCCAGACAAGGCAAATGATCATTTACACGGTTGCTAGTCATTTATGACTTGGTAATAGACCGCACAGTGATCGTTTCAGCAAGAACTACAGTTACATTGTGTAAAGCAAGAGGAATATATTTTACATCATGTAAATAACTGAAAAAAGAGGAGCTTTCAAAGAGGGAGTTAAAGTGCTTGTGTTTTTAGTAGTGCAAGTCAATCATAGGAGGTACGGTAGAGAAAAGATACTATAAATATCTGGAAATAGGGTTTAACTGGGAAATACATTTTGGAGGGGATAGATCAAAGTTACTAATAGCATCTAAAGGAGATTTTGTATTACAGCGATGGGTCTAACTCAAGTAAAACAGCACTTTGCTAAACATCAGCACCCATATTCCTCGCCTATAAGCAATGTTACACGAGACCTTCCCAAACTGTCAATCACAGACATTAACAGGATAATTATAACTTGTGGACAAAGGAATGATGAACCTGTATAAACTGCATTTTAGCTGAAGAAATTAGATGTCTTGGGAAGTGCAAAGGGAGAAAGTGGTGGATCTTGAACATGAATGACAAGACAACTGCTTGCAGACTTATTTTTGTTTTCTCTTTACAGCTTTCCTGATCCCCAATCTGAACCTTTAGAATCATTTGGGTAAGATTTAAGATTCATTATTGTGTCTCTTAAAATAGGTTGTGGAAAGTCTGTAGCAAATAATTTAACAATTAATGCTTTCTCGAAACATCTCAGTCAATTTGGGATTACCGGTTGATTTTTATCTTTTGCATTCCTTGAGCAGGGAAATGGAGTTTCATTTGAAAGAAATGACATTTCCAACAGTACTTCGAATAATGGCACTTCACAGAATACTGCATTACCTCAGTACTGCACTGAATTAGTAGCCTAGATTGTGTGGGAGTGCAGCATTGTCTGAGGTGTCATCATTGCGATAAAACTGAGGCCTTGAGGTTAATTACCAGGGGCAAAATTTTAAAGTAATTGGCCAAAAAGGTTGACGTGAATTGAGAATTTATTTTTGTCCAGAAGGTGGTGGGGCGTGTAACCCACTGCGTGAATAGCAGAAACCCTTTTTGCACTTAAAAAATACTGAGGTATACACTTGAAGTGTAGTAATCTAGAAGGCTACAGACCAAGAGCTGGAAAACGGGATCAGGTTTGATAGCTCTTTGGACAAAATCAGACACAATGGGCCAATTGATTGTTAAAGATCCCACCGCAGTTTTTCAGGAAGTTCTCTTGGTGTCCTGTCCAAATTCATCCCTCAACCAATATCATTAGGACAGTCCATCTAGACATTGATCTAATTTTCTGTTCAATGTTATGTGCAAAATTGATTGCCACATTTGCCTATGCGGCACTGACTTTACTTCAGAAGCTATTCATTGGCTGTAAAATGCTTTGAGAACTAAGGACATAAAAGGTGCTTTGTTTCTTATTCACTGGGACTTCAGGGCCTTGAGTTACCCTGGCTATGTGATATCATGTATTTTTAAAAGCAGGCTATAAGTACAGGGCATACATATCCTCTGACTCTGCTGGTCTGGACAAGGTGATGTAGCTTATCATGGAACAAAGTGGGTGGAAAAGTGGCAGATGGAGTTCATTCCAGAGAAGTGTGAAGTGGTGCATTTTGAGAGAGCAAGCAAAGTAAAGGAATACTCGATAAATGGGTGATTATTGAGAGGGGTAGAGTGTGCGGGACCTTGGAGTGCATGTCCACAAGTCCCTGAAGGTGGCAGGGCAGGTATATAGGTAGCAACGAAAGCACATGGAATGCTTTCCTTTATTTCAAGAGATGTATATTAAAAAAGCAAGATGTAAACCTGGAACTGTATAAAAGATTGGTTAGATCACAGCTAGAGCTTTGCACACAGTTCTGGTCGGCACAATACAGGAAGAACATAATTGCTGAAGAGAGTACAGAAGAGGTTTACAAGAATGTTGCCAGGACTGGACAGTTACAGCTATGAGGAAAGATGTGGTAGGCTAAGGTTGTTTTCCTTAGAAAAGAGCAGGCTGTGGGGTAACTTGATCGAGGTGTACAAAATTATAAGAGGCATAAATGGAGCAGACAAGAATGACTTGTTTGCCCTAGTGGAACGATCAGTTACCAGGAACAGAGATTTAAAGTGATTGGTAGGATTAAAGGGGATACTAGGTTAAACTTTTTCACCAAGAGAGAGTGGTAAGTGCCGAGCATTTGCTGTCCGGGAACGGTGGTTGGGGCAGAAGGTACTTGGATCTACTCCTGAGTTGCTGTAGCCTGCAAGGGTACTGTCCAGCTACTGGAAGGTGGGACTAGAATGGGCAGCTTGTTTCTTCAGCAGGCAGAGGCATTTTGGGCTAAATGGTCTCTTCCTGTGCCATAGCTTTTCTGTGATTCTAATATCCTTACTCCCTTGAGAATCCTCTTGACTTTTTTTTTTCCAGAGAAAGCATGCCAATTTACATAATTCCCTCAATTCCTCAATCATTCTGGCTATTTTCATCATTTGTGTTTATCTAAAGTTTTATATATTGTGATGTATACAGGCTAGCATCAATGTATATTGTAGGCAAATCTTGACTCTGAACATATTTTATATAGTAAAACATGCCATTTGTTTGTTGCCACTTGTCATAAAAAGCTCTTTTTTTTCTCTCTCTCTCCCCACCATCCCACCTCCCAAAAGCAGAGAAGTTGGATGCAATATTTCAATGTCAGGTGGAAGTTCAAAGAATCTGGAATTGATCAGACAAGAAGTGATTCTGGATATTGTTTTGTTGCTTCTGCTCGTCTGGTTCCTGAACCGGGAGTTTGAGGTTAGTTACCGTCTCAATTACCATGGCAACGTGGAGGCAGATCTTCATCGGCACAAGATACAGAGCATGAAAGACCAAGCAGACTGGCTCCTTCATAATATTATCCCAGCCCATGTGGCTGATCAGCTCAAGGTGACTCCCCATTACTCCAAAAACCACGAGGATGTTGGGGTTATTTTTGCCAGCATAGTTAATTTCAGTGAGTTTTATGAGGAGAACTATGAAGGGGGAAAGGAGTGCTACCGAGTGTTGAATGAACTGATTGGTGATTTTGATGAATTATTGAGCAAACCCCAATACAACAGCAATATTGAAAAGATTAAAACCATTGGAGCTACTTACATGGCAGCTTCTGGGTTGAATCCATCGCAACGACGTGATAGCAACCATCCGCACAGTCACTTGCAGACGCTTTTTGAGTTTGCCAAAGAAATGATGAGGGTCGTGGATGAGTTCAACAAGGACATGTTATGGTTCAACTTTAAATTAAGGATTGGTTTCAACCATGGACCCCTCACTGCAGGTGTTATCGGCACTACAAAGCTACTGTATGACATATGGGGTGACACAGTCAACATTGCTAGTAGGATGGACACTACAGGAGTGGAGTGTAGGATCCAGGTGAGTGAAGAGAGCTATCGAATATTGAGCGAAATGGGTTATGACTTTGATTACCGAGGGACGGTCAATGTTAAGGGCAAAGGCCAGATGAAAACATACCTGTACCCAAAAAGCACAAACAGTGGGATCATCCCATCACACCAGCACTCAGTGTCTCCAGACATCCGAGTGCAAGTGGACGGAAGTATTGGGCGTTCGCCCACAGATGAGCTTGCCAACCTTGTGCCTTCTCTGCCAATATCAGACAGATCTGTTCGTTACTCAGATAACACTGAGGCTAAAAACTCGCTTTCTGCATGTCAGAAGGTCAATAAAGAACAGGCCAAGGAAACAGATGGCAAAGTGAGTGACAAGGATCCAGAGGAAACAGATGAACTGACAAAGTTACAAATCTCTAGCCGACTATGATGCATCTTTTCATACCACAAACCGGCCTCACTCGGTAGGAACCAGTTCACGTTGGTAGTCTGCGTGACATGATGATTATTTCCGGTTTTTAATATTTTTGTTTTACATCCTGATTTCTGTGTGGATCACAGTAACACAGGATCCAACTCCATTGCAAATGTCTGTGCTGTTTGTGTGGATATTAAGTGCCTTTGGAAAAACTGAAGTATGTACTTCAGGTAATATGGAAGGAGGTAACAGAAAGCATGGCATAATTTAGAACCCTGGATAAAGTTGTGGTTATAACTTTCCTCCCCTTTCCATGTCACCTTTCCCACTAGAACCCAGTCTATTTTTTTTTTTGTTTTCTCAGTGCAGTTTTGTTTTTTGTACTTTTTGTACCTGTCATTATTGTAATGTTTAATTTGGGCTTCTGAAAATAACCACTGAGAGTGGATGGTCAGTGAATGCCTGATGTCAGTGAAAGCCTATAATGGACAAAGGGGTGGGAGTGGGAAGAACTTGGTCAAATGCATTAAAAGCAAGCCCCAAGTAAGTCCTGATTTATTTCAAAGGATCTATTAATGTGCCACTTCAAACTTGAGGGCACAGCATCTGTCTTTCCTTGACTGTACCCACATATCAAAAGCAGGCTTTGGACTGGGTTTCAGACACTCTTGGGTCTTAGCCATGGTGTTTGGAAGGATATGATTCTTTCTGAACTTGGGTCAATAGAACTCTTGAGCTCAGTGTTTGTTCAGATCTGTGTATGATAAGTTTTGAGTGTTGAGCAGTCTTGTTCAGTATAGTGAGTGGTGTTGATGTAAATATTGGCATTAGATCTAGGTTAGAGACCTTTTGCTTATTCCCAAAAACTAAATGTTCTCATTAAAAGCCCCAGGGCACTCTGGATTCCTTGGAGATCTGTTTTCAGTTCTTAAAATCAGTTTACAGTTAGTCCCATTTAAAATTTGAAGTGTGGAATGAGGCAGGGCCACTAGCCAAACCAATGGAGATCCTTATTGATGGAGGTTTCTAGTCATGGGTCCATCTGACCATGAGCTCCCCAAGGACTAATCTTGTCCTGCAATAGTATTTTGCTGCAGTATCCAGTCATTCTCCAGCCTTCAGGAAAGGGAAGCAGTAGTCTAATCACTACAGCAAAGGAGCATTTCTGCCGAGCCACATGTGAAACATTTCCAGAAGCAGTGGAGTTGTCCTGTCCCTTCTTATACCAGGCAACCCATGATGGGGGGGTGGAGGGGGGAGGAAAGCCATGACACTGGTGGGGGAGAGGGGGGGGGGGGGGAGGGGGAGAGAGGAAAGTCCTGATACTGGGGGGAAAGGGAAGGAAAGCCATGACATGGGGGGGTGGGGGCGTTGGGAGGAAAGCCATGACAGTGGTGGGGGAGGAGGGGGGAAAGGGAAGGAAAGCCATGACAGTGGTGGGGGAGGAGGGGGGGGGGGGGGGGGGGAGGGAAGGAAAGCCATGACAGTGGTGGGGGAGGAGGAAAAAAGCCGTGACGGGGGGGATGGGGCAACAAAGATTTTATTTAAACTTTTTTTGAAGGGCTTGACTTAAATTTATAAAAGCAACAAATGACATTTATTTCATAGTGTAACCATTTCTAATATTAATGGGTAGTAAACATTCCATCATTACATATATTGTGCGTGTGGTGATGGGGCAATAATGGCACCTCCTCTATCCTCCCAGATTGAATAACGCGTACAGTACTGAGGCAGTTTTCATACTAGTGCATTGGGTGTATTCAGCTACACTGAATTGTCTGCTTGCCTTCAAAAAATGTGTATACTGCTTAGCTTTGTATTACTATTGGTGTCAATAGAGGTTCCCCCCAACTCTTGTCTCACTCATTTCCAGCACAAACTATGTAGTGTTTTTTTAATTTTAATCCTAATTTTTGAAACTCTTGGGCTAATTGTATTCAAAGCTGCAATACAACAGCTGTTGACACTTTGTGATATTGTATCAGAAAATGTAAGCCCTTCTGATGGTGTGATTGTCCTCGAGACTCCTTGATTGGAAAGTGTCAGCACGTGCCACTTTTTAAAAATCAGAGTCCTTCATTTGATCTTGTACATTCCATCAAGTCAAATATTGGATTCTGTTCTCCCACTCAGTGCGCACACACTGGGTGAACTGTTGGAAAACTGCCCAGTTGGAATTTACCCCTTAATATGACTGTGGGTGTCTTTCTTCTACATTGGGATAGAATGGATAAATATTTTTTAAAATCCAAATTAAGGATGCAGTGTCAAATAATGTATGGATTAATATTAGATGTTTGTAAGAATGACAAACCAGTGTTGGATTTGTGTTTTATTGAACAGTATTAAACTGAATAACCCCAAAATCAATTTTATGGGGGTCTGTGGCATGATATTTTCAGGTTATCCCTCGGTTTAATTAGGTGGGTCTAGTTTGGAATGAAGATTCTGTGACAAGTTTTGTACACTCCTAGGGTGATCAGGAATCCAGACCTCTTAGACTTGGAATGGAAAATCCAAAGTTCTTCCTTTAGCAAAGTCCTGATTGTGGCAGCCCAGGTGTTCAGTCGGTAGAGAGAACTTGTTCAGCATGGGTCAGTCAGCAACTGCACATGAAGGCAGCACGATTGTGCAGCTGACATATCCCTTGGTAAGGTTCCAGGTATTTGACCTGATCAATATCTCATCAGTGAGTGTAACATAATACAGTCTTAACCAGATTGGACACTGGGACAAATATCTAAGGATGAGAAGTATTCAGTCATCCTTTTTAACAGATTTGTATCTTTTGATTGCATGATCTGATGAAATACTTTAAAAATATTCACACAATGCCTAATTTCATTCACCTAAAACTGCCTTTGGCTCCATTCAGTCCAGTATCCCCTCAGTATTTTACACCAAACTATTCTCAAACGCCATTGTCCTTCAACCAAACAAATGCTCTGGACACACATGCTCTGATTTAATAAAGTGTACTCTTTCTGTGAGTCCTTGCTGATATTATTACACCCAAATAAAATTATACAAACTATACAGGGACTTGGTCCCAATATATCTGCAAATTATCATAACTGAAACATGTGGTATCATTAGATTCTGATTTTAATATTCATTGCTGGGATTTATATTAAAGATTGAACTGAGACACCAACTTCTACCACTGTGAACGAATTCTTGAGGCTGAAGGGATGTTCTTATAACTGAGCCTGAGTGAGAAGTTGCTGTCCTTTCATGTAGCCACTGGGATATCCGAATACGAGTCGTGTATTAGATTCTAAGCCCCAAGAATTGTGCTCTTTTTGCCCACAATTATCCTCTCCAAGTTCAGTGTCAAATGACACTGATGAGAGTACAGATCTTGTTCTTGTTGATAAAAGGAGCATATCTCATCCCATTTTTTAATTGATACTCAAACCATTTGTTCCAAGCCTGGAAATAATGGCCTGAGATTATCTTCTGCCCCAAACTGTTGGGATTTACAACAATATAGATGGTTCCTGAACCACATCAGCATCTCCTCAAAAATATCAGTCCTTTATAGCAGAGCCCGAAAGGTCTGACAGAACCTGTGGGGAAACATTATAGTTTTCAAGGAAAAAATTTGTTCCTTGTAATTTATCCCCTTCAGGTTTTGCACATGGTTTACAGTTAAATGTCCACTTAAGTTTTAAGCATATTTTCTAGAGATGCACCAAATTTATATTGCGTGTCTTCCTTCCCCCGTCCATCCAACGCCCTTAGAGTGTTGGTTAGGCAGCGAGCTTCCAGGCTTCTGCTAGAGATGGCGTCGTCAACACCCGAGATCCAATTAGCACAGCAGATCCAATGGAGCCTGGATTCCAATATTCTGTTGCAGACTCCAACAGATTGGATGCCATTTGGTATTTCCCAAGTAAACTTGTGAATATTAAGTTCAGCAAAATATGCAACAAAAATATTGTCACCCATAATGAGCTTCCCACTTTTGAAGTCGGGGGTAATGTAGCAACAAGCAGTGAGCACACTCTTATCTATATTTTTCAGAATTGTCTTCTATAGCCTACATGAAAAAGTAGTTGAATTAAGTTTGAGCGCTCTCTCTCTCTCTCTCTCTTTTCCCCCCCCCCCCCCCCCCCCCCGCCCCACACACACACACACCTCAAAAAGTACCAGGAAGGTGATAATGAACCAAATGAAAGAAAGGCTGTTGGTTTTAATAATAGATGGAGTCGCTATACAATAGAGTCTACTGCATTTAAGTAAATACCCCTACCCTTGTAAAGGGTGTTGCCTACTTTATGCATTCATAGGTGGGCACAACTGTAATAAGCTCCACTGAGTGCTACAATACTGTCAAGTGCAAATTTCCCCAAGCTGAACAATTGCCTCATTTGATGCTGTTGAACATCCTAGTTTGATACTGTTCCAGTCATGGAGAGGAGGGACTCTCAAGGTCATCGGTTATGTGTGGGAGCCAGCTAAGCATCAGCTAAATAGATTCGAGAGCCATTTTCTCCTACCTCACAACCAGATTTCCAGATTTCGTATGCCGAACTCTCTATTAACACAAATCATCAGGATATAGCCCCATTCTTGCACGATACTTTTGTGCAGTTCTATCAATGCTAATTTACCAAATTACACATTCTGGAACTACTTGGGGTTTTTTTTTACCTGTTTTTGAGAGATGCTGTTCTTTGCTTTGTTCTCCTGTTCCACCTCTTCATCACTGAGCACTTCACTGATGTACAAAAAAAAGTCAGTTTAATTTTTATATATGTCTAATTGCTGTATGCTGAGATGTCCAGCACCATGACAGACAAGTTGGGTTAGGGTTAATGTAAGCAGGGTTGGCAGGTGAGTTGAGTTTGAGGGAGGGTTGGTGATGTTGGGCAGCACATGCTTATACCCCCGCAACAATTTCATAATTAATCCCATTTTACCTTGACATTTTTGTATCCCAACGTTCGTGATGCAAGACACTGATTGGAGGCATTCTTGCTTTTTCCATTTCAGGCCAACAAATATATTAAATCACACTTGTCAGTTTGAGAGTTTACCCAAAGAATGCTGTCACTCACTGACTTGAGTCATCCAGTGATGTTCGCTAAATTACACAGCTATGGCCAATGCAAAGATGGATCTTGGAAGACTAAACCAGTCCAAGAACAGCTGTTGAGACCTGCCAGCTGTTGCTCGCACATAGTCCTAGCTTGTGGTAGTCATGAAGGAGCAGTTCTCTGAGCAACACTACATACAGTAACTCACTGTGTGGTCTGCAGGGAATATGGGGTTTACACATTGTAGCAAAGGAGTGCTGCTCAGCAGTTGGTCTAATTTGTAAATAGTTTGCCTATGCTTTGACAGAAAATGTATGTGAAATATTAAGCTATATGTATATAGATAAACAATATATTATGACTTATTACTACCAACCTGTAATCAATTGTATATTAAACATTTTACTGTGAATAACAGGACATGATTTCACTGTAAATGTTCACAGTACAATCTGCCAATTGGAGTACAGTATTCATAATAAAGTTTTACATGAGTTGTGCTGTGAGGCACAAGTATTTTAATACTGGAATGCTGGGAATTGCAAGCTAAATCATACTGGCACGGTAAGTTCAACTGTGTGTACATGTCTTTCTAAAAAAACTGATACTTCTATCCACCCCAACCCATATGCTCGACAGCAAACACCCTGTTACTTAACAGCTTAAAGACAGAAATGAGAAATTACTTAACTCAAAGGGTCATGAGTCTGTTGAATTCTCTATCCCAGAGTGCAGTGGACATCGGAACACTAAACAAATTTGAGGAGGAGATAGATAGGTTTTGAATTTGGAGTAATGAAGCATTATGGGGAGCAGGCAGGAAGGTGAGGATGAGGCCAAGATGAGATCAGCCATGACCATATTGAATGGCGGAGCAGGCATGAGGGGCTGAATTGCCTACTCCTGCTCCTCATCCAGTATAATTATACTGACACATTTATATATTAAAGTAATTTACTTTGTGATCAAAGCTTATTTTTGGCTATCTCTAGATACACAGCTTTGTATAAACAGCCACCCTCAAATTATTATTTTTTGCATTGTATCAGAAATTGTATATGGAGCAATACTGCTTTCTCCTGGCACCTCCTGGACTTTTTCTCTCCCCTGTCCCAGCCCCACTCCTCTGGACTGGGTGTTATCTTTTCCTGAGGGGGGGGGCAGATAACTTTTTTTTGATAGCTTTTCCCTGATTGCTTTTACTTTAATTAGATTTGTGGGTTCTATATTGGAATTAAACATTCTCATGGACAAAATAAATCTAAACTCAGCAGAACTGGAAGACACTGCATCCACAAATCAATGTTGAGAATGCTGTGAAAATTTGGGCTGAGATCTTAAAAACCATGTAATCGTTTGACAAAATGATGCTGCTTGACTGTACAGAACTTTTCATTCCATTCCAGGAGGATCACTTCTATAAAGCAAAATTGTCCATTCATTTTTGCAGGTAGGTTTCACTTTTCTCATCAATATTTTGCATATCCAGGAACTTCATTGTAAATAAATCCAACTTGAGTAAAGCTGTTTTCTTGCCCAGCCCAATGGCCTGTTGAATTACAACACAAAACTGATGGTGAAAACTAGTACAATGATGAATACCTCCCCAGTAACTTGTTTTTCTTGTCATAGGATATGTGTCATATCCTTAAAAGAATCCTTTTTGACTTGCTTCCATTCTAATAATCAAGATAAGCAAACTCAGCAGTGAATGTCTATATCAGTCTTGGCTCAGTGGTACTCTCACCTGAGACACAAGATTCAGTTCAAGTCCCACTCTATAGACAAGCATATAATCTAGACACACATTCAGACTCCTATTCATAGACTACAGCTCAGGCTTTAACACCATAATTCCTATGAGATTCATCTCCAAACTTTGGGGCTCAGCTCTTCCCTCTGAAACTGGATCTTAGACTTCATAACCCACAGACTGCAGTCAGTAAGGATAGGCAACAACACCTCTTCCATGATCATCCGCAACACTGGTACTCTGCAAGACTCTGTCCTCAGCCTCTTATATGCTCCTTTATGGGTTGAATCTCAAACAATGATGAGAGACAATACAGGAAAGAGAGAATCTGCTGAACTGGTGCGATGACAGTCCCTCAATGTCAACAAAACGAAGGAAATAGTCATCAACTTCAGGAAGTGTAATGGAGGGCATGCCCATGTCTACAACAATTGGGACGAAGTAGGAATAGTCAAGAGCTTCAGGTTATTAGGTGTCCAAATCACCAACAACCTGTCCTAGTCCCCCCCACGCCAACGTTATAGTTAAGAAAGCCCACCAACACCTCTACTTTCTCAGAAGACTAAGGAAATTTGACATGTCTGCTACAACTCTCACCAACGTCTACAGATGCACCATAGAAAGCATTCTTTCCGGTTGTATCACAGCTTGGTATGGCTCCTGCTCTGTCCAAGACTGCAAGAAACTACAAAGGGTTGTGAACGAAGTCTAACCCATCACACAAACCAGCCACTCATCCATTGACAGTGTCTATGCTTCCCATTGCCTTGGAAAAGCAGCCAGCATATTCAAGGACCCTGTGCATCCCGGACATACTCTCTTCCGCTGCCTTCCATCGGGGAAAAAGATACAAAAGTCTGAGGATGTATACCAACCGACTCTCAAACAGCTTCTTCCCTGCTGCCATGAGATTTTTGGATGGACCTATCTCACATTAAGTTGATCTTTCTCTACACTCTAGCAATGACTGTAACACTACATTCTGCGCACTCTCCTTCCCTAAAACAGTATGCTTTGTCCGTATAACGCACAAGAAACAATTCTTTTTACTGTATACTAATGCAACAATAATAAATCAAACGTACTTCAATGCAGTAGAGAATGCAGCACTCAAATGCTGTGTTATATGAGACATTATTTTCTGTCTGCCATCGAGTGGATGCAAAAGATCTGATGACATTTTGAAGAACTACAGGGGTGTTCTCATGTCAGCTTGGGTGACATTATCCCTGAGACAAGACCACTAAAATAAATTATATAGCCACTGAACTCATTGTGGTTTGTGGGATCTTGTCAACCCTTGCATTCCAACAATCATTATACTACTGTATCTTCCAAACTCAGACTGTGGCTAATCGATAAATACCTTCTTCATCCTGAGGTGCCAAGTAGTTGACCATATCAGCCTGTTCCTGAGCTTCCCACCATCACAGATGTCAGTCTTCAGACAATGTGATGCACACTACACAATATCAAGAAACAGCTGAGCATATTGGATACAGCAAAGACTGAATTAGATGACATCTCTCGTAATGGGGGAAATTCTCCATTAGAATCATAACAGCACAAAGGACATACCTCAATCCCAATATATTGATGCAAGAATTCCTTAATGTTTTAAACCCAAAATCAGCTGCTGTTTCATAAAATCATTACTGAAAGTGTTCAGTACCATTTGTAACTCCTTAACTAATAGTGCAATTCATATTTGTAAGCAGCAACATGCAGGTATAGGTTGCTATACCTGCATGTATAGCAGGTATACATGCAGGTAACATTTACACAAGAGTCTAATCACCTCCCTTTAATTGATGGGCATTACCATTGCTGAGTTCTCCCATCATCACCATCCTGGGGTCATCATTGGCAGGAGGACCTTGGTGGCCTTTCATCATTAGGACTTTGTGGTTGCTGTCCCAGCTTTAGTGTATCCATCAGCATGTAACCCTGAACCTTGGAGTGACCCAGTCACACAGCATTTTGCACTGGTAGAGCTGAATGTTCTGGGTAGACCAAAGTGTGTCTTTCACCGAGTTAGAACATAGTGTATCCATCAGCATGTAACCCTGAACCTTGGAGTGACCCAGTCACTGACAGCATTTTGCACTGGTAGAGCTGAATGTTCTGGGTAGACCAAAGTGTGTCTTTCACCGAGTTAGAACATAGAACAGTACAGCACAGAACAGGCCCTTCGGCCCACGATGTTGTGCCAATCTTTATCTGAAACCAAGATCAAGCTATCCCACTCCCTATCATCCTGATGTGCTCCATGAGTTGACGGTTCTTCAGCAGTTAATGGTTTTTTTAATGTGTGCCCAATAACAGACTGTAGAGCAGAGTACTGTTAGAGCTGTTTAGGATAATCTCAACAAAAACCATTGCATCCGTTTTCAGACTTTGCTTCACAAAGGCACATTCCAGAAGGAGGTGGGTAACAATTTCTTCCCATCACAGGTGCCTTAAGGGCAGGGTGGGAGGGGGAGAGACTCTAGGTGTACAAGAAGGATCTGATGAGGAGAGAGCCCTTCTCAACACCAGCCAAGCTACATCTTTGCGCTTGGTTGAAAGTTCTGACAAGTTGACCCCCAAATAACTTTGGCAGGCTGCTTAGGGAACCATCCAATAGGATGCACCACTTCCTTTTCCAAGAGAGTCTATGTTACATGTGGACTACTACTGATGGCCTAGGTGTTTTTCTTTTTGCATAAACTTATGATCAGTAGATGGTCCAACTGACTGCCAAATTCCATGGCATTTTGACCAGATCCATTCTTCACAACTTCATGGACAACGTACACTCCAGCAGCTAGTGGCACATTTACATATTGAGGATTCACATACAGCTTGATGCTCTGCGTACAAAGGTGGCCATTGGGATGAGGACAAATTTGAGTATGTTTTAATAAAAATAATACTGTAGATACTGTAAATCTGAACTAAAAACAAAATGCTGGGAAAACACAGCAAAATTGGCAGCATCTGTGGAGAGAGAAACCAAATTAACATTTTGAGTCCGTATGACTTTGCTAATTGATCATCACAGTAGGATACACAAGGCTAAGCTGGAATTGGGTGTTCTGAAGACTCATCCACTCAATACTTTGTGAGGAGAGTATTTGCCTGACCCTTTATGATTACTCTGCTTGTAGACCAAATGCATTTCACAACAAAGAATCAACTGTAATAGCTGCTGCCATTAGTGAGATTTCTCAACTCGGTCATCAGGCTATGGTCCCTCAGACAGAATACTATTCAACAGCATCAGGCAGTTCCCTGTTGAATGAATGGCTTTGGGTTCTGTTTACCAACCTATTAGAAGAACAAATTCAGCTCTCCCATCAGCTGGATCAGTGACTGGAGCACTTCCTATCAATGAAGATTCCAGGAAGAGCTCATATCTGTATAACTGGGCCCTCAACATGGTCTTTTGGATTACATATCAACTAAAGAGGTAATGCTCCTTAAAGATTGCCTTTTTGACAAAGGTTTCAGTCGTTATCCTAATATCACCTTGTGTGGCTTGGTATCAAATTTTGTTTAATAACACTTTTACCTCAATGTTTTGCTATATTAATGGTACTAGTATCTGTTGGATATCACTGGATGCCTCAAACTATTGGCCCTCAACTGCACCAATTTGTGTGACTATGATTGACAAACACTTTACACAAAGCTATTTCTTTCATTGGTTAATTTGCATGTCATGAGGAGATAGTAAGATTCTATCTTTTTGGAGATGGTCAATGCCTGGCACTTGTACGAATTGTTACTTGCCACTTATCAGCCCAAACCAAAATGTTGTCTCGAGTCTTACTGCATATAGATACTGACTGCTTCAGTGTCTGAGGAATTGTAATTATTGCGAGAATCCCCACCTTTGATTTCATGATGGTGGGAAGGTCGTTGATGAGACAGCTGAAGAGGTTTGGGCCTAAGACACTACCCTGAAGACCCTGCAGCATTGTCCCTGGGCTGAGATGGTTGATCCCAACAACCACAACCATCTTTCTTTGTGCTAGGTATACCTCCAAGCATGGAGGGGGTGGCACAGTGGTTAGCACTGCTGCCTCATAGTGCCAGGGACCTGGGTTCAATTCTGGCTTCGGTTCACTATCTGTGTGGAGTTTGCATGTTCCCTCCATGTCTGCGTGGGTTTCCTCCAGGTGCTCCAGTTTCCTCCCACACTCCAAAGGCGGCGGGTTAGGTTGATTGACCATGCTAAATTGACGCTAGTGTCAGGGGATTCGCAGAGAAATATGTGGGGTTACAGGAATAGGGCCTGGGTGGGATTGCGGTTGGTGCAGACTCGATGGGCTGAATGGCCTCCTTCTGCACTGTAGGGATTCTTTGATTCAGTGGAGAGTTTTCCCCCCCGATTCCCATTGACTTCAATTTTGCGAAGGTGCCTGGATGCTACACTTGGTCAAATGCTGCCTTGATATAAAGGGCAGTAACTCACCTTTTCACCTTGTTTGAACCAAGGCCAAGTAATTAGGTTTGGAGCTGAGTAACCCTGGCAGAACCCAAACTGAACATCAACGAGCAGGTTATTGCTGACTAAGCGCCATTAAACAGCACTGTCTATGACACTTCCCATCACTTTGGTCAAGAATAGACTGGCCAGGTTGTATTTGTCCTGCTTTTTGTGGCACGATGGACAATTTTCTACATTGCTGGGTGGTAGATGCCAGTGTTGTGGCTGTACTGGAATAGCTTGGCTAAGGAGGGACATGGTCAGTTCTGAAGTACAAGTCTTCAGTAATATTGCCAGAATGTTTTTAGGGCTCTTAGCCTTTGCAATATCCAGTGCCATCAGCCATTTCTTGATTACATGTGGAGAGAATAGAATAGGCTGAAAATTGGCATCTAGGGATCTCAGGAAGAGGCTAAGGTGGATCATCCACTGAGCAGTTCTGGCTGAAGCTGGCTGCAAATGCTTCAGCTTGTCTTTTGCACTGATATGCTGGGCTCCCCCATCATTGAAGAAAGGGATATTTATGGAGCCTCCTCCAGTTAGTTATTTAATTGTGGTAAAGGTAGTCTTGTGTTGTAACTTCACCATGTTGACACCTAATTTTTAGGTATGCCTGCTACTGTTCCTAGCATGCTCTCCTGCACTCTTCATTGAAGTAGGTTTGATCTCTTGGCTTGATGGTAATGGTAGAGTGGGAAATATGCTGGGCCATGAGGTTACAGATTGTGGCTAACTATAATTCTGCTGCTGAGGGCACACTGCCTAATAAATGCCCAGTTTTGAGTTGCTTGATCTGTTCAATTCGGCACAGTGGTAATGCCACACATGATGAAGGGTATCCTCGGTGAATACAGCATACTGTCTCCACAAGGACAGTATAGTGGTCACTCCTACTAATAGTGTCATGGACAGATGCATATGCAAGAGATGGATTGGTGAGGACTAAGTCAAAGTTTTTCCCACTTGTTGGTTCCCTCACCACCTGCCAAAGACACAATCCAAAAACTTCGTCCTTTAGGACTCAACCAGCTCAATCAGTAGTGGTGCTACCGAGCCACACTTGGTAATGTAACCCATCCAGAGTACATTCTGTGCCCTTGCCACCCTCAGTGTTTCCTCCTAAGTGGTATTTAACATGGAGTACTGATTCTTCAGCCAAGAGGAGGACATTAGGTGGTCACCAGCAGGTGGTTTCCTTGCCCATGTTTGACTGAATGCTAAGAGACTTCATGGGGTCTAGAGTCAATTTTGAGGACTCTAAGGGCAACTTCCTCCCACTGTGTACAGAACTTGGAAGTTCTTTTTATTTAATAATCTGTTTCTTATCTTTTATTTCTGTGCCGGCCTCCAATGGTTCTATTTTCACAGGATTTTTTTACTCTGCATAGTTATTGCTTGTATTTCCAGTTTCATAGGTTTCAGCTTGTTAAGCAGTACACACTGTGAATTCGTACATGTCGTTCCAGTTTCTGAGAGAAGCTTTTAGTTGCATCTAAATGAATAAATACTATAATGCAGATGATGACTCTTTCAAACATAATCTCCTGAATTTCCTACTAAATTTCCATAATCCCTACCTTGTCTATTCCCTATGGTACCTGATTGCGCCTAAAACTCGTAATAGTGAATACATAAATGTAAAACTAACCTTTTGGGGAAAGATGAAGAATCCATTGCATCCTAACTGATTAGGACTTGTGATACTGAAAGGAATTGTTTTTAATTTTGTATTAGCTGATAGCCATGCAATTCCTCTTCCATCAGGTGATTCATTGATGTAAATATCCAGAAAAAACAATATACAGCAATAAAAATGGTTTCATAAATCTTATACTGCATAAGGTAAGTTCAGGAAGCCAAGCCAACCTCCTTGCACACCCTAATTGTCAGCCTTGCTTCAATGACTTATGCATCTATACACCCAGTTCCTTCTGCTCCTGCACCCCCCTTTAGATTTGTACTCTTTATTTGATATCTCTCCATATTCTTCCTACCAAAATAAATTAGTTCATATTTCTTCATATTGAACTTTATCTGCCACCTGCCAGGCCATTCAACCAACTTGTTTAACTCTTTTTGTAGTTCTACTCTATTCCCACAGTTTGCAATGCTTACAAGTTTTGTATTGTCAGCAAATTGTGTAATTGTGCTCTGTACACTAAGGTCTCGGTCATTAATATATTTCCGGAAAAGCAAGAGTCCCAACAGACCCCTGGGCACTCCATGACAAATCTTTCTCCAACTCTTAAAAACATCCACTAACCACTACTGTTTCCAGTCACTGAGCCAATTTTGTATCCATTTTGCTACTTTCCTTTTATTCCGCGAGCTATAACTTTGCTCACAAGTCTATTGTGCGTCACTATAAGACTCCCAACACATCAGTTTAAACCCCCCATCATTTTCTGTAGTACATTGTGGCTTTTTAAAAATTACCTGCTTTTGCCATGTGACTATTAACTTTGTCCCGGATTATTATTTCTAAAGTTTCCCCATAACCAAAGCTAAACTGACTGACCAGTAGTTGCTGTGCTTACCTTTGCACTCTTTTGAACAAGGGTGTAATGTGTGCAATTCATCAATCCTCTGGCACCACCTCTGAGTCAAAGATTATGGCCAGTGTCTCTGCAATTTCCATTCAGTCTTCCTCCAGTATCCTTGCAACTTTAACTGCAGATAGCCTATCCAATACTTTCTTCTTCCTTATCAGTTTTAGACCGTTCTATTTCTGAAATACTTTCTTCTTCCTTGGTAAAGACAAATTCAAAGTATTAATTTGATAATTCTGCTATGCCCAATGCCTCCATGCATAAATCCCCTTTTTGTTCCCTCATCAATGGCAGTCCTCAGTTTGCCACCCTTTATTATACCTATAGAAGACTGAGGTTCCTTTTTCATACTGTTTTTGTTTTTCTTCGGTTTTTTTGCCTTTCCTCTGAACCTACATTCAGCTTTGTTCTCTTGTGTTTTTCACCTGACGTTTGTGATAAGTTCGCTTTATCATAATTTCTATCTCTTTTGTCATCCAGGAAACTCTAGATTTATTTGCCCTATTTTTTTTTTCCGAAGGCCTAAAACCTGACTGTGCCCATACTTTATCTTCTTTGAAGGTAGCCCATTGTCAAAGAACAGTACAGCATAGGAACAGGCCAGGCCCTTCAGCCCACCAAGCCTGCGCTGATCACGCTGTCCTATCTAGACCAACCACCTGTATCTCTTTATTCTCCCCCCTGTTCATGTGTCTATCCAGATAAGTCAAAGAATCATTGTTCAACCACTGTTTTTGCCTGTCAACCTTTGACTTCAATTTATTCATCCTAGATCCACCCTTACCCCATTGGTGTTGGCATCCCCCCACCTGTTTATTATTATTACTCTGGATTGTTGTTTGTTCTTTTCCATAGCCAACTTAAAGCAGTTCCCTAAAAATTCTCCTACTGACACTTGATCAGTTTGGCCCATTTCATTAAGAACCAGATCCAGATGTGCCTTCTAGGGACTCTTGCCTCTCTCTACACCTTGGATTACTAAATCACTTCACACTACTGTCCCAGTCTATAATCTTATAATCAAAGTCCCCCATTATAACTACTCTAGCTTACTAAGTCCACTAAAGTTTAGATGCGAAAAATGTTTTTAATGATTGATAGACAAAAGTAAATATAATGTTTGCATTTTTGATACTAGACATCCTTTTAGTCCAATAAAGCATTAAAAAAAAACTGCAGATGCTGGAAATCCAAAGGAAATCTGAAAATGATGGAAACTCTCAGCTGCTCAGTTTCTGGAGACCAGGGGAGTTTGGCCCCTTCATTAAATCTTGGGGGTATTTCAAATAGACTACGTTTAAAAAGGAACAGTGCATGGGGAAAGAAGTCACACAAATGTGTACGCAGGCTCTTACAGATATACACACACACTTTTGAATAAAAATCACTTTTTGGCCTTGTTAGGGTTTGCAGATTTCTCCACTCTGTCCTGAGGTAGCGTTTACAACCTAAACCATTGACTGTTTTTCTGCATAATTTGACGGTCTGGTGTATTGCTTCAAACCCTTTCTGTTTTATTAATGACTAAATCTTTACATTGAAAGCAGTTTCTGTCAGCAGCTTTAAATATCAGTAAATAAATTGGTTTAAACTTCTCCTGTGGCCCACAAAGGGAAAAAGTACCTGAAGACCCACTGTCCCTTTATCTCTCTACCCCCCCCCCCATTGCCAAAGTTAGAGTTAAAATATCTGTCAGTGCACATTTAACTTTTAGATGTTGACATGTTAATTGTAGTAATTAGCATGTTATTCACTGCTCATCCTGATACTGGGCCATCTCATTGCTTCCTCAACATTTTTGCAGTGAAAGGTTTGTTGCAAAAGTAAGAAACCAGTCTCTGGGTATGGGCTGATTGTAAAAAGATCATGCCCTAAGCTCTTCTAGAGCCAATATCATCTGATGGGTGCTCAAATATTTTAAAAACCTTAACAGATACTAAGGGACTATATCTATCTTTGAAGTTAGCATTGATGAAGCTATTAAATAGGAGGGATGGCAGTGGACAACATCCCTCACTGCACTTTCAAGAGAGATCCACTGCCCTTGTAAAGATCTTGGAGCTTGAGTATGTATTTTGGATAAGATACAAGATTTGGTTTTGACTTCCCACAGGTTCTGGCTTCATCCCAACAAAAGAGTTAATAATTGATTAAACCAATGTAACTGGGCTCTCTATGAAACTCCATGATCCCTCACACATTTCTCCTCTTTAGTTCTGAATAAGAGCCAAATGAACTCAAAACGTTAACTGTTCTCTCCTCCTACAGATGCTGCCAGCCCTCCTGAGTTTTTCCATTATTCTCTATTCTTGTTTCAGATTCCAGCATCTGCAGTATTTTGCTTATTTCCATGATCTTTTGTTCTGCTTAACACACTCGAGACAGCAAAATCCAACTGTTTGTTAATTTGATGGAGCAATGGAGATGAAACTGTACTGAACGCTAGAAGAGCATTTATTTGACTTCTTTGACAACCTCAGAAAATTGAGGTATATTTGACTTCATTTATTGTCACATGTATTAGTATACAGGCCTTGAGGAGGCAATGGCCTAGTGCTATTATCGCTGGACTATTAATCCAGAAACTCAACCAATGTTCTGGAGGCATGGGTTCGAATCCTGCCATGGCAGGTGGTGGAACTTGATTCAATAAAAAAAACTGAAAAGTATTGTTTCTTGCGTGCTCTGCAGACAAAGCATACCGCTCATAGAGAAGGAAAGGAGAGAGTGCAGAATGTAGTGCTATAGTCATAGCTTGGGTGTAAAGAAGGATCGATATAAGGTAGGTCCATTCAAACATCTGATGGCAGCAGGGAAGAAACTATTTTTGAGTTGATTGGTACGGGTCCTCTGACTTTTGTATCTTTTTCCCAATAGAAGAAAGTGGAAGAGAGTATGTCCAGAGTATGTGGAGTTCTTGATTATGCTGGCTACTTTTCTGAGGCAGTGGGAAGTATAGATAGAGTCAATGGATGGGACTCTATCCCATGGAGATATGGGATTTGCGTGGTGGACTGGGTTTTTTTACACGGCCCTTTGTAGTTTCTTGCGGTCTTGGTCAGAGTAGGAACCATACCAAGCTGTGATACATCCAGAAAGGATGTTCTCTATGGTGCATCTGCAAAAGTTGGTGAAAGTCATAGTGCCATGCTGAATTTACTTAGCCTCCTGAGAAAGTAGAGGCATTGGTGGGCTTTCTTAACTATCGTGTCAGCATGGATGGACCAGGACAGATTGTTGGTGATCTGGACACCTAGAAACTTGGAGCTCTCGACCATTTCCACTTCATCCCAGTTGATGTAGATGGGCACGTCCTCTGCTACGCTTTGAAGTTGAAGACTATCTCCTTCGTTTTACTGACATTGAATGAGAGATTGTTGTCGCACCAGTTTGCCAGATTCTCTATCTCTTTATGTTAAATGTGATATATAAATATTAGTTATTATGGGACTGGACGAGGTTAAAGATTGGGAGAGTCAAAACCATAGATAATAAAACGGGTGAGAATTTTAAAATTGGTACATTGCCAGACAGGGAGTCAATGCAGCAAGCACTGTAATGAAGGGTGAACGGGTCTTGGCGTAAGTTAAGATAAAGGCAGCAGTGTTTTGGATGAGCTCAAGTTTATGAAGGGTAGAAGATACTTTGCATCCAGTCTCAGCTTGGCAATTTTTATTTTCCATATTTCCTGATTCACCCCGCCCTGCCACCTCCCTCCCCAATCAAAAAAAAAGTGTTTGTTCTATTACTGACACACTGTTTCACAAAGAATATTTTATCAAAGCCCTTCATTTTGAGTTGTTTCCTATAATTAACATGAATCCAACACACACCGGAAGGGACGTTGATCAGCGAAGATAATTCATGTACAATTTCATTTTAATATAGTTAAAGATACCAAATCTGTGATACCCGAAGCTACCAGGTTTGCACTGACTCAAGCCAAATGTGTCAAAACCTCTCAAGGAATTACTGTTCAGAGTCCAGTGATTGCATTTCTGTATAGAAAATACATATTCTTCAAAATTCTCCTTCTGTCTTGGTTGTCTGCTTCAGCACTTAGCAGTTGTACACAAATTTATATTTTTCCCCTGTAGTAGATAGAACTTTTGGAAATAGTATAAATTTAAAACTGCTGATTTAGCATTTTTGTCCATGTTTCACAACTATGTGTACGACTGTGAAATATGGATGAATTACAGCTAGCAAGAAGTTCAGCGTTCTGCCATCTTTGCTGTCTATGGTATATCACCTGATGAAGGAGCAGCGCTCCAAAAGCTTGTGATACCAAATCAACTTGTTGGACTTTAACCTGGTGTAGTGAGACTTCTTACTGTGCCCACCCCAGTCCAATGCCAGCATCTCCACATTATGGTATATCCTGGCGGGACAAAATCATAAATGCGGCAGTACTCTCAAAGACAGAGCTCCAAAATTTGTTTGCACTTACCAAACCAAGGTGGCTTCAGTGGCTTGAGCATAGCCACAGGATGGATATGGTCACACAACCAAGGATTTTCTGTATGGTGAGCAAACTGGCTATGGGCTAGTGTGTACCACCATGATGACCACTGGCTATAGTGACTTCACAATAGATGCCACTGCTGAAAACAACCCCCAACTCATTTGGTAGTTTCATGTGTGGCACAACCTACCCGTCAAGGATTGGCCTCTTTGGCTATCAGCAAAGGTTCACCATGTGACAATTGCTGCTGATTACTAAAATTGATCCTTTCTACATCTTGTTTCTTTTTACTTCCAAACTTAGATCTAACTCGTAAAATATTGGAGGGAAGTAATCCAGGACAATGGCTTTATAAGAATTCCTGAATCCATGTGAAAATGCGTAATTCTGAAGAAGTGGACCTCCAATTGTGACCACTTGAGCATCCCCAAGAAGTAATTGAAATTCCCCCCTCAAACATCTTTATCCCAGTACCACTTCCCTCCCATTTTAAATACCTCTGATCAAGTTTTGGTCTTCTGCCCTAATATCTCCTCATATAGGTCAGTGTCATGTTTGATAATTCTATAACGAGCCATCAGGTTTTTTCCTATGGTCATGGTACCATATGAATGCAACATATTTTAAATAATTACTCCATCGAATCAGTATTCGATGTCTAGGAAGCAAAATCATGAGTGATACAAACATGTCTCTTCGACTCCAGAACATGCAAGATTTGCACAAAGGTTGCCTCTTGATTCGCATGGAGCTGACTACTGCATGTTATTGTGCATCTTCCAAACTAGAGCAATCAAAAGATGTCCGAGCTCTTATGCAATCTCACTTTAATAATACGTCAGAATATCCTTTCGAGGACACACTCAAGCTTCCGTAATTAATTCTAGATATCATTTGAAAGCTGAAGCGTGACGGAGATCATTTATCTTTAAATTTAAATGAACCTCTTTTCACGCCCACTTTATTTAGAAACTATTTGTACAAATAGCTATTTTGAGAACTAGGAGGGTGTTATGTTTTATGTGGCCAACACAAAAGCATTTAAGTCAGTGTTTAAAATAGTTTTAACTGCGTTATATTATTTGCATCAGAAATGATCGTGAAATCATTTTGCACATTAAATGATACACGACAATGAATACTTCCAGAATTACAACTCATTCACAGTTCCAAAGCAGACGCGCATGGGTATTTGATAGTAACCCCACAATGCATCAGAGGCACTCATCATGACGTAATGCACGATCGGCTGCTTGCGCCCTCATTCCTCGCGGAGGCGGCCAATCGACAGGCGGCGCTCGGATCACGCGGACCAGTCAGCCCCAGCCCGAGGAGTAGTTCGGGCGTTTCCGACCAGCTGCCGTGGCGGTTTCGGCATTCTCCGTGCTGTGGCCCCGCCTCCTTATCCCTGCCTTCCCCTCCCCCTCTCTCTCTCTCGGTGGACGGAACGTCAGGAGGAAAAAAAACTTTAAGATCAACAGCCGCCATTTTGGTGGAAAATTTTCTCCGAAATTTCAGAGGAATTGAACGGTGTCGGGAGCTGCGCTCGATGTGTTAAGGACCCCCAAAAGCCCACATTCGGTTCCGAAATCCACCCGGCCGTCAAATTAGCGTTGGTCCAGGCGCCTTTAAGCGGGGGAAAAGCGATAAGAGAAAGGGGACCGGGAGAGGAGGGGGGCGGGGGAGTTTAAAAATCCGTATCCCCTTCGCTCCGCCGTACCGAGCCTCTGGGTGAAGTATTGTTTTCATCGCCCTGTCGGCAGCGGCCCGGCGTCAGTCCGTGGCCTGGCTTGAGGCCCCCCCATAGCCGAAAATGCGGCCTGACTGACAGGTTCCAATTTATGTCTTTTTTTGCGTATAGAAAAAAAAGGGGGCTGGAAGAAATTTATTTTTTTCCCTGTTTGAGGGGGGAGTGTGGAATGGCGGTACGGGGTGTCGCGGTGGGGGAATGGCGCTGTGGCTAAGGAGGAGCGGGCTCTTGGTGCTAGTCTCAGGCCCCAGGGCCTGCCAGAGTTGCCGCTGCGTCCGTCCCTATCCCTCCCCCCCTCACCTTTCCATGTTCATTATATGAAACGCGATAAAGGGAGGGGGGAAACCATATATATATATATATATATACACACACACATATATAATATACAGAAAATAAAATGGCCGAGAACCTGCTGGATGGACCGCCGTCTGCCAAACGGCCCAAACTCAACTCGCCGGCGCTTTCCGCCAGTGACAGTACAGGTAAGGAGGGGACAACCAGGGAAGGATTGGGAATGTAGGTAGCTGCGTAGCCTCCCAACACTCTTATTTCTGGATTGCAGATGTTCAACCAGGACAACTTGCATGTTGTGTGTGTCTATGTGTGTTTTAAAATTAAGGATCTTGTCAGATACCTTTAGCAATGGTTGGTTTTGAGATGGGTTGTTGGACGATTTAGTGAGGGGAGGGCATGGCAGGATTTGTTTTGCTCCTTCCCTCCATCTCCCCGCCCCCCACCAAAAATGAAGCTAGCTGTCTTTGCAGTGGTATAATTGGAAAGATTTGGAGGGGAATGACCCAAAAACATGTTTAAGGCCATAATACGTTTTAGTTATTGCATATTTAGAAACTAGTAAGAAAGCGAATTATGAATGACCCGAGCAAATAAATTATTGATCGGTGTAATTGAAGAATTATTTAGCATTTACTTGTGACATATTTCACGAAGTTCAATTCAGTAATCGATGCACTGGCTCGTTTTCACACAAGCCAAATACTAATAAAATTTGTCCATGGCTTCCCTTAAAGTTTGTCTTGCACCCGCATTTCAAGTCAAGTATTCAGTTATCGTAACATTGGAGAAATTATACCTTTGCTGATTTTTCGCAATGTGCAAAACATTTCGTTAAAACTAATGGAATATGTAATTTAACACATTGTTAAAGTCTGTAGATAAAGCATTTAACATTTAACAGTAAAATATATTTAGCTTTTCAACAGTTTTGTGACAAGTGAAGTAGTAACTTAAATTACTTTGCGTAAAAGTTATTGCATCTGATGCTGTGTGTAAAACGTGCATGTGTCGGAAGTAGCAGTCCTCCGTATTCTTGTCATTATTTTGTAAATAGAAACTTGTAGCGACGGACTGCATTATGTCCAGCGCTAGTTGGCGGAAGCTCGGGGATTTAAATTTAATTCTATACTGGCTAGTGGCAAAACGACACCTCCCAGATATTGCCCCGTGGACTCTGACGAGCCGTGTAACCGATACGACTGTCGAAACCTTTAAGTAACAATAATTACAGTTAGTCATCAGTTATCCCAGATACTACAGCTATTTAACGGGACAAGGCCAACTAAAATGGCAATTGGACATTCAATATATTGCAATAACCGAAGAGAAAATCATTATATATGCATTTCTCGTTGTACATAATTTTAAACTAATAATGAGTATCCAAACTGCCACTGGGCTATATAAGAAATACAATGATAATTATACAGAATTGAGCTTGTTTTTAAACTAGTGCATTATACTGTTAATCCTGCAACGGAACTGTTAGATATTTGTAGTGTACAAACTAAACAAAAATGAAGCATTCTTTAGAAGTTTGTTTACTCTTTTATATGTCTAATATACATGAACAAATGAACATTTAAACTTAGCTTCCATGTTATGACAACTCATTATAATAGCATAATACATTGTGGGCGTGTACTGTGGATTGTAGGTGATCGATACTTTAGAGCATTCAGTCTCTGAAGTTTGAACTGCATCTTATGTTACTTCGTCCTGCACAAACATTGAAGAAGCATATATTATTTGTATGTTCACATTCAGCTAAGTTGGTTGCAGTGTATCAAATGATTTATAGGAAGGTTTATGCAACCAGTGTGAAACCAAGATTTAACGTGACTGTATGTTGTATTATTTCCTGACTTTTCTTTTACCTTTGCTGGAACTGTACCCACTGTTGTGTGAAGTCTCTTTAACAATGTCCAGTGTCAGATTTGTCCTGTTATGGTTTATAAAACTGTTACAAAGTACATTTTTAAAAATTGACTAGAAACGTTTTGACTTGAAACATGTGGTTATGCATTTCAGAAATGCTTACCATGAAATAATAAGAATTCACATGGTTGACTTGGGTAGGTTGGGCTTATGATTTGGTGCGATAGACTTTTCTTCCTAAAATAGCCTCAGACAGCAGTCAAATTCAGTATATTGCCCCATAAAGGTTTTAGCGTGTTACAGTTGTTTTAATGTGAAGTCAGTGCTTAGTATGTCATTGTTGTGCAAAGGTATAATAAACTACTTTTGCAGGGTGGTCAGTTTTTTTAAACAATGACTATTTTATGAACTCCAATTGCAAGTGAAGAGTAGCAGGGACCATTGTTCACTGCACATATCTTGACATAGCTGGAAGTTCATTACTGAACATGTTCTTTGGGATTGGTTTTGTGTGGGTAAATGCTAGTGTTAAATAAAAACAGAAAATGCTGGAAAATCTCAGCAGGTCTGACAGCATCTGTGGGGAGAGAATAGAGCTGATAGGCAAGTTATCGCTCCTAAACTGAGTTTTTAAAAAATATGTTGTGTTAAATTGTGCATCCTTGGTATGTGTTGGGTGCAAAAATTATCTTTAATACAAAATGTTTGCAGTATGTACAAAGTGCACTTTTGATGATATACTAAGAGTGGATAACTTTTATTTTTTAGATTTTGGATCGCCATTTGATTTAGAAAATGATTTACCCGATGAGTTGATCAGGTCATCCGACCCTTTAGGATTGCCTAATGGTGGCGAACTAAGCCAGTTAAACAGCAGCATTGGTCAAGACGCTGCTTCTAAACATAAGCAGCTCTCGGAGCTTTTGCGGGCAGGCAGTGGCTCCAATCTCACTGGAGGACTGGGCAATGTGAACTCCAGCAGCAACCCAGGCAGATCAATGGACAGTCCTGGCCAGGGCCAGCAGAACAGCTCCAACATGGGCAAAAGCCCTCACAATCAAGGGCTCACTTCACCTTCCAGTCTCGGGATGGCTGCTAGTGGTTCAAGTTCTTCAACCCCTGGCTCTCAAGCACTGAGCACACAAGCACAAAAACATGGAGAGCAGAAACTTCATAATGCTGCAGCATCGGGTATGGTGTCTGCCAACAGCAGCCCAGCTGCTCAGACTGGGCCAGGAGGAATCGGCATCAATACCAATCTCGGTCACACCCATCAAACTCTATTGAACAGCAGCAACAGTCAAGGTCTAATGCAGCAGTCGCAGCAAGGACAGGGACAGGTGCTGAATGGATCCTTGGGGGCTGCTGGCAGGGGTCGAGGAGGCATGCAGTATTCAAACTCTGGCCTGGGCAGCTCTGGCAGTGTGTTAGCAGAGACTTTGGCCCAGGGATCGGCACAGATGGGTGCACACACGGGTCTAAACACACAGCAAGCTGGGGCAATGGCGAAAGTAAGTTTTTTTTAAAAACATTTATTATAGCATTGTTTGAGTCCATATTTACTATCAAATTATACAGTCATCACCTGCCTCTGTGTTTCTGAAAGGCTTTAGTATTTGGGTGAAGCATATCCTTCTGTGCTTCCCCTGAAGAACAGCTCCTGCCCTGCTCACATCCCGCTGTGTTGTGTCTGTTTTGGCAAGATGAACCCAAGCTGTGGGTTGGGAATTTGGGCCAAGGGTAATTTTGAGGCCAAGTCTCATTTCCCCCATCTCCTGTCTTCACTGTACCTGTATCCTCTTGGATTTTTTAAACTGATTTACATTTGTATCTCACTTCAAACATAAGGTAAAATGGCAAGCAGCATGTTGGAGACTGGGAAAGGGGAGAGATAGTTAGCTAGATGCTGCATGCATCATGTGAAGGATAGGGCAAAATGGTGTCTGGAGCAGACAAAGGTGAGTCTACCAGATGGAAGAAATATTTGTGAATCTGACAATTAAGATGGCTCATTGTAGTTTGACTAATTCAAGGGCAGAGTTGTGGAAGTATGAAATGTAACAAAGGAGATCGAGTTGATCATAATGAAGTGTAGAACATTTTTTATTTTATCATTCATGTCTCCTGGACGATTCACAACCAATTAATTGCTTTTGAAGTGCAGCCACAGTTGTTTTGACAACCGATCTGTCTGTAAGCAAGGTCTAGCAAAGCAAATGCAATGAATGACAAGTTGAATTATATTTTTGGTGATGTTAGTTGAGGGACAAATGTTGTCTTGGACCACGAGGAGAATTTGAGTAGCTCAGTGACACCTCATTTGTTAGCTATTCTGCCAGATTAGCTTGACTGGATATTGGTCTAATATCTCATCCAAAAGTTGGTATCTTCGAACACACACAGTACTACACCATAATATTAGCTTGTCTACCTTGCTCAAGTGGGGTTCGAATCCACAGTCTTCTCACTTAGGTAGAGCTGGTTTATGTTAATGGTTTGGAGCTCTATTCAGTCCTTTTCCCTGATTTGACTAAAAATATATTGAACTGAAGAGTAATGAATTGTGAAAAATTCGTCTTTGCTACTGCTGGTGGCTGGGTTGCAACTGCCAATGAAAGGCAGTCATAGAATCCCTACAGTACAGAAAGAGGCCATTCAGCCCATCAAATCTGGAACAGAATTAGTTAACCATGTTTACAACATTCAGTAGAGATAGTGTATTTTGCTTCATGGAGTTGGTGACATCTTAGGTGTACTAATCTTTTGAAGTCTTACAAAACTGAACCTAGTGGGGATGGAGGTTGGAATGGATATGGGCAAGTTAATGGGCCTGAACAGGCAATTCATCACTGGGGTTTCACCTGGCAGCAGTTGGAAGCCCAACTTATCAAATTAAAGCAAACTACTGCAGATGCTAGCAATGTGAAATAAAGACACAATATGCTGGGAATACTCAACATGTTAGGCAGCACCTGGGGCCAAAAACAGAGTTAACATTTCAGGGACTTCCACGGATGCTGACTGACTTGAATATTACCAGGGTGTTTTGTTTTATTCCAAATTATCTGAGCTGTTGAGAATGATTGGGCAGAGCACAGGTCCAGGAAACCGAACAGTGCAATTATTGTGGAACTGAGGGTACAGAGAGCAGCAGACCTTCTCAATGCTCAGCCTGAGTGCCCTGAGGCCAGGAAAAATGACCCAAAGGGAACATCTGTCCTGGCATAGTTAGGTCAAACCAGGTGTACTATTCCCACAGAGGCTAAGCAAGAGAGTTGTTTCCAATATTAACTGTAAAAACAAATGGATGAATCTTTGTCTTTAGTCTGTAGAATCTGAATTACTCTCAAATCAGATTGATAGTTTGGAAGATACATGGCTTCAAGATGTTTTCAATGTATGACCATTTTAAAGATGTCTTTTTTTTGTGATATTTAAAAGAGCCAGTACACACACAGGTGTGTAGATGATCTAGCCACAAAATGAATGCGTGAATTTAATTATTTTTCGGAATCGATTTTTGCTGTAAAGTATGAACTGCTGTGCTTTGGATTGAGAAATGTTACAAAGTGATGACGGTGGATAGGCAATGACAAACATTCAAAGAGTCCATGGGTGAACTACAACAATTGTTTATTCCTGTCTGGTGCAAAGTAAAATCCGAAAGGTGGCCAAACCATGGCTTACAAGGGAAATTAGAGATAGTATTAGATCCAACGAAGAGGCATACAAATTGACCAAGCGTGCAGGGAATTGTAAGTTTGTGGGGAACATTAGAAACTTTTACAGTCAATTTTATAGGTATGTAAAGAGAAAAAGATTGGTGAAGACAAATGTCCCCTTATAGTCAGAATCAGGGAAATTTGTGATGGGGAACAAAGAAATGGCTGACCAACTAAATACATACTTTGGTTCTGTGCTCACAAAGGAGGACACAAGTAACATTGGGGAGCACGAAGTTTAGTGAGAGGGAGGAACTGAAGGAAATCATTCTTAGTCGAGAAATGGTGTTGGGGAGAGATTGGGATGGAAGGCCAATAAATCTCCAGGGCCTGATTATCTACATCCCAGAGTACTTAAGGAAGTGGCCCTCGAAATAGTGGACACATAGGTTGTCGTCATCTTCAGATTCTATAGACTCTGGAAGAGTTTCTATGGATTGGAAGGTAGCTAATGTAACCCCACTATTTGAAAAGGGAAGCAGAGAGAAAGCAGGGGATTATAGACCAGTCAGCCTGACATCGGTAGTGGGGAGTCCATTATAAAGGATTTTATAACAGAGCACTTGAAAACAGTGACCGAATCAGCATGGATTTACGAAAGGCAAATCATGCTTGACAAATCTACAGGAATTCTTTGAGGATGTAACTAGTAGAGTTGATCAGGAGGAGCCAGTGGATGTGGTTTATTTGGACTTTCAGAAGGCTTTTGACAAAGTCCCACAGAAGAGATCAGCATGTAAAATTCAAGCGCATAGGATTGGGGGGGGGTTTGTGTATTGAGATGGATAGAAAATCGGTTGGCAGACTGGAAACAGTAGGAATAAGCAAGATCTTTTCCCAATGGCAGGCAGTGTCCAGTGGGGTACCACAGGGAACAGTGCTAGGACCCCAGCTATTTACAGTACATATTAATGAGTTAGATGAGTAAACAAAATGCAATATCTCCAAGGATGAGGGTTAAACCTTTAAGGATGGAGATGAGGAGAAATTTCTTCCAGAGAGTTGTAAGCCTGTGGAATTCGCTATCACAGGAAGCAGTTGAGGCCAGAATATTGTATGTTTTCAAGAAGGAGTTAGATATAGCTGTTGGGGCAAAAGAGATCAAAGGATATGGGGGAAGGTGGGCTCAGGCTATTGAGTTGGACGATCATACTGAATGGCGAAGTAGGCTCAAAGGGCCAAATGGCCTACTTCTGCTATTTACTATGTTTTTAATGATGCTAGGTGCTTGTATCTGTTTTCCAAATTGTAATTTGGTTCAGAAGTTAATCATGCATCTAAAGTAGAATTTTTTGTTTGAACTTCCAACATCATCTGTTTGAAGTTTGCCTAACTTGGACAGCTTAATGTTGTCCTTTCCTTTATGTAGATTTTAGATGTATAATATTTTGGGTTGCTTTCTTATAGTCATATTTGTATGGTTGCTTTCAAATGTGAACCCTCCGTTCTGTACTGTTGTGAAATCAGTTTAGTTACAACATTTCTGCATGTTTGGAAAAAGAGCCAACAGGAGAAGTGCTTGTTGTAAGAGTGTCATGTTCAGGAGTTCGGAACAGAGCCGACTTATGAGAATCAGCCTCTGGTTGTAGTCACTTTCTTCAGTGCTTGTTGATTCACAGCGTGGATTTTCAAATCCATCTGCCTTCATTCACTGGACTTTTAATAACACTGTAAATTCTTTGTAAGGACAATTTTGAATTTGGCTTTGGTCCGGAGGTTGTTAGATTTTGGTTTTCTGTGCAGTGCTGGTAAAAAAAACAATGACATATGCGGCACAGGCTTCCAAATAAACTCGCACCAGTCGGAATATGTGGGGCTGGAAGTAAGCAATTGGTGCTGCGGTGTGTGCATTAGGTTGAGTTCGGGGGTGTTTGTAGAACTGGTGGGTGTGGTTCCACTGCTGCATTGTGGCTTTTAGTTGCGACGGTGTTGTCACACCACGCACTGATCAATTGACTTAACATGTGTATCCAGACATAAGCAAAGCTTCATATTCCATTCGATAGATTGTGTTTGTGGGCAGGGGAGAATGATCTATTCAAAATACACGTTGTCGAATTTTGTAGGAATGATTCATTCGTGGTTATTCAACCTTTTTAAAGGGAGTTGATGCAAGTTTTGGCAAAGGTGGCATTTTTTCTGCCTTCTTGCAGGTGAAGCAGCCAGATGACTTCACCTTTTTAATGTGCATCCAAGTACCAATGGCAGGTTTCTGTTTGCACAATCATAGCCACAAAAAAACTTGTTATATTTAGTCATCATAAATTGGTGAGTTGGTATACAGGCAGCATCTTTGTTTGGACTGAAGTTTATTCAGGATGAGTGGCTGGCCAGCAGAGCAGTTGAATAATCAGATCTGGAGGTAACAAAAGCACAGGCCAGGGTTCCAGCAGCAGCTGGACTGAGGTGAAGATAGATCATGTTAGAGGTGGAAGCAGGGCTTGTGGTGAGTGGGTGCATGGTTTGTAATGCAGCAGAAAGTCAAATAGTTGTTGCAAATAGTCTGATTCAGTCCGATCAGGGAGAGGGTTGGAATTAGGGTTGCCCCCTATGATTAAATGCATTCCTAGAGGTGCAATCACATGACTTGCTGCCATGCACCAGCCATTCCTCAGCCAACACAATCCTCCTTGTGACATACAGGGCAGCTCAGTGGTTAGCAATGCTGTCTCACAACACTAGGGACCCAGGTTCAATTCCCGGCATGGGTCACTGCCTGTGCTGAGTCTGCACATTCTCCCTGTGTTTGCATGGGTTTCCTCTGGGTGCTCCGGTTTCCTCATACAGTCTGAAAGACGTGCTGGTTAGGCGCATTGGCCATGCTAAATTCTCCCTCAGTGTACCCGAACAGGCGCCAGAGTGTGGCGACTAGGGGATTTTCACAGTAACTTCATTGCAGTATTAATGTAAGCCTACCTGTGACACTAATAAACAAACTAAACTTTATTGCCTTCCTATACCAATTGGAAAGCAAAAAGACTCACTACCCAGTTGGATGATGCTTGTCAGCCAAACAGCCTTTTTTCCCCACTTTCAGTATTTTTATATCTGGTAAAGAGAAATGTTCACACAAATTGGTAAAAGCATTTTTTAATGTCCTGATGATTTTTCTCCAGGATTGCACGTACGAGTGTCCTCGAGATTAATTTTCAATTTCTGCAGGCTCCAGGCCAGTCTTGGAGCGTTGGCAACCCTAGTTCGAATCAGTGCTGGGGAGAGGCCAAGGGTTGGTGCCTCAATGAGAAATTTGAAATGGGCAACAGAGAACAAGTATTTGACAGGTGAGATGAGTAGAACAAGGTGAGGTGTTTCCAGAGGTGTGACTGTGATAAAGGCCATATCAGGTGGCAAAAGGTAAGGCCAGGTGAATAGCTTCACCAAGGTGTCACCGCCACCATTTATGAATGGTCATAGTCTTGTCCATGGGGTGGGTAGAGATTCTGGAGGGAACTGTGGAATGGGACAATGATCCATTGCCAGAGTACAAGGGGATAATGGTAGGCATGGTGGGATGAAGGCTGGCAAGGGTAGGCCCAAGGAAACTCACCAATGGGAAGTCACCCAGAGCAGAAGATGGGGTTGCTGGTGATAAGGAAATATTAGAGAGAGTCTCAGTGGACCCTTGGAAAATGCCAAGAGAAGTACTTGAGGACACCTGAACTTAACTGGGGGTATGAAGCCGGAGAGTAAGAGAACACAGTAGTATTGACTTGTACTTTGAGATAATACTGCCGGATTGTTTCAGGAATGCAAATGATCCCAAAAACATGATTGTCAAAACCAACCACACAATATTAAAAACTTATAGCAGTTCTCGTTGTTTAGCAATTTGACACACGCATAACTATGGTCTCTAGTGATGTAATTGAATTTGCACCAGATGTTAGAATGGAATTATAGCATGATAACCTAATTTGCTGTACAATGGCCATATCCATCACTGTACAAGGAAGAATGAAGCTCTCCACTATATTTTAGTAAGACATCAATGCTTGGAAGACCATTTAATTGTGTGTAAATGTACAGTGCACACATTCAAATATATGAATTTGAATTGATTCGTATAAATAGTATATTCATAGAAACCATAGAAACCCTACAGTACAGAAAGAGACCATTCGGCCCATCGAGTCTGCACCGACCACAATCCCATCCAGGCCCTACCCCCATATCCCTACATATTTTACCCACTAATCCACGCATCCCAGGACACTAAGGGGCAATTTTAGCATGGCCAATCAACCTAACCCGCACATCTTTGGACTGTGGGAGGAAACCCACGCAGACACGAGGAGAATGTGCAAACTCCACACAGACAGTGACCCAAACCAGGAATTGAACCCAGGTCCCTGGAGCTGTGAAGCAGCAGTGCTACCCACTATGCTACCGTGCCGCCCTAATTGATATTGATAATTCTGATGTTGTTATGAAAGAATGAGTTGAATTATCTAATAACTTGACTTGTGCAGCAAAAATTGTGTAAGAAGGTGGGAACTTAGTAGCAGTAAAATAGAATTACAAGATAAATATATCAGAACTACAGTGATTATTTTATGATCAGACTTAATAAAAAATGTTTGTTTTATGATTTATGGCACTACATTAAAGGTGTTACATAAATGCAAATTGTTATAATATTGAATTAGGTTGGCCTGATATTTTGGTGCCAGCAATACTTATTTCAAGGATGGGAACTATCACAAAGGCAATTTTAAGATGAACAAAGATATTATCGCGCTTGGGTTTTGCTACCTGTTGATTTCTTGGAAATTCCCCATCACCTTTGAGAATTCCTTAAATTGCTAATAATTTGTGATTGTCACTTAGCCCCTTTTACCATAGTTTTGTTTTATACTGCATTGCAATTTGAGTGAAATTGAATGTTAATTTGGTTAATCGGTCAGTAACTATTGAGAAAAATGAAATTGTGGATTAAGTAGTACACTATAATAGATTTGACAATATTGTTCATTAAAGCACAGAATATTGGAATATTTTACTGCTGCTTTTTAAAATATTGAGTTTAGGGCAGGCATCTTTTGTACTTTCAGTAAATTACCTTGTTTTCTACGCTATTGTCAGTTGAAAATATAGTTAGGACCCAGAAATTAGTACTATTTGAGAGAATTTTTTAAGCGCTAACTGCAGATTCTGTGCCAAACTATTTATTATACCCATAAGTGAAAGGGAAAATAATCCCATAGCCACCACGTAAAAGTGGGATCTGTTCTGTATTTAAAGCAGATCCTGAAATCTGAAACAAAAACAGAAAATACTGGAAAAACTCAGCAGGCCTGGCAGTATCTGTGAGATAGAAAATAATGTTTCGAATATAGGTCTCTTTTCAGAGTTAAAGAGAAGTAGAAATGTGATGGATTATATACTGTATGAGAGGGGATATAGTAGCTGGAACAGAGTAGGAGGTCAGTGATTGGTGGGAGGTAGGAGAGATGGTAACAAAGATGCGTAAGTCAGGAGACAGTGGAAGCGTTAATGGCAGGAGAAGGTTCTAGTTGTTGCATTATGGTAAGATATCAAAGTCAGTGTTCAGTGAAAGCAAAATTAAAGAACAAGTGACAGATGGCCCAGTGGGGGAGGGGTAAGGGGTTTTTGCATTGGGACAAAAAATGTTTTGGATGCAAAAATAAATAAAAAGTACCAAGATGGAGGAGAAAGGTGATAGAAGTTTAGGGACGGAATTCCAGAGTCAAGGCTCTCAGTAGCTAAAGGGACAGCCACAAATGGTGGAGTGATTAGAGATGCTAGAATTAGATGGATGAGAAGGTATCTCAGAGGGTTGTGGGCTGAAGATTACTTAACTTTATGGAGGCTGGAAGGCCTGCTGGTTGTGTGTTGGAATTGTCAGGTCTGGAGGTAACGGGCATGGATGATGCACAGCTTCTGTCAAATTGTTTGTCGCTGCATTTGGAGGTTTCATTATATGTCGTGGCCTTCACAAAAGGTAAGAGCACATCCTTTAGGAGGTAAAATAACATGGATAAATGGTTGGCTATAAGGGAGGAGAGAGTAGAGAGGGATAAATGGGCCTTTTTCAGATTAGCAAACTGTAACGAGTTGAGTGCCACAGGGATCAGTGTTGGGTGCTCAGCTATTCACAATCTATATCAATAACTTGGATGAAGGGAGAAAATGCATGGTAACTAAATTTGTCAATGACACCAAGGTAAGTCGTCAAATGGTAGAGAGTCTGCAGAAGGATATAGACAGGTTAATTGGGAAGTCAGTTAGCTGGATGGTTGGTTTGTGATGCAGAGTGACGGCAACAGCATGGGTTCAATTCCCATTCTGGCTGAGGTTATTCATGAGGGCCTGCTTTCTCAACCCCTTGCCCCATGCCAGAAGTGCAGTGATCCTCGTGTTAAAATCGTCACCAGTCAATTCTCCCCGTTGAGAGGGAGAGCAGCCTGTGGTTACCTGGAATTATGGTGATTTTAACTTTTATGGACAAGCTAACTGAGTGGGCAAAAACATGGCAGATGGTGTATAACGTGGGTAATGTGAACTGTTCACTTTGGCAGGAAGAATAGAAAAGCAGTATACTTTTTAAATGGAGAAAGATTGCAGAACTCAGTAGTACAGAGGTATCTCGGTGTCCTGGTACGTGATCTCTCAAAGTCAGTGTGCAAATGATTAGGGAGGCAAATGGACTGCTAGTGTTTATTGTAAGAGGAATGGAATATAAAAGTAAGGAAATTTTAGCAGGAAAGTGGGGCTGATGCTATATTCCTGTTGAATGGTGGAGCAGGCTCGAAAGGCCAAATGGCCTCCTTCTGTTCCTATGTTCCTTTGCAAACAGTATTTCTTACCTCACCTGCGAAGATTGAATCAAGTAGATCTCGGCAACTAACACAGCCTCTGCTTTGTTCAAAGGTCGAGCTCGTCACCTTAGTAAAGATTTTAGTTTGAATTTATAAATGTTTAAAACTATTATTTAGTGAAACTTGGAAGTTTACGTTTCTAAATAGTTTGCAATACTTTTTCAGATTTGATATGGAAGTGTAAAGGCTGCTGTGTACTCATTATGGAAGGATTGGTTTCTGTTAAGTACATGCTTCGTAATACTAATCACAAGAGGGCACTTGCAATCAGGAAATTTCTTAGGCACCTGGTTTCTACTTGGCAGTCAACATGCTACACAGCCAAACGTTTTATTTTGAATGACGGTAATTTTGGATTAGCAGTGCTGCTATCAATCATTCAAAAGTATCATCAAAAATTAAGAGAATCTTGCCAATCTGAACTTTAGTTTTGGACCATTAGCAAGCATATTCTAGATTGATTCAAGGCACGTCTGAATGAATACATCTGGAAAACAAAAACTGCTCAAACTTTATTTAATTTATGATTAACCTTAATGTGGAATAGATGCAGACAAGATACAGAGAAAATATAAATCATTCCTTCCCTGAATAAAACTGAAGTGAGGAGATAGGGAATTGTTAAATGAAGAACAGTATAATCTGCTACATTTTTGCATCATAACATCAATCCCAATCTAATTTTTCCAGTTTAACTGCAGTGTATAATGGTCACACTAGAACCAGCAGCACAAGCGTTTATGACGTCAGCATAAACTGTAAAAATCTTTAAGGTTACAATATGTTGATCAATTATACAAAACAATTTCTGGCTCTCTTCATGCATCAACCTACCTCCTGCAGTCTAATTACTCTCAACACTATCATGTGACTTCCTTTCTAGTCCTTTAGAAAAATAAACATATTGGAGAGCTTGGATAGATGTACAAATTAATCTTTTTCATGCTCCTCCTTTTCAAAAATGAAGTTATTTAGCCCCTAGCTCACAGAATACCTTCCTGCTTACTGGAGCAACATTTTAAATTTCCATTTTAAATTTCTCAAATTCCCTGATGGCCTTGACCTCTCCCTATCCCGAACCACCTCCAGCCTCAGAACACTTCGATATATGCACTCCTCCAATGTAGCCTTGTGCTCATCCCCTTTTTTAGTACTCCATCATTGATTGCCATGCCTTCAGCTACTGGTGCCCTAAGCTCTTATGTTCTTATGAGGTCTGAAATTCCCTCCCTAAATCTCGCTACCTGTCTCCCTCGACCCTTAAGACCTGCCTAAAAACCTAGTTTTTGATTAAGCCTCTGGTCACCTGCCCACATGTCTCCTTATGTAGCTCAACGTCAAACTTTGTTCGATAACTCTCCTGTGAAGTACTTTGTGATGTTTTACATCAAATATACCGATTTGATTTATTATTATCACATGTATTAGTATGCAGTGAAAAGTATTGTTTCTTGCGTGCTAATTGGACAAAGTATACCGTTCATAGAGAAGGAAAGGAGAAAGTACAGAATGTAGTGTTACAGTCATAGCTAGGGTGTAGAGAACGATCAACTTAGTGCGAGGTAAGTCTGTTCAAAAGTCTGACAGCAGCCGGGAAGAAGCTGTTCTAGAGTCGATTGGTATGTGACCTCAGACTTTTGTATCTTTTTGAGTGGTGGACGGAGCTTCATTCACGACCCTTTATAGTTTCTTGCGGTCTTGGGGGCGGGGGGAGAGGAGAAAGGGGGCGGGGAAAGGGGGTGAGGGGGGAGGAGAGAGGGGAAAGGGGCAGAGGGAAAAGGGGATATTGGGGGGGGGGGGGGGGGGGGTGGAAACCAGGACATACCAAGGAGGAGGAGACCAGGACAAGTTGTTGGTAATCTGGATACTTAAAAATCTGAAGCTCTCAACCATTTTTACTTTTACTTTCCCAGTTCACCAGATTCTCTGTCTCATTCCAGTAATCTGTTTCGTCATTGTTTCAGGTCCTACATACATCCAAGTTGTTGTGGTAGAGATGAAAGGGCAGTGTGTTACTTTCCCACAGCCAGGAAAGTTAAAAATTGTGGATCTCCTCTATATATTAAATCCATTCTCTTCTTTTGAGAACCAGTCTATTAAGTAATGTCTTGGATTGGACAGGTGGTGCTTCGGGTACTGTGAAGGGTAAACTTAGCATCATCATCAGTGGATCAGTCTAATGGAGGGTACAACATTAAACGTAGTTATTACTGTACAAGTAACTAAAGTATTTGAATATTGTCTCTCCAATACGAGACCTGATGTTTTTCTGATTGCAAAGTTTCCTGTTAGTGTCGTGAAACTGTGACGAGGTGGTGTGTTTGTGGAGTAAAATCTAATGTTTGATTTCTCTCCCTCTCTTGCATACTTGTGTCAGTATTAAAGAGCTGCTCATTAGGTATACTCAGCTTAAGAGCAAGTTCCCCAGGTCTGGTGCACCCAAATATTGCTTTTGTACTTTTGAAGTTTAGGAGTACATGGACAATTGGACCTGTGGCCTTATCTTTGGAGCTACAGAACCAGCAGGATGGTATTACATAGAACATAGAACAGTACAGCACAGAACAGGCCCTTCGGCCCACGATGTTGTTCTCAGCTTTATCTGAAACCAAGATCAAGCTATCCCACTCCCTATCATCCTGGTGTGCTCCATGTGCCTATCCAATAACCGCTTAAATGTTCCTAAACTGTCTGACTCCACTATCACTGTCACTGCAGGCAGTCCATTCCACACCCCAACCACTCTCTGCGTAAAGAACCTACCTCTGATATCTTTCCTATATCTCCCACCATGGACCCTATAGTTATGCCCCCTTGTAATAGCTCCATCCACCCGAGGAAATAGTCTTTGAACGTTCACTCTATCTATCCCCTTCATCATTTTATAAACCTCTATTAAGTCTCCCCTCAGCCTCCTCCGCTCCAGAGAAAACAGCCCTAGCTCCCTCAACCTTTCCTCATAAGACCTACCCTCCAAACCAGGCAGCATCCTGGTAAATCACCTCTGCACTCTTTCCAGCGCTTCCACATCCTTCTTATAGTGAGGTGACCAGAACTGCACACAATATTCCAAATGTGGTCTTACCAAGGTCCTGTACAGTTGCAGCATAACCCCACGGCTCTTAAACTCCAACCCCCTGTTAATAAAAGCTAACACACTATAGGCCTTATTCACAGCTCTATCCACTTGAGTGGCAACCTTTAGAGATCTGTGGATATGGACCCCAAGATCTCTCTGTTCCTCCACAGTCTTCAGAACCCTACCTTTGACCCTGTAATCCACATTTAAATTAGTCCTACCAAAATGAATCACCTCACATTTATCAGGGTTAAACTCCATTTGCCATTTTTCAGCCCAGCTTTGCATCTATGTCTCTTTGCAGCCTACAACAGCCCTCCACCTCATCCACTACTCCACCAATCTTGGTGTCATCAGCAAATTTACTGATCCATCCTTCAGCCCCCTCCTCTAAGTCATTAATAAAAATCACAAAGAGCAGAGGACCAAGCACTGATCCCTGTGGCACTCCGCTAGCAACTTGCCTCCAGTCCGAAAATTTTCCATCCACCACCACCCTCTGTCTTCGATCAGACAGCCAGTTACCTATCCAATCGGCCAACTTTCCCTCTATCCCACACCTCCTTACTTTCATCATAAGCCGACCATGGGGGACCTTATCAAACGCCTTACTAAAATCCATGTATGTGACATAAGCTGCCCTACCTTCATCAACACACTTAGTTACCTCCTCAAAAAATTCAATCACATTTGTGAGGCACGACTTGCCCTTCACGAATCCGTGCTGACTATCCCGGATTAATCCGCATCTTTCTAAATGGTCGTAAATCCCATCCCTAAGGACCTTTTCCATCACTTTACCAACCACCGAAGTAAGACTAACCGGTCTATAATTACCAGGGTCATTTCTATTCCCTTTCTTAAACAGAGGAACAACATTCGCCACTCTCCAGTCCTCTGGCTCATTCCCCGTGAGAAGTTTAACAACACCAGGTTAAAGTCCAACAGGTTTATTTGGTAACAAAAGCCACACAAGCTTTCGGAGCTCTAAGCCCCTTCTTCAGGTGAGTACATCCTCCCTCTGAACCTGAAGAAGGGGCTTAGAGCTCCGAAAGCTTGTGTGGCTTTTGCTACCAAATAAACCTGTTGGACTTTAACCTGGCGTTGTTAAACTTCTTACTGTGTTTACCCCAGTCCAACGCCGGCATCTCCACATCATCATTCCCCGTGGACAGTGAGGACCCAAAGATCAAAGCCAAAGGCTCTGCAATCTCATCCCTTGCCTCCCAAAGAATCCTAGGATATATTTCATCAGGCCCAGGGGACTTATCGACCTTCAGTTTATTCAAAACTGCCAGTACATCCTCTGAACAACTATTTCCTCCAACCTATTAGCCTGTAACACCTTCTCTTCCTCAAAAACATGGCCCCTCTCCTTGGTGAACACTGAAGAAAAGTATTCATTCATCACCTCTCCTATCTCTACTGACTCCATACACAAGTTCCCACTACTGTCCTTGACCGGCCCTAACCTCACCCTGGTCATTCTTTTATTCCTCACATAAGAGTAAAAAGCCTTGGGGTTTTCCTTGATCCGACCCGCCAAGGACTCCTAAGCCCCTTTTTCAGCTCATTCCTTGCTAACTTGTAACCTTCAATCGAGCCATCTGATTGTTGGTAGATTTTGTAAAAATGTAGCAAGCTTTGAAGGACCTAACCAGTAACGGTAAACTAATCAGGTGAAGAAGCAAATAGATGCCTATGAAATTCTGCAATGTTTTAGATAGTTAGTTTTACTTAATTTTGGTAGTGGATTAAGAAAGTTGCTTTGCAGTTCAAAATGTGAGTACAAATATGTTCATTGTACACTTTTTCTTGTGCTGCATTTGAGTACTGCAGTCATCTTTCTTTTGTATTCAGTTTTGAACAGTGGGATCATCTGGTTTGAATTTAATAACAAAATAAATCCTTAGTAAATTGATTTCATGATTTATACTGTCTCTGATTAGCTCTTGTATTGCAAAGTCCCAGTATTTGGTTTACCTTGGATCCTGCTGGCATCCATTGGGTGGCTGATCTTGTTTACACTGCAGTCATTACAGGCCAGTAATGGTAGCATCAGTGCTTTGTTTAAGTTCAATAAACCCTCATTAGGATAAGCCTTTTTGGGTTACTTACCTGGCAAGGGTGAGTCAATGGTCAAGCAGGGCACGAGGCTAGCCCATTGCACTTGGGGTGTGTTGACACCTGTGATCGTGGCGTCTCTAAGCTAAGATAGAGTAAAGCATCAAGGTAGTCAATGAGGTTAAACCAAGGTTTTACCTGATGCAATTTTTCAAAGCCATCTCAGTCTTTTGGCTAAGATGAAGCATGAGATCAAGCACGGGAGGGGGTGCAGTGCCTCATCCTGTCAACTTGGATCTGGTTTGTCCCTCGTGGGGACCATGATTGAATTTAATTTGAATTGGCTTTTTTAATTAGAAATAAAGAACTGAAAGGTACCAATTAAAGAGGTATAGACAGACATTTGGCTTTTTGACCACCTTGTGTCTCTGCACACATAGTGGGATTGCAGCATAAGGGCCTGTGCTATGACGGAACCTCTGCTCTTTTTATAATAACTTAATTGAATAAGTGACTTTCAGCTAGATCCTTACTGGTAGATTAAGCTGTTATGCATCAACAATAGCTGGGAGAGATTTAATTGAAAGGCTGATGAGTTTAGTGACATGCAAAGCATGCAATTAGTGCCCTGCAATTAATTTAAGTTCTTGAAATTGCTCAGGAGATCTTGTTTGGTTGATCTCCCGTGAAGTTACACATGGGGAATTGAAACCAAGTGTTGTCTTTAGGTTAAGTGGGGTTGGTGGTGAGGAGATGGTAGTTTATCGTTGTGGGAGGTCAGTCCTTTTTCTACTTGTATGTCAGTAGCAGTTCCATGAACAGCAAAAGTCAGTGTACTTTCTTGAGTATCATTAATATGAAGAATAACATACTTAAGGGAAGCCAATATAACTCAATTAAGTGTTTGTGTGTACGGCCCACAGAGAGAGTGGTGAAGATAGGTTCCTCTGAACTGATTTTTTAAAAAAAACCCCACCGTACTATTTCAAATGATAGCAAACGTCAAGACATGCGAAAATTAAAAACCTCCTGTGTAGCTGGATACTTAAACACAATTTATTTTGGGACTAACTTCAGGTGGTCTCTTAATTCAAGTCTTAATCATTCAAATCTAAAATATATTGCTATTGGATTTTGCAAATTGTCATATGCAACTGTAGTGGTTTCAACTTTGCTTTAAAAAGCCTTGCATTTAAATTACACCTTTCATGACCTCAGGACATCCCAAAGCACTTTACAGTCAATTAAGTACATTTGAAGTGCAGTCACTGTTGTAATATTGAACAAATCACTAACCTAGTTCAATCGAAGGTTCATTTTGTATGTTCTGGAGATTCCTGGTGATTGGCTAAATGGCAGTCCTGAATGAAATTTATGAAGTTCTCTGTCTGTTCTTTGAACCATTGGTGCTATTTGCCCTATTCCCACCTAGAATTGTCTAAAGGATGAATAATGACACAGATGAAGTTTTTGGAAATCTGAGCATGCAGGAGCAGTTATATGTTTTATGTGCAACCTAGTTTTCCAAAAGGAGTTTCGCTTAGCCTCAGGGAAGTATGAATGGGAAAGGGGACATCCACTGTTAATTAGTCCAGAGGGCGTATTCTGTGTTTAGAACCTTGATATTTGTATCCAGCTATTCTGGCTCAGGCACAGGAAGAAAATTATTTCAACTTTTTTTTCAAGAAATGTAATGGAATTGCTTTAAAATTTAAACACAACTCTAGTTCTACACATTAGAAGTTTAAAGGGTGACTTCTTATCAGGATTTTTGCTTTTTGAACTGATTTCAGCCGGTTTTGTGATTCAAGTCCTAAAATCAAACCACCTTAAGAACTAACCTGGGCAACAGTTTAATCAGACAGTATTCAGTTAGGCTCCTTCATGTATGTTTGCAAATTGAATTAATAGAGCAACTAAATCGGGACCACTCCAAGAAGTCATACTCCTTCCCATCTCCTCTACACCAGCATCTAAAATAAATCAGAGTAAGCAAAGGATGGTCCCAATTCTTAGCGAGTTGTTTCTATTAAATTGATCCTGTTGTTGAGACTGGATCTAGTTTATATACACGTATAATTTAAATGCTGAGCCTATTACGACCAACCTTTACCATTGGACAGTGTAAGTTATGCCAAATATTTGCTGATGTGGAAGTTCTTGGGCTTTTTGTTGACTTCTAAGTTGGATGCTGTAAATTTTCCAGTGGTGCTTTTTTTTGTTTTCCTGTGCAGTAAAATTGGACAAGTCATTCCATCTTACCCACATGCTTCTGAAAGCTGTTCTTCAATTTTATCATTGGGTAATTTTGCCGCCTTTTGAAGGATCCAAAGAGTTTGGATGAACAATCTTTTATTTGGCTATAAAAAAATTATGTATTATAGAAAATTTTAATTTCCTTCTGTTACATCCACTGCACCTACAATTAAGTTTCTACAGTCCCAAATTTCCATAGGCTGCTCTCCCCTTTGACAGGGAGAGCTGACTGGTGGTGATTTTAACCTGAGGATCATATCTCAGGCTAGGGGCAAGGTTGAGAAGGCGGGCCTTCACGAATAACCTCAGCCAGTACAGGAATTGAAGTACCTACGATGAAAAGCAGCTGATAGCAATTAGTAATAATCTCAAAGTGTGAAATGTTTTTTTCAACAATCTATTTCAGTTTATTTCCTCTTTGTTGGACAACAGAAATGTATAAACCCTGTTTGATACCTCATCAGCTTATGTAAAACCAGGAGTTTGCACATTAAATTCCAACATTAATACTCTAATTGGTCCTTAGCATAATACTTTGGAGTATTATTAAAGAAACTACCTTAAAGTGTAAAAATTCATTTAAAACAATAGAAGCACTCCTACCTTAGCCAGGTTGATAAATGCAATATCCCGTATAGTGCTGAGTCATGTAGATTAGAAGCACTGTCTTCTGTCTGCTGCCTGTGCTGAGTTGGTTCGTCCAATTACTATTCAGAGTACTCTGCTAGGAAGTATAGAGTGGATAACTTAAATAAGGTTGTGTTCATGCATGAGCAATAGCTACTTGGATGAATCATCCAAAGGTTGCTTGTGCCCATAGCACCAATGCCTTCTGGGGAAGGAGAAGAAATTTGTGGAAGAGGAAAAAACAAAGAAATATGGAGAGAAATGCTTGTATTCATGAGGAAACGTTCAGAAAATTGCCATTCTCAAGGTTTACTAGGGTTAAGCAACAAATGTTAGCCTTGCCAGCAATGCTCACATCCCATGATAACGCCAAAAATCAAATGGGTCTGCAGATCTATCTGTGACTCGGGAGCAGAGATAAAGACCCTGTGTAGTTTGGTGTTTAATATCAAAAGTTTGGTAGAATCTTTTGTGTGAAAGGACCCTGTAGCTTATGATTTTTTTTCTAAAATGTAGTTTATATAAGAACATCAAGAATTCTAGATACTTATTTACATGAGCTTTTTACATTTAGCAGGAAAGCAAGAGTGTTTATTGGGGAGCAGACTTAGTTCCTGCTTTACCAAGGAAAGACATCCTGCAAAAATGTCTGATTACCTACATAACCCCCATCTGTTGCTTGCTCCCAACTGAATAACTGGGGACCAGACACAATGTATCAAAAAATATCTGAACTCGGGCCCTGTTTGAAATGCAATGAAAGGGATTTATTTCAAAATATTCTGTATTCATAATTAATTGCTTGGAGGAAAGAGTATCTTCTGGTAATGACTATAAATACTAGGACAGAACTGTTACAAGTGACAATTTGGGTTCAGGCTATGGTTGGTATTTAGTGAATTGTACTTATCATTTCATTGTCACGGCTGGGGATGATGAAAATGGATAAGCCTCTGCAAGTTCATATTTATGTTACTGTGAAAAAGATTGAACTGCAAAGTTGTTATTGCCTGTGTGCCACACAGGTAGTTACTTGTTTGTTATGCAGCTAGTCTTTGTGACATAATTGTCAGTTTTTCTTTTTTGACAGTGTAACTATTCAAAATGATACGCAAGCTATATTTGCTATCACAAATTCACTTTTTCCCCTGTTAAGGGTCAAGTGCATTTCAAATATACCAAATGTTGCTGAGACAAATCTATGGAAATTGAAGCATTGTAGACCAGTAACACATTTCATCTGTCGCCACTCCAAACTCCATTTATATTGAAAGCTGGCTTGCGCTAATTTAATCTTGTGCCATTAAAATTCATCACGCCTCCTTGTATTGAGCTTTATACAATAAACACTTCAGAAATAACACTTTGTGGGAAGCACTGACAGTTATTATAGTGTTTATGTTGTACTCTATTACTGTTACATTTTCTGCATGACACCCTGGTTAGGTTTTCTGGCGGGTTTTTTTTCCAACTGTCTTGCAGTAACTAACTAGCATTTGGTAGAGGTTGGGAATCTAAAGTCGGTTTTAAAAGGTTTCTTACATTTTAATGCCAGGGTTTTTAAAAATAACTTTAAAGCATTGTATAAATGGGGTCATGAAGGGGAAGAATGTGTACTTTGGCTTGAAGGAATGTGGCATGGGTTTCCAGAACTGCAATTTTACCATTTCACTGACACACTGGCAGCAGTGTGTACCCTCTGCAAGATGCACCGCAGCAATTCGATAGCACCTCCCAAACCTGTGGCAAGGGCAGCTGATGCTTGGGAACACCACCTGCCGCAAGTTTCCGTCCAAGCCACACACCATCCTAATTGGGAACTATATTGCCATTGAATGTTAAAAGGAGTTGGTTAGATTCTCTCTTGTTGAAGATGGTTACTACCTGATGTGAATGTTATGTGCCACTTTTCAGCCCAAGCCTGGTCATTGCTGCATATGGACACAGATCAGAATCTAAGGAGGTGTGAAAAGTTGGTCCTGGTTTGTAACCCTGAGGCTGGGGCAACTTGCAAGAGGGAGCAGACAAAGAGTAATGCTGTGACTAAAGGAGGCAGCTATATATTGCCTCCTTCAATCTCTCCAAGGCATTCAGCCATGTGACAGTCCATCAAGCTGAAGAAGAAAATTGACTGCCCTCCATAGCTGCTCAGTGTGATCTCCTATTTCCACGAAAACATGTTAGATGAGGTCAGCTATGACAGAGAAACATCTGAATCTTTTGAGCTCCATGGTGGGGTCAAACGGGTTTGCGTTCTGGTGAAGACATTCTTTGACATATTCCTCCTCTTGCTGCTGTCACATGCCTTTAGTTTGCCTACAGAGGATGTCTGAGGGTGTCTGCTTGCGCATCAGAACGATGGAAAGTTGTTCAGCATTTTCCACCTGGGATCCAAGATAAAAGGTTCCCATCAGAGTTGCAATGCGCCAATGATGCCGCACCAGCATTCCAGACTGAGGAACACCTTCAGCAGTAAACGTCATCGCCCAAGTTGCTGTACTGCCATCATTCAGCATTAACAATGTGTTGCTGGGAATTATTCTTGAAAGCTTCATATATCTAGGTTTCACAATCATCAGGAATGTGTCATTTGATGCTGAAATTAATACATGTTACAAAAGCTGCAACTGTACTGTCCAAGCTGAGTAAAGAGCACATAACTTAAAGTTTATTTATTAGTCACAAGTAGGGCTTACATTAACACTGCAATGAAATTCCCCTAATCGTCACACTCCGGCATCTGTTTGGGTCAATGCACCTGACCAGCACGTCTTTCAGTCTGGGAGGAAACCGGAGCACAGGAGACCCATGCAGACATAGGGAGAATGTGCAAACTCCACACAGACAGTGACCCAAGCCGGGAATCGAACCCAGGTCCCTGGCGCTCTGAAGCAGCAGCGCTAACCACTGTGCCACCCACCAAGCCTGCACCCTTGGTATACTCTACGAAAGTGGAAACTTGGACAACATAAGCCAGGCAGGAGAAAAGGTTGAACTGTTTCCACCTTTGCTGTCTCTGACAGCCTCGACACCCCTTGGTAAAAAGGATGGAGATCCTGGAACATGCTTATTCTAATAGTCTACACTCATTGCTTAAGACATTGACATCTGCGCTGACTTGGCTATGTTCATCAGATGTATGACAACTGTTTGCACACAGACTTTCTGCATAGTGATACTGGCCTCTGGGTTATGACCTGCAAGATGTCCATACCTCCTCAAAAAATCAATTGCAAGATGCGAAAATGGCGAACCTTGACAAGTGGGAGACAGTCACTGTCAGTCATGACCTCTGGAGATTGATTTTTGAGGGGCATTGGGAGAGGCGAGGAGAAACAGAAAGTTTAGCTGGCCAAGAAGAGGGCCCAGAGAAAACAAGCCACCATATCCTGCACCTTCTCAGTCCACTGTCGTGTTCTGCAGCAAATGCAGCAGAGACTGCCTGCCAGAGTGGCGCTCTTGAGCTACACCAGATAATGTTTAACAGGACACAGACCATCATCTCACGAAAGGGAAGGTAGCCAAAGAATTGGGAAACCCACAACCACATGTTTAAATCTCATGAGATGGTACTTTATTTTCCTACCATTTTACTAATTGTTTTGTTGACATAAGGTTTTTGGTTATAATAACTCAACAGCCCAGCATTAACAATGTCTTAATGATGCAATATGAAACCAAGCCAAATCATTGCATTCTGCCCGGTACTGGGGATCATTTTGTCCAGAAACCAATTCCTAAAAGCAGCAGTCTGAAGGCATCTAATTGCATTTCCATCGTCAATATCTAATCTCTTCAATTGTGATTTGTGGAATTTCCAGATCATCCAACACTGTCTATTAATTGGACTATGTACCCTAGAGAAGTGGTTTTTCAATTTTTTTTGTCCATGGACATCTTGGGTAGGGCAAAAATCACGTGGACCACCTCCTGATCCTCCACCCACTTTCGCCTGTTACTGCAAAAAAAACTCATCAAAATTAGCGGAAGAATGGCGCTGCTGCTTTTAATGAAATACAAACAAGATGATGTCTAGTTCTACGCTGGAGAGTTTCAGTCTGATGTCAATCTCCTTGTTCAGATTGTTTCTCTCGATATTCAGCCCCAACTGTTGAAAATCTGCTTTTGCAGTTAGGTGTTTGTTTTAACTGTAAATTTTACATTTATAAAATTACGTTGTTGTTACTCATGCCTATGATTATAAGGGTATTTGGGCAGAGCGAGGGTTAACGGGGGGGCTGGAGAACAGGCTCGTGCTATACATGCAGCAGCAGGTCTAGTCACGTGACATCACATGATTGGGGATGAGCGCTCTGGCCTGTTCTGTCCTGGCCTCAGCCATGACATTGTGCCTCAGTTGCTTGCATTTCGGACTAGCCTCTAGGATCACCAAGAGGACCCTCATGGCAGAGAGTACTTTGAAAACCTCTGCCTTAGAGTTACCAGGGAAAGGCAGATGTTTCAAGATAGATGTGTCAAGATGTAAAAATTGAATTGGAAGGGGAACATTCTTTGTTTTGTTTTGACAGGCCTTTAAAAGTCCGTGATTTGGAAGCTTTGTCAGATTCATTGAATCCAGAGAATCACTTCGTGTTGTCTACTTTGCTCAGGTGGCTTCCTAAACTTCAAGACAATAATTCAGTCCTGGGGTTTAGATAACCAACAACAGTGACTTCTATCTTTATGTGACTCCTTCAGATGAAAATATGTCCAATTCAGCTCTAATAAATAAGACTGTATATTCTAAAGCTTGGCACAGATCACATCTGGCGTATGGTGATTCATGTTCTGCTGGGACTAAGGACGAGTCGTTTGAAATATGGTAGCTCAGCTTTAAGTTTGTGTTGAGATGACATTAATTTGTTTGTGTGTGATTGATTGTTGTGCAAAAGGAGGCTGTTGGGGAAACTCTTTGGTCTTTGGTTGTTTTTTGTGTAAGAAATATAAGAAATTCAGTTAATGATGAGTTCATGATGAGCAAATTTAGACTGTTTGCAGAGGGAATCTGGTGAACGGTTGCCTCATATTTCTTTCTTGTGATTTTATAAATGTAAGACGTATTCTTTCAAATCCCTCGCTTGGACTTGAGTCATTCAAACCGCAGCAGTCTTTGCAAACTTTGAATACTGCAAATGTCTTGCTGTTAGACCAGTGCCATTGTCCCAAGACCGAGTTGCATTGTGAGATGAAGTCTGAATCAAAATCCCAAAAAGGTCCGAAGTCCTTATTTTGTAACATTCTCGTGTTTTCACCATGGTATTTGACATTAAGCATTGCATTTGGTAATATTGCCGTTTTCTAATTGAATATTTTGATGCTCCAATGTGCTAAACTACAGAGAACAGGTGCAGGATATTGTGATTTTGGCTAGTTCTTCATAATGGACTGATGGACACCTAATGTTTCTAAACAAGGAAGGAAAGTTGCTAGGAACTGATTGTCAAACGATGTGCGTTAGGAACTGGCTGTCTGACCACCTGGGCAGCACATGACACATGGCATGTAAAGGTCAAACTTTAAAAAAAAATACAGACAAAATGAAATAATTAAATTCTCTGGTTGCACATTAAGATTTCACACTAGGTGGGCTTCAAACTTAATGAGATGTTAAATCAGCTTTTCTTCAGGTTGCTAGTATAATTGAGTTTGAATTTTAAATATTAATTGTTTTGAGAACGCTGTGTTCATAGTTCAGTTAATCAAATACTACTGGTGAGTTTTTCTTTTGACTGCTAATGTTGTTCAGTGATGTGGTAATAATGAAATGGAACTGAAGTGAGTTTGGCACAAAATAACATCATTGGTTGTTATACTGCCAAATGGTTTGTGAAAATGCATTTGAATATGGGAAGTAGAGAAAAATATAAGGAGTAAATATTGAAAATAGGAGCAGGAGTAAGTTCACTCAGCCCTCCCGCCATTCAAAATAATCATAACTGATCCTCTGTCTCAACGCCATACTCCCACGCCCTCCCCATACCCCTCGACTCCATTAGAGTCTAGAAATTTATCTCTCTCCTTCTTCTTAAATATGTACAACCTTCTGTGGTGGAGAATTCTGCTGATTCACCATCCTGTGAATGAAGAAATTTCTCCTCATCTCAGTCCTACCCTGTATCCTGAGACTGTGACCCCTTGTTCTAGATTCCAGAGGAAACAACATCTCTGCACCCAGTTTGTCCAGGCCCAGTGAGAATTTTATACACTTCAATGAAATCCCCTCTCATTCTTTTAAATTCCAGTGAATACATGCCTCGTCGACCCAATCGCTTCTTGTATGACAATCCTGTCACCCCGGTGATCATTCTGGTGAACCTTCACTGCACTCCCTACATAGCAAGTGTATCCTTTCATATATAAGGAGACCAGATCTGCAAATAATACTCCAGGTGTGGTCTCACCGAGGCGCTGTACAACTGCAAGTAAGATATCCTTGCCCTTGTTCTCCAGTCCTGGGGGTTTTCACAGTAACTTCATTGTAGTGTTAGTGTAAGCCTACTTGTGACTAATAAACTTTTAAAAAACTTTAAAAACATGCCATTTGTCATCTCAACTGCTTGCTGTACCTGCATGCTTGCTTTTGGTGATTGGTGCACAAGGGCACCTAGTTCCCTGTGGACATCAACATTTCCCAATCTATCACCATTTAAATAATACTTTGCCATTTTGTTTCTCTTTCCAAGGTGGATAACTTTACATTTATCTACGTTATACTGCATCTGCCATGTAGTTGCCCACTTATGTGGGATTTGATCAAAAGCTTTCTGAAAATCCAAATACACCACATCCACTGATTGATTCTCCCTTATCTATTCTGCTAGTTGCGTTCTCAAAAAACTCTGGCACGTTTGTCAAACATAATTTCCATTTCATAAACCCATGTTGACTTTGCTTAATCCATTTATATTTGCTAAATGTCCTGTTAACACATCCTTTACAATAGACTCTAGCATTTTCCCTACTACTGATAGATTAACCAGTCTGTAGTTTCCTGTTTGCTCCCTTTATTAAATAGCAGGGTTACATTTGCTACCCTTCAATCTGCCAGGACTGTTCCAGAATCTAAAGAATTTTGGGAGTTGACAATCAACATCAGCCACAGTTTCCATGGCCATTACCGTTTAGTACCATGAGATGTAGACTATCAGGCCCCGGGGATTTATCAACATCAGTACCATTAATTTCTCCAGTACACTCTTTTCAGTAGTACTAATTTCCCTCAATTCCTCCTTCTCATTAGATCCTTGGTTCCCTAGCATTTCTGGGAAGTTATGGCTTCCTCCGTGAACACAGTAAGAAGTCTCACAACACCAGGTTAAAGTCCAACAGGTTTATTTGGTAGCAAATACCATAAGCTTTCGGAGCACTGCTCCTTCGTCAGATGGAGTGGAAATGTGCTCTCAAACAGTGCAAACAGACAAAATCAACATCTCCCCTTCCTCCATGAAGACAGAACTATAGTTGTTGTTTAATTAATTGCTATTTCTGTACAGTTTAATGTTGCAGGTAAGGATTTTTTTTCAAGAAACCTATTATCTAACTTTCTCAGTTCAGTTGAAAGGCCATCGATGTGAGATATTCACTCTGCCACGTTTGCATATGACACAAAAATAGGTGGTAAGGCAGGTGGTGAGGATGGCAGTCTGCAAAGGTATATAGATATGTTAAATGAGTGGGCAAAAAGTTGGCAGATGGAATATAATGTAGGAAAATTAGAAGTTATGCACTTGGGGTAGGATGAATAAAAGAGCTGAACTTTATCAAAATGGAGAAAGACTGCAAAAAGCTGCAGCACAGAGGGATTTAGGGGTCCTTGTGCATAAATCACAAGCTCGCATGCAAGTTCAGCAGGTAATAACAAAGGCAAATAGAATGTTGGCCTTTGTTTCTAAGGGAATGGAGGATAAAAATAGGAAAGTCTTGCCTAAACTATACAAGGCACGAGTTCAGCCACACCTGGAACACTGTGAACAGTTTTGGGTCCTTATTTAAGGGAAAGTTCACTAGGTTGATCCCAGGTATGGAGGGATTTTAATTTATGAGAAGAGGTTGAGTAGGTTATGAGTTTGGTGGTTCGTTAGAAAATTCTCTTTGTGATCATCTGCTTTGTGGTTTCAAATGTGTGTTCAAAGAAGATTGCTTACTGAACATGCTTTGACTTTAAAGATATCAGTAGAAATCATGGTGAGGATGGAACTGACTGCTAAGGAGGCTTCAGAATTTGGTGCAGAAATGAAGATGCACAAGTTGGGAACTGCCCATTAGAAGTCAGAACATCAACAAGCATGTCACAAATCTGCCAAAATGGGCCATTCAGCAAGTGAATGCTAAAGCAAGGATAGTCATTGCAAGAATTGTGGCAAAATGGGGTCACGTTGCAAAGTTTCCCCTCAGAAGAATCTGGATACTGTCAAGAAGAACAAGTTGCATTCTACAAAAGAAATTTACAACATGGCGGAAAAGAATTACGACTGCAGAAGAGAATGTCCAGAAATATGATGATCAGCTTCAACTGAACGTCTTATCCATACAGGGTGAATCATATAGTTTCTGGTGACTCCGAAGTTAAGTGGACAATATATTAGGATGGAGGTTGATACTGGTGCTGTTGTATCTTTAATTCCTGAGACTACATGCCAACAAAAGTTGATGCATCTTCCTTTAAAATAAGCTGATGTGATTTTGAAGGACAGACACAGAAGCGATTATGCCGTTAAAAGGTTACATCATGGCCAATGTAGAGTTGAGTGGGCAAACAATCGAGTTGCCTCCCTGTGTGGTAATTTTCCAGTTCCATTTGGGCAATCATGATTTGAAAAGATAAAGCTTAAATGGTGTGCTGTCAATAGATTGATCGATAGCAAAACAGACCTTCTGGATAAATACAAGTGTCTTCAAAGAGACATTTGGCTCAATGAAAGTCAAGTGGGAGTCAAGTGAAACTTAAGATAAAGCCTAATAATCAACCAAAAAGTCTCATTGCAAGAATGGTGTCACTTGCAATTCATCACAAGGTCAAAGAAGAGTTAGTATGACTTGGTGGATGATGAGTCTGGGAAAAGATGTATAGATAGTTTGAGTAATGTTGAGATCAAAAAGGAGGTGGTATTGGGGTTCTTGAGAAACATTAAGGTAGACAAGTCCCCAAGGCCTGATGGGATATACCCCAGAATACTGAGAGAGGCAAGGGAGGAAATTGCTGGGGCCTTGAGAGAAATCTTTGTATCCTCACTGGCGACAGGGGAGGTCCCAGAGGATTGGAGAATAGCCAATGTTGTTCCTTTGTTTAAGAAGGGTAGCAAGAATAATCCAGGTAATTACAGGCCAGTGAGTCTTACATCAGTGGTAGGGAAATTATTGGAGAGGATTCTTCGAGACAGGCTTTATTCCCACTTGGAAATAAGTGGATGTATTAGTGAGAGGCAATATGGCTTTGTGAAGGGGAGGTCGTGTCTCACGAACTTGATCGAGTTTTTCAAGGAAGCGACAAAGATGATTGATGAGGGTAGGGCAGTGGATGTTGTCTACATGGACTTCAGTAAGGCCTTTGACAATGTCCCTCGTGGCAGACTGGTGCAGAAGGTGAAGTCGCATGGGATCAGAGGTGAGCTGGCAAGGTGGATACAAAACTGGCTCGGTCAAAGAAGACAGAGGGTAGCAGTGGAAGGGTGCGTTTCTGAATGGAGGGCTGAGACAAGTGGTGTTCCTCAGGGATCAGTGCTGAGACCGTTGCTGTTTGTAATATATATATATATATATATATATATGATTTGGAGGAAAATGTAACTGGATTGATTAGTAAGTTTGCGGACGACACAAAGGTTGGTGGATTTGCGGATAGCGATGAGGACCATCAGAGGATACAGCAGGATATAGATCAGTTGGAGACTTAGGCGGAGAGATGGCAGTTGGAGTTTAATCCGGACAAATGTGAGGTAATGCATTTTGGAAGGTCTAATACAGATAGAAAATATACAGTAAATGGCAGAACCCTTAAGAGTATTGATAGGCAAAGGGATCTGGGTGTACAGGTATACAGGTCACTGAAAGTGGCAATGCAGGTGGAGAAGGTAATCAAGAAGGCATACGGCATGCTTTTCTTCATCTGCTGGGGTATTGAATTTTAAAATTGGCAAGTCATGTTGCAGCTTTATAGAATCTTAGGCCGCACTTGGAATATAGTGTTCAATTCTGGTCGCCACACTAGCAGAAGGATGTGGAGGCTTTGGAGAGGGTACAGAAAAGATTTACCAGGATGTTGCCTGGTATGGATGACATTAGCTATGAGGAGAGGTTGGTGAAACTTGGTTTGTTCTCACTGGAGCGACGGAGGTTGAGGGGAGACCTGATAGAAATCTACAAGATTGAGAGGCATGGACAGAGTGGATAGTCAGAAGCTTTTTTCCCAGGATGGAAGAGTCAATTACTAAGGGGCATAGGTCTAAGGTGCAAGAGGCAAGGTTTAAAGGAGATGTACGGGCAGATGTTTTACACAGAGAGTAGTGGGTGCCTGGAACTCATTGCCGGGGGAGGTAGTGGAAGTGGATACGTTAGTGACTTTTAAGGGGCGTCTTGACAAGTACATGAATAGGATGGGAATAAAGGGATATGGTCCCCGGAAGGGTAGGGGATTTTAGTTAAGTCGGGCAGCATGGTCGGTGCAGGCTTGGAGGACCGAAGGGCCTGTTCCTGTGCTGTAATTTTCTTTCTTTCTTTGTTAACACTGATGTGTTTGTGCCAGTTACAGTGAGTGACTGGGCTACCCCCATTGTACCTGTCAAGAAACCAGATGGCTCCGTTCGTATTTGTGGTCATTTTAAAACAATCACAACTTTAGTGTTGTGTGCCAATATCCACTTCCTTTAATGAAGATTTGTTTGCTGGATTATCAGGTGGGCAGAGATTCAGCAAGATGGATCTTTCACAAGCATATTTACAGATGAATATAACCGTTGAATCTCAACCATTGCTTACTATTATTACTCATTAAGGTCCTTTTCATTATAAATGAACCTTTTGGAATAACATCCACACCAGTCTTATTTCAAAGATTGATGGATCAGATTTTAAGTGGTCTCTCTGATGTACAATGCTACCTGGATGATATTCCAGTTACAAGGTCCAGTGAACAAGAGCACTTGAATAATTTAGAAGCAACATTGGAATGTCTTCCAAGCACATGGTCCCTGTAGCAAGAAAGCAAAGTGTGACTTCTTTCCTGATGTCAGTCCAGTATTCGGATCATGTGATTGATAGTAAAGGCCTACATAAAGCACCTAAAAAGATGGACACTATTTTAGAAGCACCGCATCTGACGAATATGACATAATTGAGGTACAATTCGAGGATTAGTAAATTATGGCAAATTTGTTCTTCGCTACATTATTGAAGTCATTGAATAGTTTATTATTTAAGAGTTGCAGGTCTGGACAACAGAATGCGAAAGCATAAAAGAATGTCAAAGATGCTTTGAAGAAGTCTGTAGTATTGATTCATTTTAATCTGAAGCTACCATTGCTACTTGTCTGCCATGCTTCACCTTATGGAGTAGGAGTAGGAGCAGTAGTTTCATATTACGCCTTGGGAAAAGAACGACCAATAGCTTTTGCTTTGCACACCCTGACTAGTGCTGAATCTAACAGCACTCGGCTAGAAAAAGAAGCATTGAATATAATTTTTATACAAAGATTCCATCACATTTATGTGGTCATTTCACATTATTGGCTGATCATTGACCCTGACCTATTATTTTTGGGCCATAAAAAGGCATTCAGTTTTTCGCTGCTAGTCGATTACAAAGATGGTCACTGAACTTATCTGCACACTCTTACGATATAAAGTATCGTCAGAGCGCCCCGCACTAATGCTGATGCATTATCACATTTACCTTTACCTATTGAGCAGATACCATCAACTAGTTTTGCTAATATTTTTATTTTTTGCTAGTAGATCATTTGCCAATGACAGCTTCTCAAGTTCAGAGACATAAATGAAATTCTCCCATAATGAGAAAGGTGATATTGTTGAGAGGAAAATAGCTGGAATACATCGTCCACATCCTTATTTGAAACCATATGTGTTACGAAAGCTTGAGTTGACCCTCCAAGGTGGGTGTCTTGTTGTGGAGAATCTGAGTGATCATTCCTCTTAGTCTGCATGGAAGAGTTCTTGAACAACCATATGACGGACATCCTGATAGTCCGGATGAAGGAATTAGCAGATAGTTATTTTTGGTGGCTGGGTCTAGATGCTCAGATTGGGAAAAAAGTTTGACAGTGTTATTCCTGTGCCCGAATAAGAAATAAACCACCATTGTCTCTCTTTTACAGCTTTTGGAGTGGCCTAAAATACCATGGCAACAATTGCATGTAGATTTTGCTGGTCTGCCCGAGGGCTACATGTTCTTAGTTATAATTGATGCACACTCAAAATGGTCAGAAGTTATCATGAGATCTACTACAACTGAACAAACCATTGAAAAAATTGACAACATTTTTGCAAGATTTGGTAAACCGGAACAGATTGTTAGCGATAATGGTTCACAGTTTACTTCACAAGAGTTTGAGGATAATCTCAAAGTAAATGGTATTCAGCATATAAAATCCACACCTTATCATCCGTCAACCAATGGATTAGCAGAAAGATTTGTACACTGCTGAAATGTTCTTTAAAAGCTTCAAAAGAGCAAGGTTTGTTATCACCTTGTCTGAATAGCTTTTTGGCATCTTTGGGTAGTCACACTGCTCGTGTGACTACCCAAAGTTCACTTGCAAGTAAGTTGAAAACTGTTTGGGCGGCACGGTAGCACAGTGGTTAGCACTGCTGCTTCACAGCTCCAGGGTCCCGGGTTCGATTCCCGGCTCGGGTCACTGTCTGTGTGGAGTTTGCACATTCTCCTCGTGTCTGCGTGGGTTTCCTCCGGGTGCTCCGGTTTCCTCCCACAGTCCAAAGATGTGCGGGTTAGGTTGATTGGCCAGGTTAAAAATTGCCCCTTAGAGTCCTGGGATGCGTAGGTTAGAGGGATTAGCGGGTAAAATATGTGGGGGTAGGGCCTGGGTGGGATTGTGGTCGGTGCAGACTCGATGGGCCGAATGGCCTCCTTCTGCACTGTAGGGATTCTATGATTCTATGATTCTATGAAAACTTCAGAGATAGAGCATCAATATCAAGTTGCTAGGCAAGGCGCAAGGACAAAACAAGGAGATCGAGTGAGAGAGCCAGTTTTAGCAAAATCAGGTCCAATTTCTTGCATAATTCAAACTGAAGGTGAATTAGTTTGGCGATTCTATGCTGACCAATTGTTGTCATCTAGAAATGATTTCTCAGGATTATCTTCAGAAATACTAACTACTTTAGTCCCTAGTGTTGTGAATACTACTACAGAAGACTTTGAATCTGAGTTGCCAGATGATTGTGTCAATGCTACTATACCCAGTGAGAATGGTACAGAATCAGTTCCAAGGGAAGACACTTCTAGTGTCAAGGACAGCCAAATTCCAGAAAGTCGTATACAACCAAAGAGGAATGGACATCCTCTTGATTGACTTTTTAAAAACAAGTTAAAGTTTATTTATTAGTCCCAAATAGGCTTACATTAATACTGCAATGAGGTTGTAAAAATCCTCTAGTCGCCACACTCCGGCGCCTGTCCAGGTACACCGAGGGAGAATTTAGCATGGCCAATACACCTAACAGCACGTCTTTCGGACTGTGGGAGGAAACCAGAGCACCCGGAGGAAACCCACACAGACACGGGAAGAACGTGCAAACTCCACAGAGACAATGATCCAAGCCTGGAATTGAACCCGGGTCCCTGGCGCTTTGAGGCAGCAGTACTAACTACTGTGCCACCATGCTGTCTGATGCATAGTACTGATCCTATGTATAACATTGTAGTAATTTGTTGTCATGACCACAGGAGTAAAGGGGGAGGGATGCTATATATTTAAAAGGATTGCAAGTTGCTTGAAGAGCTGATCACATGATTTGACGGTGAGGCCATTCAGGTGTTTGCAGAGGCTGCTGTTTAACTTTCAGTTTTGTATTCTGTGCAGTGCCGAGAACAGATCTGCTTTAAAACTTGTGCGTTAGTTTGAATCTACGTGTGTAAATCCGGTCTTTTTCTGTTAAAATCCACAACCCCTAATCTAGTTGGGACATTAAAGGGGAGCAAGCTCGAGGGCTGAATTGTCTACTCTAGATCCTTGTTCATATGTTTTCAGATGATGTCTCAGAAGGGAAGTATGGAGATGAGAAATAGGAAGGAGTCAAGGATAGAACTTCGAAGGGTGCTAAAATAATACAACAGTCCCAGCTGAGCCATAAATGTACTTACGGATTGCTATAACTAAAAAAGTGTTTGAAATCAGTTCCCCATAATCAGAAATTAGTTGTGGACCATTGGATGACTGTGCTATTTTCTATATTCTACTGCTGTAAAACCATCTTGTTTCACACAAGATAGTGGTTTGTTGAGTATTTGGCCTATGACTGTTCATATTGACATTCCTTGCTCTTTCCCGATAGAAATAATTAACCATTTCTTATCGACTCCTGTGCAGTGACTGTACAATTTCACCACCACCTAGGTTTTGAAATAAAGCGTGCACTTTCTTTCCCTGCTAATTCCCCCCATGTGTGCGCCCCCCCCACCACCACCACCACCCACCGTAATAAATGTTGAAAATCAGTTGAACAGGTATCAACTTCATAGCTGAGCTCAATCCTTTCCTGTCTGAATTTTGTGCATGTCCAGCAATGGTTGCTGGATAGAGATTAGCAGCATGAATCCTGATTATTCCTGCTCTTCTAAATTATAACATCTGCATTTCCTCTCTGGTTGAGATTAGCAAACTTAGTTGCAGCACTTATGAGGTGGGTGATAACATTCTTATTTCAAAAAATATATAATACCTTTGTTATAAAATAAATTTTAGCTGATGAGATCCTTTTTTAACATGCAGGAAAATAATTTTTAACTTTTGGAAATAATTCTTGACTTCCTCATTCCTTTCCATCGTCGTAAATACAGCATCTTGTGTCTGTGCTGGTATGTTACATTTGATGTTTCACTTCCCAAGAAAAGATCTGGAGATTGAATTAAAGCCACGGTTTAGACTTTCCAATTTCATGGCAATCTTATTCATTTATTTTTTTGTGTTCGGGAGTCTATGCAGACCAGAAGATCCTGGGTTCAATTTCTGCTCTGGCTGAGATCAACTTAACTCGGTACAATGTAGCAAGGTTTTTACATTGGTCTTCAATTAAGAAGGGAAAGGAAATTCAGACAGCTTTCCTGTTGAAAAGCACTTTCGTGTGAACGTCAGGTGCAGACAGACTCGGGTTTAGCTGTGATGCCATCCGTAGTCAAATAATTTTACACTCATTGGCTTAAAGAATGGGCACCTAGGCAATAGAAGGACACAGAACCGTATCAATGAAAGAGTTAGCATTCTGAGAGGAGAAAATTGTTTTATCAATAAAAAATTATATTGATAACTTTGTGTGGGTTTCATATAGTCAGGATTCATCTTTAGTGAAAAGATTCAGTTTTGAAATTCTGTGTTTTTGTTTCGAAAAGAAATAATAAAAATGCAAACTGACAATTTTAGGAATTATATTTGGTGGAATAACTGAGTTTCCTTTTCTTTGCAGATGGGGATTTCGGGTAATGCAAGCCTTTTTGGACAAGGCTATGGCCAAGCTGGTGGTCAACAATTAGGCGCTGCAGGGGTTGGACCTCAATTACAAAACAAAAGCAATCTTTCTAATAGCCTGCCTCCATTTCCAGCTGATTTAAAAGGCACTCAAGTTACAAATGTGCCAAACATGGTAAGCAGGCTGTATGAAACACGTTAGTACAAAAGGTTAAACCTGTGGGAAGAAACGTTTTCATCTTTAAGTATTTTCACTTCTGTATGAAAGCTGATTCAGCACAAGTTACAAATGTAAAATCTACTTTTTTAAGATGTTCAACTCAGACGATTGGTGGGGAGAGACCTCTTGGAAGATCTATCAGCTAGATAGTAGGTTGCATGTCCTTCCAACTTAGCTACCAACATTGGTAGTTGACATTGGGCTTGGAGTTAAAGTTTGTGTTGTATTTTCCTTTATCTACCCTTCATTTTCTTCTGTTTTCATGAAGGACACTAGCTTAGGGGGAAATTGTTTGTGTTAGTTGCAGGCTTTGACTCTTGGAAAAAGAGTGACATAATGACACACGTGCCTGAAAGAAAAGTGTTAAGTGTACCCCTTATCAAAAAACCTGGGATAAGTTTCATGACTACATTATTTGGCCTTCTAGCCAGTATCAGAATGCTGGTCTGTTTTTAGACTCGTTTTTCCTGCAGTTCTTTGTTTTCAATTTCTTTTAGAAACTGTTTTTTTTCTTTCCTCCTCCAATTTAGAAATTGTCATTGGATTTTGAGTCATCTTTTCATGTTCTTTCTTTCTCTTTTCAAGTCGCAACAGCAGTCCCAGGTTCAGCAGGTAGGGATGGTACAAGTACCGTCCCAGGTACCAACACAAGGAATGGCATCTGCACCGACTGCAGACCCCGAGAAGCGCAAACTAATACAGCAGCAGCTGGTCCTACTGCTTCACGCCCACAAATGTCAGCGGAGAGAACAGGCAAACGGTGAGGTGCGACCCTGTGCGCTGCCCCACTGCCGAACCATGAAAAACGTCCTGAATCACATGACTCACTGTCAGGCAGGCAAGTCCTGCCAGGGTAAGTGTACTTGATTGGACCTTTTGTGCACTACTTACACATTTTTAAAGAGCCAGATGGCCAGGGGTTCAAATACAGCCCTCCTGTAGATAACCATAAGATTTAATCATAATTTGTTTTGAGCATATCAATGAACATTTGAAATCTAATTTTAAATGCTCTCTTTGCTATTTTTAAACACAAAATGGTGTTGAACACCAATCCATACCCTTCAAGGGCACTTGCAAAAATCCAGGTGGTAAGCAGAGCAAGTGTTGCTTTGAAGGATGTATAGTACTTCAAATTTTATTTGAGCTCCTATGAGGGGTATTCTCTCTTACCCATGCAGATTGGTTTTGATTAGTGAAACTTCTTCCTACAACACAGATTTGAGGTGACATGCTGAACAGAAATTAAGTTCTGTTTACGTTTTGAGAATATGAAAATCAAGACTTTAACATTTGATTAATTAATTGGTATCATTTCTGAAGTAACATGGCTCATTCCCATTCCTCCTCTATGTTCACAGATTCCAAAACAGTACCAAAACAGCTCTTATCGAAGTTACAAATGACATCTTATGTGACTGTGACAAATGTAAACTCTCTCCCTCCATCCCCGTCCTTCTTGACTCATCTCTCAGATTGTTCTTTGAGAAGAGTGTTTAAAAAAGAAGATTGAAGCATATTTGTAATGAAGTCCCTTGCAATTTGTGTTCTCATGTTTTGACAGCTTCAGAGATGGCTCAAATAGCAAACGTTTTCTACTGTGGCATTCTATATGATTCTAAAGGGTGTTGATGCAAGAAACATGACTATAATTGTGTCACTGACAGCTGATACATTCTTGGCCAACAGGGAAAAGCAAAACTTGATTTAACAAATTAAACATTCAGGGTGCACGTTTTGTTGTATTGTCTGAAAAATATTTTTTTCTCTGTTCGCCCCCGTTCCTCGAGACTGCTTGAAACAAGTGATCTCCTAATTGCAAGGAGGCAGGTATTACTGAACAGTAGCATTGTCAGCTGGCTGTGTGCAAGAGTGGCTGGGTAACTCCTATATCGTCTTCCCTCCACTCTGTGCATGTCCTTATGGGAGCATCTCGCGTAGCTGCCATCTTCTCACAGCAGTGTTAAAGCTGAGAGTGTGAGCTCAGCAGAGTGGGAAAATTAAATTGTAAATTAAACCCCATGGTGGTTCTGTGGACCCTTGTATCACTTTTAAAAGAAAAGTGTTTTGCTTCTCTGTGCCATATACTTTTCCTCAGTCGGGCCTGCTTGTCATGATCTGATAGTGTTTACTAGTTTGTGTTCTGTCTTGTGCTCACACATTCTTAGCCACAGCAGCCTTCTAGTATTGTTTTCTAAAATAAGGACAATTTAAAAGCAGTTGGTTTGCAGTTACCCAGTTTGATCTGACCCTGTGTCCACTAGATTAATATTAGAAATCTGGCTGTTTTTGTTACGCAGTTGCTCACTGTGCATCATCAAGACAGATCATCTCTCACTGGAAAAACTGCACTCGACATGACTGTCCCGTATGCCTACCCCTGAAAAATGCCAGTGACAAGAGGAATCAGCAGAGTAAGTGTCATTGATTCACAGTTCCATATATGTGTAATAAATTATTAATAAGCTTTACCATTCTCAATCAGCTTAAAATGTATAGAGAACTGAGCACTAATTAATATAGGCGGATAATGTGAGTGGCAATATATCCTGCTACCTTTAGAATACTACTTCAATAATGTGAAGTCTGATGAAAATATTGGCCTGATTTACATTGTGTTTGTTTTGTTTATTTAATCAACCCTTTTTTTAAATGCACTTATCTCATTACTCATATCATTCAATGTCATGTCTACCTGTTTTGTCTACCTGTTTTATCTCCCTGATAAATGCTGAAGCAAAATAATTATTTAATATTTCTGCCTTCTCGAATTTCAGCCAATTGTTAACTTTATTATCCTGTCAATCCCTTAATGATCCTATTCACATCACAGTTTTATTTTACAGGTACATCAATAACAAATGTTTTGTTTTACAGTTTAATTACATTGTTCTTCTTTGCCCTTCTCGTCATTTTTTGACTTCTCTCCAAATCTCCTCCCCTTTTCTCTTAATGAATTCTTCTGCTGTCTATGTACTGTCTTTTCTAACCCTCAGGTGTTCCTTATTCATCTGTAGAGTGTCACTAATGTTTAGTTTGTTGTTTTCTTTTAGCAGGATCTATTTTCCTGCACTCTTGTCAATGTTTATATTGCTCATTGTTACTCAATATTGTTGTTTGCCAGTTTTATTCCCAAGCCCACAAAACCAGCTTTTCTCTGATCTATTAATTTTGTTCTTGCCATACGTGCGTCTTTTCCTATCACCATTTAAGCACATTGTGGTCACTATTGCCTTAATGCTTCCCTACCTTTTCTGGTTCCTTCCCCATTACGAGATCCAATAGCAGGTCGCTTTTGTTTCCTGTCACTCGACCAATTTTATATCCATGATGCTGTCCCTTTTATTCCATGAGCTCTAACTTTTCCCATAGGTCTGGTATATGGTAGTGTACCAAATACTTTTTGGAAGTCCATGTACACTACATCAACTGCATTACCCTCATCAACCTTCTCTGTTATCATAAAATTTGATCAAGCTGGTTAAGGGAGATTGCCCCTGAACAGATCAAAGCTGGCTTTCCTTAATTAATCTACATTTGTCCAAGTGACTGTTAATTTTGTCCTGGATTATCATTTCAAAACTTTTCCCACCACCAAGGTTAATTTGATTGTTTTTATTCATTTGTGGGACATGGACGTCGCTGGCTGGCCAGCATTTATTGCCCATCCCGAATTGCCTGAGGGCAGTTGAGAGTCAACCACATTGCTGTGACTCTGGAGTCACATGTAGGCCAGATCAGGTAAGGACAGTAGATTTCCTTCCCTAAAGGACATTGGTGGACCAGATGGGTTTTTTCCGACAACAACAATGGTTTCATGGTCATCAGTAGACTCTTATTGAATTCAAGTTCCAACCATCTACCATGGCGGGATTCGAACCAGAACATTAGCTGAGTTTCTAGATTAATAGCCTAGTGATAATACCTCTAGGCCATCGCCTCCCCCATTAACCCCTAGTTCTGGGTTTATCCTTAAACTCTTTTTTTGAACAAGGGAGTGGGATTTGCAGTTATGGAGAGTGTTCTGGCTCACCTCCAAGGAGGATTGAAAAATTATGAACCGTGACTCCGCAGTTTTCACCATTAATTCCCTCAGTATCCTCAGATCTTATCAAGCCCTGGTGGCTTATTAACTTTTAAGTACAACCAATCCTTCTAATACCGCCTCTTCATCAATGTTTTGCCTGTTCTGCTTATTTTGGATTCTCTTTTACGTTAGCTGCCAGTCTCTCATATTCTGTTCCTGCTTCTCATTTTTAAGTTTTCCCCTCTGAACATCCTATACACAGCTTGGTTCTCACTTGTATGACAGATGTCAGGTGGTTGATACACAACCTTTTTAAGCTTCATCTTATCCTCTTTCTTTGACATCCAAAGCTCTTGACTTTGTTCTATCTTTTCTCCCTTTGTGAGAATGTATCTGAGCTATACCCATACGTTTGTCTCTTTGAAGACAGCCCTTTGTTGCATTACAGTTTTGTCTGCCAAGTTTTGATTCCAATTTGCCTGGTCCATTCATACCCCATTAAAATTGGCCCTACTCTAATTATTTTTACGCTGGATTGCTCCTTGCCTTTTTCCATAGCTAACCTAAATTTCATAATACTATACTTGCTGTCTTCTAAATGTTTCCCTACTGACACTTGATCCACTTCACTCATCTCATTGCCCAGAACCAATAATGCCTCCTTCCTCATTGGACTGGAAACATGCTGACATAGAAAATTGAAAGCACTTCAGACACACTTTTCCAGCCCATATTAGAATAATGGAAGTCCCCCATTATAACTTCTTTTTGAACCTCCCTGTAATTCTGTTACAAAATTTGTTCCTCATTATGTTTCCCAATAGTTGATAGCTTCTAGAATACACTTGAGTAGTATAATGGTGCTGATATTTCTTAGTTCTAACCATTTGGATTCTGTCCTTCACCCCTCTAGGGCATCCTTTCTCTCTATTGCTAGTATTATCCTTAGTCAACACTGCCACCCGTCCGTCCCTTCCTTTCCTTTTCTATCTTTCCTAAGCACTTTGTATCCAGGACACTCACATCGCATTCCCTTCTGTGCCCTCACCTCGTTGCAGTCACATACTTACAGTAAATCAAATTTAAGTCTTACTGCAGTCCTACTTCCTCTGATTCCCATTAGTACCTTAGTGTCTCTTCCTCTAGTGCTATCTATCTGTCCTGATTCTTACCAATATAAGTTCCTGTTATTTTGGCACCTTGTTTTTCCCCTCCAATGTTACCTCCTGGTTCCCCGTTCCCTGCCAAGTTAGTTTAAGGCCTGTCCAACAGCACTAGGAAACCATCCTGCAAGGATCTCCTCTGGCCTGTATGAGTCCCATCTAACTCACAACCGGTTCCATTGTTGTAGGAATCCAAAGCCCTCTCTCCTACACCATCTCTCCAACCACGCATTCACCTGCTCTGTCCTCCAATCTCTACACTCACTAATATGTGTTACTGACAGTAATCTGGAGTTTACTAACTTTGAATCCTGCTTGCTAGTTTCTTTACTGGCTCCCTATAAATAGATTATACAGGCTTATATGCATATGCTTAAACTTTAAATCGTGTTCCTGCTCTAGAAGAGTCACACTTTTTAGAAAAGTGGTAATATTTCGTAATGTACAGATTTTTTTTTAACATCCTGATTGTTTACTGGTACTTTTGTAACATTTACACCTTGGTGTTTGCCTTTTCCAGTACTGAGAAAACATTTTCCTGAAGCTATAGATCTCACTGTAAAGAACTGAGCACCAATGAACACACAAACCATGTGGCTCTGAAGTAGATTTCTGAGGAAAATTTATTTTCATGGATCTTTTTAATTAGGCTTTTTTGTGGGGTAAATTATGTTCCTTTAGGGCAGTGTAGCTCCATCTAACATTTGACTTTTAAGGCAGAAAATTTCAATTACCAGAATTCATACTTGGAGTTTTCATTGGCCTAGACCTAATGACCAAAGGTGTCCACACTATGCAGCCTGGACCAAATGCAGGTAGAGAGGCCCTGGCAGTCTAGTACAGGTGGCTTTGGGTTTTTTTTTTGATAATTCTCTTGTTTCCTTCTTGGATTATCATGTTTAAATTTCTTGAGCCTCGACATTTGAAAAGTGCCAGTCTTGGCACAGCTACTTCACCATTCAATAAATCCTAAATCAGAATACCCAAGATCTTGAGACCTACACTAATTAATGGGAACATGCATTTAAAATTTAAGTGCAGCCCACAAGCTGCCATGATATGCACTATAAAGAAGAAAGCTTGGGTACTCCAAATCCAGATGGAGCTGTTATGATTGATTAAACATTTGATTTAATTTACACAACTTTGCACCTTTAACCTTCCAAGCATTGAGTACTCTTGACTCTTTTGCATCCAATACGGACACCATATCAGATTCTGCTGCAGCGTCCTTTATTGACAATGAAATTGGACAATTACCTTGGAAACTCAGGATTATCGAACCAGTTGAAATATTTTTCATCAAGACTATTAGGAAAGAGAAACAGTTTTTTTTTCATTTTCTTCTGAAACTGCTTGTCTCAATCTTCAAAGGAATATAGGAAGCCAAAAATTAGCCAAACACATTGCTTGGGAATAGCCAAGAGGAAGTGAGTTTGTTTTAATTTGTCGCTATAGCAAGATTTAAAAAGTGCTTGCCTACCATGATAATATGCAAAAAGCCTTTCATGTCTGTGTTTCATTCAGATTAGTGACAACACACCGGTTTATATCATTTAAGTGTTTTATTAAGTTAATGTAAAAAAATTTGTGTGGAGTGTACTCTTCCACAAAAACAATTTTGCTGTGAAAAATCATTGACACCCTTATCAACTTGTAACGTAAGGTACTCTTGCAAACCAACCATATATCTATATGGGTGTTGTGTAATGACTAGTCAGTAATTTTAATACAAATGTACCTTATCTATTTTTACAGCCCTATTAGGCTCTCTGCCGAGTGGGTTACCAAACACAGTGGGTGCAGTTGGAAGTGGTCCGCAGGGCACCTCCGCTAATTCGAACCCTATCGATCCCAGCTCAATGCAGAGAGCATATGCCGCACTTGGACTGCCCTATGGTAATCAGCCACAAACGCAGCCACAGCCTCAGGTACAAGGCCAACAGCCAACACAGCCTCAAGTCCACCAATCAATGAGGCCTAACCCATTGGGTAAGAACAGTGATAAACTACAAGTTGCATGGCTTCAACAAAAAGATGAAATTAAGTGTATGCTAAAACGTATTCTTCCTCCATTGTATTAGAATCAGCAGCATTTTGTGTTGGCTATTATCTTCCAATGGATTTGTCACGATAGGGCCAACTTGTAACATTTAATGAAAAACACGTTTATTTCTCCAATTTTAAATTGTTTTTGGTTCTCATTTTAGAAATGCCAAAACTGGCACGGTATTCTCTTTTTACTTATTAATAGAATGAATGCTAGCAAGGCCAGCATTTATTGCCCATCCTGAACTGCACTCGAGAAGATGACAATGAGCCACTTTTTTGAATCACAGCGGTATGGTGGTAAAACTGCACCTACAGTTAAGTAAGGAGTTCCAGGGTTTTGAAACCGAAACAATGAAGGAAGAGCATTCTGTTTCTGTGTCAAGATGCTGTGTGGCTTGAGGGGAATTTGGTGGTGTTCGCATACGTCTGCTACCTTGTTCTTCGAGATGGCAGGGGCCATGGGTTTGGAAGATGCTGTTCAAGGAGTGTTGGCGAGGTGCTGCAGTGCATCTTGTACATGGTACACATGGTTGCCACTGTGCACCAAAAGACATTAGGGGCCAATCAAGCTGGCTGCTTTGTTTTGGGATTTATTGGATTTCTTGAATATTGATGAAGCTGCATTCATCCAGGCACTTGGAGAATAATTCACATGTTTCCGCTGCTTTTTCTTTCAAAGCAGTAGAGGTTGTATGTTTGGTAGGTGTTGTCACAGTAGCCTTAGTAGGTTGCTGCAATGCATCTTGTAGATGATACATGCACTGTAGCCACAGTGAGCAGATGATGGATGAGCTTCCCAGTTGTCCAAATAAGTTTCTGGCCAATGGTAACCATTCTGAATCCCCTCCATCAACATCCAGTGATGGTAATGCAATTAAATGTCAAGGTAAGGTGGTTAGATTCTATCTTATTGGCAATAGTCATTGCCTGGCATGGATGTTACCTGTCACTTATTATAACAAGCCTGAAGGGTGTCCAGATGTTGCTGCGTGTGGGTACAGACTTCATTATCTGTGTAGTTGCATGTGGAACTGAACACTGCAATCATCAGTGAACATTTCTGCTTACGATGGAAGAAAGGTCATTGACCTTGTCCTCATTAATCTAGCTGTCACAGATGCATCTGTCCATGACAGTATATACAAGAGTGACCACCACCTCAGTGCTTGTGGAAACAAAGTGTTCATATTGAGGACACCCTCCACCATGTGTCGTGGCGCTACCACTCTGCTACATAAGGTAGAATCAGAGCTTAAAACTACGCATTGATGAGCGGACCATGAGCAGCAGACTTGTATTCCACGACGATCTTTAACCTCATGGCATAGCATATCCCTCATTCAGCCCTTACTATCAAGTCAGGGAACCAACCCTGATTCATTGAGGAATGTAGGAGAGCATGTCAGGAGCAAGCAGATCTGAAAATGATGAAACTTTAACACAGGACTATATGCATGCTAAACAGTGGAAGCAGCATACATTAGACAGAACTAAACGATCTCACTCGAACAAATCAGATCAAATGAGGAAAACAATTAAACAATAGGGAGGAGGCTCCATGAGTATCCCCATCCTCAAAACTGGCAGAGTCCAGCATCTGAGAGCAAAAGAAAAGGTTTTGCAGCTATTTTCAGGTAGAAGTGTTGATTTCATGATCCACCTCAGCCTGCTCCTGAGGTTTCCACCATCACAGATGCCAATCTTTAGCCAATTCGATTCACTCCACAGGATATCAAGAAATTTTTTTAAAGTCTTGCATTTCTATAAGGCTTTTCATGATAAAGTATCAAAGTGCTTTACAGCTAATGAAGTACTTTTGAAGTATAGTCACTCTTATGATGTAAGAAACACAATAGCCAACTGTGCACAGCAAAGTCCCACAAACAGCAATATGACAATGACCTGTTTGGGAGATAATCATGGGCAGCACACTAGGGCAGTACACTACATCCCCCTCTCTTATCCAAAATAGTGGCATGGGATCTTTTGCGTCCACTTGAGTAGGCAGATGGGTCCCCTGTTTGAAGTCCCATCTGAAAGACACCTCTGACAGTGCAGTATTTCCTCCATTCTGCACTGGAGTATAAACCTTGATTTTATGTTCAAGTCCTGGAGTGGCACTTGAACCTGAGACTGTGCGATTCAGAGGTGAGAGTGCTACCAACTGAACCATAGTTGAATGTACTGGAGACATCGAAGTCTATGGACCCTGACAACATTCAGGCTGTTCCACTGAAGACTTGTGCTCCAGTACCAGCCATACCTCTGATCGACCTGTTCCAGTACAACTGCAACACTGGTCTCTACCCTGACAAATTAGAAAATTAGCCAAGTGTGCCATCTACAAAAAATAATAAATCCAATCTGACCAATTACTGCCCCGTCAACCTACTTTCAGTCATCAGACTGATGGATGGGGTCACAGACAGTGGTATCAAGTGGCATCTGCTCACCAATAACTTCCTCGCCAGTGCTCAGTTTGGGTTCTGCTTGGACTGCTCAACTCCAGATCTCATTCTAATCTTGCTCCAAACATGGACATGAGAGCTGAATTTCAAAAGTGGCATGTGAGTCATTGAATTTGACATCAGGACAGCATTTGACTGAATGTAGCATCAAGGATCCCTAGCAAAATTGAACCCAGTGGGACTCGGTGGGGGGGAGGGATTCTTTTGGAGTCATATCTGCACAAAGGAAGATGATTGGGATTGTAGGAGGCCAAAGGCATCACTACAGGAGTTTATCATTTAGTGCCTTCAACCAAACCATCATAAGATCAGAACTGGGGACGTTCCCTGATAGCATAATGTTCAGCACCATTTGTGACTCCTCCGATACTGAAGCAGTCCGTGTCCTCACTTTTCAAAGGGAACTGAGAGACTGCTGTGTGCTCTGTTTCACGGAGACATGGCTCACTCCTGCTTCACTGGACTGCCCTACAACCAGAGGGCTTCTCAATCCACCAAATGGACAGCACAGCAGCCTCCGGCAAGGCCAGGGGAAGTATGGTCTGCCTTCTAATCAGCACCTCTTGGTGCCCAGACATTGCAACACTGGTAGAGTTTCTGCTCCCCAGACCTAGAATACCTGACGCTGAAATGCCACCCCTATTACCTTCCATGGGAGTTCACCTCAGTTATCCTGACAGCAGTTTACATCCCACCCCATGCGGACGTGAAGACCTAGCTGGATGAAATATATACCACCACAAATAGTCTTGAGACAAAACATCCCGAGACCCTGTTCATCGTGGCTGGGACTTCAACCAGGCCAAGCCCTAGAGTGTTCTACAAAGATACTACCAATGTGTCTCCTGTTCTACCAGAGGCCCAAACATCCTAGACCACAGCTGCGCAAACATCAAACATGCCTACCCCTCTATCACCCATCCACACTTTGGCAAATCAGATCACAAAGCTGTGCCCTGCTCCCGACTCGCAAGCAAAAATTGAAGCAGGAGAATCCGATAAAGCAAATTGTACAATGTTGGTCTGAGGAATCGGACGATCTCCTGCTTCAAGTCAGTAGACTGATCAGTATTTAAGAATTTGGCAGCCAACCTGAATGAGTACGCCACTACAGTAACAGATTTCATTAGTAAGTGCGTGGAAGACTGTGTACCAAAGAAGCAAATCCGTGTGTTTCCCAACTGGAAATCATGGATGAACAGATATCCACTGCTTGCTGAAGTCCAGATCTGAGGTATTCAAGTCAGGTGACCCTGACCTATACAAGAAATCAAAACATGATCTACGGAGAACCATCAAAGGTGCCAAAAGACAATACTGGACCAAGATAGAGTCCCAGGTTAGCCACATGGACTCCCACCAACTATGGCATGGTCTGCAAGACACAACAGGCTACAAGATGAAGGCAGGTAAAATCGCCGGCTCCAGTGCACCCTTCCCCGATGAGCTCAATGCCCACTGGGAGCAAGAGGTCAACAAGAGCATGCCTTCCGCCCCGGAGGCCTCGGCTGAACCAGTCTCTGAGGTCACCATCATAGATGTTAGATCAACATTCTTGAAAGTCAACCCACGGAAAGTGACTGGCCCGGATGGGGTACCTGGATGAGCACTCAGATCCTGTGCGGACCAGCTGGTGGGGGTACTCGCAGACATATTTAAAATCTCCTTACACTGATCTGAGGTCCCTACTTGCTTCAAGAAGATGACCATCATCCCTGTACCAAAGAAAAGTCAGGCAGCGTGCCTTAATGGCTATCACCTGGTGGCTCTGACATCCATCATTGTGAAGTGCTTTGAAAGGTTAGTCATGACCCATCAATTCGGGCCTCCCAGATTGCCTGGCTCCACTACAGTTCACCTATTGCTGCAATAGGTCCACAGCAGATGCCACCTCCCTAGCCCTACGCTCAACCCTGGAACACCTAGATAACAAAGACACTTATGTCAGATTCCTATTTATTGACGACAACTCAGCCTTCAACACCATTATTCCTACAAAACTCATCTCCAAATTCTGTGACCTAGGGCTCGGCTCCTCCCTCTGTGATTGGATCCTAGACTTCCTAACCCAAAGACTGCAATCAGTAAGGATAGGCAACAACACCTCCTCCACGATTATCCTCAACATTGGTGCGCCACAAAGCTGTGTCCTCAGCCCCTTACTTTACTCTTTGTAACAGTGTGGCCAAATTCCCCTCCAATTCAATTTTCAAGTTTGCTGATGACATTCCTGTAAGCGGGTTGGATCTCGAATAATAACAGACAATGTACAGGAAAGAGCTAGAGAATCTGTTGAATTGGTGCGATGACAATAATCTCTCCCTCGTTGTCAACAAAACGAAGGGGATAGTCATCGATTTCAGGAAGCGTAGTAGAGGATATGCCCCTGTCTACATCAACGGGGATGAAGCGGAAATGGTCGAGAGCTTCAAGTTATTAGGTGTCCAAATCACCAAAACCTGTCCTGGTCCCTCCATGCCAACGCTACAGTTAAGAAAGCCCACCAATATCTTTGCTTAGGAGGCAAAGGAAATTTAGCACATCCGCTATCACTCTTACCAACTTTTAAAGATGCATCATAGAAAGCATCCTTTTTGGATGAATCACAGCTTGGTAAGGCTTTTGATTTGAGTTGATTTATTATTGTCACATGCATTAACATAGTGAAAAGTATTGTTTCTTACGCACTATATAGACAAAGCATACCATACATAGAGAAGGAAAGGCGAGAATGGAGAATGTAGTGTTACAGTCATAGCTAAGGTGTAGAGAAAGAGCAACTTAATGCGAGGTTGGATCATTCAAAAGTCTGATGGCAGCAGAGAAGAAGCTGTTTTTGAATCGGTTGGTATGTGATCTCAGACTTTTGTATCTTTTTCCTGACGGAAGAAAGTGGAAGAGAATATGTCCGGGATGCGTAGGGTACTTGATTATGCTGGCTGCTTTTCTGAGTGGGAAGTGTTGACAGTGTCAATGGATGGGAGGTTGGTTTGAGTGATGGACTGAGCTTCATTCACGACTCTTTTCTAGTTTCTTGCGGTCTTGGACAGAGCAGGAGCCATACCAAGCTGTGATACAACCAGAAAAAATGCTTCCTATGGTGCATCTGAAGAAGTTGGTGAGAGTTGTAAAGGACATGCTAAATTTCCTTTGCCTCCTGAGAAAGTAGAGACATCAGTGGGCTTTCTTAGCCATAGCATCAGCATGGAGGGACCAGGACAGTTTGGTGATCTGAACACCTAAAAACTTGAAATTCTCTACCATTTTTACTTCGTCCCCATTGATGTAGACAGGGGCATGCATTCAACTACGCTTCCTGAAGTTGATGATAATCTCCTTCATTTTGTTGACATTGAGGAGGAGATTATTGTTGTTGCATCAGTTCACCAGATTCTCTCTCTCTCTTTCCTGAATTGTGTATAGTCATTGATTGAGATCCAACCCTCAATACTGGTGTCATCAGTAAACTTGAAAATCGAGTTGAAGGGGAATTTGGCCATACAGTCAGAGGTGTATAAGGAGTATAATGAGGAGCTGAGGACACAGCCTTGCTGAGCACCAGTGTTGAGGATGATCGTGGAGGAGGTGTTGTTGCCTATCCTTACTGACTGCGGTCTGTGGATTAGGAAGTCTAGGATCCAGTTGCAGAGGGAGGAGCTGAGCCCCAGGCCATGAAGTTTCCAGTTCTGACCAAGATTACAAGAATCTACAAAGGGTTGTGAACGTAGCCTGGTCCATCATGCAAACCAGCCTCCCATCCATTAACTCTATCTACACTTCCCACTGCCTTAGAAAAGCAGCCAACATAACCAAGGGCCCCATGCAGCCCAGACATACTCTCTTCCACCTTCAGTCAGAAAAAAGATACAAAATCTGAGATCATGTACCAACTGACTCAAGAACAGCTTCTTCCCTGATGCCATCAGACTTTTGAATGGATATACCTTATATTAAGTTGGTCTTTCTCTGCACCCTAAACTGCAACACTACATTCTGCACCCTCTCCTCCCCCATGAACGGTATGCTTCGTCTATATAGTGCACAAGAAACAATACATTTCACTGTATACCAATACATATGACGACAATAAATCAAATCCACAAGCAGCCGCATCTAGACAAATTCAGGCCTGGGTTGATAAGTGGTAAGTAATATTCATGTCACACACGTGCCAGGCAAGGAGCATCTCCAGAAGGAGATCATTATTAATTATGATTACTTATTAATATCTCCATCACAATTTGGCACAACCGCCATGATATTTCAACAAAACTGTTCCTTAGAAAAGGTCAGAGGTTGCCTATTCTGTGATAACTAACTCACCTTGTCGATGGTGGACAGGCAAAACCTGTCCACATCTACAAGGCACAATGAGGAGCATGATAGAATACTCTCCACTTTCCTGAATGAAGACAATTTCAACAGCACTCAAAGTTCAACACCATTGTAAAGTCCTAACTTTGTTAGGAGTAGTGGGTTTTAATAAAAATAAGTGATTTGCGCACACAGATTCAAACTAACAACAGATTTATTCTGTGAGCTCTTGTCCTGTACAGAGTACAAACTAAAAGCAGCCCCTGTAGCACCCTGATGACATCACCATCAAATCATGTGTTCAGCTCTTAAAGCAATCTGCAACTCTTTTAAATAAGTAACAGCCATCTACGACAAAGCAGCCTTGATTGATATCCCATCCATCACCTTAAACATTTACTCCCACCGTCAATGTAAAATGGTAGCAGCCTCTACCATTACATCTCTACAAGATGTACTGAAGCAGGCCTCTTTGACAGCATGTTCCAAACCAGCAGTTTTTACCACCTAGAAGGACAAAGAAACTATCTGCAAGTTTCATCCAAGTCACACACCCATCTGATTTGGAGCCTTCACTGCTGGAACTCCTGGAACTCCCTTGCAGACAGCACTGTGAGTATACCTACACCACATGGATTTCAGTGGTCAAGGATTTGCCTCAACACCACCTTTTCTAGGATGAATTAAGGACCAAATGCTGCTCTAGCAAGTTAAAAAGAGGTCAGAGGTTGGGAAATCTGCAGTAAATAACTGACCTTGTGACTCCCCAGCGCATCATGGCAGCAATGTGTACTGTATGCAAGATACATGGCAACAAGTCACCAAGGCTTCTCCTATACCACCTAGAAGGTCAAGAACAGCAGCCTCATGGGAGCACCACCATACCCAAGTTTGTCTCCAAGTCATACACCATTTGAACTTGCCCGTATAGTACATCTCCTTCATCACCTCTGAGTCACTATCCTGGAACTCCCAACCTAGCAGCATTGTGGATGTATCTTAACCCCATAGTTGTGGCAATTCAATTAAGCAGATCACTGCCACCTTCTCCAGGACAATTAGGGATGGGTAGTAATTGCTTTGCCAATGACACCTACATCTTGTAAATGCATGAATAATTTTTTAAAAGCTGAAGTTTATTGGAACCAGGACAGTGCGCTGGAGCTGAGATGGTTAGCCTTCAAAAGCCACAGCTATCTTCCTTTGTATTGATATGACTGCAGGAAGAATCTTCCCTGATTCATGCTAACATTTAATAGGGCTTCTTGATGCCAAATTCAGTTAAATGCTGCCTTGACTTTGAGGGCAGTGACTTCCACCTCAGCTATTTCTCCATGTTTCTCTGTAATGATGTCTGGAGCCCTGTGGTCCTGGCAGAATTAGCCTGTATATTGAAAGCACAGGCCGAGGAAAGAGAGAATTTTTTTTTTTGCTGTCGTTTGCCTTGGTTTCCAGTGTGAGCAAATGCCTGAGTGGTGATTACAGCTTTTTCCAGATGAAGGTGGATAAAATTGATATCCTTACTGAGTTACCATAATGGACATTTTGGTGGCCAAAGCTTTGGCCGTGATCTTGGAACTGATTTCTTTCTTCTTTTCTAGGGCAAAGTAGTATGGCCTGAAAATAGTTATGAAAGTAGGGGCTCCGTGAGGCATATTTGAGGGACTTCTTTCTAGATCATTTAAAAGTTCCCTTGCCTTGCATGCAGTGATCATTTTCCAGCTGAGGGGAGAGGGTTTAACCCATCCTCCACAGCCAACCAGTAGGCCACAAAAGAGAACAGCCTGTGGATACTCACCAATGGTTCTGTGCTACTCTTAATTTTTATTTAAAAACAATATTTTTGCCAGGATAAACAATACTATTTGAGAGCAAAAATCGAATAGACGAGCCTTAAAACAAACACACAAGGGAGAACGGGTTGGTTTTGTGTCCTGTGGAGACTCCCAACTCCCCCTCTGCTCCCATCCCAACTACCACCAGATCCCCAAAATTATAAGCCATCATAAAGCAGGCTTGTAGATCAGCATGACATCAGAAGGCTATGTGAATAAATTACCTATTTTCATATTTTTAAATTAGCATAGAATTCCAGTTTGAAACATTTTCTTTCAGTTTCTGACTATGGATTTTACTCCTGAAAAATATTTGAAATGTTTGTTCGGACAACGACAGTGGGGTACAACTGGAAACCTGAGCTTTTCAGTCATGAATTGGTGCTGCTTTACTGACTACTCCTTTCCCTCAGCAGGTACGAACCAGATGAATGTGGTAGGAGGGCTGGGTGTGCAAACCCCCGATCAGTCAAACTTGCTGTCTGACTCGGCTCTTCCACCTTCCCTTGGTACACCAAAGTAAGAAATTTTTTGTTTCTTTCTAGCAGCATAATATGGTTACTTAGTTTGTCAGTCCCTTTCCGCAATAGACATTAAAAAATGTGAACTGGATCTGCAAAATTCCATATTTTGACTGCTTAACACATACATTTAAAGGCTGCTTTTAATGAAAAAGTTTTTACCAGCCCCTACCCCAAGAGGGCAAGGGAGTGGGACTAGCTGAATTGTTCTTGCAGAGAGCTGATGTGAACTCTGGGCTAAATGATCACCTTCTGCGCTGTAACCATTCCATCATTCTAACAATTGAGCAGTATCATTGAATTCCTTTTAAATAACACCCGTCTCCTTGCTATTTTTAGTCAAATGATGAGCGATGGCACAAATGTTGGTAGCATTGGCACATTGCCGACAGCAGCACCTTCCACTAGTGCTGTACGAAAACCATGGCATGAACATGTAACTCAAGATCTGCGCAATCATCTGGTTCATAAACTGTAAGTATTTGTCATTTGTGGAAGAAATTCAAGAAATTGCCACTCAATGCAAGGCCATAAATTACTCTGTAATTCTCCTTTGTCCATCTGTTTGCATGCAAATGGTAGACTCTGCTCACAGTAGAGGCAGTTGTAACGCTGATGTTCTCATCAAACTGAATTGATAAACATCTGAGTTGAGTACAACATGGGTGTATGAAGTGATATAGAATCTAATTGAAAATCTCGAGCAGGAGCACTGTTACATGTTAAATACATGCATTGCCGCAGTAATCTTAAGCAAGCAAGCAAATACCATTCCCATCAAAATATTATGGAACTTTCAATGTTTATAGTTGAGATGGTAAACCAAAACCCTGTCTGGGCACTATTCCAAAAAGAGCAAGGGAGTTCTCTCCCATGTCCTGGCCAATGTTAATCCCTCAACCAACATCATTAAAGATTACATGGTTCAATTGAGTAGGAAATTAGATATTAATCTGTATATCCTATTGTCCACAGCGTGCAAGCCATATTTCCAACCCCTGACCCAGCAGCACTGAAGGATCGCCGCATGGAAAACCTTGTGGCATATGCTCGGAAAGTGGAAGGAGATATGTATGAATCTGCTAACAGCAGGGTACGTATTCCCATCAAAATGAACTTTATCACTTATTCCATCAATGCAAACTGCAAACAGTGCTGTTAAGTGCCATATTTTGAAATAAAGAACACTGCATATGCTGGAAATATGAATTCATAACTGATGCACAGCTGTCCATCAGTATCAAGAAAGAGGTTAATATTTTGCGTGGAGAATTTTAACAAAAGGTTCTGCCTGAAAGATTAACTTAAACTGTACTCATATACTCAAAGATCTGTTGGGGCAGTTCTAAAGCTGTTAATTAGGGGAGACATTTTTTTTCAATGCAACAGTAAGCAGAGTATGGCCACTTAACTGAAGGATGAGACCCTCAGCTCTTGGTCCTCAGACTAATCATATGCAATGCCCTTCATAAACTCTGCTCTTTGTTATTACAACAAGATTAAATGATTTAGATTTAATTATTTGAGGTTATGTTCTTGGACTCAAAGGACTCGCCTCATTTTGGAGTTAGATGGCTCGCCTGACCTGCAAAGAAGATTCAGTGGTCTAAGGAGTTCACATCTGTTGTGGTGGCACAGCGGTTAGCACTGCTGCCTCACAGCACCAGGGACCTGGGTTCAATTCTGGCCTCAGGTCACTGTCTGTGTGGAGTTTGCATGTTCTCCCCATGTCTGCATGGGTTTCCTCTGGGTGCTCCAGTTTCCTCCACAGTCCAAAGATTTACAGGTTAGGTTGGCCATGCTAAATTGCCCCTTAGTGTCCGGGAGATTTGAAGGGTAACTATAAGGGGTTACGGGAATAGGACCTGGGTGGGCTTGTTGTCAGTGCAGGCACGATGGGCCAAATGGCCGCCTTCTGCATAGTAGATTCTGTGTTTCTGTGATCTCCAGTTTCTATCTTTCTTTGAGGTGCCCAGCTAAGACTAATCAATATCATAGTGTTCTGGTTGATCCAAGTGAGCACTCTGCTTTGCTTTGTATTCCCATTCATGGGAAGCTTGACGAATGATGTGATGTGAACTAAATCATTTAATCATGTTGTAATAACAAAGAGCGGGGTTTCTGAAGTGTACAAGGGCATTGCATATAATTAGTCTGAGGACCAAGAGCTGAGGGTCTCATCCTTCAGTTAAGTGGCCATACTCCGCTTACTGTTGCATTGAACAAAAATGTGTCTCCTAATTAACAGCTTTAGTGTGACTCCCTGCTTAATTTTTGACAGTATTTACTAATACCTACAGGTACAATCAAACTGATTCTGTTATTCCAAGAACTGATGTAGTTAACGCTAGGGCTAGCCTATGTATAAATGACTTAATTAAGCCTCATTGGGATCACATGCATACTGAAGATGTTGTTAGGGATGTGGAATTAACCAGGAACTTTAGTTTATTTAAAATGACCACTCCTGTAATACCTGTGTCCTGAAGACTTACTTACCTTGTTTCATCCTTTGAGTTTTCTTTTTGATTAAGTTGTGATCAGTAACATGTGGTTGGTAGAAACCTGTTGTATACCATGGCTACTTGGTTGTCTAAGATGAATGGAAGTAATTCCTTCTTCCCTAAAACTAGTGTAGGTTGTTTGTGTGAAAACCTGTTTGACTTTTGCTTTATTTCCCACCCCCAAACATGCTGACAAAATGAACACAATTTGGCAGCAGAGAGTAAGTTAGATTCATTTTGTTAAAGATAAATAAATATTTTTCAGTGCTTAGCAGAATCTTGAAATTTCAGTTTAATTTTCTTTAAATCCTAAAGTTGTAATACATGCAACAAGTACAAATTCTCTCCTTTGGAAATAAATGCCACACCCCTCACTAGTATATAAAATTCTGTGAGATAACATCCCAGTCACTGACAGGTTTGGAACTGGAAGTGATGAAAGCCCTTGTCAATTTTCAAAATGTGCACATATTCCCTTTGTAACATGCAAAAGTGGTTTCAGTTTGATTCGAGATAATCGTTTTGAAGTTCAGAAATGAAATGAGTTGGTGAGTAGTTGAATTCGTAGCCAATGCAAAATACTGCTCGTGCTAAAAATCTGAAAAGAACAGAAACTTTAGAAACACAGCCAGTCAGGATGCGACTGGAGAGAGAAGCAGATTCTGCTTTGGAAGGAATGCAATGATGGTTCACTGGACTGATTGCTGAGATGAAAGTGTTGTCCTTTGAGAAGAGCTTGATTAGAATGGGCCTATATTCTCTAGAGTTTAGAAAAATGAAAGATAATCTCATTGAAAAATGCAATATTCTTGAGGGGCTTCACAGGTAGATGCTGGGACAAAGTTTTCCTTAGCTGAAGAGTGCAGAACCAGGTGTGCTCTGAGTAAGGGATACAAACATATATACAAGCGAATTGGGAGCAGGAGTAGGCCACTCAGCCTGCTCCACCATTCTGTAAGATCATTGCTGATCTGATTGCAATCTCAACTTCAATAACCTCGATAACTTTTCACCCCTTGCTTATCAAGTATCTGTCTACCACGACCTTAAAAATATTTAAAGACTCTGCTTTCACTGCCTTTTGAGGAAGAGAATTCCAAAGACACTCGACCCTCAGAACTATTTTCTCCTCATCTCTGTCCTAAATGGACAATCCCTTATTTTTAAACAGTGGCCCTGAGTTCTAGATTCACCCATGAGAGAAAACATCCTCTCCACATCGACTCTGCCAAGACCCTTCAAGATCTTGTACGTTTCATTCAAGGTGCCTCATCCAACTTAGCCTAACCAACTTTTCCTCAAGACAATTCTCCCAATCCTTGATATTAGTTTAGTAAACCTTCTCTGAGCTGTTTCCAACACATTCACATCCTTTCTTAAATAAGGAGACCAATACTGTGCACAGTACTTCAATGTGGTCTCACTAATGCACTGTACAATTGAAGCATTCAATTCCCTTCGCAATAAATGATAACATTCTATTAGCTTCCAAATTGCTTGCTGAACCTACATACAGCCTTTTGTGATTCATGCATCAGCACACCTATAATCCCTCTGCGCCTCAGAGCTCTGCAATCTTTCACCATTTAGATATTGTTTCTTAATTTTCCTGTTTAAAATGGACAATTTCCTACTTTCCTACATTATACTGCATTTGCCCACCTTTGCCCACTCACTTGACCTATCGGTATTTTTGTAGCCTCCTTATGTCCTCTTCACATCTTATTACCCTACCTATGTTTGTGTCATCAGAAAATCTAGCAACCATACCTTCGGTCCCTTCATCCAGGTCATTTATATTAAACTCTAAAAAGTTGAGGTCCCATCCCAGATTCCTGTGACACTCCACGTTTTACATCTTGATGACCAGTAAAATGGATTGACCATTTAGGACTGAGATGAGCAGTGTCTTGGCTTAAACAAATGTGATCTGTGAAATCATCTACTCTATATGACATGAATGCTCTGTTGTTGGGTATATTCAAGACTGGAATGATAGATTTTTAGGGTACTAAGGGAATCAAAAGATTTGGGATAGTGCAGGAAGCTGGAGTTGAGGTTTAAGGTGCACAATAGAGTTGAATGGCCTACTTCTTTTTAATGTTCCAATGTTTTATTTTTCCAAGCTTAATTTATGGCATTAATATTGCAGGCCAGGAAATTGAAATCTTTAGTTCCATGATTTGTCTTAAACGCTCCAGAAATTTGCTGATTTATGCTTAAATTCCATTTCAGTTTGCTCATATTTTGTATATTAGCATTAAAGTTGTAGTTTGGGGCATGCTGTCCATTATAGTCAAGAGAATGGTAGTAATTTATCTTGCATTTACATTGGGCCTGGAGAGTGTTTGTCCAGTGTTTTAATTTAGGCTTTAAATTGATTTTTTAAATATAATTTCGGGTGTAAGGAAATGGTTAATGTAAGCACAACACTAGGGGATCATTTACTTAAGTTTAGAATAAATACAAGTTGAATGGGTAGTTTCTAAAAGCTTAAAGTGTTCCTTGCCTGATTGGAGTAGAGGACATCTTAGTTTTGTCTCTTCAAGTCATTACCATGATGTACATCTCCAGAACACATTATATTCAAATGGAGTAGTTTACGTTAACTTTATAGGTGCTATGGCTTGCATGACTCAAATGTGGCTGTCCAAAAGCTATCATTATTTGAAATTGGGTAATTTCAGCTGTAACATTTCATCGGTTTCCTCTTCAAATACTTCATTCTGATTAAAAGACAAATGTAATTGTGTTAAGGATAAGAGTTGATGGAAGTGTGTACAGTTCTGGTCACCCTATTTTAGAAAGAGTACAGAAGAGATTTACTAGGATGCTACCGGGACTTGATGATTTGAGTTATAAGGAGAGGCTGGATAGACTGGAACTTTTTTCTCTGGAGCATAGAAGGCTGAGGGGTGATCTTGTAGAGATCTATAAAATAATGAGGGGCATTGATTAGCTAGATAGTCAATATCTTTTCCCAAAGGTAGGGGAGTCTAAAACTAGAGGGCATAGGTTTAAGGTGAGAGGGGAGAGATACAAAAGTGTCCAGAGGGGCAATTTTTTTCACACACAGGGTGGTGAGTGTCTGGAACAAGCTGCCAGAGGTAGTAGTAGAGGCGGGAACAATTTTGTCTTTTAAAAAGCATTTAGACAGTTACATGGGTAAGATGGGTATAGAGGGATATGGGCCAAATGCAGGCAATTGGGACTAGCTTCGGGGTTTAAAAAAAAAGGGCAGCATGGACAAGTTGGGCCAAAGGGCATGTTTCCATGCTGTAAACCTCTATGACTCTATGATTTTAAATCTCAAATTCAGATAGAAAATGGTGGAAGAACATAACTGGTCCGTTTTTTTAAAAAATGGGTTACTGGAAACAGTATAATGAATAGTAATTCTTTCAGATACAGTCTGACCTGTTATGCATCACCTTCATTTTCTAGTTGTGTTTCTAATTTAGTTAATTAAGTCCTGAACACTAGTTTTAGTTGACCTTGAGATCCATGTGCTTCTGGAACAAAAAGTATTTAAAAAGTTTTCTCGGATGCATTAACCAACCTTTACCCATAAAATAAATGAGGCAACTCTGAACAGATATTCATATATTAATGTCCAGGTCGTTCCTCCTTTCCCCCTCTCATCATCCCATTCTCTCCTGTCCTTTAGCCTCCTCTCTAGAAAGCATTTCCTCTCCAGGAGATGGCTCATTTTGAGATATGATTCCACAGATTCCATAATCTCAGTCTAGTACTCATTTTTTCTCCGCGAGCTTTAGACTATTAGTGTCAGGCTAACTGACCACAACGGATATCAGAACCAAGCCTAATCCTCAATGCACTGATACAAAGATGTGTGCACTCATCTTTCTTCACTCTCCTCTTGTCCATTCCACCCCAGAAGTACTGATAGTAACTGTTAAGTCTCTGCAGGTGCCTCAGGTGAGCTCAGCAGAAACCAGGGGTTGAACACAAGCCTTTACCTACTGAACCTTTTGGAGTGCCTCTGTGTTTTCCTATCATATAATGTAATGGTAAAAAATGACTCCGTCTTCAGAAAACACAAATCCTTGCAGACGCTTAATCAGGAGTGTTATGTTGCATGTTGTAGAAGTTGTGCTAAATGAAGAGCACCTCACAATTTTTTGGAGTATGAACCTAGGCAGAGGAGTATTGAAAGGTTATTGGGATGGCCACTATTTAATATGATGCTTTAAATGGTTTCTCTAAAAATGAGGTGTGCACAAATAATTTGTGCTCCATTTTAACATTCCATTCACTTTGTTAGAAGATATCTACTTTATGGTGGTTTTAATCTTCTGGACTCTATGGTAGAATTCCAGTTCTACACTTTAGCTTAAGTTTTTGATATTCCTTATCTTATGTTCTTATGTATGTGGTATTCATTACCAAAAGATATATGGGAGGTGGGGGAAGCAAACCGAATTTACATTTGACCAGTAGTTTGGTTTTTCGGTTGTGGAACACCACAAAGCTCTATAATGTTTTTGAATATTAAAGCAAATGCTTGAAAAGTATTGCAGCACATGTCTGTTATGGGGCTGTGGAACAATTCTTCTGTTTTGGGAAATTTGGACATCCCTGGACCATAATTTTCTGCACATAATGTCAACAGGCAGAAAATCGCAGGCTGTGGGCACACTGTTTCTTGGTGTAGACATGCCCAGAAAATTCCCCTGGGATTTCAAGCATCAATGTGCTAATAGTTTTCCATTTCTATAAATTATGTTGTTTGCTGAAGGTCTCAAAAGTTTCCTCAACTTTTACAATTATCAATTCAACATCAAGCAATCATTGTGTTCTAATCCACAATCAGATCAATGTTGACCTTGATAAACAGCTAGTTGGTGGCAGGTGATATCTTTTCCAATGTATTGAGGTCAAGCTTCATTGAGGTTGATGCCTTTTAATTTATCTCCATCTCATCTCTCCCCATGACTTGAAAAACTCATCAGATCAGTAATATGCAAAGTAGAAAATAACAATCCAAGCAAAAAGAGCAGCTAGAATTGTAAACCAGTAATTGATAGGAACATTTATTAAGTCTTAATGTTCAATTTGCCTCCGTTTAGGATGAATACTATCACCTACTAGCAGAGAAGATTTACAAGATTCAAAAAGAGCTGGAGGAAAAAAGACGCTCACGGCTTCAAAAACAGCAACAGGGAATGTTGCCAAACCAGGGTACCTTGACAGGACCAGGTGGTCAGCCACCTGGCATGTCTCAGGCACCAGGTATGGCTCAGGTCCAGCCTGTCCGACCACCTAGTAAGTATATTTGCTGTGTGGTGAGCACAAGATCTTATTTCACTTACAAGGAATGCCAGTGTTCATAAAGCAAACACTTAAAGCTGGCAGTCAGCCTTGGATCAGTGGTAGCACTCTTGCATCAAGGGTCAAAAATTGTGGGTTCAAGCTCCATTCCAGAACTTGAGTACATAGTTTGGGCGAAAACTTCAGTGCAATACTGAGGGAGTGTTACATTGTCATATTTCGGATGATATTTTAAACCAACGCTGCCTGTCCTTTCAGGTAGATATAAACTATTCCAGAGCATTATTTGAAGATCGGGGGCATTCTCCAGGTGTCATGGCTGATATTTATCCCTTATCAACGTCATGAGAGCAGAAGGTTACTCATTCTTCAAGGATGTTATGCCATTCAGTTAAATCATGGCTGATATGTATCTCGATCCATTTACTCTGCTTTGTTCCATATTCCTTGCCACTCAAAAGTTTTAATTCTGGTCTTGGAAAATTTTAATTGAACCAATGCCATTTTGGGGAGTGAGCTTTAGATCTCTACTGCTCTTGTTGGAAAAGTTCTTCCTGATGACAGTTTTCAGTGGCTGAGCTTTCATTTTTAGATTGTGCACTCTTGTTCTGGTTATTGCTGTTTGTGCAAGCTTGCAATGTGCAAATTGATACCACATTTGCCTACGTTACAACAGTAACAGCATATTGGTGGTAAAGTACTCTCTCTCTCTCCTCTCTGTGTGTGTCTTTCTCCCTCAGCCAGTACCGGATTGAACTTGCATTTTTCACCATACTATTCATCTAGCCAATTGAGCTAGCCTGACTCCTTAGAGACGTCTTAAATTTGTGAAAGGTGCTGCAAAGTGGAATATGGTTGTATTTTGTCAAAATCAGTGATTAAATTTTTTAAAAATATTTTCTTCTCACTCCGTTTTCAGGACTTCCCTATAACTTTTGCCATTTCTCAATGAGCTCCAATTCCATTGATTCAAGTTCCCACACTACTCTCATAACCTGTTTATGTTTCTCAGCCTATATAAAAACAAGGGTGTGGCATTTTAATAGTTAAAAGCATTTTAAGATGCCAATTCTCAACTATGAACAGAGTATTCACAAGGGATTGTTCTGAATTTAAACATATATTGTTAACTATTTTAGCTTCAGGTACTAGCAGGTTTCTTATTCCCTTAAATAGCTGATATGATAGACCTTCAGTCATTGAAAGGACTTGAAAAACAAATTCAACACCAAATGAAATACAGAATCACTATGATAGGTGCTAGAAGAATACCTTTAAGGCACAGCAAAGCAACAGCAGTGAAATCTTGTACTGGAGTTGTACTTTCATGCAGTTTTTTGATCTGCAAGTCCAAAAATGTGGTTGTACTAGCTGGTGCCCCTTTGCCCCAATACTCATCCCAAGTGAATCTTTTATCTTTTTCCCCTCTGTTCCTAAGGACAGTGTCTCACTCAACTGTGTGGTTCCAACATACCAGCAACTCCTGGTACCTCTGACATTTTTAACTAACAGCTGAGAATTGCCAGGCTACTCTACCATGAGGACCATCACAGCCATCTGCAGTCATGTCATTGCTTCATTTCACATTTGTCCATGAAGTGTGTAGCAGAGGTGGTGGTGAACTGCTGCAGTGCATGTGGTGCCGTGCATCCACGGTTAGGGAGGAAGTTTCAGGAGTTTGACTCAACGACAGTGAAGGCACAGCGATATAGTTCCAAGTCAGGGTGTTGTGTGGCTTGAAGGGGAAACTTGCAGATGGTGATGTGCATGCTGCTCTGGTCCTTCTCGATGGTGGAGGTTGCAGGTTTGGAAGGTGCTATTGAAGAACTGATAAGTTGCTGTAGTGCATCTTGTGAATGGCCATTATGTGCCTGTGGATAGCAGGGTGCCGATAAAAGAGATGCAGCTATGTCTTGGGTGGTGCCAAGCTTCTTGACTATTGTTGGAGCTGCACTTATTCAGTCAGATGGAGAGTATTCTATCACACTCCGAACTTCTCAGTTGAAGTCATTTGCTAGCATGGAACCGTGACTGACTTCTCCCTTGTGCTAAGGACAGGGTGATGCATTTTTGAGAGCTTGCACCAAATATTTTTCTTGGGTTTAGAGTTGTAGGTACCTGCATAAGTAAATCCTATGACCTTGAGTTATTGCCCCCAAAATTTTTGTCGATATATTAAATTCCAGCAGTCAAACAGAACCACGTGAATGTGGTTTTATCATTTCCCTCAGCTTCCAATGGCAGTCTGGTAAATGGCTTCTAATGGCAACATATATGACATTAGACTGCAATAAATTGATCTGTGAATAGATAATGAACATTAAATATGAGCAGCAGAATCACAATATATTACAAACTTTAAAGTTTCTCCAGAACTAACACTCAACACAAAATAGTCTGAAAGTATAGTCCCACTATCACCTGGTATGAGGTCAGTTAGCCAAAATACCTTGAATTCAACTTTGAATTTTGGAAAGAACTGACGGAACTTTCAAATGATTGGCTGCTGAATTGCTGTGCAAGATAATGAGTGCATCTTTATGGAGCATCAGTGATCGAATAAGTATAGATGATGTATATTTCCATTCCAGTATTATTTCTAAAGAATGTCCTCTGTTGTTTAATCCAATTCCACCATTTTCCAAATAAATGAGCAATGAAACATGATTTAACAGATAGCGATCTTCATATTTTTTGAATCGAAACATCCTTCGCGCCCTGCCCTCTTGTCCTGCCACCCCACTTTAGGGAAAGAACATAAGTTGCCCTTTGAATCAGAAGGAACTGGAATCCTTAAAGACCGAATACAATTGGGAGAATAACTATTGCTGTTAAGACAGCACTGAAGGTCAGACCTGGAAAATTTCTTGACGGGTATTGCCCACATAAGGGAGCACATCCTTCCTGTGTGGAAGACGAAATATAGATAGCATTATTTGGCTTTCACATATTTACAAGCGATCTTTGCTTGGACTTCAGTTGAATCACCCAAGGGATTATTCTACAAAATTTCTCCCTCTTAAAGGTAACTGAGAAAAATCCTACACTATTTACCTGCATAGATGCCATTACTGATTTTTAGCCAGTGCTTTCCATTGAGTGATGTTTTACTGCTTCTGGTAGATGTTTTATATAAGATGTGATTTTGGGTATGTGTAATTCTGACAACAGTTATGTTTTGTTTTTAGATGGGCCCTTGTCTATGCCAAATGTGCCAAATCAGATCATAAATAGAATGCCAGGCTCTCAAGGCAAGTAAATGTTTCATAGTTTTTCCTATAAAATAAATAGCAAAATTCTTTGTATATTAAAATTGATGAATGGATCAAAATGTTCAATTTCGTAATACTCTGAGAACTTAGGTTCTGTCCTGGGAAAATACACTTATGAATGTCAATGTTTTTCTGCAGTACCTGTAGGCCTTCACAGCGTTAAAAATCTATCCCATATTGTTCAAGCACCCCAAAAAACTTCAATTCCACCTGTGATTAGTTTCCTGTGGTCGATGCTGGGATGTGCACTTTATAGGAATAGAAAGGAGTTATCTGGCCATGGAGCCTAATGCAGGAGACCATTGTCATCTAGGCTCAAACCTTCAGTATATTATATTACCTTTGTGAAAGCACAGCATAGATGGTTGGAAGGGAATCTAGTGTTGAAATGCCTGCCTGCTGAATTTTCAATGGATATAAAATCTTATGTGATCAACAAAAAAAAAATCATAAGTTTCTACCAATTGTTCGAAGATTGGGAACTTTTAAATGTAATTTTTTTACATTGCAGTTTAAGATTTTGCACACCTTGTGAAGTTAAAGGATTCTGTGTAAGTTAATATTTGGTTAGTATGTACTGACTGCCATTTATTTAAAATACCCAACACTAACCACTAATGCAGTTATTTTTTTTCATCCCCCTTTTCATAAATTCTCTCTTTTCAAATGATGTATGAACCTAAGGTCAATGTACCTTTCATCAGTATTCCTTCCTTTCCCTATGATAAAAATGACTTTAGTGGTAGGGCATTACAGTATGAGCTGTGGCTTGGATGAATGATTCTCTCGCTTCTGAGTCACAAGGTAATGGTTACAAATTCCATTTCAGAGACTTGAGCATAAACTCTGCACTAACAGCCCTGTGCAGTATGTACGGAGTGCTGCGTAGTCGTGAGTGTCCTCTTTCAGATGATGCATTAAATACTATAGTTTGTATGCTTTCTAAGGTAAATATCAAAGATCCCATGGTATTAATTCGCAGAAGAGCAGGAGATTTGCCCTGTAAGGTACCCCCAGTTAGCAATGATCATAACATGATTGAATTTTGCCAACTGCTAGGGGGAGAAAAGTGTGGTTTTAAGACTAATATTTTAAACTTAGAGCAATTTCGAAAGCATGAAAACGGTGCTGGCTGAAGTGACCTGTGAAGTTAGGTTCTGGCTCGCTCTGTAGAAGTGCAGTGACAGACATTTAAGAAGATATTTCGTAATACTTAGCACATATACATTCCAGTGAGAAGTACATACCAAATGGCAAGGATATACCATCTCTGCCTAACTAAGGAAGTTCAAGCTGGTGTCAAATTAAAAGCAAAGGCATACAATTCTGCAAAGATTAGTGACAGGTTAGAAGATTGGACAGAAAATAAAAAACAACAAAAAATTACCCCAAAAAACACAAGGGAGCAATGAAAGATGGATAGGTAGAAGTAAAAATGAGGTTCTACAGGTAGTTGAAAAGGAAAAGAATCCCACATCCAAAAGACGTGCTGGTTAGGTGCATTAGCCATGCTAAACTTTCCCTCAATGTACCCGAACAAGTGTCAGAGTGTGGCAACTAGGGGATTTTCACAGTAACTTCATTGCAGTGTTAATGTAGGCTACTTGTGATATTAATAAATAAACTTAAATAAGCATTTGGTCCTTGAGAGAGAGAGAGCCTGGGGAATTAATAAATAAAAATAAGGAAATGACAGATAAATTGACCTGATATTTGCGACTGTCTTCACTGCAAAAGACACAAATAAAATCCCAGAAATTCCCACTTTGGAAGGACAAATCAAAGTAGAACGTACAGGGTAAATGGTAGGACTCTGAAGAGTGCAGTTGAACAGAGAGATCTGGGAATACAGGTACAGAATTCCCTAAAAGTGACGTCACAGGTGGATAGGGTCGTAAAGAGTGCCTTTGGTACATTGGCCTTTATAAATCGGAGTATCGAGTATAAAAGTTGGAGTGTTATGGTAAGGTTATATAAGGCATTGGTGAGGCCGAATTTGGAGTGTTGTGTACAGTTTTGGTCACCTAGTTACAGGAAGGATGTAAATAAGATTGAAAGAGTGCAGAGAAGGTTCACAAGGATGTTGCCGGGACTTGAGAAGCTGAGTTACAGAGAGAGATTGAATAGGTTGGGACTTTATTCCCTGGAGCGTAGAAGATTGAGGGGAGATTTGATAGAGGTGTATAAGATTTTGATGGGTATAGATAGAGTGAATGCAAGCAGGCTTTTTCCGCTGAGGCTAGGGGAGAAAAAAACCAGAGGGCATGGGTTAAGGGTGAAAGGAGAAAAGTTTAAAGGGAATATTAGGGGGGGCTTCTTCACGCAGAGAGTGGTGGGAGTGTGGAATGAGCTGCCAGATAAAGTGGTAAATGCATTTAAGTGGTAAATGCATTTAAGAAAAACTTGGACGGGTTCATGGATGAGAGGGGTGTGGAGGGATATGGTCCAAGTGCAGGTCAGTGGGACTAGGCATAAAATGGTTCGGCACAGACAAGAAGGGCCAAAAGGCCTGTTTCTGAGCTGTAATTTTCTATGGTTCTAAATAATCGTAAATCAAGAGGTGAAAGTGATGGAGGAACTTAAAACAATCCTCAGGGAAAGGGTACTGAGAAAATGGAGCAGCACGGTGGCACAGTGGTTAGCACTGCTGCCTCACAGCGCCAGGGACTCGGGTTCAATTCCCAGCTTGGGTCACTGTCTGTGTGGAGTTTTCACGTTCTCCCCGTGTCTGCGTGGGTTTCCTCCGGGTGCTCCGGTTTCCTCCCACAGTCTGAAAGACGTGCTGGTTAGGTGCATTGACCCGAACAGGCGCCGGAGTGTGGCGACTAGGGGAATTTCACAGTAATTTCATTGCAGTGTTAATGTAAGCCTTACTTGTGACTAATAAACTTTAAAAATGATTAGAACTAAATTCTGACAAGTTCCCAGCCCCTGATGGACTTCATCCTAGAGTCTTAAAAGGAGTGGCTGCTGAGATAGTAGATTTTTTGGTTTTAATTTTCCAAAATTTCTGAGATTCTGGAAAGATCCCACAGATTAGAAAACAGTAAATATAACCCCTGCATTCAAGAAAGGAGGAAGGCAGAAAGGAAACTGCAGGCCACTTAGCCTAACATTTCTTGTAGGAAAATGGTGGAATCTATTATAAAGAAGGTTATTTCAGGGCACTTGGAAAATGTCAACGCAATCAGGCAGAGTCAACATGGTTTTCTGAAAGGGAAATTGTGTTTGACTAAGTTGTTAGTTTTTTTTAGGAAATAACAAGTAAAGCGGATGAAGCGGAAACCTGTAGATGTGGCGTACTTGGATTTCCAAAAAACATTTGACATCCAAGATCACTGAACAAAATAAAGGTGCATGGTGTGGGGGGGGGGGGGGGGGGGGGGGGAACATATTAGCGTGGATAGAGGATTGGTTAGTTAACTGGAAACAGAGTATGCATAAATGAGTCATTTTTTGGTTTGTAAGTTGTAATGAGTAGAGTGCCACAGGGATCAGGCTGGTGCCTCTATTTGCAGTCTGCATCAATGACTTGGATGAAGGGACCAAATATATTGTAGTTAAATTTGCTGATGTCACAAAGATAGGTAGGACAGTAAATTATGAAGTGGACATGAGTCTGCGAAGAGATATAGATAGGCTAAGTGAGTGGACAGAAATTAGTCAAATGGAATATAATGTGGGAAAATGTGAATTGTCCATTTTGGCTGAAAGAATAGAAAAGCAGAACATTATTGAAATGGAGAGATTGCAGAATTCTGCAGTACAGTGGAATCTGTCCGTCCTGATGCATGAAAAATAAAAGAGATTAGTATGCAAGTTTAGCCAATGATAAAGAAGGCAAATGGAATGTCGTCGTTTATTGCAAGGGGAATGGAATATAAGAGGGGCGTTTCTGCTAAAGTTGGACAGGGCGTTGTTGAGACAATCTAAATAAGATAAGGCTGAAGCATTTGCAACAGTCTTCAGCCAGAAGTTCCAAGTGGATAATCAATCTCTGCCTCCTCCTGAGGTCCCCAGTATCACAGATGTCAGTCGTCTTCACCCAATTCGATTTACTCCATGTGATATCAAGAAATGGCTGAAGGCACTGGATACTGCAAAGTCTATGGGGCCTGACAATATTCCAACAATAGCCCTGAAGACTTGTGCTCCAGAACCCGCCAGGCTCTTGGCTGTTCCAGTATAGCTACAACACTGGCATCTACCCAGCAATGTGGGAAATTGCCCAGGTACGACCCGTGCACGAGAAACAGGACAAATCCAACCCGGCCAATTACCACCCTCTCAGTCTACTCTTGATCTTCAGTAAAGTCATCAACAACTTTATTAAGTGGCACTCACTCAGCAATAACCTGCCCACTGACACTCAATTTGGGTTCCACCAAGGTCACTCAGCTCCTGACCTCATTGCAACCTTGGTTCAAACATGGACAAAAGAGCTTTAATGCCAGAGGTGAGGAGAGAGTGGCAGCATTTGACCCAGTTTGGCATCAAGGAGCCCCCCCACCCCCCATATCAACGTCCTAGGAGTCATAATTGACCAGAAACTGAACTGAACTAGCCATATAAATACTATGGCTCCCAGATCAGGTCAAAGGCTAGGAACCCTGCAGCTTGTAACTATCTCCTGAGCTCCCCAAAGCCTGTCCACCATCCGCAAGGCACGTCAGGAGTTTGATGGAATCCTCTCAACTAGCCTGACTGAGTGCTACTCCAACAACATTCAACATCATCCAGGATAAAGCAGCGTGCTTTATTGCTACCCCTTCCACAAACATTCAATCCCCCATCACCAATGAACAGTGGCAGCCATGTCTACCATCTATAAAATGCACTGCAGGAACTTGCCAAAGTTCCTTCAACTGCACCTTCCAAAGCCACAGCCACTACCTTCTAGGAGGACAAAGGCAGTGGCTACCTGGGAACATCACCAGTTGGAGATAACCCACCAAGTCACTCATCTTGAGTTGGAAATATATTGACATTCCTTTATACTGTCACTCGGTCAAAATCCTGGAATTCCCTCCCTAACAGCACTGTGGGTGTACCTATGCCTCGGGGATTGCAGCGGTTCAAGAAGGCAGCACACCATCACCTGAAGGGCAATAAATGTTGGCCTAGCCAGCAACATCCACATCCCGTAAATTAATATTTTTTAAAGTGTACAGCTTTTGGTCGTCTTATTTAAGAAAGGACACAATTGCATTAGAAGCAATTTAGAGAAGGTTTTGTGACTGATTCCTGGGATGAAGGGGTTACCGTATGTGGAAAGGCTGGCCTTTAGAGCCTTTGGAGTTTAGAAGAATAAGAGATGATCGTGAAACATACAAGATCCTGAAGGGACTTGACAAGGTGAATTCTGAAAACAATTTTGTCCTTGTGGGAGAGACTAGAACTGGGGGACACGTTTTAAAAGTAAGGGTTCCTCTATTAAGACAAAGGTGAGAAAATTTTGTTTTCTCTCAGAAGGTCATGAATTCACATTCCCAGAGGCAGGGTCATTGAACATTTTTAAGGCAGTGTTAGATATATTCTTGACTAACAAGGGAATCAAAGGGTATAAGGAGTGGTCAGAAAAGTGGAGTTGAAGCCACAATCAGATCAGCCATAATCTTATTAAATAGCTGAGCAGGCTTTAGGGGCTGAAAGGCCTACTCCAGCCCCTATATATATTTACATACATATGTATGTTCATATCCTGGTCAATATTTATTCTTCAAGCAATGTCACAAAAACAGATGATGTGGTCATTGTCAAATTGTTGTGTGTCGAAGCCTGCAGTGCACAAATTAGCTGCTGTACTTCCTACCTTACAACATTGATTACACTTCAATAAGTTCTTCATTAGCTGTCAAGTTCTTTGTAATCATAATGAAAATAGGAAAAAAGATTCTGATTTACACAGTGCTTTTCATCACCTCAGATCATTTCAAAATGATGCCTCTGAACACTACATGGCAAATTCTGTTGCCATTCTAGTGAACTGTGTAACCACAGCACAGACATATTTTGTTTATTTCATATTAACTGTGGGAGGCTCAGAACTACATTCAGTTCCCCTACCAGTTGAATTTGCCAAGAATCTTATTTTTGAAGCATACTGTCTTTAACAACTGGCTTTTACTTAAAAAGAATTAGAGTTGCCCTAATAACTGAGTTTATCCAGTCACTAACTATTACACAGGCTGTTAAGGTTATAGGATTGATTCCTGGTTTATGATGAGTTTGCTTATCTCAGCCACACCAGTGCTACAGTTGACCTCTGTGCCCCAAAGGTGATGAGGGAAAAAAAAATGGACTTTTATTCTTGACCACTATTCTGTAGTTCTCCATTGAAAATGTCTTATGTCTTCCTTTCCTCCTCTCCTTCTCCCTCAACAATTACAGCTTGCACTTAGGGTACCTTTAACATTGAAATGCTTTAGGACGTTTTATTAAAGGTGTAAGGAAAGCAAAGACAAGACAAATATAGAGATTAGGAGACATAACCAAAAGTTTGATTTGAAGAGGGTCTTGAGAGGAGGTGGACAAGATTGGGGGAAAAAAATTGCAGGTGGAGAATATTAAATGGTGAGTCACCTGTTTTTGTGTGGAGTCATTATGGCAGAAGGTGGCCATTTGGCCCATCAAATATATATTTAGGTTCAAGCTGTAAGAGAACGGCACTGTTGAAGATACGCAATATGTAACTTCTGCAAATAAAAGTTACCATATGAAGAAAGATTTGACTTTGGTGTTCTATCCTTCGCTCCCTGACTGTGCAAGTTTTGAAAGGGCTTAGGCAGGTGAAGACACAACCTCTAAAGGTGAGGTGAAAGGAGAGATGTACAAGAAATTGTTCACTGAAGAAACTACTGGAATGAACCAGAATTCTTAATTTGGTGTGACGTGGAATGCATTATTCTGGTGCTGTGTGTGGGGCACCAAAGCACCTCCCACCTTGCTGCAAAATCCATTGATGGGAAACTGAAAATTAAATTAGTAAAAGCTCCATTTTAGCTAATAAAAAAAGTGTTTGTTCTTTCAGGTATAAACCAGTTTGGTTCCATGTCATTGGGGAATGTGCAAATGCCGCAGGGGCCCATGGGTCCACGAGGAACACCTCCCATGAACCATAATGTACAGATGAGCACCATGGGAACTATTCCAACGGTAATTACCTTTCTGTTCAGCAATTCTATTGCTAATGAGACTAGAGAATCACCATTACTTCAAACATATTTACTAATGAGGAAAAGACCACAGATCTTAATGCAACATGTGTGCCAAATTTACAAGACATGTTGCCCAGTGGAAGTGGATTTTTAAAGTGTTGGAAATTGTACAATGCTCCACCTTCTGCATAATAGTAATTAAAGAAGCATATCACCTAATAAATGGATTTGAGATTCCCGGCTATCTAGTTGTCTTTCTACTTGGCATCAACCAGTGTCAATTTCTGCAGCCAAAGTTCCTTCAATATTTCAGTCTTGGCTGTGTCTTTCCTCTTGTAATGTATTCTAATATTACAGCCTGCAAGGTTCAATCTCCATGTTTAACTTATCAATAAAAGGTAGCATTGATGTACTTGTATAACATTTTCACATTGAAACATTTCAAAATATATTAATTTACAGGTAGATGCAACACCGCGCTGTGAATCAAAAATATCTGAGATTATCGTAGAAACCCTACAGTGTAGAAGGAGGCCATTGGCCATCAAGTCTGCACTGACTCTAGCAGAGCATCTTACTAAGGCCCTGTACCCGTAACCCCACATATTTACCTCACTAATCCTCCTAACGTACATATCTTGGGACACTAAATGGCAATTTTAGCATCGCCAATCCACCTAACCTGCACATCTTTAGACTGTGGGAGGAAGCTGGAGTACCCAGAGGAAACCCATGCAGACACGGGGAGAACGTGCAAACTTCACGCAGTCACCCAAGGCTGCAATCAAACCAGGTACCTGGCACTGAGGCAGCAGTGCTAACCACCGTGCTCCAGTGACGCTCAAGGGGGAGAGTAATCAGTTTTTTTTGCTGATGTTTATTGAGGAAGAGAAAATAATTGAAACCAGGTGGTGCTTCCCATTTATCCATTCTTCCCCTAGGCTCTTCCTTTACCTTAGTCCATTTGCCACTGGCTTTATGACCACCAGACTTGGTTATTCCAATGCTTTCCTGGCTCTCATCATCCAGCCTTCATATTATTTAGCTCATCCAAACCCTGCTGCTGATATCTACCACATCCTACCCCACATGCCCATCATCTTGTCCCCAATGATCTTTGTTGTCTAGTCCCCAAATGTCTCAAATTAAAGTTCTCATCCTAATAGAATTTATTATAATTATCTTAACTCCTGTTCTGTTGAATTGTTATTTTGCTAATAAAAATACTGCATTTTGGAGAAAGTATTAGTGGTATAAGTTGACATTGTTCATTATTAAGCTCTAGCTCCTTCATCTAACTCGTATCTTTTACATATCGGGTATGCGGAGCAAAATATCCAATTCTACTATGTCAAGGATCCTGTATAAATGTAATTTATGTCAGCTGTTTCTTATTTTCTAGTATGAATCGTAACACTATTTAATTTCTTCCAGATGGGAATGCCACCTTCCCGATTGCCACAGCCCCAGGGCATACTGGGAGTGCATGCCAACAACATTGGTCAGCCTCCTCCCCAGAACCAGTTTCTGAATCAGAACCAGTTCCCTGCAGCCTCTGGTGGAATGAATGTAAATAACGTGGGCATATCTCAAACTGCAAACCAACCTGGAATGAATCAGGTACACTTAGTGCATTAATTCAGGTGTTGGTGGTGTGACCTGAGGGAATGGCAGTAAGTGTAGTTCCCTGAGGTTTTCTTGTGTCATAACTTGCAACTAGAAATAAATGCGGTACGTTTAAAGCTGCATTATTGTCTCAGATTTTTAAAATTTTGTAGAAATAGCCATGAGTTTGAAAGGGGACAGGAAAACCTCTGAATATATTTTAACTGCTCTTAATTCATCAAATTAGTGGATTAATTTTTAGCTAAGTACTTATGCCAGCATCAAACCACTTTTACTGGGTCCGGAAGTTTATGCAAGTAAAATGCTATGTGCTTGAGTTGCTGGTCCTTAAGGTTTTGACAGAATGTTTCAAGGAGTTATTTTTGCTTTCATTTGGTGTCTTAAATGCAAAAAGGAGCAGGAATGTTGCACCACTAAAGTGATTCTGAGTCAGGACAAAGTAAATGTTTGAACAGGGGGGTATGAAATAAAAATGCTGGAAATACTCAGCAGATCTGGCAGTATCTATGGAGAGAAACATAGTTAACATTTTAGGTTGGTAACTTTCCATCAGAATTTTTTTGAAGAACCTGAAACATTAACTCTGTTACTTTTTCTCCAGATGCTGCCAGACCTGCTGAATATTTCAAGCAGCTGCAATATTTTGCTTTTGTAGGATTCTAATACAATTTGCTGGCTCAGAGCCATTACTTTCTTTGTTCCCGCCCCCATCCTTGACATCGACTCATTCATTCTAATTGAAGCTGAAGCATCAGAGAGTAGATAAAATACGAGATATGTAAGGCTGAGCACACTGTTTGGTCTGCTTCTTGGTATGTTCCAACTCCGACAAATATTCATGTTTAGATGAAACCCTTGCATTTTCCAGTTTCCTTTTAATTTGGGAACTCAAAATTTTGAAGTTTTGAAAATGTGCGACATCTAAAGCGGGTCAGGATTAAATTGCCAGTAGTGACCAGAAAATAAATCTGTCCTCCCAGGGTTAATTTATTTGGAGCTTTAGAACATGATGATGTAGTTGCTAAATGTGCATCCAAATTCAAGAGTGTCAGTATCCAATATAACTTTCAGCCAGATTTTTTTCAGATGCTTAAAATTCGTTGTTGCATGAACTGTCTAAAATGGCTTGAACGCTAAGTAGTGTATTGTTTTATTCAACATGCTGGAGTTGCATATTAAATAAACTATTGCCATTATGAAGCACCCTGACTGTGATATTGCCCCTTGTACATTTTTAAGACCTCTTCCATTTAAGACATAGACTTTATTTAAACTGCTGAGTTATTACCGTAAATATGTAAAGTGGCAGCAAACCCAAGAACTGACTTAGTGAGATATCTTGTGCTTTTCTTTTTGGAGCAGACTCAGGCACCTGGCACTTCACTTCCTTTGAACAATTCTGTAAGCATGATAGGACTGCCCAGTTCTCAGATGCATTGTCCATCGGTTTCTCAGACAACTCTCCGGCAAACCCCTTCTCCTGCTTCTGTCTCTGCCTCTGTTGTTGCTACTGCTGCTGGAAGTATACCATCTATCCAACATCCACCACCATCCAACATGAGTTCTCCTCAACCAACAACTTCCCAGTCTCAGGCCTCCACTCCAGCTTCCTCCTCAGGTCGAGCCTCAACACCAACTCCAGTGCGGAGCACAACCCCGAATCAGACTCCACCTCGGACCCAAACTCCAACACGGCCTCCAACTCCAGTACAGTCTCAGCAGTCGGTAGCAACACCACAACCAATGCAGCAAGCCACTGGGCCACCGCAGCCTGCCACTCCTGTAAGTAGTGTTTGAGAAATAGAAGTATGAGAGTTGTAGCTTCTGATACTTGTTGAATCAATTTGTTTTTCTTCCACCCTGGCAAATACTTAATTGCTGTTTCCCCAGTAACTTAAATGTCATCAGAAATATGGAGAAGTTATGAACGTTGCATATTGAACTCTGACATTTTCAGTGTTCTTTACAGTTACAGATCTTGTTAATCCATGAATTTTGGCTGATCTGGAAATACTCCTTGTTCTCCCATGTCTAATCAAATGTATAAAAAACACATGATTGAGCTATCAAAAAAAAGTTGCATTCAACAAAAGAGTTGCAGTCTTTAGAGGCCTTTTTTTAAAAACTGAGTGACACGTTCTTGCGTGGAATTTGGGTTTGGCCAGTCGTAACTTGGTTCCTATGAATATGGACCCACATCATGAGACAGCTTTGTGCTGAATTAGCAATCAGTCTGATTGGGAGTGCTCATGGGTTGAAAATTATCCACTTTCTGAAGTGCTTTTCCAAAGGTGAGGCAAAGCAGTAGGAGCCATGACTCTGCCTTTTATATATTTGTTGGCAGTAGGTGCCCAGACTCTGACCTTTTCTACCTGATGAGTATAAAAGATTAAGTTAATTTTCTTAATTGGCCTAGAAGTCAAGAATGGAAATAGTTGCCTGCCTTTTGGGAAGCTGTGTGGTAAAAAGACATTTTTTTTTGGTCTCTTACTAATATTAAACCCTGCTTCTCCAACCACTACTTGCAATATTAATAAACCTGTTGTCACTCCTATTGATAACTTTCTAAAAGATGTATCCTGGATGCAAAAGGATTAGATATAAAACTAATTCTATCAACTGTTAATTATGCCAAGATGTTCAATACATTTTGAAACTTGGATGTCAAGCATCCCTCCATTTGCACAACAATTTAATTTGCATTTAAAATTCAACTTTGCCACTTTTTACTTTGTGTGCTGTAAATGGTAGATAATAAGTAGTTATTAACTATGATCTATGTTGTATTCACCAACTTTGCATGAGTTAGTTATAGGTTACTTTCACAACTGCTCGTTGTACTTTGTAGATTTTTTACAGTTGAATATTTTTATTTTCCTCCCAAATTTTAAAGCTGTCTCACTCTGCAGCAAGCGCAGATGGTAAAGTAGCTACCCCAGCCTCTGTGGCTAGTACAGACACAAACTCACAGCAGTTGATAGCCGAAGCACCACTGTCTGAAACCAAACCAGAAGTCAGAGTTGAAGAAATGGAATCAGAGGTATCGGAAACCCAGACAGAAGTCAAAACTGAGGTACAAAGACTAGCACATGTCATCTTGACCTTTATAAATGTAGTAGATATAATGTTATCCCTTAGTTGAAGAAATATGGTATTCCAAAATGAGTTAGACACTTTCTCAAGTCAACTTTATCTTTTCTTGTGTATTAACCTTTTTTCAGAAAGGCGGTGGGAACCAGTTGTAGTTGACCTGAAGAATCCTTGCTACCGTATCAAGAAATCTTACAGGCATTAAATTGGGATCAATACATATAATGTAGGCTACCAATATAGTGTATTGACATTTGGCCATCCATAAGTTCCATTTGTCTCTCTTGTGCAACAGTATCTTACCATTAGTGGATTTATTTTTCTCTGTCTTGAACAGCTATGGATTGGCCCCCAGCCTATCTGAGGGAATAAAGTTTTTGGAGTTAGAGGAATGCAAGGTATGAATTAGGACAGGGATGGTGAAGCAGACTGGGGTATTATCTGCAGCAGAGCAATGGAAGGACTTAAAGACCCTAATATGCAAGTTACTTAACTGGCACACGGTGACATTTGGTGAGCATAAGTAATGACTGTAGGAAAGGACGGTGGCCACAGAGCAGCCGGAATTGAAGTTTGAGAGGCTGTTTAAGAAATTGCTGCCCAATTGGTCTGAAAGATGCAGCAGTTGAATTGATTAACCTGTTTACAGTGAATGCTGAACATCAAATGCCAAGACTACAGACTTATGTTTACGAGAGACTGAACATAAGAACATAAGAAATAGGAGCAGGAGTAGGCCTCTAGCCCCTCGAGCCTGCCCCGCTATTCAACAAGATCATGGCTGATCTGAAGCGAATCAGTTCCACTTACCCGCCTGCTCCCCATATCCCTTAATTCCCTTATCGATCAGAAATCTATCTACCCGTGATTTAAACATATTCAACGAGGTAGCCTCCACCACTTCAATGGGCAGAGAATTCCAGAGATTCACTACCCTCTGAGAGAAGAAGTTCCCCCTCAACTCTGTTCTGAACCGGCCTCCACTTATTTTGAGGCTGTGCCCTCTAGTTCTGGTTTCCCTTCTAAGTGGAAAGAATCTCTCCACCTCTACCCTATCCAGCCCCTTCATTATCTTATATGTCTCTATAAGATCACCCCTCAGCCTTCTAAACTCCAACGAGTACAGACCCAATCTGTTCAATCTCTCATAATGAAGCATTTGAGAAGTCTCGTTAAAATCTTCCAATTGTCTTATTGGTTTTGAAGTCTATTGTTACAGGCTCTTAAAAGAAAAATGCAGCACAATTTATGAATGTTAGTGTAATGGCTGAAAGGGCCAGTTAGACATGAGACTGTGTAGTTATTGCCATGTAAAAATGTCTGTTTTTCTTCTATCGGCAGAATGATGAAGTGTCTTCATGTCCACAGTTGAAGGAAGAGAGTAATGAGAGTCTTGAGATTAAGCAAGAGCCCATGGAGGAGGAGGAGAAACCAGAGGTTAAAACTGAGTCCAAAGAGGAGGAGGAGGCTGGCGCCAATGCATCTTCTCAGTCATCGGCATCACCACCTCAGTCACGCAGAAAATGTAGGTGTTTGTGGGTCAACAAAAACAGCTTATTCAGATATATTCTGCAGATGTGCTGAAGGATGTTATTTTGTTTGTGAGGAGATGTGGGATTCAAAAATACAATATGAAGGAATTCAATACAGCCCTCCAGAACATTACCATGACTTGGATAGGAAGTTTTATATTAGGATTGTCACTGTGTGTGAACTCTTATGTACATGTACTATATGTACTATGTACATACTCTATGTACTATGTACATCTATGCTTTGTGAAACTGTACATTGTTTTGCACTATCTGAGTTTCGTAGGTATTCCTATTCCAAATGGCAGTTACAGCCTGAGGCAAGTGTTTGTTTAGTTGATATCTAGATGTTGTCACTCCTGATGTGATCCATAATGTTAAAAGCTACCTTTTCATTAAAGCATAATTAACTACATTAGAGCTGCAATGTGCCATCATTCTGGTGGTGAGGCAGCATAACACTCTCTGAAACAAGGTACAGTTCTTCGGTCAGCTGATGTCATTTTCCATTGTTTCCTGATAGTTTTCAAACCAGAGGAACTACGGCAAGCTCTTATGCCCACACTTGAAGCATTGTACCGTCAGGACCCAGAATCATTGCCATTCCGGCAACCTGTAGATCCCTCACTTTTAGGAATTCCAGTAAGTACTGGTAGCTAAATACTATTAACTATTTTACTCTGTGCAACTGGAAAAGTAACTAAGGACAATTTTCTCTGAACTGAATTTAAGCCATATTTCGAATTAAATGATTTTTGTAACAATAATGGATTTTCTGTAGCATGTTAAAATAAGTAAACCTGATGTGTTAGCCTGGCACAACTGGTCGCATTCTCACCTTCAAACCCTTAATCTAAGCTGACACTTTGTGAGGTACTGAGGAAATGCTGGAGGTGCTGTCTCTCAAGTGAGTTGATAAACTGATGCCATGTTTGCCAATTCAGTTGGATAGGATCCCGTGGCACTGATCAGATAAGAGTAGGACATTATCCCAGCTTCCTGGCCAGCATCTGTCCCTCCAACACCAAACAAAGTAGATTAACTGATCATTGACTTAATTGTTATGCTGAGCCTCACTTCATATAAATTGACTGCTACATTTGCCCGCATAATGGGACCACAATTCAAAAGTGATTTATTTGTTTTAAAGAACTTCGAGATGCTTTAAGGACATGATAAGATGTTATATAAATTCAAGGTCAGTTTTTTTTTCTTTTCGTGAAAATGAAACACTTGACCCAGCAACATAACATTCCACAAAACAGAACTAACGTGACTGCTTTTAATCTAACTTCAACTTGATGGCAACCAAACTTTATTACTTCATTCCTAGTGAATTCAGGGAAAAATTAATTGGTAGGATTCACTGATATCAATCTCTACTGACTTCTGCACGGCTTCTCAGTATTTGAAGATGTTCCATGGAAGTCTTTATGGCACTGGATCCAGTTCAGAAGTTAGTTTTTTGAGTAAGCCAAAAAATAAAGTTATTTTGTACTCCACATCCCTCATCTAGAACGGGGAGAGTATTCCAGGAGATCTCCAAGACCACACAATTGTGGCCATCTTCAAAAAAGGAGACAAGACCGACTGCGATAACTATAGAGGGGTATCTCTGCTGTCCACCACAGAGAAGGTCATTGCAAGAGTTCTTCTCACTTTCCTTCTCCACGTGGCTGGAGATCTCCTACTGGATGCAGATTTAGTCCATCAAGAGTCACAATGGACATGATCTTCACAGCAAGACAAGGCCAAGAAAAATGCAGAGAGCAGCAGCAATCCCTATTCATGGCCAACTTTGACCTCACAAAGGACTTTGACTCTATCACCCGGGAGGCTTCCTCCTCAAATTTGCTGCCCAGAGAAATTGATCGCCATCCATCACCTGCTGCACAATGATATGCAAATCATGATCCTCACCATCAGATCTGTCACAGACCCAATACAAGTGCAAACTGGGGTCAAGCAATGCTTTGTCATCTCAGCAATGTTCTTTTCTATCTTACTCGTCACAACACTCCACTCTATCTCCAGGGAGCTCCCCACTGGAGTGGAGCTACTCTGCAGAAAAAATGGGAAACTACTCAACCTATGATACCTCTATTCCCGAACTACAATCACCCAAACCTCAGTCACCTAGCTGCATTCATCTCCAAACTCCGTGGGCTGGGGATCAGCTCCTCCTTCTGCGACTGGATCCTGAACTTCCTAACCCGCAGACTCCAATCAGTAAGGGTAGGCAGCAACACCACCTCCACGATCATCCTCAACACCGGTGTCCCTCAAGGCTGTGTCCTCAGCTCCCTACTATACTCATTATACACCTATGACTGGCCAAATTCCCCGCCAATTCAATTTTCAAATTTGCTGATGACACCACCATAGTGGGTCAGATCTCAAACAATGCGAGACGGAGTACAGCTCAATGTCAACAAAACGAAGGAGATAGTCATCGACTTCAGGAAGCATGGTGAAAAACATGCCCCTGTCTACATCAATGGGGACAAAGTAGAATGGTCAATAGCTTCAAGTTTTTAGGTGGCCAGATCACCAACAACCTGTCCTGGTCCCTCTGCTGACACTATAATTAAGAAAGCCCACCAACGTCTCTACTTTCTCCAAAGGCTAAGGAAATATGGCATGTCCGCTACAACCCTCTCCAATTTTTACAGATGCACCATAGAAAGCATTCTTTCCAGTTGTATCACAGCTTGGTATGGCTCCTGCTCTGTCTAAGACTGCAAGAAACTACAAAGGGTTGTGAACGAAGCCCAGTCCACCACGCGAACTAGCTTTCCATCCATTGACTCTGTCTACACTTCCCGCTGCCTCGGCAAAGTAGCCAGCATAATTAAGGACTCCATTCACCCCGGACATCCCTCATACACCTTCATCCGTCTGGAAAAACATACAAAAGTCTGAGGTCGTACCAACCAAGTCAAGAGCAGTTTCTTCCCTGCTGCCATCAGACTTTTGAATGGACCTACCTTGCATTAAGTTGATCTTTTTCTGCACCATAGCTATGACTGTAACACTACATGCTGCACTCTCTCCTTTCCTTCTCCATGAACGGTATGCTTTGTCTGTATAGCATGCAAGAAACAATACTTTTCACAGTATACTAGTACACGTGACAATAGTAAATCAAATCTGTGTGCGGACAACACTGGAGTATGCACACAGAGGCCAAGCCCCAAACTATTGTCAATGCATTCATAGAGCAAACTATTGTTAACGCGTTCGCAGAGCTGTATGAAAGTATAGACCTTTCTGAAAGACAAAGATCCCCTACCTCCGTGCTCTGGCTGCACAACACTACTGGCCTGTCTATCAAAATCCACGTGAACCATTGGCCAACATTGATCATTTCTCTTAATGTAATAACTGGAGGCAATTCGATGTGACTGCAACAACAAAGGTTTTATTAATCTGTGATAACTATTTACACTCCAAGTCTGACAGAAGCATCACAGGTCTGCTCTTTTCTCCTTCCTGTCTCCAATTGAACTCCTCCCAGTCACCAGGGCATGCTACTAACTCCTGATTGGCCTGGCTTCCCAAGCTCCTGTTCCATAAGGTCTGGCCCGATTATGTGGCCTGCAATGAATCGCTCTTTATAGGGGCTACATTACCATATTCCTTCCTCCTAACTATTGAGTCCACTCGTGAGCGAAAACAAAAAAGAAACACCATATTACGTAGGCAAGCAGGCACTATATCATATTAGGGACACCCAAGGGAAATCCATTAACAAGTCAGTGGGTCCAGAGACTTCTAGATTCTTGCGGAATTCTGCAACTCTGTGCAGGGTATTTCAGCAGCCAATGATCCCTGTCTGACAGGTGCAAAAGGCAAACTCAGCTCGGGATCGACATCTTCCCCGGTGCCACCTTCCTCCTTGGCTATTGAAGCCAGAGACTGCCTTGGCTCCACAATGACCAAAGCTATCCCTGGTTCCATGGCTGGTCCACATAAACCCACAGCAGGACACATCTCTTGGTCTCGTGGATTAGGCCCAGTTCTCTTCCTCAAATGATCCACGTGTTTTCACTCAGTGACCTTGTACTTCCAACACCTACGAAACTGGTCCCGTTCTCTCTACAATTCTTCCTCGCACCCAGGTTGGTGCACCACCCAAGTTTCTAGTCATGACTTGGCCGTCAACTTCAAACACTCTGTCTCCATTCTTTGAGTCATGGTGTTCTTTCTGGAAGGCTTGCCTAGCTTCTACCCTCCATGACAAATCTGGAAATACCAAGTCCAAGTGGGTCCTCAGATGTTGTCCCATCAATAATTCAGCCAGCATGACCCAGGTGATAGCATGAGGCGTAGTGTTATATGAAAATTAGAAACTCACCAAGCATAGTGGTAGTGGCCTTTGAGTTTGCTTCTTCATAGAAACGTTAAACATTTGTGCAACTTGCTCTACCAAGCCATTTGAGGCTGGGTGGTATGGAGCTAACAGGACATGGCAGATATCGTTTGACCTAACAAAATGGAGTATCTCCTCAGCTGTAAATGCTATGCCATTGTCTGACACTAAGACCTGCGGAGTACCATGGATTGCAAAGATCTGTCGATGATGGCTGCAGTCGTGGTAGACTTCATTAGCTGGACATCTAGCCACTTTGTGTATTGATCACGATGAGGAAAGGTCCCATGAAGTCTATATGCAGCCACGACTGTAGATGTCCTGACCACTCCCAGGGATACACATTGCCGGTGGCGATGATGACACCTGGGTCTGACAACTCGAGCACTGGCTGACCATTGTTTCAATTTCCTTGTGTATACCAGGCCCCCGACATGGCTTCAGGGTAATGCCTTCATCCTGCTTTGCCCAGGATGTGCATTATGCAGTTCCTGGAGTAAGGGTTGTTACCCCTGGGGTAGCACCATAACACAGGATCCCTCACAATAAAAAGTCTTTGTTATCTCATTCCTGTAAGTAAGATTACATCTGCTCTGCCTTATCTTGTGCCAGCCTTTAAGCACCATCATTTTAACTTTGGAGAGCAGTGAATCCCTATCGGCCTAGGACTTTATATGGGCAGCTGAGACCAGCAATGTGTCTAGAAAGTGCAATGCTAGCACTATTTTTTGTGGAATAGGTGGCGGCAGTATAGTCTGTATGTAAACGACAGAGGGAGATAGCAGACCACATCTGCGTTCACAATTTATGTCGCTGGTCTATGCTGGAACAGTAAGACCCATCTCTGTAACCTTGCAGAGGCAATCGGTGGCACATGCTTAGCCTCTCAGAATAACCCCAACAGTGGCTTGTGATCCGATGCAATGAAGTGTCTACAATATATATATATTAGTGGAATTTCTTCACAGCATTGATAACCACAAGGCTCTCTATCAACTTGAGAATATTTCTTCTCAGCATCAGAAAAGGTTCTTGATGTGAATGTAATTGGCCTTTCTGTTCCATCTGATACCTTGTGGGAAAGGACTGCTCCCACTCCATATGGCAATGCATAACGGGTAACTACCAACAGTTTGCTTGGATCAAAATGTACGAGTAGTGTTGATGACTGTAAGGCTTGCTTTACTTTAGAAAAGGTCTCTTTCTGCACCTCTCCCTATTTCAATCACTGATGCTTCTTCAGAAGCTGGGCCAGAATCACAGACCAATCACAGAATACCAGGGCCAGAATCATGGACCCATTTTGCAGAAATCTCCCATAATAATTAACCAAACCTAGGAAGAGCTTCAACTTTGTCACATTCCTAGACCGTGGTACTTCATTAATAGCTTTCAGTTTGTCCTCGAGGGAGTGCAACCTCTTGACACCTACCTTGAAACCGAGGTACGTAACCTCATCCACTTGAAACATGCATTTCTCATGTTTTAACATATGCCCACTACTTTAAACCTTTTTAGGACCTCTTCCAGGTTTTCCTGACACTCCTTAAGGGACCCTCCAAGTATACCACCATTTTGGGGATTTCTTGTAACGGGCTTTCCATGGTGTGCTGAAAGATGATGCAGACAGACAACACACCAAATGAGTGCAGTGATATAACCCGTTGAGTGTTAATTGTGACCAGCGTTTAGGAGTCTGCATCCTGCTCAAGCTGTTGGCATGCATGACTTAAATCTAAGTTGGTGTACTTAAGGTCACCTACTTTTGCATAGAGATCCTTTATCCTTGGAATGGGGCATCAGTCTATCTGGGCTCTTCGGTTCACAGTTAACTTGCAGTCCTCATAGATTCTCGCTCTGCAATCTGGCTTCAAAATGGGGACTATGGGCACAGCCCATTCACAAGGCTCTACTAGTTTTATGACACCTAAATCTTCCAATCTTTCAGAGCTCTGACGAAGGGTCATCCAGACTCGAAACATTGGCACTATTCTCTCCCCACAGATGCTATCAGACCTGCTGAGACTTTCCAGCATTTTCCGTTTGTTTCAGATTCCAACATCCGCAGTATTTTGCTTTTATCTTCGTGGTAACTGTGCTGCCTGGTTCCTGTTGGATACCAGTACTGCAGCTGTCCCTATTGTCTTCAGCATCTCTCCAGTGTAGGTTGATAAAATGGCCTCTGAACGACTCAACCTCAAGGGTTGCAGCCCTTTCTGGAGGTGTCTGAATGCTTGTTCTCTTATGACTGTGGCCATGGATCCATTGTCAACCTTGATTTTCAGGGTACTGGCATTGACCATCAAGGCAATCTCGGTAGGTAACATCCTGTTGAGTTAGACCTGGTTTAACATGTACGTTTTGGATCCCTTATTGGGTTCCTCAGCCAGTTGGTTTAACAGTATTATTTTAACCATTTTTTTGTGCATTCTGTAACACCTGCTTTGCTCTGCCCCAAGCCTGCAAATTACCCTTTTGCTTGCAGCGAAAACATGTAAAATGTTTACACCAGCACACTTCCTGGGAGTGCTCTCCCCCACAATGAAAACATGCTTCCATCCATGGTGTGCTACCCCTCCCGGACTCTACTGTGCACTTACATGGGCTGTCCCTCGCAACAGCCATTTCCTGCCACAAACGGCTCACCTGTTGGGCACGCCTTGTAATTTATTCATGCCTTGCTTAGCACATTCAGTCACCTGGGCCATCTCTACAGCTTTTTCCGAAGAGATTTTGGTACAACCGGCAGCTTTTTTTTACTGTGAGGCTGTTGATCCTGCAGACCAATTGGTCTCTCAGTATCTTCCCCCAAAACTAGGCTGAATTCACAACGCTCTGCTAAACATCGCAGTCTGGCCACAAACCCAGAGACTATCTCCCTTCGTTCCCTCATGGCAGAATGAAACTTGTACCTCAACATGATGATTGAAGGTTGATGATTTAAGTATCTTTGACCAGTCCCACTATTTGACTGGAAGACTTTGTTGTCCTGAGTTTTGGGTGATGTTTGGTTCTTCACCAGACTGTAAGTCTGTTTTCCCTCCGTAGTTTTTTTTAACCACCTGTGGGTAATGGGCGTCGCTAACTAGGCTAGCATTTGTTGCCCTTGAACTGAGTGATTTGCTTCCCACGCTTCCGATACATAGGGTCTGGCTCGTTCACATGACCTGTAAAGGACCACTCATAAAAGAGGTCACATTACCACACATATCTTAGGATCCTACTCTCTGCAAGGGCAAACATCCAAAATGAAACTCATCATCGCCTCCAGTGCCACCCATCGAAGGAAAAGAGTGTTTGATGACAAAGTCCTCAAACCTGGCGTAATTCTCATAGTCTTACAGGGTTGCAATGCTATCTGTCCTTCTGTATGCGTCAGAGACATGGACAACCTACAGCAGACACCTTAAATCCCTGGAGATATATCACCAGTGTTGCCTTCACAAAATCCTCCAAATTCAGTTGTAGGATAGGTGCTCCAATATCAGTGTTCCCTCTCAAGCCAATATACCCAGTATTGGGGCACTGGTTATGGTTAATGAGTTATGTTGGGCGGAGCCAAATCATCCACATGCCTGAAACAAGATTCCCAAAACAAACTGTTTTTACTCTGAGCTTCATGGCAGCAAGCAATTACGAGGAAGGCAGAGTAATCATTTCAGGAGTGTCCTCAAAGCCTCCCTGAAAAATGTAACATCCCCACCAATTTGTGGGAATCTCTTGCTCGAAACCATCCAACCTGAGAAGAAGCATCCGTGAAGGTTCCAACCATTACGAACATTTCCCAACGGACCCAGGTGGGCACCACATGTAAACAGTGGAAGGAGTGTACCAAAATCCGAGCACCTTGTCTATCTGCCTCATCAAACACTAGCTGCCCCACCTGTGGCAGAATTTGACTTTTTAGTCACCTCAGGACACACAACCATGGAGGGGAAGGAAGTCATTCTTGATCCCGAGGGGCTGCCGAAGGAGGAGGAATACACATCTCTTCAAAGGTGACTGCAGCTGAGACCTAAAATTTCAATACTCTACATTCCAGCATAGATTGCAGAAAATAACGTTGTACATAGCTTTTAAAAGAACTGACATTCTATTTCTATTGTATGCAGTGCAAATTATGATTATGCAGCATTTTATGATACAAATATATGTAATATGGAGATAATTGCTTCTGTACATTGCATTTGCCAACCCAATAGACGTTGCACATGCTAACTAAATATTTAAAGGTTGGGGAAATAAATTAGTCTGCTTTTTTTTTCCAAAGATGCACTATAAATGTGATCTTTCCTTTGCATTATACACAATTATCTAACCTCAGCTACGGTACTTCTATCTGAGATATACTGAGTGCACTGTACATGCAAGTCTTTCGTGATGAATGTATGCGACCTTGGTTTGTCCAAGAGAATGTAGAGCTTTCTGTTTCATTGTCCTCGAGTCTTAATAAGAGAGACTGTCTGAACTTGGCAAAATACTACTAAATCAAATAGTGTCAGTTTAGTGTTCATTCTTTGTTCTAGAGGAAATAGTGGTTTAGTGGTTTGTCTGAGAAAATGAAAATCCTACTTTTTCTTATAGCCACAGATCAATTTGATATCAGTAAATTGCAGCTTTGTTAACCACACACCACCTCTTTCGTATATGATTTGTAAATTGTAGTAGGTTTATTTATCCAAGTCAGACTGTAATTTAGAATTCATTATCTTTTCTCTTGGACGGTTAGTAAGATAACCTTGTTTGAATAACAAAATCAAGTAGGCAGTTATGAACATAATGCTGATGTTTGAAAGATTACTCCTGAATCCAAATTACAAGTAGCGCATTAATAGAAAACTCCCCTGGATCCCTTATAAAAATTACCTCGTTGAATATCCTGTTCCCTTTTTGTCTGTGATACATCAGTAGGGTATTGCAGGATAACAATGTGTTCAGATATCTGCACTCATGAAGCTGTTTGGGTCAGTGTTTTTCAATCATCTACAACAAGAACAAAGAAAATTACAGCACAGGAACAGGCCCTTCGGCCCTCCAAGTCTGCACTGACCATGCTGCCCGACTTAACTAAAACCCCCTACCCTTCCAGGGACCATATCCCTCTATTCCCATCTCATTCATGTACTTGTCAAGATGCCCCTTAAAAGTCACTACCGTATCCACTTCCACTACCTCCCCGAGCAACGAGTTCCAGGCACCCACCACTCCCTGTGTAAAAAATCTGCCTCGTACATCTCTTTTAAACCTTGCCCCTCGCACATTAAACCTATGCCCCCTAGTAATTGACTCTTCCATCCTGGGAAAAAGCTTCTGACTATCCACTCTGTCCATGCCTCTCATAATCTTGTAGACTTCTGTCAGGTCTCCCCTCAACCTCCGTCACTCCAGTGAGAACAAACCAAGTTTCACCAACCTCTGCTCATAGCTAATGTCATCCATACCAGGCAACATCCTGGTAAATCTTTTCTGTACCCTCTCCAAAGCCTCCACATCCTTCTGCTAATGTGGCGACCAGAATTGAACACTATATTCCAGGTGCGGCCTAACTAAGGTTCTATAAAGCTGCAACATGACTTGCCAATTTTTAAACTCAATACCCCGGCTGATTAAAGCAAGCATGCCGTATGCCTTCTTGACTACCTTCTCCATCTGCATTGCCACTTTCAGTGACCTGTGTACCTGTACACCCAGATCCCTTTGCCTATCAATACTCTTAAGGGTTCTGCCATTTACTGTATATTTCCTATCTGTATTAGACCTTCCAAAATGCATTATCTCACATTTGTCTGGATTAAACTCCAACTGCCATCTCTCCGCCCAAGTCTCCAACTGATCTATATCCTGCTGTATCCTCTGCTGATCCTCATGGCTATCCGCAAATCCACCAACCTTTGTGTCATCTGCAAACTTACTAACCAATCCAGTTACATTTTCCTCCCAATCATTTATATATATATATTGCAAACAGCAAAGGTCCCAGCACTGATCCCTGAGGAACACCACTTGTCACAGCGCTCCATTCAGAAACGCATCCTTCTTCTGTCTTCTTTGACCGAGCCAGTTTTGTATCCACCTTGCCAGCTCACCTCTGATCCCATGCAACTTCACCTTCTGCACCAGTCTGCCATGAGGGACATTGTCAAAGGCCTTACTGAAGTCCATGTAGACAACATCCACTGCCCTACCCTCATCAATCATCTTTGTCGCTTCCTTGAAAAACTCGATCAAGTTCGTGAGACACGACCTCCCCTTCACAAAACCATGTTGCCTCTCACTAATACGTCCACTTATTTCCAAATGGGAATAAATCCTATCTCGAAGAATCCTCTCCAATAATTTCCCTACCACTGATGTAAAGCTCACCGGCCTGTAATTACCTGGATTATTCTTGCTACCCTTCTTAAACAAAGGAACAACATTGGTTATTCTCCAATCCTCTGCGACCTCCCCTGTAGCCAGTGAGGATACAAAGATTTCTCTCGAGGCCCCAGCAATTTCCTCCCTTGCCTCTCTCAGTATTCTGGGGTATATCCCATCAGGCCCTGGAGACTTGTCTACCTTAATGTTTCTCAAGAACCCCAATACCACCACCTTTTTGATCTCAACATGACTCAAACTATCTACACATCCTTTCCCAGACTCATCATCCACTAAGTCCTTCTCTTTGGTGAATACTGACGCAAAGTACTCATTTAATACCTCGCCCATTTCCTCTGGCTCCACGCACAGATTCCCTCCCTTGTCCTCGAGTGGGTCAACCCTCTCCCTGCTACCCTCTTGCTCTTTACATATATATATATTTTAAAAAAGCTTTGGGTTTTTCCTTAATCCTGGTAGCCAATGCTTTTTCAGACCCTTTTTAGCCCTTACTCCTTGCTTAAGTTTCTTTCTACTTTCCTTGTATTCCACACTTGCTTCGTGTGTTCCCAGCCGCCTAGCTTTGACAAATGCTTCCTTTTTCTCTTTGACTACGCTCGCAATATCTCTCGTTATCCAAGGTTCCCAAAACTTGCCACACTTATCCTTCATCCTTACAGCAACATGTCGGTCCTGAATCCCTATCAACTTACACTAGAAAGCCTCCCACATGCCAAATGTTGATTTGCCCTCAAACACCTGCCCCCAAATCTACATTCTTCAGTTCCTGCCTAATGTTGTTGTAATTAGCCTTCCCCCAATTTAGCACCTTAACTTGAGGGCTACTACACTTATCTTTATCCATCAGTACCTTAAAGCTTACTGAACTGGTAATATTTAACTAATTGCAGTGCATTGCGGCCTGATAAGACCACTTTAGGAATGATATACTTCCAACTTTTCTTATTTTACAAAGTATTGGGAACAAAGCAACAATGGGTGAGCAAAATTGATTGTGCTTTTTCTAATCATCCTGAGATACCTTGGTTTCAGAGTGAATAAAACAACAAACCTATTCTCATACTCATAACTTTTTAGTACTTAAATTACATGACTCCATTCCTGTACCGCTGCCTTACAACTTCAAAAATAAATGCCAAATTAACTGTCATTTTAGTTGCATGTTATTATAGAAACCAACAATTCTGATTGCTACTGGGAATGGAATGGAAATTGAACTAAAAATTGGAATTGTATGGCAGGTTTGTCAGCACCTAAGAAGAGGAAACGGGTTAATGATTTAGATGGAAGATTGGCTAATCTATCTTTCTCTTTTCAGATGCCAATAGATCTGTTATATTTCCTTTATTTTCTGTATTTTTGTCACATTGATCCATAATTTAACACAGTATGTTATATACCACACATTTTTAGCAGTTGGGTGTAATGTGATGGTCCATTCAAGGGATTCAAACTTAAAACCTAAGCGCTTGATACTTTAAACCTGAAAGATGTGCCCTCTACTGACAGGGTAGGCTATTATGGGGTGTCCTACTAGATTACTATCAAGTAATTTTTAAACATAGTTATCTGTATGCTGCAATGCACCATGGCACAGTAGTTAGCACGGCATCGTCACGGGACCAGGGACCCAGCTTGGAGTCTGCACGTTCTCCGTGTCTGCATGGTTTCCGCCGGCTGCTCCAATTTCTTCCCACAGTCTGAAAGACGTACTGGTTAGGTGGGTTGGCCATGCTAAATTCTCCTCAGTGTACCCGAACAGGCTCCGGAGTGTGGTGACTAGAGGATTTTCACAGTAACTCCATTGCAGTGTTAATGTAAGCCTACTTGTGATATTAATAAATAAACTTTAAACAATTAAGCACACTTTAAAACATTGGCAGAGCTTTTAATGGGCAGTGGCTATACTACAGTAGCTCTGGGGATAAACGCAGCTTTTATTTTGAGGGAAGGTTATTGAAACACGTTCAGTTTTGCAGTTGTGAGGTGTTAAATAGGAATTCATTTTGCTTGGCTTGACACTGTACAATAATGAAGATCAAAGTGAAGAAGAGTTGATTAAAAGTGTTTGTAGTTGAAATCAATTATGTAACAAAACAACCAAAACCAGCTTGGGTTCCTATAATATGCTTGCAATAAAACTTCATGCTTAAAATGGTGGAATAAGCTGGGACCTAGATCAGTGAACATGAGTAACATGAAAATAAAAGCAACAGAATGTGATAAAAGTTAATATTTACCATGATGTTAACTTTAATTCTCTCTCAGCACATAATAAAATAAGCATCAGCTGCACTCATAGAAATCATGTCCCTGCTTAATTTGACAGCCATTACAAACCTTATTCAGTTTGGTGCCTGGAGTCTGAGATGGGGGAACCAAACCATCTAATGGAATCTACAGAATTTTGGAAGATGGCAACCAGTGCATCCACTATTTTCATAGTCGCCTCTTGTCGTACCCTGGGTTGTAGATTATTAGGCCCTGGTGATTTAACAGCTGTATTAGTCTGCATCCTAGGGTCTGAAAAGAAGTCATGGCACAGATCGCAGGTGCATTGGTTATAATCTTACAAAATTGCTTAATTTCTGGAATGGTTCCAGTGGATTGGAAAATAGCTAACTTAACACCTTTATTCTAGAAAGGAGGGGATGTTAGGCCAGTTAGTCTAACATATGTCACAGCAAAAGTACTAGAACCCATTATTAAGGAGGTTACAGAAGAATACTTAGAATATCAGAATGGGATCAGGTGAAATCAACATGGTTTTGTGAAAGGGGAATCGAGTTTAACTAATCTGTTTTGAGTTTTTTGATGAAGTAACATTTAAGATGGATAAAGGGGAACTGGTGGATGTTAAGTTGAACAGGTTAGACCTATATCCATTGAAGTTTAGAAGAATGAGAGGTGATCTTATTGAAATATATAAGATCCTGAGGAGACTTGACAGCGTGGATATCTGAAGGATGTTTCTTTTTGTGGGCGAGACTAATACTAGGGGACATAGTTTCAAAATAAGAAGCCTCCCCTTTTAAGTCTGAGATGAAGGTAAGCTTTTTCTCCCAAATGGTCGTCTGTGTGTGGCAATCTCTTCTCCAGAAAGTAGTGGAGGTTGGGTCTTTAAATCTATTTGAGGCAGTCGGACAGATTTTTGTTAGGCAGGGGTGTCCAGTGTTATGGGGTGTAGACAGGAAAGTGGAACTGAGACCACAAGCAGATCAGCCATGATGTTGAGTGGTGGAACAGACTTGGAAGAGCCAAATAGTCTACTACTGTTCTTAAACTTATCAGTCTGCCTTGTTCAAATCCGAGAGTCTGAAGTTTTTGAAAAGCGATAGTCAGACATGATAGCTTCCATAGATGATAAGAGTAAGAAGTCTCATGACACCAAGTTAAAGCCCAACAGGTTTATTTGGTATCACGAGCTTTCGGAGCGCTGCACCTTCATCAAGAGTGCTGCTCCTCACCTGATGAAGGAGCAGCACTCCGCAAGCTCGTTACACCAAATAAACCTGTTGGACTTTAATCTGGTGTTGTGAGACTTCTTACTGTGCCCACCCCAGTCCAACGCCGGCATCTCCCCATCATAGATGATATGAAAAAGAAAGGAATCATTGTGTAAGCATATTGCAGCAGTCACAAGCTATTTTCTACTGGTTCAATTGATTAAGCTGAATGAAGACTACAATAAAACAGCATTACCTGCTACTATTTGCTCTTCCACTGTTCAACAGATACCTTTGACAACTAAAGTGAGATTGTTGACTCTAGTCTCGTGTTCTGCCTACTTAAGATTAATGTGGAGATGCCGGCGTTGGACTGGGGTAAACACAGTAAGAAGTTTAACAACACCAGGTTAAAGTCCAACAGTTTATTTGGTAGCAAAAGCCACACAAGCTTGTGTGGCTTTTGCTACCAAATAAACCTGTTGGACTTTAACCTGGTGTTGTTAAACTTCTTACTGTACTTAAGATTAGACAAGTAGCTGAAATCCCCATGCATTCTATAACTTTATCTAGATACAAAGGCAAATGAGAGTGATGTCTGGAACAAATGGAGATAGGGCCCATCTAGGGGAGTGGTCTAAAGAGTCAAAATATTTTGAGTAATGAAGAAATTCAGAAACAAGAAGGTGGTAGTTTTAGTAAGTGGTAAGCAAGGGCTGTGCCGAGAGGTGCCAGCAAGATAGTTGGTAACTAGTTAGAACTGATTTCCTAACCAACAGTGGCTGACTTGTCTGACTGGAATCTGAGCCAATAGTTTAGCGCACACAAAGTAAGTCACCAGAAGGTGGCAGCTCAGGCCCAAGTGCAGCAAGACTCGGTGCTTAAATCTGAGAGTTCAGTGCAGTGAGGGAGGAGGTGCTGTTCTAGTCTTTTACAAAAATAAGTGGTTCATGAGAGGGAGACAGCGACACCCGAGAATTGAAGCCCGGAGGCATTAATTAGGTGTGAAAGGGTAGATGAATAATGCATTTTAAGATTTTTTTAACCCTCTAAACTGGGACAGTAGGTTAATTATGATGTGGAGATGCCGGCGTTGGACTGGGGTAAACACAGTAAGAAGTTTAACAACACCAGGTTAAAGTCCAACAGGTTTATTTGTGTGTGGCTTTTGCTACCAAATAAACCTGTTGGACTTTAACCTGGTGTTGTTAAACTTCTTACAGTAGGTTAAACCAGTTCTGGGGAAATACATTCATGGCATAACTAGTTAAACTCCATTATATAATGTTGAGTGATTTTTAAATCTAATTAGTTAAATAAAAACCAAACAAGCGTGCATGGCATGAAAGGTGATGTGTTGCAGCTGTCGCATGTGGGAGAAGTTGGATACCAGTATGGTCCATAACAACCACATCGGTAAGTGTCTCCAACTTGTGGATACTAACCATGGCACCGTGGTGCAGAAGGTCATCCAAGTAGAGGGTAGAAAAAGGGAATATAATTGCATTAGTACACAGCATAATTAGGAGGATAGACAGCCTCTTTCTGCAGCCGAGAGTGAGAGATCCGAAGACTCTGTTTCTTGCCAGTACCAGGGTTGGAGGGAATGAGTCAGTGTTGTGGTCCACATGGGTACCAACATCATAGGTAGGACTAAGAAAGAGATTCTGCTGAGGGTGTACAAGTTGTGAGGGGCTGAATTAAAAAGCAGAACCACAAAGATAATCTCTGGGTTACCAAGCCACGAGCAAATTGGCATAGGGTAAATAAGATGAGACTTGAATGTGTGGCTGAAAGATTGTTGTGGGAGAAATGGGTTTCGATTCATAGGACACGGACCCTGGTATTGCGGAAAGAGGGAACTTTATTGTTGGGATGGCCTTCACCTGAATCATGCTGCGGCCTGTATATATTCAAATTGTATAACAAAGTATTTTAAACTAATAGTGGGGGTGGGGAAGGAAGGTTTGGAAAGTTAAATGAAAAGGACAAGACAGTAGTGTGGGGTGGTGATGCGGGTAGTGTGTGATAGGAAGGTACAGAATGTACAAACATAAGAGTGCACCAATAAAGTAAGATCTGCTGCAGGGGAAAATGTAAAAAGACAGATTTAAAGACTCCTTACTTTGATACACACAGCTTTTGAAATGACACAAAGCTACCAGGGAATGTATGTTGCGAGGAAGATGCAAAGCAGCTTCAAGAGGATTTGAACAAAATTAGTGAGTGGACAAGAACATGGCAGTTTGAATATCCTGTGGAAAAATGTGAGGTTATCCACTTTGATAGGAGGAACAAATGAGTAGAGTATTAAATGGTGAGAGACTGGAAAATGTAGATGTACAAAGGAACCAGGGTGTCCTCAATATGTCACTGAAAGGTAACATACAGTTACAGCAAACAATTAGGAAGTCGAATGGTGTGTTAGCCTTTATCAGAAGAGGATTTGGGTACATGAGTAGTGAAGTTGTTCTTCAGTTGTACAGAACCTGGTGTATTGTATATAGTTTTGGTCCCCTTACCTTCAGAAGGATATTATTGCCATAGAGGAAGTACAGTGAGGGTTGAACAGATTTGTTCCTGGAATGGCAGGGACTCTCCTGAAGAGAGATTGGGGCCTATATTTCCCAGAGTTTCGAAGAATGAGAGGTGAACAAATTGAAACCTACAAAATACTTAAAAGAATAGACAGCGTAGATGCAGATAAGATTTTTCCCCTGGTTGGGGAGTCGAGGAGGGGCCATCGTCATAATGAACAGAATGGATTACCCTGTGTGCTCTCATCCCACGTACTCCCCGCATTGGAGATCTCTACTGCCTCCCAAAGATACACAAGGCAAACACACCCGGCCATCCCATTGTATCGGGCAATGGGACCCTATGCGAGACCCTCTCCGGCTACGTCGAGGGCATCCTGAAACCCATTGTACAAAGAACCCCCAGCTTTTGTCGCGACACTACGGACTTCCTACAGAAACTCAGCACACATGGAGCAGTTGAACCAGAAGCACTCCTCGTCACAATGGATGTCTCAGCACTCTACACCAGCATCCCCCACGACGATGGCATTGCTGCAACTGCCTCAATACTCAACGCCGACAACTGCCAATCTCCAGATGCAATTTTACAACTCATCCGCTTCATCCTGGACCACAATGTCTTCACCTTCAACAACCAGTTCTTCATCCAGACACACGGAACAGCCATCGGGACCAAATTCGCACCTCAATATGCCAACGTCTTCATGCACAGGTTCGAACAAGACCTCTTCACCGCACGGGACCTTCAACCGATGCTATACGCTAGATACATTGATGACATTTTCTTCCTTTGGACTCATGGTGAACAATCACTGAAACAACTATATGATGGCATCAACAAGTTCCATCCCACCATCAGACTCACCATGGACTACTCTCCAGAATCGGTTGCATTCTTGGACACACACATCTCCATCAAGGCCAGTCACCTCAGCACTTCACTGTACCGCAAGCCCACGGATAACCACACGATGCTCCACTTCTCCAGCTTCCACCCTAAACACGTTAAAGAAGCCATCCCCTACAGACAAGCCCTCCGTATACACAGGATCTGCTCAGATGAGGAGGATCCAAACAGACACCTCCAGGCGCTGAAAGATGCCCTCATAAGAACAGGATATGGCGCTCGACTCATCGATCGACAGTTCCGACACGCCACAGCGAAAAACTGCACCGACCTCCTCAGAAGACAAACACAGGACATGGCGGACAGAGTACCCTTCGTCGTCCAGTACTTCCCCAGAGCAGAGAAGCTACGACATCTTCTCCGGAGCCTTCAACATGTCATTGAAGACTAACATCTCGCCAAGGCCACCCCCACTTCTTGCCTTCAAACAACCGCACAACCTCAAACAGACTGTTGTCCGCAGCAAACTACCTAGCCTGCAGGAGAACAGTGACCACGACACCCCACAACCCTGCCAGTGCAAGACATGCTGGATCATCGACACGGATGCCATCACCTCACGTAAGAACACCATTCACCAGGTACACGGTACATACTCTTGCAACTCGGCCAACGTTGTCTACCTGATACGCTGCAGGAAAGGATGTCCCGAGGCATGGTACATTGGGGAGACCATGCAGACAACGGATGAATGAACACCGCTCAACAATCACCAGGCAAGAGTGTTCTCTTCCTGTTGGGGAACACTTCAGCGGTCACGGGCATTCGGCCTCTGATCTTCAGGTAAGCGTACTCCAAGGCGGCCTTCACGACAACGTAGAATCGCTGAGCAGAGACTGATAGCCAAGTTCCGCACACATGAGGGCGGGCTCAACCATGATCTTGGGTTCATGTCACACTATCTGTAACCCCCACGACTTGCCTAGGCTTGCAAAATCTCAGTAACTGTCCTGGCTGGAGACAATACACATCTCTCTAACCTGTGCTTAACCCTCTCTCCATTCACATTGTCTGTACTTTTAAGACTTGATTACCTGTAAAGACTCGCATTCCAACCATTATTTTGTAAATTGAGTTTGTGTCTTTATATGCCCTGTTTGTGAACTGAAATCCCACTCGCCTGATGAAGAAGCAGCGCTCCGAAAGCTAGTGGCTTTTGCTACCAAATAAACCTGTTGGACTTTAACCTGGTGTTGTGAGACTTCTTACTGTGTTTACCCCAGTCCAACGCCAGCATCTCCACATCATGGGGAATCTAGAACCAGGGGACACAATTGCAATTTGGTACTGAGATGATGAGAAATCATTTTGCTCAGCGTTGTCACTCTTTGAATTCTCTGTCCCGGTGTGGTGTGGAAGCCCAGTCATTGATTATATTTAAAACAGAGATTGACAGATTTCTAAATGCCAGCAACATGAAGGGATATGGGGATCGTTTGGAGGCAAACACATTGACGTGGATGATCAGCCATGCTCATATTGAATGGTAGAGCAGGCTCGATGAGCTGAATATCCTACTACTCCTATGTTCTAGCGATCCTATAAATATAATAAATTGGTGTGATAGTCATTGCAGATACATGGTTGCAAAGTGACTACTGTTGGGACATAAACATTTATGGATATTTGACATTTTGGAAGGATAAAAAAAAAGGAGGTGGGATTGCTCTGTTAATTGAGAACAAGATCAGTACAGTAGGAAGGAATTATCTTGGCGTGGGAGATCAAAATGTAGAATCAGTTTGGATGGGGATAAGAATTAGCAAAGGAAACCAAACACTGCTGGGAGTGTTTTAAGGCACCCTGACACTAGCTACGCTGTAGGACAGAGTGTAAATCAAGACTTCATGACAGAATTGGCTAAAGTAAACTGGTAAAACAGGTTAAAAGGTAAGAAGGTAGAGAAGCAATGGCAGACATTTAAGGAGATGTTTAGTAACTTGGCAGAAATATATTCCATTGAGAAAGAAAAGCTCTAGAAGAAGGTTGCACCATTGTGGCTAACTGGAGACATTAACGATGGTATCAAATTGAAAGATGTACAATGCTGCAAAGGTCAGTCGAAAGGCAGAGGATTGGGAAAATTTTAGAAGCCAGCAAAGGATGGCTAAACAAATGATAAAGGGAGAAATTGGAATATGAGAGAAAACTAGCAAGAACTGTAAAACAGAAAGTAAAGCTTCTATAAATAGATAAAAATGAAAAGAGTAAGGTAAGCACTGGTCCCTTTGAACACGCATTTTGTATCTGTCTTCACAACAGAAGACACAAAAAGCATCCCAAAAATAGTAGAAAAGCAGGGGGCAAAAGGGAGAGAGGAACTTAAAACAAGTATGATCACAAGAAAAAATTCTAGGAAAATTAATAGGACTAAAGGCTGACAAGTCCCCAGAATGGCCTTCATTCTGGGGTGTTAAAGGAGGTGGCTGCAGAGACAGTGGATGCATTGGTTACAATCTTCCAGAATTCCCTAGATTTTGAAAATGTTCCAACGGATTGAAAAACTAGAAATGTAACAACTCTATTCAAGAAAGGAGAGAAGCAGGAAACTATATAGGCCATTTAGTCTAACATCTATCATCAGGTATAAGTTAGAATACCTGATTATTAAGTAAATAGTAATAGGGCACTTCAAAAATCATAATACAATCAGGCAGAGTATTTTGTAAAGAAAGAAAAGGAAATTGTGTTTGACAAATTTATTAGAGCTCTTTGAGGATGTAGCAAGCAAGGTTGATAAAGGGGAACCAATAGATGTAATGTATTTGGGTTTCCAAAAGGCATTCAATAGAGTGCCACAAAAGGTTACTGCCAAAGATTAAAGCTAATTATGTCAGGGATGATGTAACATAAATAGAGGATTGATTAACTAAGAGGAAACAGAGAACTGGGATAAATGGGTGAGTTTCAGGTTGGCAAACTAAGTGTGGAGTACCACTGAAATCAGTGCTGGGGCCTCAACTGTTTACAATCTATATGAATGACTTGGCTGGAGGAGCCAACTTTATTGTTGTCAAATTTGCTCATGATACAAAGAGATAGGAAAGCAAATTGTGAGAAGTATATGCAAAGAATCTGCAAAGTGTTGGAGATAGATTATGTGGGCAAACTTTTGACAGATGGAGCATAATATGGAAAATTGTGAGCTTGTTCAATTTGGCAGAAAGAATAGAAAAACAGAATATTATTTATATGAAGAGAGATTGCAGAATACTGCAGTACTGAGGGATTTGGATATCCTTATACATGAATCATAAGTTAACGTGCAGCTACAGCAAATAATTAGAAAGGCAAATGGAATGTTGGTTTTATTGCAAGGTGGTTGGAGTATAAAAGTAGGGAAGTCCTGCTGGGCATTGGTGAGAACTAGAGTACTGTTTACAGTTTTGGTCTTAATGAAGGATATATTTGCATTGGAAGCAGTTTAAAGAAAGTTCACAAGGCTAATCCCTGGCATAAAGGGGTTGTCAAATGAGGAAGGATTGAGCAGATTGGGCCTATACTCATTGGAGTTTAGAAGAATGAGAAGTGATCTTTATCATATAAGACTCTGAAGAGGCATGAAGGTTAGATGCTAAGAGGATGTGTGCGCTCATGGGGGAGTCTAAAAATGGGGGGAACCGTTTGTAAAGAGTCTCATTTAAGACAGAGATGAGGTGCAGTTTCTTCTGAGAATCATTCGTCTTGGACTTCTCTTCCACAGAAAGCAGTGGAGGCTGAGCCATTGATTATATTTAAGTCCGAGTTAGACAGATTTTTGATTGACGTGAGTTGGGAGTTGAGAGTTATGAAGGATAGGCAGGAAAGTGTAGTTATGGCCACATCGCTGCAGGAGCTCCTCAGGGTAGTGTCCTAGGTGCCATTTGTGATTCCTCTTATACTGAAGTAATCCATGTACATTTACAGAAAAAAAACAGGCAACATTCAGACTTGGGCTGATTAATGACAAGAATTATTTGCACCACGTGTCAAACAATGACCATCTCCAACGAGAGAGAATCCAACCATCTCCCTATGACATTCAATGGGGATTTGCCATGTTTGAATCCCCATCTATCAACATCCTGAGGATTACTATTGGTCAGAAACTGAACTGTACCAGCCATATAATTACTGTGGCTACAATAGCATGCCAGAGGCTGGGAATTCTGTGACAAATAACTCTCCAAAGCCTGTCTACAAGGCACAAATCAGGAGTGTGATAGAATACGCTCCACTTGCCAGGGTAAGTGCAATTCCAAAACAGTTGAGAAGCTTGACACCATCCAAGACAAAGGAACCCACTTCATTGGCACCCCATCCACCACCTTCAACATTCACTCTCTCCACTACCGATGCACAGAAGCAGCAGTATGTACCGTCTACAAGATGTACTGCAGCAGCTCCCTAAGTCTCCTTTGACAGTATCTTCCAAACCCACAACCTCTAACATCTCTAAGGATAAGAGTAACTGAACACCACCGTGTAAGTTCCCCTCCAAGCCACAACTATCCTAACTTGGAGCTATAACGCCACTGCTTTCACTGTCACTGGATCAAAATCCTTGGCTCCCTATCAAACAGCACCGTGGTGTAATTACACATGGACTGCAGCAGTTCAAGAAGGCGGCTCACCATCACCTTCTCAAGGATAATTAGGAATGAGCAATAAATACTGGCCTAGCCAGCAACATCCACACCCATGAAAGAAAACATTTTGAAACTTCTGATTTGGAGACAAAGATTAATGTTTTTTCAATTCCATAGGCAAGTTTCTTAAACTATAAAACAAAAATGGTGCTTCAGGTTTTGGTTTGAAACTTCCAGTGGCAATTGTGTTATCCTTGAAGACTGTCAAGTGTTGTGACTTTGGTTACTGAATGGAAGTTATTTCTTTTCTCCCCATCCCGCTCCATATTCTTTACAGGACTATTTTGACATAGTGAAGAATCCTATGGATCTATCAACAATAAAACGCAAGCTGGACACTGGGCAGTACCAGGAGCCTTGGCAGTATGTCGAAGATGTATGGTTGATGTTCAACAATGCATGGTTGTACAACCGCAAGACTTCACGTGTATATAAATACTGTACAAAATTGGCTGAGGTCTTTGAGTTAGAAATTGATCCAGTCATGCAATCTCTTGGCTACTGCTGTGGACGGAAGGTAAGATTATTTATTTAAAAAGTTAACTAATTTTAGCTTTCAATAAAATTAGTTGATTAAGCTGTAACTGAAAGAATATTATTTGTACAAAATCCCCACGACTTTTGCTAGGTTTCTTCACTCATTGATATGACATGTTATTTTCCACCTTTTTCACTTCACAATCGTGAAGTCGACCAAAGAACAAAGAAAAGTACAGCACAAGAACAGGCCCTCCGGCCCTCCAAGCCTGTGCCAATCATGATGCCCTAACTAAACTAAAAAAAACTTTCTGCCCTTACTTGGTCCGTATCCCTCTCTTCCTTCCCTATTCGTGTACCCATCAAGATGTCTCTTAAATGTTGCTAATGTGCCTGCTTCCACCATCTCCTCTGGCAGCGCATTCCAGACACTCACCACTTCTCTGTGAACAACTTCCCTGCACATCTCCCTTAAACTTTCCACCTCTCACGTTGAACCTGTGCCTCCTTGTAATTGACACTTCCACCCTTTGAAAATGCAATCCACCCAGTCTATGCCTCTCATAATTTTGTAGACCTCTATCAGGTCTTCCCTCAGCCTCCATCTTTCCAGTGAAAGCAATCCTAGTTTATTCAACCTCTCCTCATAGCCAAAACCCTCAAGACCAGGCAACATCCTGGTGAACCTTCTTTGCACTCTCTCCAATGCTCCCACGTCCTTCTGGAAGTGTGGTGACCAGAACTGCACGCAATACTCCAAATGCAGCCTAGTCAAGGTGTATATAGCTGCAACATGATTTTCCAACTCTCATGGGCAATGCCCCGGCTAATGAAAACAAGCATGCCATATGCTTTCTTAATCACCTTGGTCACCAATAGATCCCTCTATTTTAATGTTGCTAAGGGTTCTGCCATTTACAGTATAATTCACACCTAAGCTTAATCCTCCAAAATGCATCACCTCAGATTTATCTGGATTAAACTCCATCTGCCATTTCTGTGCCCAAGTCTACAATCTATCTATATGCTGTTATATCCTCTGATAATCTCCAGCACCATCAGCAACTCCATCAATCCTTGTGTCATCTGCAAACTTACTAATCAGACTACCCACATTTTCCTCCAAGATTGTTTATATGTACTACAAACAACAGAGGTCCTAGCACTGATCCCTACGGAACACCACTAGCTACAGATCTCCATTCTGAAAAACACCTTTCCACTGCTACTCTGTCTTTAATAACCAAGCCAGTTCTGTATCCATCAAGTCAGTCCACCCCGAATCCCATGTGATTTTGACCAGTTCTATAAAATTGCTATACAGGAATGCAGTGATCTGTATTCCTTTGTCAACAACATGAACTACTGAATAAAGTTTTGTTTACCTGTTCTCTGCTCCTACACGCTTCCTCTTGCATTTTCAAAAGATGCTTCTGGATATTTGCTAGCCTGTTCTCTGTAAAGATTGAAGCTGTAGGGTGGAGTTGACTTGGGCAAACTGTCCCCCAAACAAAAGGGCTCCAATACTCGTGGAAACTAGTTGAATTTAGGAAATTGGGAATCTTTAATGGTAATTGGAGTGTGGAATAAACTGCCAATAAAGACAATTGAACTGAATAGTTTCAGTCTGGTTACAGGGTAACTAGATGCGTTACTAGAGGAGAGATGGTATTGAGGAACATCATGAGGGTAGAGCAGGTCAAATCATGATTAAGAAAATGGATTTGTGAAGCCAAATGACTTTATCCTGTGTTGGAGCTTTTTACAGAGACTAAGCATTAAGCTGGCTCAGCTAATATAAAGACTTGCGGAGACAGTATCTTGGTTAAAGACGTTTCTTTATTTCCCAAGCTTGGTTCAACGCAGCAAGAGAGGGTGATTTTGTTGGCGATCCAAAATCACTCTAAAATTACATCATTCTCAGTATTACAATTGTACAATTTTCAGAAGTCATTTGCCCGCCTCTCTGCTCACCCCAGCCGGGTGTGAGCCAATCATTATTAGTATGGATTATTTATCTTGGCCAATAACATTTACTGCTGGACAGCATGGGACTGCGTGATTAGTTCATGAACTCTGAGTTTCTCACAGACTCCTGATACTCTAGACTTTCCCTTATCTTGTATAATGTATGGTGTATTCATTTGACCTGTCTGAGAACTTTAGCAGTCACAGAGGTTTACCGCATGGAAACAGGCCCCTAGGCCCAACTTGTCCATGTTGCCCAGTTTTTACCACTAAGCTAGTCCCAATTGCTCGCATTTGGTCCATATCCCTCTATACCCATGTTATCCATGGAACTGTCTAAATGCTTTTTAAAAGACAAAATTGGAGAATGATAGGTCTGGCTCAAAAGTTAAAATTCTAAATTGGAGTAAGGCTAATTTTGATGCTATTAGACAGGAACTTTCAAAAGTTGGTTGGGGGAGTCTGTTGGCAGGCAAAGGAACGGCTGGTAAGTGGGAGGCTTTCAAAGTCCATTAACCAGGGCTCGGGGGAAGCACATTCCTTTCAAAGTGAAGGGCAAGGCTGGTAGAAGTAGGGAACCCTGAATGACTCGGGATATTGAGACTGGTCAAAAAGGAGGTGGTATATGTCAGGCATAAGCAGCTGGGATCAAGTGGATCCCTTGAATATAGAGTTTGTTGAAGTAAAGATGAGAGAGAAATCAGGAAGGCAAAAAGGGGATACAAGATTGTAGCTTCTACTACGGTCTCTGGCAGCTTGTTCCAGACACTCACCACCCTCTTAATGAAAAAACTGCCCCTCCGGACTCTTTTGTAACTCTCCCCTCTCACCTCAAACCTATACCCTCTACCCTAACTTTGGGAAAAGATGTTGACGATCTATCTTATCTATGCCCCTCATTATTTTATAGATCTCTATAAGATCACCCCTAAGCCTCCTACGCTCCAGGGAAAAACGTCCCAGTCTACCCAGCCTCTCATAACTCAAACTATCAAGTCCCGGTAGCATCCTAGTAAATGTTTTCTGCACTCTTTCTAGTTTAATAATATCCTTTCTATAATTGGGTGACCATATCTGTACACAGTATTCCAAATGTGGCCTTACTAATGTCTTGCACAACTTCAACAAGTCGCCCCAAGTCCTGTATTCAACGCTCTGACCAATGAAACCAAGCATGCCGAATGCCGCCTTCACCACCCTGTCCACCTTTGATTCCACTTTCAAGGAGCTATGAACCTGTACCCCTAGATCTCTTTGTTCTATAACTCTCCCCAACACCCTACCATTAACTCAGGTCCTGCCCCAATTCAATCGACCAAAATGCATCATCTCACATTTATCTAAATAAAACTCCATCTGCCATTCATCAGCCCACTGGCCCAATTGATCAAGATCCCGTTGCAATCCTAGATAACCTTTTTCACACCCACTATGCCACCAATCTTGGTGTTGTCTGCAAACTTAATAACCATGCCTCCTAAATACTCATCCAAATCATTAATATAAATGACGAATAACAGTGGACCCAGCACCGATCCCTGAGGCACACCGCTGGTCACAGGCCTCTAGTTTGAAAAACAACCCTCCGCGACCACCCTCTGTCTTCTGTTATCAAGCCAATTTTGTATCCAATTGGCTACCTCACCCTGGATCCCATGAGATTTAACTTTATACAACAACCTACCATGCAGTACTTGTCAAAGGCTTTGCTAAAGTCCATGTAGACAACATCGACTGCACTTCCCTCATCTACCTTCTTGGTTACCCCTTCAAAAAACTCAAAATTCATGAGACGTGAGTTTTCACTCGCAAAGCCATGCTGACTGTCCCTAATCAGTCCTTGCTTCTCTAAATGTCTGTAGATCTTGTCTCTCACAATACCTTCCAACAACTTACCCACTACAGATGTTAGGCTCACCGGTCTGTAGTTCCCAGGCTTTTCCCTGCAGTTCTCAAACAAAGGCACAACATTTGCCACCCTCCAATCTTCAGGCACCTCACCTGTGGCTGTCAATGATTCAAACATCTCTGCTAAGGGACCCGCAATTTCCTCCCTAGCCTCTCACAACGTCCCGGGATACATTTAATCAGATCTCGGGGATTTATCTACCTTAATGCGCTTTAAGACTTCCAGCACCACCATCTCTGTTATATGTACACTCAAGGCATCATTGTTTATTTCCCCAAGTTCTCTAACATCCATGCCTTTCTCAACAGTAAATACCGATGAGAAATATTCATTTAGGATCTCACCCATCTCTTGTGGATCCGCACATAGATGACATTGTTGATCCCTAAGAGGCCCTACTCTCTTCCTAGTTACTGTTTTGCCCTTTATGTATTTGTAGAAGCTCTTTGGATTCTCCTTTGCCTTATCTGACAAAGCAATCTTGTATCCCCTTTTTGCCTTCCTGATTTCTCTCTCAACTCTACTCCAACAACCTCTATATTCAAGGGATCCACTTGATCCCAGCTGCTTATGCATGTGATATACCATCTTTTTGACCAGAGCCTCAATATCCCAAGTCATTCAGGGTTCCCTACTTCTACCAGCCTTGCCCTTCACTTTAAAAGGAATGTGCTTCCCCTGAGCCCTGGTTAATGGACTTTTGAAAACCTCCCACCTACCAGCCATCCCTTTGCCTGCCAACAGACTCCCCCATCCAACTTTTGAAAGTTCCTGTCTAATATCATCAAAATTAGCCTTACCAGCCTTACTCCAATTTAGAATTTTAACTTTTGGGCCAGACCTATCATTCTCCATAGCTATCTTAAAACTAATGGAATTATGGTCACTGGTCCCAAAGTTATTCCTCACTAACACTTCTGTCACCTGCCCTTCCTTGTTTTCCAAAAGGAGGTCAAGTTTTGCCCCCTCTCCAGTTGGGCCATCCACATATTGAATGAGAAAATCCTCCTGAATACACTCAACAAATTTCTCTCCATCCAAGCCCCGAATGCTATGGCTGTCCTAGTCAATGTTGGGAAAGTTAAAGTCCCCTACTATTACCACTCTATTTTTCTTGCAGCCATCTGTAATCTCTTGACATATTTGCACCCAATTTCCCTCTGACTATTTGGGGGCCTGTAGTACAAACTTATTTTTAAGTTCTACCCATATAGACGCAGTGGGCGAACCGTCGAATGTATCCCCTTTCAGTAATGCCATGATGTTCTCCCTGATCAGAAATGCAACTCCCTCTCCTCTCTTACCTCCTGTTATATCTTTCCCATAGCATCTGTACCCTGGAACACTGAGCTGCCAGTCCTGTCCGTCCCTTAGCTATGTTTCAGTGATAGCTATAATATCCCACAGTACCCATCCATGCCCTGAGTTCATCTGTCTTGCCCGACTAAGTCCCATCATGCCTTAGAGCATTGTGCTATTGACCAAGGTATATGCTTTTAATTCAGAATGTTTCAAAACGTGTCCAAATTCTCTCTCTGGTTATATGTGTATCTATGCAAACAGTACCTTTGTAAGATATATTCCAGGCACTTTGTGACTTCACTCTAAATTAATCTACTCTGATTTGTTAGTCTTTTAGCCCCAAGTTATTTTAAACCCCCCTTTTACATATCCCCCCTTTTGGCCCTTGGCTAGCCCAAGATTAGGCCACTAAATAGATGTTTTTAAGGTAATATTCTCAGATTCAGGAGAATTATTCTGCAGCAAGTGGCACAGTGGTTAGCACTGCTGCCTCACAGTGCCAGGGACTCTGGTTCGATTCGTGGCTTGGGTCACTGTCTGTGTGGAGTTTGCACATTCTCCCCGTATCTACGTGGGTTTCCTCCGGATGCTCCGGTTTACTCCCATAGTCTAAAGATGTGCAGGTTAGGTGGATTGGCTATACTAAATTGCCCCTTAGTGTCAGGGGAACTAGTTAGGCTAAATGTATGGCGGTGTGGGATAGGGCCCGGGTGGGATTGTGGTCGGTGCAGACTCGATGGGCCGAATGGCCTCCTTCTGCATTGTAGGGATTCTATGATTCAAGTGTACTAACTCTTCTTTATCTAAGTGCCATCTGCTTGCCACCTTCTAAGTCGATGTTTGATGTAGCATGTTGCAATGGTAAAAAGAATTAATACTTTTCTTTAAAGAAAAGTGATTGCAGTATCACTATTATATGGGGTATAATCCAAATCCATGGGTGAATATTAACATTCAGTCCCCAGCTCCATATATTGGCCCATATGTATGAGTTTTGAAATGTTAGCACCGGGTCGTGTTTCTTAGTTAAATCGGCCTCTACCTCCCAAAGATGTTCAATGTCATGGGCCTGATTTTTTGTTTATTTATTCCAATTTATCTTAAGGTGAGGGATTTGTGCTAACTCCTTTTGCACGTATTCCTGAGCAGTTGGTAGCCATTAGTCTGGTAGAGGTTGTCTTCCTCTTCTGCCAGGGAGAATCTCACGATCGCCAATCATTATAGGCTCAGTTAAATTGGTTAATATCACATGGTGGCCCGAGAGAGTGCAGTTCGTGCTTCTTTTTTGATACGGTCTCTAGAATGTAACAAGACAAACGGTGTTCTGTATGATCACATAATTTATTACATGGCTCTTGGCCTGTAAGGACAGGGTACAGTTATAATAGGATTTGTCCCCGCACTTCAGTCTGTCTCTGATCATGGAATCCAGGCACAGCCAATTTCCATTATGGCTAGCCTTACACCTATCCTTGTTCAGGATATTTCCCATTTATCTGTACTGCCTCCATGTACGGATCCTTTAATTTGGCTTCCACTCAGTGTTCATAGTGTCCCAAATTCCTTACTTGCAATATTAGATATGTGCTATTGTCCCCAGCGTGGGGAATGTACAACATCATGCCTACAAGTAGGTGTTTATTCTGCATCTGAAGTGACACTCATAGTTAATATCAATTCTCTCATAGTCTGTGGGCCATGGTGGTCAGCCTTCATTCAGGTTATTAATTGGTCGTTGGAGACCTAATTCGGCACTCTGACTTTCCAGCTGTAAAAGGCTGCCCTGCACTTCTTGCACCATGAAGCTAGTATACATGAAGCATACTGGGAGCCTATGGCTAACTTCTGAAAGGTCCCCTTGTCTGTTTCTGAGAGCATTAATGGTGTCCTGAGAAGGCTGTATTGCCTATATTCCATGTTGCAACAGCTTGGTGTCTTTTCTCCCTATCTTGGCTGACTCCGTATCATCCTTGCACATGTTGTGTAGAGGTGAAAAGGCTGAAGTTTCTGCTTTGAAATAATTCCATCCAAAAAAAATGTAGATCACATTATATTATTGTTTTGCCTTTTCTTCACAGTACGAGTTCTCTCCTCAGACATTGTGCTGCTATGGAAAACAGCTGTGTACAATCCCTCGTGATGCCACTTATTTCAGTTATCAGAACAGGTAAGGAGTGGAGGCTAAATGTTGAGTTGAGGGAAGGAAGGGAGGGTGGCAAAGACACATAAGAAATTCTCCTCCCAGTGACAAACCAAGTTCATTACCTGGCTACAGGGAAACTTTAGGAAAATGTGATGCTTTAATACTTTTCATTTATATGCAATTACATTAGAAATGTAAGATTAATTAAAGCTATAGGAGATGGAAGCCAATAAATTTGGACCCACTGAGGGATATGATTGTGAGTTTACGGTTTTAATTTATAAGAGATTTATTTAGCTTGGTCCTTGTTTTGTCCCACATACTTTGGAGTTTATACTAAATGTACTTGTGTAGATTAGTGTGCACAAAAGAGTGTTTACAGGCTGATTTTTTGTGGGTTACGTGTTTTTGGGCTTACGGTGGCTATGAGTCAAAGGGGGAGCAGTGAAAATCTATGACTTTGTCAGAGTGTAATGAATTTTGTATTGTCATACTTTGGGTGCCTTTTGGAAATCAGACTGCTGGGAGATGTGTTTTCAGTGTCTGGAAATGTTGGTATTCATAAACTTAGTAATTTTGAAAATGAATTTACAGATGCATCCTTACTGTTCAGCTCTGAAGTGTGATCCTAAAAACTTGCATTCTGTTCTAAACGCTTGTTCCGCGTGTGTATGTACCATTATTAACATGGGTTGTTTTATAGTTTGGGGACTAAAATTTTTAACAGCTGAAATAGCAACCTGGATTGGAGGAATTGATGTTGAGTTGCTGTCATAAATGCCTGTCTGTTTCTTTGTGCTCCTGGCAATCACTGCTTATGTTTTCACTTGGTTGTGAAAGTTAAAGAATGAAGATGTGAACAGACAGGCATTCACCTGTTCACATTAATTGTATTGTATTTCAGATTCTTTATGAATGATTTCCTTAACCGCTGTCAAGTGTCTCTGATTAGAAAATATTTGTCATGTGTAGGGTGACTTGTTACAACAGTTAATATAAAAATTAGCAATATTTTTGATTGCTGCAGTCAGTAACATTTTAAGTTCTTGCTCACTGTTTGCTTTTCATTCTACCTATCTCTGCTTGAAAAAAAATTGTCTCATATTTGAGTTAGCTGTTCTAAAATCTTGTTCATGTAGCAACATTGCATAGGTTTTCTGTCCTAGGTAACATCCCATCCTCAGCCTCTTTATGTGATGTTGATTATGGGAGAGGTCACAGTGGTCCAGGAGTAGCTCCATTCACTTTAATGGTGGCTGGCACTTGAAATCAGCTGGGGAGATGATCCAGAACCACCCAGGCCTATAGGAGGAATGAAATAAACAGGCTTGTGCTGCATCACATATTAGATAAGTAGATCACTTGAGATTGAAACATGAATAAAATAGTAATGGCTACATTTAGCATTAGTCCTTCAAAGAGCTGACTAAATCAACCAATATTTCAGTTGCTTAGTAGTGTTTGTAAATTTGCAATATTGCTAAATCGCTATCCAAAATTGTATATTTATGTTAATATCATAGAAAAGGCAGTTGAGACACCACCTTGATTTTACTCTTGACTGCTGAGCATTTAATGTCTTTGTGTAATTTTTAAATTTTACCCCCAATAGTGGCAAATCATCTACTTAAGCATGAAATAGTAGCAATTAAAGGGGACTCATAAAATGGGAATATCTAGTGACTCAGTTGATCAGGTGATTTAGCCAGTTAATGCACATGGTTTGTCATCCAAGATTTCCAGTTACCAATTCTTGAGTTGGAGAATCTGTTTGAAATTGATGTAGCCAAACCTTAAACACGTTGTCTAATGTCAGCCTATTTTTGTTGCTATGTTGAACTCAGCAGTACTTGTGTGAAGAGCTGTGGCTGTATGAGCTGCAGGACGGGAAAAAAAAATGATAGGCAAGGTTTTAATTGGCACCAGCAAGGAATTCAGGATGTATTGGATACCAGTTACTGTTCTCCGTTGTTTTGCTTTTAAAACATACATACAGTGTCATCTCCAAATCTTACCCAAGCTTTAAGAAACAACTCTGCAATTATCCAGCCAAATGGTTAGCATCCATTCTCAATCAAATTAATCAAAATTCTTTAGAAATTTGACTCAGCTAATTGGGATGTATCCTCGTGAGCAGCAAATCTGCCAGTTCAGCAGCTACCATGCTGCCATTTTGATGTTTTTTATAGGATGTAATTATTGAAGGGAAATTTAAATTTATATTAATTTTATAAGTCGCTCTATACAAAAACATACCAGCTTGATTTAGTTTTGACTGCCAGAAGTTTTATTTCTTTGTGAGTATACCCATTTGACATAAGTTTTAAGTCATATGCTATTGTAACTAAATTAAATGCTCTTTTCCTTCCAGGATGTGTGCATCAATTCACTGCTGTTATTTGAGTGAGAGTGTGTGTTTGTATGTGTTTCCTGAGTATTGTACAGATAGATGAATGAACTTGCTGGTGCCATTCAGAACCTTGCAGTGAGGCAGGAGTTTGGGTGTGTGTGCATGAGGGAGCCAACAAGAGGGCGTCAGTTCATGCTCTTCATCCACCTATTGGTTGTTTCTTGTTTATTTATGGTCATGTGGACACAGTTGAATTCACAGCAGTGCCAAGTTTTTACCAGAAAGCAGTGTCTGGTTATAACTATGAACAATAATAATTTTCAACGTATGGAGTAAATTTTTGAAAGTGTGGTTCCAGTAAATGTATTTGCCTTATATAAAAAACCCCTACCAGTTAATATGTGTTTGATATCAGGGATTGTACTCAAATTTATTAAGGTACAGCCCGGTCTTTTGAAAGCAGATAGTAAATCGATCTGGACAAGTTCAGAGCCCTTCCATTTGGTGAATTCAGAATACTTACCTTTTTAAGTGACTGATTATAAAACTCCTAAAGAAAATAAAGGACTGGAATCAGTTAACAGCATTTACTTTGTGTGTTAATGACACTGGTGATTTTTTATTAGCATTATTCTGTGACTTAGAGTTCAGTTTGCTACATCACTTGTAACCTAGATGCATATAAAATCCTGCTGCCAAATTATAATTGTTTTTGTCTCAATGCAGCTTCTGGTATATTATTATAAATCACAGTCTGCATGATACTCCATTTAAGAATAAGATTTGCTAGATAATTAAATTTTACAGGAACCACACAATGTTTGCTTAGGCCTAAGGGTGCCACAATAGTGAGACTAATTATTTAACTGCAGTTAACTGTTTTTGAGAAATTGGTACTTGGAATCAGCAACTGCAGGGATCTGCTAAGTTAAATCACAGATGAGAGATTAGCTGCCACTGTTGAGCATTTGTTATGGTAGAGAATTTGCTGTTTACAGAATCTTATTATAAGTTAACACAGTAAAATGTTCTGGAAGTTGCATTTAGTCGTCATTTTGCTGCAGCACAAATGTTGGAGAGAATTACAACTCAGAAAAAGTTGCAGTATTGCAGGTTACCCTGAATATATAAAGTCCCAATAATAAACTTTCCAAGACTTTATCCTGTGAAGCAAATACTACAGTCCATCTTGAGGCTTTCAAAATAGCTTGATTTATGAGCTGCTGATGTTACAGAGCTGTAGATGGGGTTTCGCAGAGGACCATGTTTCTCTCCAGACAAGCCTATGGAGCAACAAACATGACAAAGTATCATGTCTAACATGTGAAAAAATCTAGCACAAGTAAAAGCTTCCAGCTGCCTGATCATGGAGCAGCAGAGACGCTGGAAACTTTGAACTATAGTCTGCACTCCCCTGCCTCATGGCATCCTCCTAGAATTGTGTGCATGCATGCAGGGTTATCTGTCCACAAGAACATCTTGCGGCTCAGGGTGTACTACACTGAAAAGCCTCTTTGTAGTATCAATAACTAAACCGCAAATATATGAAAAATAGAACTGCAAAGTCTGCTTTAAATAACTGGAAGTGATAAGTCTTGTTAGGGCAGGGGAAAATATTTCATTATGTGTACATGTTCCTAATTTATAAATCTCTCAAACTCTGGTTTTGTTGTCATGTAAGATTCTTGGATTGTGGCACCCTTGGTTCTAATATAGATTAACAATGAATTGGATTTAACTGCTGTGTAATTTTTGGTACTGCTTTGTGGATGCATTCACATTCCCTTTGCTCATCCCTCACCTTCAAACTCCCGTGAATCTTTGTCTTGCATAGTTACCCTCACTTTTACTACAGGTGACCAGATTTGCTTTGTTCTGTGGCCATGCAGCTTATCGCAGCCCAGCCAGCCTCTTTGTTACCTTATCACTCAAATTTTTAGCATGCGTTTGGGTTTTCTAATGGTCCAGAGTGCGCAGCAGTGGTTCCCGTTTTGATTTAGATATCAATAGTTGCTCCCAGATTAAAAGCTGACTTCTAACTAGTTCAAATTTTACATGGAGGGTTTTGGTTTTCAAGAATTTTTCTGACTTTAAAAATAAAAGCAAAACTGGAAAGAGATAACAAAAAATTACGCTACACTTGGGACAAATAAAAGCAAGCGACAGGGACTAAGGAATAGGAAAAGGCCATTCAATCCCCTGTTTTTCCATTCAATTAGATGATGGCTGATCCGTACCTCAATTGCATTTATCCAACTTTGCTCCATGTTCCTTGAAACACTTATCTAACAAAACGTTTACATCAACCGTAGTATGAAATTGACCCCTAACCTCCACAGTTTTTATGAAGAGGGGAAAGTTCCATATTTCTGCTACACTTCTGCTTCTTCTACAAGCAACCCATGAAATGGTTGTCTCAAAGGTTTTTTTGAAACATCAGCTTTGGTGTTTAACCTTGCACGGGATGCACTGGGCAATCTCAACAGATTTTTTTTTAAAAGAAAAAAAATACTCCCCCAAGAAATGGATCATCAAATATTATTTGTAGTGATTGGTCCAATATAGATTCCTCTAGCAACAAGCACTCATGACAGTTCAGAAACTCCAAATGTTATATGTTTCATGACATTCAAATATTTTGAGGATTTGAATGATGCCATGTACATTTATGATTTCTGTCAGTCTTATATAATTCTGTTTGTTGCAAGGCTGTCCTATTTTGGCAATGTGTTTGCCAAGGCATTCGATGGAATGGCTGGATGCAGGAATCAGGCCCTTTTTCGAGGGTGATTAAATTTATTTAAGGGAGGGGCACTTAAAGAACAAGTTTGGACTTTCAAAAAATAGTAACAGTTTAGTTACAGAATATTCCATGAAATGTTCTGAACTTTGGAATGATTCGCTCATACATTGCAAATTTTCTCTTATGTTTGACCTCTATTATCTGTCTGCAAATTCCAAGGCCAGGTTTCCATCACTGAACAAAGCTTTCTACCCAGGAGCATTTTTAACAAAATACAATACCTGAGCCATAAAATACTCCCTTAAGGTCTCTTATGATCATGATTTTGCAACCCAAAATGAAGTGCCTCGCCTTGGCATTTAAATCACGCTGTGCACTAGAAATTAGCAGGAAGGAAGCTTCATGCCACCACTTGTGTGGGCAAATTTTGCAACCGTCGATCAAATTTCTGCTCAGCAACGTGCAGTTCAGAATATTGATCAAGAGTTCAGCTTGCAAGCTGTATCTTAGAAAGGATTTGGGGAAGTACTCAAGCCATTGGCAATTAAGTGAAAGTATAAAAGTAAACTGGGGTTTAGTGCTGTATGGGTTATTACCATGCTATGCAAGCACTATAGCCATAAACTAGCCCAAGAAACATGCTAAAGATTGATTGATAAAAACACTAGTAATCCAAATGATGCAACATGCCCGTGAATCAAATTTTAAGGATTTAATTATGTAGTGGTGTTGCTTTTTAACCTATCCAATGAGACCAAATGCTAATCTATGCTTTGCCTTGGCTTTCTGCTCTGTGTTGTCTTGGTGTTCCGTCTTACTTTGTCTGTGCTGTTTGTTCCTCCCCTTTTTTTCTTAACCCTCCCCACCCCATTGTCCACATTGACCTGACCCAACCTGGTAAAACACTGACCTATAATCTCATCAATCAACCAACCAATCCTCTCGCCGTGGTGATCTGCCCTCCTCTGTGATTGGTGGCTCCGTTGCTGGGCTGGCTGTGTTGTGTGGACGAGCAGTTCACCCAAATATGGCCTTCTTGCTGACAGGTATCACTTCTGTGAGAAGTGCTTCAATGAGATCCAAGGCGACAGTGTCACTCTGGGTGACGATCCTGCACAACCACAAACGTAAGTAATGACTTTACTTGTTTTCTGTATGTTGCCATTTCCTGTGTAAAATGGAATTAGCAATGGCCACCTCGACCTTTTTGTGTCCACGTTTTTCAACAAATATATCCTGACCTGAGAGCTTGTTTTTCCAAATATCCCCTGCTGTGCAGGACTGGAACATGTTTGGAAACGTGGCCTAGGATGAATATCACTGAAAGGTTGGTGGGAAACTTTTACTTTACCAATTTCACAATTGCATTTGCTGAGAATTAGTGGTGGTTGTTCTATATGTTAAAAATACTGCAGTCACAATGTATTGTGCTTTGGACACTAACCTCTAAGGCAATCTGTGCAAAGGAAGGTACTTTTGGATCTTTACATCTTCCATCCAGATGTGAAATCCAGAACCTTTCTGACCATTGGGGCAGTTCTTGTAACTTGTCAGTATTCAATCACTGGTATGTTGGTCATGTCTGCAGAAAACTAAAACTTGTTAAACATTCTCTAATGAAATAAGCTTGAACATTGAACACAGCCAAGCTGAGAATTTTCCTCATTTGAAACAGCCTATTTTTGATGTGTCATTTACTCTGCAGCTTGCTCGGATGTCCTATTTCTTGTTTTGCTTACATTAATCCTCCACTCACCCCAAATAAACTGCTGTTAAGATTGCGAAATACCACTGAGTCACAATCCAGTGAAGAGTTTGGCGATTTGAACAGTAATATCCTTTCACCAAAGAAGTATGTATCTGAGTGAAATGTTGGGTACCACCTTGGTTCTTTTATCAACCATGGCTTAGAACTCTTGCCTCTGGGGTCACATGATTCCAGATTCAAATCCCACTCCCTTGAAACAAATATCAATGCTGCCACATCAGTACAGTATTGAGGAGGTGCTGCATAGTTGAAGTCTTGGTGATGATATGTCAAACCAAGGTCTTAGTGGGTGTAAAAGACCCCATGATACTATTTTGAAGAAGAGTAGGGGAGTTATCCTCGGTGTCCTGGCTGATGCATATTTTGGAATCAACATCACAAAAGAACAGTATTATTTGGTCAACATCACATTGCTATTTCTGGGAGTTTGCAGTATGCCATTTGACTGCCATGTTTCCTACATTACAACAGTGACTACATTTCAAAAGTATTTCATTGTTTTATAAAGCACTTTGGAACATCCAGTGATTGTGAAAAGTGCTATATAAATGGAATTATTTCTTGCCCTCCCATTGACAGCAGGCTTTTATACTAGAAAATGTTGCAGTCAACCCAAGTAGTCCTGTGTCTTTCTCGATAGTTCTTCCAAAGGTTTTGAAATTAGTCCTTGCCTTTTTAAACAAGAGTTTTTACTTTTCAAAATCATCAGCTTCAATTCAACCAAAGTTATCAACCTCATCTGGCCCCTAAACCACACCTTACGAGGTTTGCATTTGAAATTGGCCATGGCTTGCTTCTATATTCATTTCATTCAGACTTGGGTACTAATTTTAAAATCTGCCCATCTTGACTAGAACACTAAACAGTTTCAGACTGACAGCCTTCCACTTGTGTTCTACTGACTGTACAGCATTGTTCATCTTATTTTCTACTCTGTACCCACTGGTAGCATTATGTACCAAGTTTCACCATTACCTATTTTTACACAATGTTCATGTCAGCTTTATTCCCCAACATGGCCTCATGTCAGCACCTTTCACAATAATTTTCTAACTTCTGTTCATTTTGTGGACCACCAAACTAACTGTAGGTACACAGACACTTAAAGTAGCTCGAGTTCAGAGCATTTTTTAAAGTCTTTGTTCTCCTGAGGTAAAATCATTGTAATGAAGTGTGTAATTACATAAAGCCTTCACAATGATTAATTTCAAAAGTAATTCATTGTGTGAAGAATTTTGTATGCAGTTCTATATAAATGCAAGTTTATTGTCAAGGTGTTCAGTTCCTGAACCATCAGGTATGGCCTTGGGATTGAAATCCAACATCATCTTTCCTGTTTAAGACTTTGGGGAAAAGTAGAATGTTACAGCAATTTCCCCTGAGCAGAGTTGGATCCAGTCACATGAATAGACTTTGTCTAGAAACAACCCATCTTACTTTTAATAAGTGATTTGGCTCAATGAATGGCTTGACTCTACTGTCAAGCTAATCAAGACAAACCATTTTCTGAGGTGATTTTTTTTTAATATTGTGGATTAGAAATGTTGTTTCTTATGTTTTTACAATTCTCATCCAATATCATCCTTAAAATCCAGCCAGGAATGATGGCTGTAGTTCTGGTAACTGCATCAACCATAATCACACACTTCTTAGATCTGTTGACCTTCATTGTCAATTCACTCAGCTAACGTGCCATGCATACAGTAGATTGGAATGCAAACTGGAGAAGACAAATGGCTGAAAAAATATATTTACCAGTTAAGTGAGTGGGCAACAAGGTGGAATATAGTGTGAGGAAGTGGCGGTTATTCACTTTGCTTTTAAGTATGGAAAAGCAGAATATTTTTAAAAAGACATGAAGCTTAGAAATGTTGATATTCAGCAAGACCTGTGTGTACTCATACAAGGAACACAAAGTTAGCATGCAGGCACAGCAAGCAATTAGGAAAACAAAACACATTTTGGCATTTAATGCAAGGGGATAGTACAAGAATAAAGAAGCCTTGCTACAATTGTACAAGGCATTGGTGAGGCCACACCTGGAATATATAGTGTGCAGTTTTGATCTCCATATTTAAGGAAGGATATCCTCACATTGAAGACAGTGCAATGAAAATTCACTAGATTGGTTCCTGGAATTGGGGGTTGTCCTATGATGAAAGGCAGAATAAATTGGATCTATATTCTCTGCAGTTTAGGAGAATGAGAGATAATCTCCTTGAAATATTCAAGATTATGAAGGGGCCTGACAGAGTAGAAACCAATAGGTTGTTTCCCCTGAGGAATATAGAACATGGTTTCTGAATAAGGGGTTTATTATTTAGGACTGAGATGAAGAGAAATTTCTTCATTCAAAAGTTGTGGATCTTTGGAATTCTCTGCTCCAGAAAGTTGTGGATGTGCTATCATTGAATCAGTTCAAGGCTGAGATGGACAGATTTTTGATCCCATAGGGAATCAAGGGATAGTAAAGTGGAGTTGAAGACAAAGGTCAGACAGTGTCATATTGAATGGAGGAGCAGGCTTAATGAGCTGTATGATCATCTTCTATTTCCTATGTCTTAGATGGAAGGGCCGATGCCAGCTCTATGTCATGGTATTGCTCTTAAAAATTCCAGCTGCCTGGTATTTCCACACCCAGTTGTCCTCTAGAAATGCTTATACAGTATTTAAAAGTTTTACAGGGCAGATCAGAAACCATTGCTGCCAGGACAATTGCAGCTTCTTGATCATGAAGTCCCATTTTAGTTTGCAGAAGGTGTATGTAGTAATTCATATAATGGAATCTTGCACACAGAAGGAGGCCATTTGGCCCATCATGACTTTGCTGACTCTCTGAAACTGCTAACCAGTTAGTCCCCTTTCCCCTGCTCTTTCTCCATAGCCCTGTACTTTCTTTCCCTCCGTCAATTACTTAGCCAATTTCATTTTCAACATTACAATTGAATGAGCATGTACTTCCCTCAGATGCGCTTAACTGGCTAGTTTTTTTAAAAAGGTTTTCCTCTCACCTCTGGTTCTTTTGCTAATTGAGGTAGAAGCTGCCACCTACTTTAGTCAGGGGATTCAATTCACAAACACTCAATATTTGAGCTCATCGAAAGTGCCTGGAAAATTTACCTCCTTGACTGATATGGTGAAGATAGTTCCTTGTTCTGTAAATGCTTGTTCTAGATTCTCCTGAGTCATTGCTGCTTTGTGACTTATTTTCACTTGTTTCAATGCTTGAATGTACTTTTGCTCACAGTTGGTGTGCATTGTACTTTGAAGGATTCCGCCCGTCATCCATTTCGTATTTGATATTTATTGAGAGAAACTGAAAAGTCAGATCAGAAATTTTGACCTTGAGAAAGGTCTGCCTCAAGTTTCATTTCCTCAGAAAATTGAGAGTCAGAGTTTTGCCTCCCACCATTGCTGCAACTTGAGATTTGAGTTGCAACATCAGCCAAGTCCCTTGTTTGCACCATGAAGAATGCTTGCGTGCTTATGCAGTTGGCAAATAAATATTATCACAACTTCATTTTTTATTGGCATTAGGCAATTTCTTCTTACTGATTTGCACGTGAAAGTATGTTATTTTCCATGATTGCAGGGTTTTGCTTGAAAGTAGTTCTGTTAGATTTTCTGTCACTTCCCCCTAAGGAGTGAGAGTTCGTTAAGTGCAATGCATCCCAAGTTGTTGTCTTGAACCTCTTAATGACTTTTTCAGACGTTGCATGTAAAGGTCTGGGTGCTCGGAATCTGCCTGTACATTGGATAACATGTGTAGCAAACAAAATGGAACGTTGTATGCAGGTCTGGAGGATATTCGGGGTTGACAAGGGTTGGGGAAGCATGCAGATATAGTAAATTATGTAAGCACTGTCTTAAGAATCTAGAGTGGAGACGAAATGTAGTATATGGCTTTATGAATCAGAACCCCTCACTGAATTTTCTTTTCTAACAGAACCATTTCAAAAGATCAGTTTGAAAAGAAGAAAAACGATACATTGGATCCTGAGCCGTAAGTACCCAGCTTATTCATTTTCCTGGTCACCTTGGCTGGAATTTTCGCATAGCAAGAACTGCATATTTCAGATAAAGCTCGGCACAACATCGTGGGCCGAAGGGCCTGTTCTGTGCTGTACTGTTCTATGTTCTATGCATCCTATGCTCATTTGGAGCCTCTCCCAAACCACATTTCCATTTGATTGGCAGATAGTACTCTGTTACTCCAAGGTGGGACGACTTCTTGGTAGAGGGTAGACACCTCACTTCAAACCAAATAAAGACCAATGGCCATTAAATGGCTCTGGGACCAACCAGCCAAGTGGAGGGGGATTGCCCCTTGACTTTTACATCAGGAGTGGGGATCCCACTTTAATCATAAAATTCAGCCCCTGGATTTATTATTTGACCTCTAGTTCGTTTCTTTTTCCTAGATTGCCAGTTGTCACCTTGATCACTTAATAGTTTTTCCAGCCTTCCTGTTCCAGTTGAATTTTGTGATTGCAGTTATGCGCATTGTTCAGCGATTGCTAACAAATTATTCTAATTTTAATTATTCAGACAGTTTGCAGTTATATTATCCTATTTTGCAGTAATGAGAACAGTTTGTCTGTATAGCATGCAACAAACAATACTTTTCACTGTATACTAATGCATGTGACAGTAATAAATCAAATCAAAGCTCACTAGATTATATGTAGCCCTATTTTGTTGCTCTAAAATTGAGTTGCATGTTTGGTATGGTTATCAACTTTGATTAACAAAGTGCAAAACTGGGCACCTAACATTTTATTTTCTCATTTTAGCTTTGTTGAATGTAAAGAATGTGGTCGCAAAATGCATCAAATCTGCGTTCTCCATAATGAAACTATCTGGCCTTCAGGGTAGGTGATAATTTTGGGTCATTAGGTGACCTGCTTTAAAATTGATTTTTGAGTTAAAACTTTCCCATCGCGACAGATTCTTATTAAGAGCCCATTTGAGGACAGCTCGGTGGCACAGTGGTTGGGGGCGCATGGTGGTTAGCACTGCTGCCTCACAGCACCAAGGATCCAGGTTCAATTACGGCCTTGGATGACTATCTTTGGAGTTTGCACGTTCTCCCCGTCTCAGTGTGGGTTTCCTCCGGGTGCTCCGGTTTCCTCCCACAATGCAAAGATGTGCGGGTTAGATTGATTGGCCATGCTAAATTGCTCCTTGGTGTCAGAGAGATTAAGAGGGTAAATATATGGGGTTACGGGGATAGGACCTGGGTGGGATTGTTGTTGGTGCAGGCTCGATGAGCCAAATGGCCTCCTCCTGCACTGTAGATTCTATGATATCAATTTCCCAGCATACTGACCCTCCTTTCATCCCATTAAATTTCTCTGTTTCTTAAATAAGTTAGGTGTACTGCCCTCGACCTCTCTGGCAACCCATTCCAATTGTTGGATAATCCTGTTTGATAAATCTTACCTGACAGCATATCTAAAGTAGGTTTTACTTTATCCTGTATCTCATACCTATAGTTCCTTGATGTGATGTCTCTTTATGAGGCCGAAGAACCCTAACCAAGTCATTCTTGTGGCTTTTAACATGTGGCTCAACATGACCTTAGTCAGAGTGAAGCCCTTTTGTTATGTCACCAGAACCACACGTGAAACTCCTGGGCAACTGCATTGCCACCGTGACCTCAGGGGGGTTGATGTTGAACTTGATTGATTTGCCACTGGAATGTAGCATCCTTTTTGCTTTGTTTTTCTGCTGACATTCTTCAGATACAATGAGTGGCAAGTGACCAAATACCCTTAACACGTGTCATCTATGAATCTATCTACTTTTTATTGTGACTGGGATCATTGAAACATATGTATCTGAGAAGTCTTTACAGGATAGGATCTGAGCAGATGTTTCCCCTCATGGGATCATCTAGAACTAGTCGGCACAGTTTCAAAATAAGGGGTCTTCCATTTAAGAGAGAGTTGAGGAAGAAGTTCTTCTTTCAGAGGATTATTGGAATTCTCTACCCCTGAGGGCGATGGAAACTGGCTCATACATATCCACAGTTGAGTTAGACAGCTTTTTCATCAACAAAATCGACGTTTATGGGAGAGGTCAGAAAAAAACTGGAGTTAAGGTCACAATCCGATCTGCCAAATCTTACTGAATGGTGGGATCAGGTTCAAGGGATCATTGAATTACTCTTGCTCCAATTCTTGTGTTCTTATGGATTCCAAGTGTTCTAAGTATACCAGCAAAGGGTCAAAAACCACCAACTTGTATTTGTACATCCCGTTATACGTTGTGGTTGCCACAGTGAATATCCTTGATGTATGTCAAAACTAAGGTGGTGTAGGATAGAATACTGGAACTAGTCTTCATTTGCTTACAAGTTTTACTTGCAGCGATGCACATTGTGTACCATGCATCTCCAACAAAAAACATGCATATGCACAGGCAAGTCCCCAACACCTGAATACAATGAACATCTATCTGATATTCAATTAACATTCCTTGTTACAACCATGCTGAGGTTTCTTTACTTTAATCAAGTTTTAATCCCTGTCTTCAATTAAAATGATGTGACTTTATGATAGTGTATCTTCTTTAGGGATTCAAGGTAAATTGTATGGCTTAATAATTGCCTCCCTGCAGTCCAGGTCATTTTGGGATATCACCTCAGAAATAATCTGTGCTGGTCAAACAAGATCTCCATCATAATACCCCACCTGCTTGTGAAACTGTTTCAGTTGTTATAAATTGTGATGCCCTACTTAGTCAACAACTTCTCTGCCAATGAAGTCTGAATTTGCAGGCAATTAGTAACACATGGGCATCAAAGCTCCTGACTTGCAATATTCAGACAAACTCATTTAAGTTCTATTATGCATACTTGTTTTGCTACTTGATCAGTTCCACAAAGCTAATGAAACTCGAGTATTTTGCCGCAGTCAGCTCCTAAATTAGGCTCATCTGGGGGCAACAGAAGGAAGGACTTTGCTTTGGGGCCTAATATGTCCATTTAGTTTTTTTCAATACCTCTCTGTAATTTTGCTGAATGATTAAAGTTTTCTGTTTTCCTCTAACTGATCTGGTATTTGCTTATAAAATCTTAATGAGTGACTAAATCCATTACAAATTAGTTGGTGCAGCTGGTATGCTGCCAATTAAAAGCAATTATCTATTATACGTGGGAAATTAATTTAAAAGTTTAGTTTTTGTCTTTTAGAACAAACCATTTTTAATATTTCTCTCTACAGATTTGTTTGTGACAATTGCTTAAAGAAAACTGGCAAAACTAGGAAAGAGAACAAATTCAGCTCTAAAAGTAAGTATTTATATACACTTTAGCTCATTCTGCGGTGGACTGGTATCACTGGCATTTAATTAACAGCTAAAATGGCTTATTTAGTGAATTTAAATCTCTATGCGTATTACACTTGTGGTTATTGTGCTGCTGCTCCTTGGATCCCAATTTTTACCATTTATCATCTTTGGGTTCTGAAGAGTCGATGAATGAAAACCATGGAGCCTTTGATCAAAACCTCTGAGTACTTTGTGAGGTGAATTTTACAGCACACTGTAATGCCCAAGACTGAAACAAGTTGGAGAGAAGAGTTGGAATAGGTAGGAAACAGGATAATTTAAGTTGAAATAAGAAATAAGTCAATTGAGAAAGGAGAGAAAATGTCACAAAAGAACATGTACAGGAATTGCCATTGAAGGTCATGGAGCAGCAGCTGAACTTTTTTCTTAAACTGTCAGCTATAGCTCAGTTGGTAGCGCACTTGCCTCGGAATCACAAGGTTTTAGATTCAAATCACACTACAGGGCTTAAGCACAAAAATCAAGGCTGACACTCAACTGCAGGGTGCATTACACTGTGAGCGATGCCATCTTTTGGATGAGACATTAAACCAAGGTCCCATCTGCCTGCTCGAGTGAATGTAATAGATCCCATGGCACTATTTCAAAGAAGCGCAGTTATTTCCTGGCCGATATTTATCCCTCAATCAATTTCACAAAAATCAGGTTATCTTATTATCATATTGCTGTTTGTGCGAGTTTGCTGAGTGTAAAGTAGTTGTATTGTTTCCTACATTACAACTACACTTCAAAAATTGCTTCATTGGCTGTGAAGCACTTTGAGATGTCAGAAGCTGTGGAAAGCATAAAAATGCAAGTCTTTGTTTTAAAGGTCAATACCTGTTTTGAACCCATTACCTCTTGACCTGGATGAGAGTCAGAGAGCCAGAGATTTTCAGAGACTGTATTCCGCTTTATGAAACTTGCAGCCATCAGGGTGAAGGATTGATATCTCTGACCAGAGCAATACTGAGTTACTATATGTTATTTTATGTTTAGGTGTCTTTCTGTAAGACTATGAAATTAGTATTTGGTTCTAGAACCTTGGGTTGGATGCAATTAAGTCGAGTTGTAACTATTGCACAAAGGTGACAAAAACCATTACACGATAAACCTAGCCTGGGAATTTCCATGGAGCCTATCGGGGAATTTGGGCCATCTTCCAGCAATAAACTTGAGAAAAATCCTTTTCACCATGAGTGATCAATATCTGCAATGCACTGCCTGAGGCTGTGGAGGAATTAGATAACTAGCTGAACAGAAAAAAAAGTTGCAGAGTTATGGGGAAAGGGCAGGGAGAATGAGTTGTTCTTGTAGAGAGCTGCACAGACTCGATAGTTTGAGTGTCCTCCTATGCTGTAACCATTCTGTGATTAGACCAACATTGACCCTAACCAGTTAGTTAGAAACTAGATCTCATTTAATCTGTGATTGCCACTACAGTTAAATAGCCGTAAACCAATAAATACACAGTTGAGTAGGATGTCAGTAGGCCTCACCCGTGTTTTATGCTTTGAAGGTTCATGTCTGAAACATCCAGGGAGCACATGGATTTGACAGCATAAAATTGCTACGTGAATAGGAACATGGTATCATGTTTGAGCAATTTCTGCATTACGTGCCTGCTGTGTAGTTCCCTGCAACCATAGCTTTGAAATATACAACACAATGTCAAAGTGACTCAGAGACACTGGAATTTGAAATAATGTGACAGTGCAGTAGAGGACACTGTCTTTTAGGTAATCAAATTAGAACTTGGCTGAATTAAATGTGGATTGATTAAAAAAATTAATGAATGCTGCTTGGTAAAAGCCTTTGAGTTGAAGAATATAATTTTAAACTCTCAAATAATCATATGCATAGTCACCAATTGATCTATTGGAATTTCACCCAAGAAACTCTATATAAGCTAATCACTATTACATTGTCACTATTCACCAAAATTCTCTCTTGTGCCAGCTGCACCTGCAATCTTTCTCCTTTCACCAATTTGATCAAACTCTTGTCCACCCATTCTCAGTGCCAGCTCGCGTTGATTTTAAAGCTGTATCTATCCGACTGGGCTACTCCTTGTGGGAAGCTGCACTACAATAGTGAGGTGAGCCAGGCCATACCACCAGGAGCTGTTGGTAATATGGTGCTACTGCATCTACTATGACAGAATTGCTTTATTATATAGAAATCATGAGGCAAACTATGATCCGTCTATAACATAGCCATCTCCCTTTTATACCAAATAGGGACAAAAGATCCTGGTGCGTAAATATCTATCAATAGATTTTAGATCCTGTACAATATGGCTGCCACACTTCAAATATCATATTGCTTTCTATTACCTAATGATCATAATGTACCTTCCAGGAAATCAGAGGTTCTCCTAACTTGAGGAAAGGGTGAACTGAATTTCACTCTTGTTTCTGATGCGTTTGCTTATGTTGAATTTCTTTTCACAGGGTTACAAACGACCAGGTTAGGGAATCATTTAGAAGACAGAGTGAACAAATTTCTGCGACGCCAGAACCATCCAGAGGCAGGGGAAGTGTATGTTCGTGTGGTATCCAGTTCAGATAAAACTGTGGAAGTTAAACCAGGAATGAAAAGCAGGCAAGTAAAGCAAGCACCTGGGAGTGCATAAGTACATTCTCTGTACATGAAACACTGAAAGATCTGTTGACGTGACAGTTTTATTATTATTTTCTATCCAAGAAAACTCCAGAATGCTGAACTTGGTGCCTGCAGATGGTGATGTGGGAAGGCAGCATGTAGATCAAGAAGAGGAGGTAGTCACAGATAAATGATGCAGATAGGACAAGGAGGGTAATACACCAGAGTAATTCATTCATTTTAATTAATGGCAGAAGTGAGTCTCATGGGATTTTGAGTGGAATGATTACTGTCCTGGGAGCAGTGATACATGTTAAACTCAGATAGCCAGGTGAAGGCTAAAACGCTGGTGCCAAGTATTTATACACTTTCAAGCTTTCGTTATGAGTCAAGAATAATAATGCACCTCCAACTCAACGACCACAGTTTCAGCCTGGTCCTGTATGTATGAGCAAGGTGAGTCCTCAATTAATGCCCACCACCTGAATACAATTGAAAACCCCAGTTAATATACAATTAACAGTATGTCCAAGGACCTTGGAGGAAAGTGAGGCTGAAGGTGGAATGGTGGTTGGAGGATCAGTAGTTTGCGATGATTTTCTTGAGAGGAGATGAAGTGTTATTGGGGAATGTTTAAACTAGATTTGCAGGGGGGTGGGAACCAGAGTGCCAGAGCAGATAGTGGAGCAGGGGTAAAAAGACAGGTTAGTTCAAGCAAAATCACAAATGGAAGGGTAGAGTGTGGTGGAAATAATTTTTTGAGGTGTGTCTATTTCAATGCCAGGAGTATTGTAGGGAAGGCAGATGAGCTGAAGGCGTGGATAGACACGTGGAAATATGACATTATAGCCATTAGTGAAACTTGGCTACAGGAGGGGCAGGACTGGCAGCTCAATGTTCCAGGGTTCCAATGTTTCAGGCGGGATAGAGGCAGAGGGATAAAAGGTGGGGGGGTGGCATTGTTGGTCAGGGAAAATGTTACAGCGGTACTCAGGCAGGATAGATTAGGGAGCTTGTCTACAGAGGCCCTATGGGTGGAGCTGAGAAACAGGAAAGGTATGACCACATTAATGGGCTTGTATTATAGACCACCCAATAGTCAGCGAGAATTGGAGGAGCAAATCAGCGGAGAGATAGCTGACAACTGCAAGAAACACAAAGTTGTGATAGTAGGGGATTTTAATTTTCCACATATAGATTGGGACTCGCATACTGTTAAAGGTTTAGACGGGGTAGAGTTTGTAAAATGTGTTCAGGAGAATTTTCTATATCAGTATATAGAGGTGCCAACTAGAGAGGATGCGATATTGGATCTCCTATTGGGAAATGAGTTAGGGCAGGTGATGGATGTGAAACTGGAAAAAGGCCAAATTTGATGAAATGAGAAGGGATCTGGGAAGTGTGGATTGGCACAGGCTGTTCTCTGGTAAGGATGTAAATGGAAAGTGGGAGGCCTTCAAAGGAGAAATTTTGAGAGTGCAGAGTTTGTATGTTCCTGTCAGGATTAAAGGCAAAGTAAATAGGAAGAAGGAACCTTGGTTCTCGAGGGAGATTGTAACACTGATTAAGAGGAAGAGAGAGTTGTATGAAATGTACAGGCAGCAAGGAACACATCAGATGATCGAGGAGTATAAAAAGTGCAAGAAGCTACTTAAGAGGGAAATCAGGAGGGCTAAAAGAAGACATGAGGTTGCTTTGGCAGACAGAGTGAAGGAAAATCCAAAGAGCTTCTATAGGTATGTTAGGAGCAAAAGGATAGTGAGGGATAAAATTGGTCCTCTTGAAGACCAGAGTGGTAGACTGTGTATGGAACCAAAAGAGATGGGGGAGATACTAAATGGTTTTTTTGCATCCGTATTTACTGAGGAAACGGGCATGGAGTCTACGGAAATAGGGCAAACTGGTAGGGAGGCCATGGAACCGTTACAGATTAAAGGGGAGGAGGTGCTCGCTGTCTTGAGGCAAATCCGAGTGGATAAATCCCCAAGACCGGACAGGGTATTCCCACGGACCTTGAGGGAAGCTAGTGTTGAACTTGCAGGGGCCCTGGCAGACATATTTAAAATGTCAGTATTCACAGGGGAGGTGCCGGATGATTGGAGGGTGGCTCATGTTGTTCCGTTGTTTAAAAAAGGTTCCAAAAGAAATCCGGGAAATTATCGGCCAGTAAGTTTGACGCCGGTGGTGGGCAAGTTATTGGAAGGTGTGATAAGGGATAGGATCTACAAATATTTGGATAGACAGGGACTTATTAGGGAGAGTCAACATGGCTTTGTGCGTGGTAGGTCATGTTTGATCAATCTATTAGAGTTTTTCGAGGAGGTTACCAGGAAAGTGGATGAAGGGAAGGCGGTGGATGTTGTCTACCTGGATTTCAGCAAGGCCTTTGACAAGGTCCCTCATGGGAGGTTAGTTAGGAAGGTTCAGTCGCTGGGTATACATGGGGAGGTAGTAAATTGGATAAGACACTGGCTCAATGGAAGAAGCCAGAGAGTGGTTGTGGAGGATTGCTTCTCTGAGTGGAGGCCTGTGCCTAGTGGTGTGCCGCAGGGATCGGTGTTGGGTCCATTGTTGTTTGTCATCTATATCAATGATCTGGATGATAATGTGGTAAATTGGATCAGCAAGTTTGCTGATGATACAAAGATTGGAGGTGTAGTGGACAGTGAGGAAGGTTTTCAAAGCTTGCAGAGGGATTTGGACCAACTAGAAAAATGGGCTGAAAAATGGCAAATGGAATTTAACGCAGACAAGTGTGAGATATTGCACTTTGGAAGGACAAACCAAAGAAGAACGTACAGGGTAAATGGTAGGACTCTGAAGAGTGCAGTTGAACAGAGGGATCTGGGAATACAGGTTCAGAGTTCCCTAAAAGTGACGTCACAGGTGGATAGGGTCATAAAGAGTGCCTTTGGTACATTGGCCTTTATAAATCGGAGTATCGAGTATAAAAGTTGGAGTGTTATGGTAAGGTTATATAATAAGAAGTTTAACAACACCAGGTTAAAGTCCAACAGGTTTATTTGGTAGCAAAAGCCACACAAGCTTTCGAGGCTCTAAGCCCCTTCTTCAGGTGAGTGGGAATTCTGTTCACAAACTTATAAAGACACAGACTCAATTTACATGAATAATGGTTGGAATGCGAATACTTACAACTAATCCAGTCTTTAAGAAACAAAACAATGGGAGTGGAGAGAGCATCAAGACAGGCTAAAAAGATGTGTATTGTCTCCAGACAAGACAGCCAGTGAAACTCTGCAGGTCCACGCAACTGTGGGAGTTACAAATAGTGTGACATGAACCCAATATCCCGGTTGAGGCCGTCCTTGTGTGTGCGGAACTTGGCTATCAGTTTCTGCTCAGCGACTCTGCGCTGTCGTGTGTCGCGAAGGCCGCCTTGGAGAACGCTTACCCGAATATCAGAGGCCGAATGCCCGTGACCGCTGAAGTGCTCCCCAACAGGAAGAGAACAGTCTTGCCTGGTGATTGTCGAGCGGTGTTCATTCATCCGTTGTCGCAGCGTCTGCATAGTTTCCCCAATGTACCATGCCTCGGGACATCCTTTCTTGCAGCGTATCAGGTAGACAACGTTGGCCGAGTTGCAAGAGTATGTACCGTGTACCTGGTGGATGGTGTTCTCACGTGAGATGATGGCATCTGTGTCGATGATCCGGCACGTCTTGCAGAGGTTGCTGTGGCAGGGTTGTGTGGTGTCTTGGTCACTGTTCTCCTGAAGGCTGGGTAGTTTGCTGCGGACAATGGTCTGTTTGAGGTTGTGCGGTTGTTTGAAGGCAAGAAGTGGGGGTGTGGGGATGGCCTTGGCGAGATGTTCGTCTTCATCAATGACATGTTGAAGGCTCCGGAGAATCCATATTCTCAACTTGCGCTCAGGACGCAGACCAACTGCGAAACTCTGCCAAGCAGACGAGACAAAGGAACTACACCATCTACATGCACACCAAGAACAGGAAACTTGAGAAACTCGGCATCACCACCAGCAGCAACCAAGCCTCCCCCGGTACCACAGTAGAAAACAGTACCACTGCAGGGAAGTCCATTGTCAACTTGTCCGACTACACACTTCAACCAGATGAAATCGAAGTTCTCAGCCGAGGGCTTAATTTTTGCCCCACCACCAAAATAGACCCCATCAGTCTCGCAGCAGACACAGAGGAATTCATCAGGCGAATGAGGCTGAGGGAGTTCTTCCACAAACCCCAAGAGGCCAACAACGAACACAATGAGACAGCCAATGAACCGGAACAGCCGACAGAGAGATCCGCAGTGCATCCGAAGAGGAAAGAGTCGAATTGGACTCCTCCGGAAGGCCGCTGCCCTCGACTTGACATGTATGCCCAAGCCGTCAGGAGGTGCGTCAACACCAAGTTCATCAGCCGCACTCACAAGACAGCCCCGAACATCACCCAAGCACAACGTAACGCCATCCACGCTCTCAAGACCAACCGCAACATTGTCATCAAACCAGCAGACAAAGGAGGGGCCATCGTCATACTGAACAGAACGGATTACTGCAAAGAAGTGTACCGACAACTCAACAACGAGGAACACTACAGACAGTTACCTGCAGATCCGACCAAAGAACACACCCGTCAACTCAACACTCTGATCAAGACCTTTGATCCGGACCTTCAGAACACCCTCCGTGCTCTCATCCCACGTACTCCCCGCGTTGGAGATCTCTACTGCCTCCCGAAGATACACAAGGCAAACACACCCGGCCGTCCCATCGTATCGGGCAATGGGACCCTGTGCGAGAACCTCTCCGGCTATGTCGAGGGCATCCTGAAACCCATTGTACAAAGAACCCCCAGCTTTTGTCGCGACACGACGGACTTCCTACAGAAACTCGGCACACATGGAGCAGTTGAACCAGGAGCGCTCCTCGTCACAATGGATGTCTCAGCACTCTACACCAGCATCCCCCATGACGATGGCATTGCTGCAACGGCCTCAGTGCTCAGCGCCAACAACTGCCAGTTTCCAGATGCAATTTTACATCTCATCCGCTTCATCCTGGACCACAATATCTTCACCTTCAACAACCAGTTCTTCATCCAGACACACGGAACAGCCATGGGGACCAAATTTGCACCTCAATATGCCAACATCTTCATGCACAGGTTCGAACAAGACTTCTTCACCTCACGGGACCTTCAACCGATGCTATACACTAGATACATCGATGACATTTTCTTCCTTTGGACCCATGGTGAACAATCACTGAAACAACTCTATGATGACATCAACAAGTTCCATCCCACCATCAGGCTCACCATAGACTACTCTCCGGAATCGGTTGCATTCTTGGACACGCGCATCTCCATTAAGGACGGTCACCTCAGCACCTCACTGTACCGCAAGCCCACGGATAACCTCACGATGCTCCACTTCTCCAGCTTCCACCCTAAACACGTTAAAGAAGCCATCCCCTACGGACAAGCCCTCCGTATACACAGGATCTGCTCGGATGAGGAGGATCGCAACAGACACCTCCAGACGCTGAAAGATGCCCTCATAAGAACAGGATATGGCGCTAGACTCATTGATCAACAGTTCCAACGCGCCACAGCGAAAAACCGCACCGACCTCCTCAGAAGACAAACACGGGACACAGTGGACAGAGTACCCTTCGTCGTCCAGTACTTCCCCGGAGCGGAGAAGCTACGGCATCTCCTCCGGAGCCTTCAACATGTCATTGATGAAGACGAACATCTCGCCAAGGCCATCCCCACACCCCCACTTCTTGCCTTCAAACAACCGCACAACCTCAAACAGACCATTGTCCGCAGCAAACTACCCAGCCTTCAGGAGAACAGTGACCAAGACACCACACAACCCTGCCACAGCAACCTCTGCAAGACGTGCCGGATCATCGACACAGATGCCATCATCTCGCATGAGAACACCATCCACCAGGTACACGGTACATACTCTTGCAACTCGGCCAACGTTGTCTACCTGATACGCTGCAAGAAAGGATGTCCCGAGGCATGGTACATTGGGGAAACTATGCAGACGCTGCGACAACGGATGAATGAACACCGCTCGACAATCACCAGGCAAGACTGTTCTCTTCCTGTTGGGGAGCACTTCAGCGGTCACGGGCATTCGGCCTCTGATATTCGGGTAAGCGTTCTCCAAGGCGGCCTTCGCGACACACGACAGCGCAGAGTCGCTGAGCAGAAACTGATAGCCAAGTTCCGCACACACAAGGACGGCCTCAACCGGGATATTGGGTTCATGTCACACTATTTGTAACTCCCACAGTTGCGTGGACCTGCAGAGTTTCACTGGCTGTCTTGTCTGGAGACAATACACATCTTTTTAGCCTGTCTTGATGCTCTCTCCACTCCCATTGTTTTGTTTCTTAAAGACTGGATTAGTTGTAAGTATTCGCATTCCAACCATTATTCATGTAAATTGAGTCTGTGTCTTTATAAGTTCTGTTTGTGAACAGAATTCCCACTCACCTGAAGAAGGGGCTTAGAGCCTCGAAAGCTTGTGTGGCTTTTGCTACCAAATAAACCTGTTGGACTTTAACCTGGTGTTGTTAAACTTCTTACTGTGTTTACCCCAGTCCAACGCCGGCATCTCCACATCAAGGTTATATAAGGCATTGGTGAGGCCGAATTTGGAGTATTGTGTACAGTTTTGGTCACCTAGTTACAGGAAGGATGTAAATAAGATTGAAAGAGTGCAGAGAAGGTTCACAAGGATGTTGCCGGGACTTGAGAAGCTGAGTTACAGAGAGAGATTGAATAGGTTGGGACTTTATTCCCTGGAGCGTAGAAGATTGAGGGGAGATTTGATAGAGGTGTATAAGCTTTTGATGGGTATAGATAGAGTGAATGCAAGCAGGCTTTTTCCGCTGAGGCTAGGGGAGAAAAAAACCAGAGGGCATGGGTTAAGGGTGAAAGGAGAAAAGTTTAAAGGGAATATTAGGGGGGGCTTCTTCACGCAGAGAGTGGTGGGAGTGTGGAATGAGCTGCCGGATAAAGTGGTAAATGCAGGGTCACTTTTAACATTTAAGAAAAACTTGGACGGGTTCATGGATGAGAGGGGTGTGGAGGGATATGGTCCAAGTGCAGGTCAGTGGGACTAGGCATAAAATGGTTCGGCACAGACAAGAAGGGCCAAAAGGCCTGTTTCTGAGCTGTAATTTTCTATGGTTCTATGACAGTTTTGAAGAGGAGGAGAGGATGAATATTGATGTCGGCATGCAAGGAGGCGAGGAAAGGGAACTGAGTGGTCATATTGAGTTGAGTGGGAAGGGTAAGAGTAAGCAGGCAGAAGGTGAGTAGAAATAGCCAAGAGCTGAGGGCTCAGGCTCGAGTGAATAGAAATGGTCATGGGGGCAGTAAGGAAGGGGAGGTAATGGAAAAGGCATTTGTAGAGATGGTAATCTGAGAAGATAAAAGAAATCAAATTAAAGCACAATTGTGGCATTACTACAAATGGTATCTGTTGAGTATTTTAGATACATCAGATTAACTAGTGAAATCAGGTTAGCTATACCCATTGATGTGTAGTAACCTTTTCCTAGTGTTGTATGGAATTCATGTGACTAATTTTGAAAAACACTAAAAACATTTAGAGTTTGGGTACTATTTTCTCAATTCCTCCCCTGCCTTAATTTTACAGTGTTAATAGAATTATTTTGCACTTTCAGCTAAGGGCAAATTGTGGTTGAATATACTCACCCTTCATACTGTGCATAAAAATGGCCCACTTTCTCTCTTTCAGGTTTGTGGATACAGGCGAAATGTCAGAGACCTTTCCTTATAGAACCAAAGCACTTTTTGCTTTTGAGGAAATTGATGGTGTGGATGTCTGTTTCTTTGGAATGCATGTACAGGAATATGGCTCCGATTGCCCAACTCCTAATACAAGGTAGTGGCATACCATGAATAAGATATTTTAGCAGATTATTTACATGTAGCCTGTCTTATATGCTTTTTATGTTCAGTTCATGGAGGAACAATTATTTAAACCAGCTTTTATAATGGAGAATTTCAAATCTTATTCTTTTGAAAAGTGTCTTTGGAACCAGAATAGAGTGGAAAAATAAATCAAGAATATTTATTATAAGAGGAAGATGTACCTTAAAGCAGTAATCTCTTTATTTTGTCCCCATAATATTTTGGATTAATGAAGCCAGAATATAGCCTTTTTAATCAGTGGTTGATTTATTTCTCTTGCACAACTTGCAGGCGTGTGTACATATCTTACCTCGACAGTATTCACTTCTTCCGCCCAAGGTGCCTCCGAACTGCAGTCTATCATGAAATCTTAATTGGTTATCTGGAATATGTGAAAAAACTCGGGTGAGTTTCATTTTAATAAACTTTGTAATATATTTTTCTTTATGGATAACTGGGGGCAAAGTATTTATGGACATTGTGTACCCTCACCTATTTCATAGCCACCAAGCCCCATATCCATTGGTGAAATAAATATACTTTTGCCCATCCTGAACTGCTCAATCTTAGCAGTGGCCAATAATTTGTAGTGAATTCAAGAAAAGCACCCTGACTCCCAAAGGCAATCAAAGAAAGTTCCAGGAAACTTGGTGACCTTAATTCCTATAATCCCAGCTAACTGACAACTTGGCTAGTAGAATTGGAAATGTTCACTTCATTCAGGAGCTTGTCATGATCCTTTTTAAAAGGCTGTAGTGAACCCATGCACACCACATCTTTCTTCTCTCTGCAAGAGGTTAAAAAGGAAAACCTTGCATTTAAATAGCTCTTTTTATGGCCACTGGACATCTCTCAATTTTTCACAGCCAACAGGGTAGTCATTTGTTATATGGGCAACCCAGCAGCTAATTTGTACCCAAAAACCTCCCACAAACAGCAATATGATAATAACCAGACAATCAGATTTGTGTTTTGATTAAGAAGTAAATGTTATGGATACCTGAAACACAAAATTCTGGGGAAAAAACTCAGTAGGCCTGGCAGCATCTGTGGGAGGAGGAGAGTTAATGTTTTGAGTCCATATAACTTCCCTGCTTTTCTTCAAAGTAGTGGCATAGGATCTTTTACATCCACCTGATGGGGCAGATGGAGCTTCAGCTTTATTATTTCATCTGAAATGTGGCACCGCCAACAGTGGAGCCTTCCCTCAAGACTACACTGGCATGTCAGCCCTGATTATTGAGCCTGGAACCTTGTGACCCAGAGACGAGAGTGCTACCAACCAAATCATGGCTGACACGTTAAGAAAAATGCTTCTTCACATCTAAACAGATTTCTTCCTTAAGCATTTTACATGCATGCACTTTAATCCTACAATCCTGAATCCAAGCTCTTCAGATTCCCTCAAAACATCTAGTCTAAATTGTCTTAAAATTTGCTACTTGTCCTGATAATTAACATTGCAACAGCTGGGTACTGTTCTGGTGTCCAACATACGCAACTAGTTTAAAAACGCAATAGCGCTCTCAATGGATGGAAACTGGTATGTAGTTTCCCAGCTGCAGGGCCTGATGGAGCCAGCATGGCTGGCTCCACAGACTACGGGACGCCATCTTTAAAGGGTACCCCATTCAACACACACACCGGCCCCCAGGTGCACACACACACACACACACACACACACACACACACACACACACACACATTAGGACCCCCCCTCACAAGTTTTGTGATCAGTTTGCATTTAAACTGGAATTGGTACATCTGTTTGTTATATCCTTATGTCATTTAGATCTGCACTAAAACAGTTTCTGAAAAATCCATTTCATTTTGTTCTCTGTTTCCACAGCTTTACACAGGGCCATATCTGGGCATGCCCTCCCAGTGAAGGTGATGATTACATCTTTCACTGCCACCCAGCAGATCAGAAAATCCCCAAACCCAAACGATTACAGGAATGGTATAAGAAGATGCTGGATAAAGCTTTTGCAGAGCGAATCATACATGATTATAAGGTTTATTCTGAAATTCTGCTATCCTCCTAATGTCTGTTTTAAAAATAATATTTTATGTATTTCCCAATGTAATTCGATTCCTTCAGCTTGATATTAATTGGTAATGCTCATTTATGTAATGTAGTGAAGGTACACGCTTCTGACTTGAATTCGGGTTGTTCTTTGGTTTGTAATAATATAGTTATGTAGGTACATTTGAATTATTTAATGTTCAAGATGAAAAATCCTATTATCTGATGCTTAAAAAGAAAATTTTTTTGCCAGGCTGAAGTCTTATAGTATGTTATGATTCAGGCATTTTACATACTTTCCCAACAGTTTCAGATCACTTCCTGTGAGTTCACCTTGAGACCATAAACCAAGAAGATGGTATTTTTGTTTGTTGATAATGACCATCTTTTATTATTTTAAGTTGCGGTAAGCTGTATGCTGCAGTTCGTTAAGGCTTGTCTGAGGTTTCAGTCTCAATAATCAGAATGTTACCATGCCAGTCCAAGATATTATAGCCTTAATGAAATGCAAAGTTCAGGCACTTAATACAGAGTTCAAGGCAGTATTCATGTGCATACAGTAAAGGATATTCGTTAAAGGGTTAAATGCTCTCAGCCATTCTCCAGCAGAAGTATAATTATGCACTGTTCAATTCCTCCTGCCTAAATTTACAGAATAGTTTATTCTAATCATCAGCTCTATATTTAATCTCTCTCACCAAACAAATTGGTTTTGAATACAAATTATTTTTTGTCAGCCAAATTATTCTAATTGTTGTTTATAACCAGCACAAGACTCATATCTGTGAGGCTGAGTTAAGTTGGTAGCACATTTAGAGAGGTGGCCACACCACAGCTCGGGGGGGGTGGGGAAGAAGAAAGGAAGAGCAATAGTAATAGGGGATTAATTAGTCGGGGGGGGCAGACAGGCATTTCTGTGGCCGAAGACATGACTCCAGGATGGTGTGTTGCCTCCCTGCTGTCGGAGTCAGGGATGTCACTAAACGGATGCAGGGCATCCTGAAAGAGGAGGACAATTAGTTAGATGTTGCAGAGAAATTTCAAGGTGGCCAATTGTGTCTTAAACTTAGACAATTCAAAACCCGCATGGCAAATATCTCTGTGTAAAGACGTAACAACATTTATTTAACATAAAACAAAACAAGCATACAGCCGACTGGAGATTTGCAAAGGGTTAAATAGCTCTAGAGACAAAGTGATGGGACCTCTCCGAAAGATCTGAAGTACAGAGTCAAATACAGATGTTATACTTTTTTCTAATCAATAATTCCATCTTTCATTGGCTTAAAATCAATTTCATTTAACAGTCATACATCAATGCAAATCTCTGTCAAGTACCTCAGTCAACCATATGATACTTAATAGCACGGTGATATTCTATTCGCCCTTCAAATCCGGACATCTTTCCCTTTTTGGCTCTAACTCCATCCCTGTTGCCTGGTAATGGCAGACACTACCGCAAGGTCAAAATGGACATTCCCACAGGCTCACTGACAAGTTGAATAGACATGTGTTTCCTACGTCCAGAGGCATATCTATCCTTGTGTCGGGGTAGTGAATGCATCTATTCATAAATGTTGCAGAATATGTACCCTCATCGGAATTCACCTGATAAGACTTGCTGACTAACCGGTTCCCAGACCTTTGGCTTTAAACTGTTGACTTTTACTACCATGCCTTTCGGTAACTTTGCTCGACCAAAGCGAACAGTACATTAAAATACATTTAAAATATCAGTATATATGTCTTAAAATCATAACTACTTGTTTTGATTGTCTTTCTGCATTCACATACGTGTAAAACTTTGTTTTAGCTTGCCTAGGAATCATTTAACTCCTTACTGATTTCTTGTCCTCTGAAAGACTGTATTCTGTCTATGAATCTTATTAGCTGGTTAGGAATCCCCTTCCACAGATGTCATAGTACATGTTGGTTCCAACAATATAGTTAAACTGAAGAAGGAGGTTGTGTATCAAAAATTCAGGGAGCTCGGCAGTAGATTAAAAAGCAAGACTTCTAATCTTGTAATCTCTGGATTACTCCAGGTGGCATATGCTGGCGAGTATGGAAATAGGAAAATAGGGCAGATGAATGCATGGCTCAAGAGTTGGTATAGGAGGGAGGGTTTTAGATTCCTGAACCACTGGGACTCTTTCTGGGGAAGGTGAGACATGTATAAATGGGACAGTCTGCATCTGAACCACATTGGGGCCAACAGCCTTGCGGCTAGGTTTAGTAGCGCAGGTAGGTTTAGTAGCGCTGTTAGGAGGAGTTTAAACTAGTTTGGCAGAAGGAGGGGCACAGAACATTATTAAAATAGATACAGATCATGCTATACTAAAAGAAACATGTTAGAATGCGTTTAGCTATATTGAACGTCAAGAGAGTAAGGAAAAGCTGGATGGTCTTTACTTTAATGCTAGGAATATAATAAGTAAAACTGATGAGTTAAGGATGTGGATTGACACATGGAGTGTGATATTGTTGCTACCATAGAGACATGGTTAAGGGAAGAGCAGGACTGGCAACTCAACATTCCAGGGTCTAGGACATTTAGGTGAGACAGAGGATGGTGTAAAAAGGGAGGTGGTGTTGCACTACAAGTAAGTGAATTACTGCAATAAAAAGACATGATACCTTGGAAAGGTCTTCAAACGATGCTTTGTGGGTGGAATTTAGGAATATAAAAGGAGCAGCCACATTACTGGGAGTGTATTATAGGCCCAAAGAATCAGTGGCAAATAGAGGAGTAGATATGTAGACAATTCACTGAGGTGTGTAAGAATAATAATTGGGTAATTATACTAGGGAATTTCAACTTCCCCAACATAAATTGAGATAGTCTTAGTGTAAAGGGTTTAGAGGGGGTGGATCGCTTGAAATGTATTCAGGGGAGTTTATTTTGTAGAAGGCCCAACAAGGAATGGAGTAGAGCTGGGCCTGGCTCTGGGGAACGAAGCCAGACAAGTGTTCAATGTGGCAGTAGGGAAGCATTTTAGTGATAGCGACCAAAGCACAGTATGTACGGTTCAAGTTTGTTATGGACAAGGAGAAAGACGTTCTGCAAAAGATGGCTTTGAACTGGGGGAAGACAGATTTGATTAAAATAAAGGAGGATCTGGTCAAAGTTGACTGAGAACAGTTCCTTGTGGGAAAATCTATAGCGGAGCAGTTGGGGGGGCATTCAAAAAGGAAATGGGGAGAGTACAGGTCCAACATGTTCCCTATAGGGGGAAATGTAGGAGCAATAAGTTCAGGGAACCCTGGATGTCTAGGACAATCTAGAACTGGATAAGGAAGAAGACAAAGGCTTTTAACCAGTCCAAAGGGAGCAATTCAACTGCAGCCCTGTAGGAATATACCAAATGCAAGAGGGAAGTTGAGCAATTAGAAGAGCAAAAAGGAGGCATGAGAAAGGACTGGTGAACTAAATTGGGGAGAATCCCAAGATATTCTATAAATACATTAAGGGGAAGAGGTTAACCAGAGAAGAGTAGGAACCATTTGAGACCGAAGGGGCAATCTGTGTGTGAATCCGCAGAACATTGGAAGGATGTTAAATGAATACTTCATAAGGTAGGCGCAAGTACAGAATTCAGGAAAAGGGACTGTGAGGACCTTGAGCAGTTTGACATCAGAAGTGAGGAGGTATTGGATGCTTTGCTGGGCTTAAAAATGGACAGATCCCCAGGCCTGGATGCATTGCATCCCAGGCTGCTCTGGGAGATGAGGCAGGAAATTTCAGGTGCTCTGACATTTTTAATCCTTTCTGGCCACGGGAAGTGCCAGAGATCTCCAGTTTGGGAAATGTGGTTGCACTTTTCAAGAACGGTGGTAGAGATGAACCAGTGAATTACAGACCAGTGAGTCTTATGTCAATGGTAGGAAACTATTGAAGAAAATTCTGAAGGAGAGAATTAATCCCTACTTGGAAAGGCATGTGTTAATTAAGGATAGTTAGCATGGCTTTGTCAGAGGGAGGTCGTGCCTAACAAATTTGATCGAATTTTTTGAAAAAGTGATCGAGAGTGTGGATAAGGGAAATGCAGTTGATGTAGTTTATATGGATTTTAGCAAAGCCTTTGACGCAGTCCCACCTTGCATGTGTCAGAGCTCCTGGGAAACTGATTGAGAAGGTTGAAGTACATGGGATTCCAGGAAATTTGGTGAGATGAATCCGAAACTGGCTTAGTAATAGGACACAAAGGGTGGTGGTAGAAGGCTGTTTGAGTGACTAGAGGTTGGCGTAGCACAAGGATCAGTGCTGGGTCCCTTATTGTTTTTTTACATGTATGATATAGATGAGAATATGGGAGGAATGATAAGTAAGTTTGCAGATGACACCAAGATTGGTAGGGTGGTTAATAGTGAAGAAGAAGGTCGTCGGTTTCAGTAAGATATAGATGGGTTGATCAGATGGGCAGAGCAGCGATATATAGCATTTAACCCTGGTTAGTGCGAGGTGATGCACTTTGGAAGAAGTAACAGGGCATGGGGGTATTTAATGAATGCCAGGACAGTAGGAAGTTCAGAGGAACAAATGGATCTTGAGGCACTTATTCACAGATCCTTGAAGGCAGCCAGAGCAGGTGAATAGGATAGTTAAGAAAGTATATGGGACACTTAATCTATGCCATGACTGATAAAAGTATAAGAGCAAGGTTTTGATTTTATTTTATTATTGTCACATGTATTAGTATACAGTGAAATGCATTGTTTCTTGCATACTATACAGACGAAGCATACCATTCATAGAGAAGGAAAGGAGAGAGTGCAGAATATAGTGTTACAGTCATAGCTAGGGTGTAGCGAAAGATCAACTTAATGCGAGGTAGGTCCATTCAAAAGTCTGATGGCAGCAGGGAAGAAGCTGTTCTTGAGTCGGTTGGTACATGACCTCAGACTTTTCTATCTTTTTCCTGATGGAAGAAGGTGGAAGAGAGAATGTCTGGGGTGCGTGGGGTCCTTAATTATGCTGGCTGCTTTGCCGAGGCAGCGGGAGGTTATGTTGGAGCTGTACAGGCGCTGGTTAGGCCACAGCTAGAGTACTGTGTGCAGCTCTGGCCACCTCAATTTAGCAAGGATGTGATTGCACGAGAGTGGGTACAGAGGAGATTCACTAGGATGTTGCTTGGGATTGAACATTTGAGCTACAAGGAGAGACTGGATAGGCTTGGATTGTTTTCTTTAGAGCAGAGAAGGGTGAGGGGGGACATGATTGAGTTGTTTCAGATTATGAGTGGTATAGACTGGTGGACAGGAAGCAGCTGTTCCCCTTGGTTGAGGGTCAGTTGTGAGGAGACATAGTTTTAGGGTGACCTGATTGAATGTTTTTAAAGCAAGGACAAATAAATTTTTGAACAGTAAAGGAATTAAGGGTTATGGTGAGCGGGTGGCTAAGTGGAGCTGAGTCCATGGAAAGATCAGCCATGATCTTATTGAATGGCAGACTTGAGAGGCCAGATGGCCTACTCCTGCTCCTAGTTCTTATGTGACAGGCAGGAGATTCAGAGGGGATTTGAAAATAGATTTTTTCACTGAGGGTGGTGAGAATCTGGAATGCAACGCCTGGGAAGGTTGTGGATGTCAGAAAACTTACAACCTTTAAAATGTATTTGGATGAGCACTTGAAATATCATAACATCCAAGGATATGGACCAAGTGCTGGAAAATGAGATTAGCACAACTTTAATAGTTATTGGCAATGCAGACTCAAATGGACTGAAGGGCCTTTTCTGCGCTGTACGACTCTGACTCATACAAATGCTTGTTAGTTCAGCAAATTACTCTGATTGAAACATGAAACTTTCTGCAATTTATCAAAAACTGGACGAAATTATCTTAAATACAGGGGAAGCTTCACATATTCAGAGATGACGCTACTTCTTAAAAAGCAATGATAATTAGATTTCAGGCAATCAGTCCCTCTTTAATAATTGGTATGTATTTGGTTGTGGATAGTAACATGTTTCTGCTCTTTGAAATAACATACTGTTCAATTCTCTGGCACCTCTTACCATCTTTCCACACTTGTACAAGCTTAAGCAAAGGCTCTTTTGCTTCATGCGGTCCTGTTTACTGTCCAAGAAATCACACGTTATTTGATGCTTATTTCTTTTTGCTTTGCGGGCAGGATATCTTCAAACAGGCAACAGAGGACCGGTTGACCAGTGCAAATGAGTTGCCTTATTTTGAGGGTGACTTTTGGCCGAATGTCCTGGAAGAAAGCATAAAAGAGTTGGAGCAAGAAGAAGAGGAACGGAAGAGGGAAGAGAACAGCATACCCAGTGAAGCCCCTGAAGTGAGTTTAGTGAGGAGACTGTCCTCAGGATTTTATGAATCATTGTTACTTTAAATAGATTGAAGAAGCTGAAGAAGATTAAAAAGAGTCATACGGACTCAAAACGTTAACTCTGTTTCTCTCTCCACAGGTGCTGCCAGACCTGCTGAGTTTATCCAGCATTTTCTATTTTTATTTAAGATTAAGAGGAGATTTGAGATAGGTGCTCAAAACCATAGGGTCTAAACAGCGTAGGTAGGGAGAAGCTGTACCTGCTGGTGAAGGCTCAAGAAGCACAGGGCACCAATTAAGGGTATTTGGCACAAAAATCAATGTCAATATGAGTGTTGCTTGCAGTTTTGGTCTCCCTAAGAAAGGATATACTTGCCGTAGAGTGAGTGCAGCAGAGGTTCATAAGGCTGTTACCGGGATTGGTGGGACTGTCCTTTGAGGAGAGATTGGTTCGACTGAGCCTATATTCACAAGAGTTTAGAAGAATGAGAGGAGATCTGATTGAAGTGCATACAATTCTAACAGGGCTGGACTGACTAGTTGCAGGGAAGGTGTTTCCCTGTTTGGGGAATCTAGAACTAGGAGGCACAGTCTCAGGATACCATTTAGGACTGAGATGAGGAAAAATTTCTTCACTCGAAAGGTAGTGGGCATGTAGAATTCTCCACCACAGAAGGCTGTGAAGGTCAAGTCATTGAATATATTAATAAAAAGTATGATTTCTTTTTAAATTTAGTGGCATCAAGGGGTATAGGGAGAAAGCAGCAATATGGCATTGAAATCAAGGATTGAATGGCGGAGCAGGCTCGAAGGGCTGAATGGCCTACTCCTCCTCTATGTTTCTGTGCAAAACTTTATTTCCACAGTGAGTGGTTAGGATCTGGAATGCACTGCCTGAGAGTGTGGTGGAGGCAAATCCATTCCTGGCTTTCAAGAGAGAATTGAATAACTATGGACAAAAATATTTGCAGGAAAAAGGCAAGGACTAGGTGAGTTGCTTCCACAGAGAGCGGACACTGACATGATGGACCAAATGGCCTCTTTCTATTTTATAAGCATTCTATGATTCTACAATCAAGTTTGCTTTCGGTCTTCACATAAAAGCTGGGAACCAATGAGTGACCTCACCAATCTGCAGTTGATGCCTGCCTGACCACCTCATGTTTTGCATTTTGGAAACAAGCCCAACTTTATGTTGAGATAAGTTGACTTGAGATCAAGTAGCACTTTTCCTTGTTCTTGTTGTTCAAATTCAATTGTGAGGAAATCAACTTTCTTATGAGGAGGAGTGGGAGCACTCATTTCAAGTTTTGCACCTTACATGATCCAATCTTGATTTTGCAAAATGATCCCTGTGTCTGCATGGGTTTCCTCCGGGTGTTCTGGTTTCCTCCCACAGTCCAAAGATGTGCGGGTTAGGTTGATTGGCCATGCTAAATTGATCCTAGTGTCAGGGTAAATTAGCAGGGTAAATATGTGGGGTTACAGGAATAGGGCCTGGGTGGGATTGTGGTCAGTGCACATTTGATGGGCCGAATGGCCTCCATCTGTACTGTAGGGATTCTATGATTTTTTTTCATTACATTTAACAAATATAGAATCTGTGATCATGGAATCCCTACAGTGTAGAAGAGGCCATTTGGCCCGTCAAGTCTGCACCGACTTTCCAACAGAGCATCTTACCCAGGCCCATTCCCTGCCCTATCCTATAACCCCACACATTTAACATGGCTAATTCATCTAACCTACACTTCATGGGACATCAAGAGGCAATTTGGCATGGCTGATTCACCTAACCTACACACCTTTGGATTGTGGGAGGAAACCGTAGCACCTGGAGGAACATATGCAGACATGAGGAGATTGTGCATGCTCCACACACACACACACACAGTCACCCAAGGCTGGTATCGAACCCCAGGGCCCTGGTGCTGTGAGGCAGCAGTGCTAACCACTGTGCCACCCTCGTGTGGAGTTTAAAATTCAGTCTTCACACGGAATCAACGTAGAGGCTCAATACCTTGGTTATGATTGCAATTCAGAAATCTGGTGGCCATTTAAAGTTGTGACTCAGATTTTAATCTGTTTTGGTACTGGTCTAATGTGAATTTAGATCCTAGTCAGTTGGATCAAGTGCAAAATATGTTTGAAGTGCAATATTACAGCTGGCACAAAGAGAATACAGTTCTATTGTTGAAGTATGTTCAACATACTTTGCATATCTTGCTTCAGAGTCAGTGTTTATACAAACTATGAAATCCTGAACAATGATTTGTCTGATTGTCATGCTTGTATTGCCATTAGGGGATCCTTGATTACACGGATTCGGTTATCTTGTTACAGGATAACTAAGTGTTTAGCTGTGCGTTGTAGTATCTAGGTCTGGAGATCCAGAACCCGTGAAAGACCCTCAGGCCGTGCAGTATTTTTCTTCCTTGTTTGTAAAACAAAATCCCTGTTGTGTCCAAGTTGAGAATGCTTTTTTTTTGTTGAGAATGCTGAGCGAGTGTCGAACCATTTGTGAGGTTTTGGTTCAGCAGATGCAAGGGGCTCATTGAATTATAAAATCATTGCCATGGTTACACATAGAAGGAGGCCACTGTTTGCCGTAACCATTCTGTAATTTTATATTTCTAGGAGCCTTTAAATCTCGTTCACCAAGACCTCACAAATGGTTCTACACTAGACCACCATTCTCTCTGGGGCACAACTGGGGGTACTTTATGAACAAGGATAGGAGGGTTGGTTAATGGACAGGGATAAGTGGGCATTTTCAAACTGGCAGGCTGTAACTAGTGGAGTGCCTTCATGGTCAGTGCAGGGGCCTCGGTTATTTAAAATCTATATTAATGACTTAGATGAAGTCAATAGTAATGTATCCAATTTGCAGATGATACAAAACTAAATGGGAATAAAAGCAATGAGGATGACACAGAAGACTGTAAAGAGATATACACACAAGACTGTAAAGAGATTCCCAGCTTGGGTTACTGTCTGTGTGGAGTTTGCACCTTCTCCATGTGTCTGTGTGGGTTTCCTCTGGGTGCTCCAGTTTGTTCCCACAGTCTGAAAGATGTGCTGGTTAGGTGCATTGACCCGAACAGGTGCCTGAGTGTGGCGACTAGGGGAATTTCTCAGTAACTTCATTGCCGTGCTAATGTAAGCCCTATTTGTGACTAATAAATAAACTTTACTTTGTATACCAGTTAAGCGACTGGGCAAAATGGTGACACACTAATGTCAGCATGTCTGAGGTTTTTGACTTTGGTAATAGGAACAGAAAAGCAGAATATTTGTTAAAAGGCATGACACTTTTAAATGTTGATGTTTAAAGAAGCTTGGGTGTACTTGTATCAGGGTTGCAGAAAGTTAGCATACAGTTTCAGCAAGCAATTAAAAATGCAGAAGGCATGCTGGCCTTTATTGAAAGGGGGCTGGAATACGAGTCAGTGACTTTCTACAATTGTATAGGGCTTTTGCAAGATCACACCTGGAGTACTATCAGCAGTTTTGGTTTCCACATTTAAGAAAATACAGCAAAGGTTGACTAGATTGATTCCTGGGATTGTCCTATGTTGACCTATGAAGAGAGACCAAGTAAATTGGGTTTATAAACTCTGGAGTTTAGAAGAATGAGAACTGGTCTCATTGAAACATACAAGATTCTGAAGGAGCTTTACAGGATAGATACTGGGCGGGATGGCACGGTGGCACAGTGGTTAGCATTGCTGTCTCTCAGCGCCAGGGACCCAGATTTGATTCCTGGCTTGGGTCACTGCCTGTGCGGAGTCTGCATGTCCTCCCCGTATCTGCGTGGGTTTCCCCCAGGTGCTCCGGTTTCCTCCCACAGTCCAAAAACGTGCTGATTAGATGCATCGGCCATGCTAAATTCTCCCTCAGCGTACCTGAACAGGCGCCAGAGTGTGGCGACTAGACGGTTTTTACTGTAACTTCATTGCAGTGTTAATATAAGCCTACTGGTGACACTAATGAAATAAACTTTAAATTAAAGATTGTTTTCCCTGACTTTCTAGGATTATTTAGGATTGAGATGAGGAGAATCTTTTTACAGATAATATTATGAATCTTTGGAATTCTCTACCTCAATTGATTGTGTATTGACTATATTCAAGGCTGAGAGAGACTCTTGAAAAAAAATGGAGTTGAGGTAGTTTGGCTGTGAGTCAGCCATGACTTGATGGGCCATATGGTCTGCTCTTGCTCCCTTTTCTTATGTTCTTAGCTCTATTTACTGTGACAAGAGAGTCTGCAGTTAACCAGACTTCAAGCACAAGTACCTGGCATGTATATTTATGCGATGGAAATAAAGCCTTAAGGAAATCTTGTGTCAATTGCGTTCTCTAAAAATAACCTTTAGAAGGCAATCATGGTGAATACTGTTCAGTATTAGACATCTAAAGTTGTTTAAATACCGTTTCATACCTATTCCAGGGAAAGAAAGGAGACAGCAAAAATGCAAAGAAAAAGAACAACAAGAAAACAAATAAGAATAAAAGCAGCATTAGCCGAGCCAACAAGAAAAAGCCTGGAATGCCGAATGTAGCTAATGACTTGTCACAGAAGCTCTATGCCACCATGGAAAAGCATAAAGAGGTACTGAAGACCGTTTTGAATTCAACCTACCTGAGCACCACTTGTTTGTTTCCAATATGATGATCTTTTGTGAATAGTTACTGTTAGATATTTTTTCAATTAGTATTTTTTTTTAAAAGCTAGCATCCCTTTGGTTGAAGGAGGAGACAAGTCAGTGAGGATTCAGTGTCTTGATGATGAGGCAGCAGACTCCGCTGCAGGTGTGCACGCGTGAGTATTGGTTAAGGCCAGGATCAGGCTCGGGTGAAAACCAACCCTGGAGGCCAAACAACCTACAATGCTCATGAGCAATGCTCAAAAATAAATAATGCCCTCAAGAGATGCAACAAAATACATCCATAAAACTATAGCTTGGCAAGAAGTCAGCATCAACTGAAAAGATTGGGAAAACTAGTGAGATGGAAAGGGGAGAACAAAAATAAATAAATTTCAGATTCCAGAATAATCTTTCTAAGTCATATAATGCATTGAGATATTAATTGGTCTTTTATACCTATAGAATTATAGCTGTTTTGTTTGATGCTACAGGTCAGCAGAGCATTACCAAGTAACAGGGTTTTCAAACATTGGGCATCCTTAGTTTCAGTCTCTTTATTGTTGTATCCTGACTATATTAGGTAGCAAATTTTCTAGTTTGAAGTGTGTGTGCATGAGAAGAAGAGACGAGGACAACGACACAGAGAAAAAATAACTGGCAGGGTGGAAGTGAGAAGGCTCAACCTCCTCCCATGTTAACCTTATTTTGCCAAAAATAGTCTGGAGAACTTTGTAGGTTGCACCATTTCCACCACCTGATCAAAGCAGACTGGGGAGAGGGTCAGAGCACATAACAGCCAAGAAAAAGTACTGCTTCATTGTTACTCCTTCGAGACCAAGTTTGAAACTTAAGTTAAGAGTTATAAGGTGATTCACTCGTTAATTCAGATATTGTTTGTGGATACAACTGGCAATGCTAAGGTAAGATAGTGCAGGGAACTATTTTGGGCCTGGTTTTGATCATTTGAGCTCTCTTACCTCTTGACAAATTTGGTTGCTGTTTTCCTAGGGTTTTTTAAATTTAAGCCTTGTACTCTGTTATTTGGGATGGACTATATTGGGAGAACTCTGGTGGAAAACGGACACCTATAAATAAGGCTAACACCCAGTTCCCCATATCCTCAATTCAGGACAAGTATGTCCCTGTGAAAATGAAGGATAAATATGGCAAGATTCGGGAACCCTGGATGGTAAGAGAGATTGAAAAAGAAGGAGGCATACATAAATTTCAGGGAAGTGAAAACAGATAAGGCTGTTGAGGAATACAAAGCTAGCAGAGACTTAGGAGGGCAAAAAGGGGCCATGATATGTCCCTGGCAGGCAGGATTAAGGAGAATCCCAATGCTTTTTATGCTTGTATGTGGAGGAAGAGGGTAGTTGAGGAAAGAGTAGGTCCACTCAAGGACAGTGGAGGGAATGTGTGGGTGGAGCCAGATGAGGTAGGTGAGGTCCTTAACGAGTACTTTGCATCAGTATTCACAAAGGAGGATATGGTGGATGACGAATGTAGAAAGGAGGATGTTGACATTCTAGGACATGTTGAGATAAAAAGGGAGGAGGTTTAGAGGTTTTGCAAAACATTTAAGGTGGACAAGTCCCCAGGGCCATATAGGGTCTATCCCAGAATACTGAGAGAGGCAAGGGAAGAAATTGCTGAGGCCTTGGCCAAAGTCATTGTATCCTCTTTAGCCACGGGTGAGGTATCAGAGGATTGGAGAGTAGCTAACATTGTTCCTCTGTTTAAGAAGGGCAGAAGAGACAATCCGGGAAATTACAGCCCTGTGAGCCTGACATCAGTGGTGGGGAAATTATTAGAGAAGATTCTTGGGGACAGAATATACTCGCATCTGGAAGAGAATAGGCTTATTAACGATAGGCAGCATGGTTTTGTGAAAGGGAGGGTGTGTCTTCCCTTCAGTGGATATTGTATACATGGCCTTTGATAAGGTTCCTCATGGCAGGCTGATACAGAAGGTGAACTCGTATGGGATTCGAGGTGAGCTGGTAAAATGGATAGAAAACTGGCTTGGGCATAGAAAGCAGAGAGTAGCAGTAGAAGAGTACTTTTCTAACTGGAGATCTGTGACTAGCAGTGTTCCACAAGGATCCGTGCTAGGGCCTCTGTTGTTTGTAATACATGTAAATAATTTGGAGGAAAATGTAAGTGGTCTGATTAGTAAATTTGCAGATGATACAAAAATTGTGGGAGTAAGGGATAGTGAGGAGGATTGTCAGAGGATACAACAGGATATAAATTGGCTGGAGATCTGGGCCAAAAGATAACAGATGGAATTTAACCCGGGACAAAAGTGAGGTGATGCAGTTTGGAAGGTCTACTGCAGAAAGAAAGTATACAGTAAATGGTAGAGCCCTTAGAAATATTAGCATACAGAGGAATCTAGGTGTGCAGATCCACAGTTCCCTGAAGGTGGCAACTCAGATGGACAAGGTGGTCAAGAAGGCGTATGGCATGCTGGCCTTCATCGGTCGGAGCGTTGAGTATATGAGTTGGAAAATCATGTTGCAGCTGTATAAAATTTTGGTTAGGTCACATTTGGAGTATTGTGTACAGTTCTGGTCGCCACACTACCAGAAGAATGTTGATTCATTGGAAAGGGTGCAGAAAAAATTTACCAGGATGTTGCCTGGTTTGGAAGCTATGGACTATGAAGAAAGGTTGAACAAACTTGGATTGTTTTCATTGGAGTGTCAGAGGATGAGGGGGGACCTGATAGACGTTTACAAGATTATGACAGGCTTGCATAAAGTGGATAGTCGGAGTCTTTTTCCCAGGGTCGAAGGGTCAATTACTCGGGAGTAGGTTGAAAGCGAAAGGGGGCAAGTTTAAAAGAGGTGTTAGGACAAGTTTTTCACACAGAGGGTGATGAAAGCAGATGGTGGTGGTGGAAGCAGATTCTATAACGACGGTCAAGAGGCATCTGGATGGATACATGAATAGGCAGAGGATAGAGGGATATGAACCACGTAGAGGCAAGAAAATATTAGAGAGGCATCTGTGTCGGCACAGACTTGGGGGGGCTGAAGGGCCTGTTCCTGTGCTGTACTGTTTTTTGTATTCTCACTCTGTCTCCTCGGTGAACCAAGACCCAAGATGGCCATCAGGATCTAACTTGGGCTCATACTCTCTCTAAGCACTAGGTCAGCTCAACTTTGTTCTCAAGGAAAATGAATTACTTAAGTTCACTTCATCCTCAATTTGTAATTGCAAATGGGATGTGATGACTCATTGAACCATAGGAGATGAGATATTAGATGTGGAGTTATTCCATTTTTGTGAAACAATTGTGGACAAATTTTCATGTTACTGGTTCAGTTATATTTATCTTTAACGTGAATTTTCAAGTTAACGTTATTATTAAAGAAATGCATCAATTTCTCCAATCTTCCCTTCTAATAGCATTACTTTTTCAGGTATTTTTTGTGATCCACTTCCATGCTGGACCAGTGGTGAACACCTTGCCTTCTGTTGTGGACCCTGACTCCTTACTGAGCTGTGATTTGATGGACGGCCGTGATGCTTTCCTGACGCTGGCCAGGGATAAGCATTTAGAGTTTTCTTCATTGCGCCGTGCGAAGTGGTCCACCATGTGCATGCTGGTGGAGTTGCACAATCAAGGCCAGGACCGATTTGTCTACACGTGCAATGAGTGCAAGCACCACGTAGAAACACGGTGGCACTGCACAGTCTGTGAGGTAGGATTGGCTTGCTCCTGTCATTCCTCTGTTAACAAAGTGTTTCAATTTGAGTGATCCATGTAAATGAACCACTTGTGTTATTCAAGAACTCTTGGAAAAAGAAAGAGCATTAACCAGTTTCAGTTGGTGAAGTCAAAGTACAGAAATCACTAGTTTGTGCCCGTTTGAGATCAGCTAACCCAGTACCACAAGGGTCACTCACATGAAAGCAAAATGCTGCGGATGCTGGAATTCTGAAATAAAAACAGAAAATGCTTTGCGTTCTGAAGAGTCATTTGGACTGAAGAGTTCACCTTGTTTTTCTCTCCACAGATGCTGTCAGACCTGCTGAGTTTTGCCAGCATTTTCTGTTTTTATTACAAAGATCACTCCCCACAGACAACTGCAGAATCAATGGGAATGGGAGGGGGAAAAAAATCACCATGTAGGGTAAAGTGTGTCAGCGAATGGAAGGGAGCTTCGCAATAACATCCTCTCCAGGTTAATTTAGCCTGCTAATGCTTACTGCCCAAGTTCATATGTGGAGAATGCCCATTAGAGTGAGGTACTAAAAAGCTTCCTGAGTCGATAACCCAACAGAAGTGAGCACCTGGGAAGAAAGAATAAATGCCAGAAACTACCTCTTCTCTCTCTCACTCAGTTTTTAATTAAGTTCTTTTCTACTCGGGCTAATCTGTTTTGAATTTCATTCTTCTCCACATCAAAATTATAAATGCTATGAAGTTAAATTGATGCATAGTAAGACAAACATGTTCATGTTTATACTTGTGCCACAATAAATAGTTGTGAAATACATCCTCCTTTCGGCTACTAGTGCATTTTCAGCTGTTTTGTTACAAAGTTCAATGGTTCTCACTTTTAATTCTTCTTCCTCTTATCCAGGACTACGATCTGTGTGTGAACTGCCACAACATTAAAGGCCATGAGCACAAAATGGTTAAATGGGGCTTGGGGCTAGATGATGAGAGCAGTAATCAACCAGATCCACTTTCCAAGAGCCCGCAAGAGTCTCGTCGTCTCAGCATCCAGCGCTGTATCCAGTCTTTGGTCCATGCATGCCAGTGCCGCAATGCCAACTGCTCGTTGCCGTCCTGCCAGAAGATGAAGCGAGTTGTCCAGCACACCAAGGGCTGCAAACGCAAAACCAATGGAGGCTGCCCTGTCTGCAAGCAACTCATAGCCCTCTGCTGTTATCACGCAAAACACTGCCAAGAGAACAAATGCCCTGTGCCATTCTGCCTCAACATAAAACACAAGCTGCGTCAACAGCAGCTGCAGCACCGGCTGCAGCAAGCGCAGATGCTCCGCAGAAGGATGGCCACCATGCAGCGCGGAAATGTGCCTCAGCAAAGTTTGCCTTCTCCTACCTCAACCGCGCCTGTTACACCCACTGGACAACAGCAGCCCAGCACCCCACAGACCCCACAGCCTCAGCCCCCGCCTCAGACCCCGCCATCCAACAGCTTGCCGAGTGGCTTCACCAATCCACCAAGGACTCAACCTCCCACCACTGTCTCACAAGGAAAACCCACAAACCAGGTTGCACCACTTCCCCAAGCCCCTCCTGCTCAACCCCCACCGGCCGCGGCATTGGAAGTTGCCAGGCAGATTGAGCTGGAGGCCCAGCAACAACAGCAGCTTTACCAAATGGCAAACATGAACAATGGTCTAGGGATGGCACGGCAAAACATGATTGGGCAGCAGATTGGGCCCGTCAACCAGATGCCGGCCGTCGGTATGAAGGTTGCTCGGCCTCCAATGGGTCAGGTGATGTGGCCACAAGGAACAGCACTATCACAGTCCCAGCCTCTGCAAGCTGGTATGCCAAGGAGCGGCATGCAGATGACATCTCCACAGACATCAGCAGGGCAGAGGATGCCAGGAGCCCAGCAACCTCCACGGAGCAACATCCCCCCAAATGCTCTCCAGGACCTCTTACGAACACTGAAATCACCCAGTTCTCCGCAGCAGCAGCAACAGGTGCTTAATATTTTAAAGTCCAACCCACAACTTATGGCAGCATTCATAAAACAACGAACAGCTAAGTACCAGGCTAATCAACCTGGCATGCAACCTCAACCTGGCATGCAACCTCAACCCCAGACCAGAATGCAACAAGCGGGCATGCATGCTCAAGCAAGCATGCAGAATCCACTGCAGAATCTGAACCCCATGCAGGCAGGTGCCCAGCGGCCTACCTTATCTCCACAGCAGCAAGGCTTGGGCAGCATGAATACCCAGGGTCAAACCATGAACATGATGAATCCTGGACACAACCCTAATTTGGCAACTATTAACCCACAGTACAGGGAGCTGTTGATCAGGCGCCAGCTCATACAACATCAACAACAGCAGCAGCAGCAGCAGGGCACTGGCATGGCTGGAGGAATGGCAGGTCACACCCAGTTCCAGCAACCACCAGGACCAGCTTACCCACAAACCATGCCACAGCAACGCATGCAGCAGCACATGCCCATGCAAGGTGGGCCTATGGGACAAATCACCCAGATGGGGCAGATAAACCAGCTGAGTCAGCCAGGGATGGGAGCTGACGGGACTCCAACCATCCAACAGACGCTACAGCAACGGATTCTGCAGCAGCAACAGCAGATGAAGCAGCAAATGGGCTCACCAGGCCAGCCCAACCCAATGAGCCCCCAGCAGCACATGCTCTCAGGACAGCCGCAGTCATCTCACCTTCAGAGCCAACAGATTGCCACTTCCCTCAGCAACCAGGTGCGGTCTCCACAGCCAGTACCCTCACCACGACCCCAGTCCCAGCCTCCACATTCCAGCCCATCACCAAGAATACAGCCACAACCTTCTCCCCACCATGTCTCTCCCCAGACCGGTTCCCCACACCCAGGACTAGCAGCGCCCCAGCCTAACCCCATGGATCAGGGACACTTTAGTACCCCGGAACAGAGTGCGATGCTTCCACAACTGACTAATCCTGGCATTAGTGCTATACATAGCGCCACTGGCGAATTAGGACTGGGTGCTGACACCTCCAGCCTATCGAGCTCCACTATTACATGTGACACACTAGAAAAATTTGTGGAAGAAAACTTGTAGCATTTGGGAGCAATTTTTCCTGAGACTTTTTGTACTGAAAATTTCAGCTGTCTGGGGATGATCAATCCCTAGAAGGAACTGCAACTTCCTTAGACATTGCGGGATGACTTGCTGTTAAAACACAAAGAATATATTTTTTGTTCAGACTGGTTGCACATTCTGGTTGTGTTTTGTTTTTTCTCCTTTTTTTGTTTCCTGTTTGCTTTTGTTGCTAATGACTCATTGCCTAATTTTTTTAAATGGAAAAAGAGCAAGTTCGTTATATTATTCATATTTTTTATTTTGTATTTTTCAGACTTTCAGCATTTTTGTGTTTAAAAACCAGGAAAAAAAAATCCTGAAAAATGCAACATATAATGTATACCAATAATTTTCTGACGTGTTCTGGGAAGGTTTTTCTATAGTGAAGTCTGTGCGGGCGTTTCAAGTATTAAATTTGTATAGATAGGAATAGACCATTGCACACATGTACTGGCAAATGCCAAACTTTGTCTTGCAGATGTAGAAATTGTTGCTTTGTTTCATGATAAACTGGTTTTAGTGAAACTAGGATGATCACTGATAGATTGTGCTGATTTTAATAGAAGAAATATCCTTTCCTTTCCTCCTTTATTCTCTGTGAAACTTGAAATGAGAAGAAAGCAATTATAGTGTAAATCATGCAAGTTATATAATTACTATAAATAAGGAAACAAAACTCTCAATCACTGTATAAACTGGTTAAACTCATTTCTTACTTATATACCATATTGTTAAATAAACTGTGTGCAACAGAAAACAGGTTTGTACTTATTTAAAGAGGTGTTTTTAAAAACAAAAGGGAAAAAGTGTTTAGGTCTTCCCCTGTCAAACGTCCCTTATTAAAGGTCTTGGTGAGTCTTATTAAAACTGTAAGGCTCCAAAATTCCATTTTCCAGAATTGAAAGCACTTAATTGTTAAAAGGTGTTTTAAAATGGAAACCAGTGAAGACCGAACTTTGGGATTGTGCTTTAACCACTGACTTCTGCTGATTGCCCATTCGCTAATCCCTTTCCTGTACCCTGCCCCTCACACACCAACACCTCCCTTCCTCCTGTCAGTCAGAGTACCCAGGAGAAAGGGGAGAGTAATGACCAGAGACCTGCATCCGTGATGGGAGAACTAGTGCCTACTGGCGTGCTGCCCCTTCATGCAGTTTTCAGTGAGTCGTCAGTTTTATTTTGGAGTTTTTTTTTTAAGAAAACAGAAAATTAAATTCTGGATTGCTGAAGTTTTTATCTGGTGTGTAAAGTTTTGGAAACTTGATTTCTATGCAGCCTCAATCTACTTTCACCAACTGTGTAATTTATGTATACAAGGATATAGAGTGATGGTTGCTGACAGCCCTTTACTGCCTTCGTTGGATTTGCTGAAATATTCTTGTATTCTTTGAAGGTTAATCTGAGCTGCCTGCATGCAGGTGTCGATGTATATGTTTATGAATTGCACAGAATCAATTAAGTACTCAAGGTTAAAACCTTGCGCCCTAAGACTGGGCACATCAACTGCAGACAGTTGGTGTGTGTTTGGAATTTTTTTTTGGTTTTTGCTTTAAGTATGTATTTCTGTTTTGTGTTTAATTTTATGTAGCAATGTTACTGTGTACACATAGGAGGGGTACACAGTACTTGCCTTCTGTGGGATCCTTGCAAACTTGTTTTTTTTTCTTTTAAAAAGCTACAAGATCCCCATTCATTTAGACTACAGTTAAGATCTGTCAAAATAAAATCTGCATTATTGTAACATGTATAAAGTACTGCAGCAACTGTGTATTTGTTTCTTCCTCTTCTCCCTACTGGACAGCTCAACTCCTGTAGCAGTTTTGGTTTTTGAAAAGTGGTTTGCATTCATTGATTGTTTAATGTGCATTGTTCCTCATTCCCCAGTTCCTTTACCTTAAACAATTTGCCACTGTTTCACGTTATTTTTAATTTCTCTTTTTGTGTGTCATCTATCTGTTCTCTGCAAATATTTATTTTAGGAAAAAACTGCGTGCGCTCAATTAATTTGAGCTCCACAGAAGGTATGTTTAAACCCTGACAAAGTGCAACCCCAGCAGCAGACCTGGTGTCCTGTTACACTGGAAGCTGCAACCTGATGCTGCAGACATACTGATTTCCATAGCAAAATACTGCGGATGCAGAAATCTGAAACAAAAAACAGTGCTGGAAAACTCTGCAAGTGTGCAGCATCTAGAGGGGGAGAAACTGGATTCTGTACTTTGCATAGGTGAATATGTTAAATCTGATTTTAGGTGAATGCGAGGAGACTAATGAGACAGGTTCCAGACTTGGATGCTAGTGGTTGCAGTTTTTGTCTTCCATTGATTCAGATCTCAAGGAATTTCTGTTATATTTGTTCCAAAGGATGTATGTGACTTGTCATTTAAGTCAGTTTTCCTCGAGTAATAATCTTCTGGGACCTGGATTAAGCCAGACTGATTGGATAACCTCTGTCTCAGCAGAATCCCAAATAAAATATCCTCTCAATTGTACCGTAAGATGTGCATTTATACAGCATCTCTTGTGACCTCAGGACATTGAGGTGTATACACTCTTGTAATATGGCACAGCAGAAAATCCATGGCACAGAACTGAATGCAAAGTGTAATTTGGCATCACTGATTAGAAAAGGAATAAGGAGGCCGATGTAGGACATGGCAGTCTGATACAGCTACAATGGAAAAAGCCCTTGGGTTGAAGGCATGTTGTTCAGACAGTACTTGGAACATTTCTGTGATGTCTTGGAAGCAAAACGAAATTCCCATCACTGCTACTTTTTGTTTGGTTGAGTTTACTCTGACAAAGCTGACAGTAGAATAGGAGGAGACTCCTGTGGAGCACAAACACTGACATGTGCCCATTGGGTCAAATTGCCTGTGTCTGTGCTGGAAATATGATTTAAAAGATGTTTCAACCAGTGGATGGTCCAAAAGCCAGATTTTGCATGTGCAGCCTCTGCTTGTAAATGTCTTGCCAACATGGCTGTTCATGAGAGATTCTGGACTTTGTATGTTGACTGAGAGGGAGGTAGGGAGTGAGTCAATGTTTGAAACACTCATCTGTCCTCAACTAACATCTCCCTTCCACATAGACACTAACCAAGATTTCTCAAAAGATAATGTACTTGATTTAGAAGCTTGTTTTGAGATTTTCTGTAGTCTAGCTTTGCAACTGTTACTTCACCTGCATGTCAACAGAAGTCAGCAGAAAAATGGTGGCGTGATCAACACAGTCATTTCCAAATGAACCTCCACTTCTGGATTGGGGAATGATATAAAGCTGAAACAATATTCAAGTGGTTGTTTGGAGGACGTGTAATGTTCAAATGCCTGCTCTCCCACCATTCTGACACCAGGCTGACTAATATATTCCATGCACGTTTATCAGATCAGAAAGTCTGACAGAGTTCAGATTGCTCCATGACAAGGTATGAAATTTTTATTTGGTAAAAATTATCATGAAAGTTGATGGATTGTTATAAAAAGCCAGCTAGTTTTCAAGTTCCTCCGGAACCTGCTATCTCTTAGAACCCTGCATGTGGCAGCCCAGTGCTACACATGTGGCTGACATCTAATGTCCTCAAACCAATAAGAGATGGATACTAAATAGGGTGGTTGCCAGTGTCACCAACATCCAGAAACAAATATAAACCTAATGTTTCACTGTATTGTTCAGCAAGTGTCATATACAGATAGTGTATATCATCTGTGCTGTCTTATATATTGGGCTGTGGGTTTCTATGACCTCTGGGAGGGATGTGATTACTATGGGTGTCTCATTTTTTTTGGTGATGTTTTTAATCCTCCCCATATCTCTCAAAAAAAATTCTCCAGTAGGGGAGAGTGTGAAGAGTCACAGATCTTTGTGTGCAATTTAAACTTTAAAAACTGGTCCAAGATTTCACATACTTGAGCTGTGAAACGTTGTACTGGTGAGACTTTGTAGTGGGGTGGCATGGTAGCACAGTGATTAGAACTACTGCTTAACGGCGCCAGGGACCCAGGTTCAATTCCTGGCTTGGATCACTGTCTGTGTAGAGTTTGCATGTTCTCCCCGTGTCTGCGTGGGTTTCCTCTGGGTGTTCCAGTTTCCTCCCACATTCTGAAAGACGTGCATTGACCAGGCGCCAGACTGTGGCGACTAGGGGAATTTCATAGTAACTTCATTGCAGTGTTAATGTAAGCCTTACTTGTGACACTAATAAATAAACTTTTTTGCGACCTGGCTCTCTATTGGCAAGGGACTTCAAACTTCTATGGTCTATTCAGCTTGGGTGTGCAGGTATATCAAGTGCAAACTCTTATGTGTAGACTTCGAAAAAGCTGCAGTCCCATTAATTCTATAGAAGTTCTTTATAATGGGAATCGTACCACTGTTTTAATGGACTGATCTGTAACAATTTGCTTTCAGAGTCTCTTTAATGTAGATAACAGATAGCAGGACATTTCTCGGGAACCTAATCAAAATTAGTTGTCCAGATCAAACATGGGCATGGAAACCTGCTGACAAGTTCCTGCCCTCTCCCATTCACTATTCCTCCATGTTAAACATGGCTTAAAAGAAGTACTGAGGGTAGCAAGGAAAAAATATACTCTGGGTTAGGAACTTAAATGTCCATCACCAAGAAAAGTTTGGTAGCACCACCGAATTGTCTGAGTCCTGAAGGACACATCTCCCACCTGTGACAAGTGGTGAAAGAACCTACATGAAAAAAAAGTCCACTTATCCTCATCAATCTACCTCGTACCATTGGCTTTATCACTGGCAGTATTGGTAGGACTGACCAGCACACGGTTCTTGTGGAGACAAATTCCCAACTTCAGTCTGAGGATACCTTCCATTATGCTGTGTCATACCACCACCATGCTATATAGAATAGATTCAGAAATGATCTAACAGCTTGGAACTCTTGAGATGTTGTTGGCCATCAACAGCAGCAGAATTGTATTCCAATGTGATTTATAACCTCATGGCCTTTTCCTGGCGATGGACATTTAAATCCCTCACCAGAGTACATTCTGTGCCCTTGCTACCCTCGGTGTTTCTTTGCAGCATGTTCAAAATAGAAGAATACTGATTCAGAAGGAGTGAGAGCTTGTCAGCAGGTTTCCATCCCCTTGTTTGATTTGGACAACCAATCCTGACATTCCCTACTTTATCACTATCTCAAACCTGGTTCAATCAGAAGTATAAAAAGGAGCATCGGGCATGCCAAAGAATGAGGTGCCAACCTGGTGAAGCTAGAACACGAAACTATAGATCTGCATACTGTTTCTGCTGTTTAGCTATAAACAGATCTTCGTTCCAAAACCTAAGGATCAAATTGGGGTTCTGCAATCCTGCCATTACCAGTTCGGAATAGAGGTGCACAATTAACTAATGGGAGGAAGAAGCTGCAAGAACATCCCATCCTAAATAATAGTAAAACCCAAATGTGAGTGCAAAGGACAAGGGTATAAAAGGTTTGCAACCAAGTGTTGAGTGGATGGCCCATGTTACCTTCCTCCTGAGGTCCCATGATCACAGATGACAATTTGATTCATCATATGATATCAGGAAACAGCCAAGTACACTGGATGTAGCAAAAGCAGTAAGAAGTTTAACAACACCAGGTTAAAGTTCAACAGATTTATTTGGTAGCAAAAGCCACACAAGCTTTCGGAGCTGCAAGCCCCTTCTTCAGGTGAGTGGGAATTCTGTTCCCACTCACCAGCAAAAGCAACAGGCTGTGGGTAACATTCTGGCTGTAGTACTGAAGATCTGTACTCCAAAATGAGCCACATCCCGAGCTATGCTGTCCCAGTACAGTTACAACATTGACATCTACCTGACAATGTGGAAAAGTGCCCAGTTATGTCCTGCTCATGAAAAGTAGGGCAAATCCAAACCAACCAATAACCACTTCATCAATTGACTTAATTATCTACGAAGTGATAGAAGCTGGCATCAACACTATTAACAAGCAGCACCTACTCAACAACCTGCTCATTGCTTGGTTTGGGTTCCGCCAATACCATGTGGCTTCACACCTCTTTACAACCTTATCCAAAGATGGGCGAAAATGCATTCAAGAGAGGAGATAAAAAATGACTTCCCTTATACCAATAGAACATTTGATCAAGTGTTTGCATCAAGCAGCCTGAGCAAAATAGAAATGAATGGAAATTAGGAAGGAAACTATCCACAGTCGATGTCCTACATAGTACAAAAGGAAGATGTGGTGTTGGAGGCCAAACATCTCAGCACCAGGATATCACGGCAAGGGTTCCACAGGGTAGTGACCTTGGCCCAACCATCTTCAGCTGCTTCATAAATGGCCTTGTCTCCATCATAAGTTCAATAGTGGGGATGTTCACAGATGAGTTGCAAATGATACTGATCACTGTGTAATTCTCAAATACTGAAGCAGTCCATGCCCGCATTCAAGCTTGGACAGATGTGTGACATGAATGTTCCTAACCACTTAGTTGCCAGGCAATGTCTACGTCCAACATGTTATTCATCTGCCTAGTAACAGCAGGGACAAGAATTTAACAAAGAATGGTAGGAATAAGGAATGCCCAAATTTAACAAGGAATGCCCAACCTAACGACGGCAGTAGCCAGCATTCAAAGGGGATGATGTGATGTGACCTTTCCCAGTAATGAGATTAGCAGACAGAATCAGGTGTAGATTGCTATCATCAGGAAACAGTTTATTTAGATGACTTAAGATATCAGATGCTAATTTCAAGAGTCACAAAAAGTAAGAGATGCAGACAGCCCAGATATACAGAAGAACCAGGGTATAATTGCCAGCACCTGCAGAAACAGGCAGGCTAGTTTAACATCTAACAGCCAAGAAGGCATTGTAATATCCAACAGCTCGAGAGGCCCGTTTTACAGCTCAGAGTTGAGAGGCCATTTTGACATTTAAGAAGTCTTAGAAGCAAGATAGTGCAGGAACCTTTGCAAAAGCAGTTTAAATATCTTCACTGGACCAGGAAAAGACATTTCCCAGACTCGATCATCTGCCTTGTATTGTATATAAGCTGGATTTGACCTAGGTTTATTTAGTTTGGATGTTGTTTGGGAATGGAAAAGTCTTAAGGACTTCAGGGATCGCAGCTATATATATATATATGTATATACATACTTTTGGAACAAAGGGTAATTTCTATATAAACTGGGTGTGTTTAGTTCATATATTTAATTGTCTTAAGAATGTTACAGTCCTAGTCTTGTGTATTTGACTTTCGATAAATAAATAGTCTTTAGTAATTGCTACACAATGACTGAGCTGGTTGTTCTCACTGAGGATTGCACGTGACTCCTCGCACCATTCTAAACAAATCTATACACCACCATGTTTCTGAATGGAGGGCTGTGACAAGTGGCGTTCCTCCGGGATCAGTGCTCGGACCTTTGCTGTTCGTAATATATATATAAATGATTTGGAGGAAAATGTAACTGGTTTGATTAGTAAGTTTGCGGACAACACAAAGGTTGGTGGATTTGTGGATAGCGATGAGAACCATCAGAGGATACAGCAGGAGGTTGGAGGCTTGGGCGGAGAGATGGCAGATGGAATTTAATCTGGACAAATGTTAAGTAATGCATTTTGGAAGGTCTAATAAAGATAGGAAATATACAGTGAATGGTAGAACCCTTAAGAGTATTGATAGGCAAAGGGATCTGGGTGTACAGGTACACAGGTCACTGAAAATGGCAACGCAGGTGGAGAAGGTAGTCAAGAAGGCATATGGCATGCTTGCCTTCATCGGCTGGGGCATTATGTTTAAAAATTGGCAAGTCATGTTGCAGCTTTATAGAACCTTAGGTCGCACTTGGAACATAGTGTTCAATTCTGGTCGCCACACTACCAGAAGGATGTGGAGACTTTGGAGAGGGTACAGAAAAGATTTACCAGGATGTTGCCTGGCATGGAGGGCATTTAGCTATGAGAGGTTGGAGAAACTTGATTCGTTCTCACTGGAATGACGGAGGTTGAGAGTGCAGAAAAGATTTACTAGGATGCTACCCGGACTTGATGGTTTGAGTTATAAGGAGAGGCTGGATAGACTGGGACTTTTTTCTCTGGAGCGTAGAAGGCTGAGGCGTGATATTATAGAGGTCTATAAAATAATGAGGGGCACAGATCAGCTTGATAGTTAATATCTTTTCCCAAAAGTAGGGGAGTCTAAAACTAGAGGGCATAGGTTTAAGGTGAGAGGGGAGAGATACAAAAGTGTCCAGAGGGGCACTTTTTTCACAGAGGGTGGTGAGTGTCTGGAACAAGCTGCCAGAGGTAGTAGTAGAGGCGGGAACAATTTTGTCTTTTAAAAAGCATTTAAACAGTTACATGGGTAAGGTGGGTATAGAGGGATATGGGCCAAATGCGGGCAATTGGGATTAGCTTAGGGGGTTAGCTTAGGGGTTAGCTTAGGGGGTTATGCAACAACCTACCATGCGGTACCTTGTCAAAGGCTTTGTTGAAGTCCATGTAGACAACATCAACTGCATTGCCCTTATCTATCTTCTTGGTTACCCCCTTCAAAAAATTCAATCAAATTTGAGATATGATTTTCCACTCACAAAGCCATGCTGACCGTCCCTAATCAGTCCTTGCCCCTCTCAATGCCTGTGGATCCTGTGTCTCAGAATCTTATTAAAATGTTTCAGAATCTTGAACACCTTTATTAGGTCACCCCTCCACCATGTTTCAAGGGAAAAGGGAGTCAGCCTATGGATCCTTTCCTAATATATACCTCATATATTTCTGGTTATCATCCTTGTAAATCTTTGCAGTGCCTCTATATCCTTATCACAAATGGCGACCAGAACTGCATGGAGTACTTTTCCAAGCTTCCATACAGGTTTAGTATGCCTGTCGTTTCCACCAAAATGTACTACATCATGTTGCTGTTTGTGGGAGATTTCTATGAGTAAAGTTGTTGCAGCATTTAGTACATTATAACTGATTACAGTTCAGAAATACTCCTGGTGCCTGACTGGCCTTAATTCTCCACCAGTTGGAAATGGAATATGTTCTTTATTACCTCATTGGATGATCTTAATTGTCACTCAAAAGCCAACATTTTTATAATAAACCAATGTCTTCAAAGAAAATGAAAATAAAGGAATAAGGGTTTTCTCATTAGTTACTGCAATGATTGGGCATTGGTCTTTACTTCCTGGAGGTTTTACAAATCTGAAAGCCATAATCTTGAATGTATGAACTCCCAAAGCCAACAGATCATCTCCAAAGAGGCCAGAGAATTGTTTCTTCTCTGGAACAAACAATCACAGAACTGTGATTCAGATGATGAAGCTGTTGGTGGATTGATATGAAACTGAGACGCCATCTCCCTGGCCCTGCACTCAACCTTGGAATACCTAGATAACACCTATGTCAGACTCTTTTTATTGACTACAGCTCAGCCTTCAACACCATTATCCCTACGAAACTCATCTCCAAACTCCGTGGCCTGGGCCTCGGCTCCTCCCTCTGCGACTGGATCCTGAACTTCCTAACCCACAGAACACAATCAGTAAGGATAGGCAACAACACCACTTCCACAATCGTCCTCAACACCGATGCCCCACAAGGCTGTGTTCTCAGCCCGCTACTATACTCCTTGTACACCTGTGACTGGGTGGCCAAATTCCCCTCCAACTTGATTTTCAAGTTTGCTGATGACACCACCGTAGTGGGTCGGATCTCGAACAATGACGAGACAGAGTACAGGAATGAGATAGAGAATCTGGTGAACTGGTGCGGCGACAATAATTACTCCCTCAATGTCAACAAAACGAAGGAGATCATCAACTTCAGGAACATGCCCCTGTCTACCTCAACGGGGACGAAGTAGAAAGGTTCGAGTGCTTCACGTTTTTAGATGTTCAGATCACCAACAACCTATCCTGTTGCCGACACTATAGTTAAGAAAGCCCACCAACGCCTCTACTTTCTCAGAAGACTAAGGAAATTTGGCATGTCAGCTACAACTCTCACCAACGTCTACAGATGCACCATAGAAAGCATTCTTTCTGGTTGTATCATGGCTCCTGCTCTGTCCAAGACCGCAAGGAACTACAAAAGATCGTGAATGTAGCCCAATCCATCATGTAAACCAGTTTCCCATCCATTGACTCTGTCTACACTTACCGCTGCTTCGGCAAAGCAGCCAGCATAATTAAGGACCCAACGCACCCCAGATATTCTCTCCTCTTCCACTTTCTGTGGGGAAAACGATACAAAAGTCTGAGGTTACGTACCAACTGACTCAAGAACAGCTTCTTCCCTGCTGCCATCAGACTTTTGAATGGACCTACCTTGCATTAAGTTGATCTTTCCCTACACCCTAGCTATGACTGTAACACTACATTCTGCACTCTCTCGTTTCCTTCTCTTTGAACGGTATACTTTATCTGTGTGGCGCGCAAGAAACAATACTTTTCACTATGTAAATACATGTGACAATAAATCAAATCAAATCCCAGGCCTTGGCGTGCAAGAACATTCCTTACAATTGAATCACAGAATCCAGGAGAGTGGGGTGAGGATAAAGTGTTGACATGGGCTCTGAAACTTTAAACTCAGTCTTACTCGCAAACAATTGGACCTAAGCTAGCTTGAGATACCAGTTGGATTTGGTATGTGGTAAGGTTTTAAGTGAGCTGAAGATTGCAGACCAGCCATGAGTCTTGCATTGTCAGAGATCTGTCTTTCAGATGGGACGTTGAACTGAAGCCCCATCTGCCCTCAGGTGATTAATTATCCAATGATAATATGAATCTGTCACAGGCAACATTCCTCTCAAACAAGATCAACAAAAATTGATGACCCATTTATTCAAGTTGATGCTTTTTGGGGGTTCTTGCCATTAGCAAAATAGCTCAAACTTTTCAATACAAAATAAATGGCCCAACCAACATTTATCCCTCACCCAACATCATTAGATCAGTTCATTCTGTTTCTTTCATGGGAGGTGAGTTAAAGTGTTGATGTGAAGATGCCGGCGTTGGACTGGGGTAAATACAGTAAGAGGTTTAACACCAGGTTAAAGTCCAACAGGTTTATTTGGTAGCAAAAGCGTGGCTTTTGCTACCAAATACTTTTGCTTTTGCTACCAAATAAACCTGTTGGACTTTAACCTGGTGTTGTTGAACTTCTTAAGGTGAGTTAAAGCCAGCATTTATTGCCCAACTCTAATTTCCCTGAGAAGGCAGTGGTTAGCTGCCTCCTTGAGTTGCTGTAGTCCATTTGGTGTAGGTATGTTCACTGTGCTGTTAGGAAGGGATTTCCAGGATTTTGACCCAGCAGTGAAGGAACAGCAATATAGTTCCAAGCAAGAATGGTTTGAGACTTGGAGGGAGTGCAGGTGATGGTATTGTTCTCATGTGTCATAGTCATTGAGTCATAGTTGATGGGCACAGAAAAGGCCCATCGCATCTGCGCTGGTCAAAAACAACCACCTAACTATTCTAATCCCAATTTCCTGCACTTGGCCCATAAATTTGTATGCCTTGGCATTGCAAGTGCATATCTAAATGCTTCTTAAATGTTATGAGGGTCTCTGCCTCCAAGTGGCGAATTCCAGACTCCCACCACCCTCTGGATGAAAAGGTTTTTACTCACATCCTCTCTAAACTTCCTGCTCCTTTTCTTAAATCTATGCCCCCTGGTCATTGATCCCACCACCAAGGAGAAATGTTTCTTCCTGTCTATCAAAGCCCCTTATAATTTTATACATCTCAATCATGTCCTCCCTCTGTCTCCTCTGCTCCAATGGAAACAACCCCAGTCTAGGTGGTAGGGTTTGCACATTTGGAAGGTGCTGCCGAAGGAGGCTTAATCAGTTGCTGTAATGCATCTTGTAGATGGTTCACTGCTGCTGCGGTGCATCAGTAGTAGGAGTGAATGTTTGAGGTGGTGCATGGAATGGGGTGCCAAACAAGCAGCTGCTTTATACTCAATGGGTTGAACTTCTTGAATATTGTTGCAGCTGCATTCATCCAAGTAAATGGGAAGTGTTCCAAACGACTTGTGTTTGTAGAGAGATGCATGTTGGTCATCTCATTGGTGTTCATGAGATTTTGCTGTGCACAAATTGACTTCAGTGTTTTCTAGATTAAACATTGATTAACTGCACTTCAAAAGTACTTCATTAGCTGTAAAGTGCTTTGGGTTATCCTGAGGTTGTCAAGGGAGCTATGTACATAAAAGTCAGAGTCATAGAGTTTACAGCATGGAAACAGGCCCTTCGGCCCAACTTGTCCATGCTGCCCTTTTTTCAAACCCTTAAGCTAGTCCCAATTGCCCGCATTTGGTCCATATCCCTCTATACCCATCTTACCCATGTAACTGTCTAAACGCTTTTTAAAAGACAAAATTTTACCCGCCTCTACTACTACCTCTGGCAGCTTGTTCCAGACACACATCACCCTCTGTGAAAAAATCGGCCTTCTGGACACTTTTTTGTATCTCTCCCCTCTCACCTTAAACCTATGCCTTCTAGTTTTAGACTCCCCTACCTCTGGGAAAGGATGTTGACTATCGAGCTGATCTATGCCCCTCGTTATTTCATAGCCCTCTATAAGATCACCCCTAAGTCTTCTACGCTCCAGGGGAAAAAGTCCCAGTCTATCCAGCCTCTCCTTGTAATTCAAACCATCAAGTCCCGGTAGCATCCTAGTAAATCTTTTCTGCACTCTTTCTAGTTTAATAATATCCTTTCTATAATAGGGTGACCAGAACTGTACACAGTATTCCAAGTGTGGCCTTACCAATGTCTTGTACAACTTCAACAAGACATCCCAACTCATGTATTCAATGTTCTGACCAATGAACCCAAGCATGCCGAATGCCTTCTTCACCACTCTGTCCACCTGTGACTCCACTTTTTCAAGGAGCTATGAACCTGTACCCGTAGATCTTTGTTCTGTAACTCTCCCCAACACCCTCCCATTAACTGAGTAAGTCCTGACCTGGTTCAATCTACCAAAGTGCATCACCTCGCATTTATCTAAATTAAACTCCATCTGCCATTCGTCAGCCCACTGGCCCAATTGATCAAGATTCTGTTGCAATCCTAGATAACCTTCACTGTCCACTATGCCCCCAATCTTGGTGTCATCTGCAAACTTACTAACCATGCCTAAAATGAATTTAATAAGTGTAATTTTAAGTTTGAGGTGGGATAGAAACAAATGATTATTAGTTGTTTAAAGAAGTCCAACGATTGTTGACTGTGAACAAGCTTAACATGCCAAGTTACTGTTTTTCTTAACCTTTGCTTCTGTTTTTGTAAAATCGAGTAGTTTGGTCAAATCTCCCTGAATTCGCCTTTTAAGAGTATTTTAAGTTTTCCCATTAAAACAATAGAAAGAGGATTTGTAGTTTGGTGACCTCTCAGATTTATTGTGAGCAACAAACAACTCATCTCAAAGACAGTTTGTTTTTCCTTTAGGTGAATTGAACCTTGAATAAATGTTTCTGAAATTAAAACTATTGGAAATAAAAGACGGTTAATTTATAAAATGCAGGGCCCACTGATCAGATTGAGTAAAGTTTTCTTCTGGGTGAGAATGAGGAAGATGATTTTATTTTTTATTTTTCTCTCTGCTTTCCATTTGCAATCAGGCACTCGGAGAGGCAGCCGGGCCCGCGTCCTGGCCCGGGGAGGACCCTGCCCCTGTGATGTCACAGGCGCGACAGTCATGGCGCTGATCGGTGGAGCTCGAGCCCTGTCCGCCCTGCGGCCGCTGCCTCGAGCCCGGGCCTGGGCCTCCTGCTCACCCCGGACCCGGGCCTGGGCCTCGACCTCCTGTTCACCCCGGACCCAGGCCCCCGGCCGGGGGTTGGGCAACCGTGCAGCACCGGGTGAGAGGCCATGGGCAGGCATGGAGAGGGAGAGAGGAATGGGCTTCGATAACGTTGATTATTCATCAGTACAATTGTGTATTTGTATTGATTGGGTTTTGAGGGGGATGGGGCGGGTGGTCAGTGCGGCAGCTTCACCGAACCAGGAACCTTGAGCTGAAAGCAGGTTACTGCGGGTGCTGGAATCTGAAACAGAAAATGCTAGAAAATCTCAACAGGTCTGACAGCAACTGTGGAGAGAGAATAGAGCCAACGTTTCGATTCTGAATGATCCAGCGTTGGCTCTATTCTCTCTCCGCTGATGCTGTCAGACCTGTTGAGATTTTCCAACATTTTCTGTTTTTGTGACCTTGAGGAGCTGAGTGGCCAGATTGATTGGGGAGAGGAGGAAAAACCAGAGTTAGAATTTGTTCCCACTGTAACAGAAGAATGTAGTAGAGATTTCTCCAAATAGTAATTCTCTTTTTGTTTGCTGACATCTTATCCCTGTTCATCTTTTACAGAGAGAGAAACATCCAGGCCTCGTTGTTCCCTATTTTTGAATCACCATCAGTTCCATATCGCCACCACAAGTTCTCTCTCTTGGCGCCCTTACAGCACACAGACAGCACAGAGTCAGGAGGAAGAGTCATTACATAACATCATCGCTGACTCTGAGAATGTGGAAGGTAGGTGAGAGTTACAGGATATACCAGCTTGTCTTCTGTGGCTTATGCAGCAGAAGAGGAGGCCCAATGGCCCATTGTGCTTTTGCAGATTCTTTGGTTGGTTGAGCTATCCAATTAACCGCACTCTGCTTCTTTGTCTTTAAAGCCTTGTAAATGTTTTCTTTTCAAATTTTATTCAAGAAATCTGTCTCATTCGTTCGTCAATGACCTTCATTCCATCATAAGGTCGGAAGTGAGAATGACCTTCCTTCCATTATAAGGTCGGAAGTGGGGATGTTCACTGATGATTGCACAATGTTCAGCACCATTTGCTGAAACGCTGTGTGCCAATAGGCAGCAAGACCTGGACAACATTCAGCCTCGATTTGATAAGTGTTAAGCAACACTTGCACTGCACAGCGCCAGGCAATGACTGTCTCCAACGAGAGAGACCCAGTGACTATCGCCCCTTGACATTCAATACAATCACCAACACAGAATCCCTCAACAACATCCTGAGGTTTACCATTGACCAGAAACTGAACTGGACCAGCCATATAAATATTGTGGCTATAAGAGTAGGTCAGAGGCTGGGATTTTGTATCTCACTGCCTGATTCCACAGAACCATCTATAAGGCACTCTCCATTTGCCTGAGTGAATGTGGCACCAACAACATTCAAGAAGCTTGGCACCATCCAGGATAAAGCAGCCTGCTTGATTGGCACCCCATCCACTACCTTCAGTATTCACTCATTCCGCCACCAACACACTGACATCAGTGTGTACCGTATACAGGAGGCACTGCAACAACTCACCAAGGCTCCTTCAACATCACCTTCCAAACCCACCACCACCTAAAAGGAGACATGTGGGAGCGACACCACCTACAAGTTCCCACCAAGCCACACACCATCCAGACTTGGAAATATATTACTGTTCCTTTACTGTCACGGAGTCAGTATCCTGGAGGTCCCTCACACGAGCTCTATGGGTGTACTTCCACCACGACCTTTGGGGCAATTCGGGATAGGCTGGCTCGGGATAGTGACACCCACATCCCATGATAGAGGAAAAAAATCCCATTTGAAAGTTACTATTGATTTGTGACACATTCCAGATCATCGTTTACTATATTTAAAATTCTCTTTGTTTCCCCTGGCCCGGTTCCTTTTTTCAATTATTTAAAATCTGTGACCGCCTGTTACTGATCAGCCTCACAGTAACAGCAGTTTCTCCTTATTTACTCCATCAAAATCTCTCATAATTTTGGACATCTCTATTAAATCTTCCTCTAACCTTCTCTGCTGGAAGTAGAACAAATCCAACTTCTCCAGTCTCTCCATCTGTGATTAATATCCATTTGCTCTTCGATTTTTCTTAAATTTTTGTTTTTGGGCAGGATCTTTTTCCAAGTATGAGTTTCAAGCAGAGACGAAGAAGCTTCTGGATATTGTTGCCCGGTCCTTGTACTCTGAGAAGGAGGTAAGAAATGAAAAATCACCCTTGTTTCCTAAGGTTTAGTTTTTAAAAAAAAACAATCAGTAACAAACCGTGCCTCGCAGATTTTATTGATGTAATTTCAGATTGTCTCTGGTCTCAGGCCTGTTGTAGGTTTTAGTGCTTTGCCTCAATGTAAATGTTTTTTAAAATCTGATTACTTGCTCCTCAACTTAGGTATTTATTCGTGAGCTGATATCCAATGGAAGTGATGCCCTTGAAAAGCTCCGTCACAAATTTGTGAGCGATGCTCAGGACCAGAAGCCTCTGGAAATTCACTTGCAGAGTGATGCAGAGAAGGGAAGCCTCACCATCCAGGTAAGGACACTCACTGCTTTCTCTCGTGCTTTTGTTTGAGACGTGCATCTGAAGCACAACTTTCAACTCTAGGCACCCAACCTTGGAAAATACTGTGGATTCTGGAAATCTGAAATAAAAGCAGAAAATGCTGGGAATGTTCAGTAGGTTTGGCAGCATCCGTGGAGAAAGGAACAGAGTTAACCTTTCAGGTCAATGGCCTTTCAGTACTGACGGCTAGTTCTAATGAAATGTGAACGACCTGAAATATTAACTGCTTTTCTCTCTCTCTACAGATGCTGGCAGTCCTGCTGAGTATTTCCAACATTTTCTGTTCTTATTATTGAAGGAGATATTGGCCTTGGAGGAGAAATAATGCTGATTCACCAAAATTTTAAGAGGGCTAAAAGAGTTAAACTGTCAAGACACATTGTATAAACTTGGTTTGTATTCCCTTCTATTTAGAAGGTTAAGGAGTGATCTAATGGAGGTATTTTAAAATGTTAAAATGATCGGGTAGTGTTGAAATGGAGAAACTGTTCCCTGTGATGAGGAAGGGAATTCAGCACTCCGGCTTTGCTCAGAGATTCTACACAACGTGGTTCCTAATGCAGAGTAATACTGAAACAAGCAGTTCTGACCCCAGGTCTTTGGTTTTAAGTGTTCTTAATGCATCTCCTCCACAGGATACTGGTGTAGGAATGACCAGGGAAGAACTTATTGAGAATTTGGGAACCATCGCACGTTCCGGATCCAAGGTTGGAAAATTCTAGAATTGGTTCATTTTCCTTTCTCTTTGATGTACCGTGGCCCCTCTCCTTCCTCCTGCATCCCCCTCTCTCCGGATTATTCTGGCTGACCCCTGCAACTATACCCAACCTGTCACTCACAAGCCTGCCAGACTGTATTTGCTTTTCAGTATTGTGAGCTTCACTCTCTATCCTGATCTTGCCTTTCCGTAACCACCTGGGTCACAGGATGTTAAGGACAGATTAGCCCCTCTCCCTGCACAGGGCAGAGCTTAGTAATTGAGCCTGAGGCCTCTCTGGTGGTGACTGAGCTTTCGACTGTCATGTTGTAGCTTCTGTGTCGTTAACCACTGAATGACAGGTAGACATGAACACTTTCTCAAGGTCTGGCTTATCATGACGTGAATGTGGATCTATGGGAATATTAACTTTAACCCTTGCTGTGTTGCTGGGCAATCCAGGGAGGTAACATCCGAAATTAAGGACAAATAAGATCCCATGAGGTCAGGATGTAAATTGTTATTGGCTGGAGTTGGTGACGGGGATGATTACTGACTGATTTATATTAATATTTACTGGATTATGCCCACCGGAAAGGTGGGAAACAAGATTCTGAGAAATGTATAATTGGCCTTACGGGGGCGTTGTATTTTTAGAGCGGTATTGGGTTTGCCAGAGCCTCCTGGTGGGGTGATGAACCATCTAATATTCTCCCATTTGCTCGATTGGTCAATAAAAGACAGGTCTTGAGACAGGACATTTGTTTCATGAGTTTCTGTGTTCAGCTTAAGTTTTAGCAATTCGCAGTCTCTCAGAAAAACCCCCAAAAGCGTTTGATTAATTTTCCTTTCTCTGTGTTACTATTGTAACACAGTCTGGCAGGCTTGTGAGTTCCTCCAATTGTGCTTCTTTCCACTGGAATTGAATTTATTCCGTACCATGTTTTGTGTTATTAATTTGAAAACTGCAGCAAGGACATGTTTTGTTTATGCGGCATGTTGTTACGATCTGGCATGTGCGATTCAACAATAACATTCAACAGTAAATTAGATATTTACTTAAAAACAGAGCATTAGGTAGTGTATGGGGAAAGAATGGGGAGTAGGGCTAATGAAGTAAGCTCTTTCAAACAGCCTGCACAAGCACAATGAGCCAAGTGTGATTGTTCTGCTTGTCTGTTTAATCCAAGGTACAAAGCTCTGAATGTATTTGCTTGATTTCCTCCTTTGCCTTTTAAATGGAAGATTCTGTTTCCTTTCTTGTTGTTAGGCTTTTCTGGAGGCTTTGCAGAGCCAAGCAGAGGCTGGCACTGGGATCATTGGGCAGTTTGGGGTTGGATTCTACTCCGTGTTCATGGTGGCTGATAAAGTGGAGGTGTATACCCAGGCAACGGAGAGTGGCAGCACAGCGTATAAATGGACTTCTGACGGGTGAGGAGACTGCACTCATGCACCTCCACAGTTTGTACAATGGGGCCATCTCCAGCCGGGGAAGAAGCTGGCGAGTTGGGGGAACAAATACTATTCATTCGTTCACAGGGTAAGAGCGTTGCTGACAAACTTATTCCCCATTCCGAATTGTCCTTGAGGAGGTGGTGGTAAGCTGCCGCCTTGAATTGTTGGAGTCAGTGTGGTATAGGTACATCCACAGTGCTGTTGGAGAGGGAGTTCTAGGATTTGGATTCTGATCTTTAAGGGAACATTAGTGACGATTGTCTGTTAAGGGGGTCCAGCGCTTGGTCTCGTAGTGGTGGGGGGTTGCAGAGGGCATGTAGAAGTCTGAGGGGAGATTCAGGACAGTGAACCAAGTACCAAAGGAGGGCCCTCTGAAGAACTGTGGGAGGGGGGTTGTAAGGAGAATGTGGTTGAGGGTCTTGAGGGGAGTTGTTGAGACGTTGATAATGTTGTTGACTGTCGAACATGTGCCTCCAGCTCTGGGACGTATGAAATTGCTGAAGCCACTGGAGTGAGGCCAGGAACCAAGATCGTCATCCAACTGAAGGAAGATTGCAAGGAGTTTGCAAGTGAAGATCGGGTTCGAGGTAAGAAGTGAAATAATACCTCAACAGGTAAACATGCTGCTGTCTGCAGAGCCAGACCTGGTGTCGTTCCTCCCAATTTTTTCTTCCTGTTGCTCAAGCGGAAAGTCACATGGGCAATTAGCATATACGGCTGTTCTTTGCGTATATTTAGATCAAGCTCATTAGACTGTAAGAGGTGATCTCAAAGGATTTCAGAATGATGAGAGGTTTTGCGGTGAGTGGGTCACTAACCAGGGGTCGCTGGTTTAGTCATTGCCAGAGGACCTCGAGTTGTCAGAATTTGAAAGGGGAGTTGGACAGGTACACGAGGGTGACAAACCTACAGGATTACAGATAAAAAGGAGAAGTGTTAGACTGAACAGGACAACTCTTTCAAAGAGCCAGCAGATCGTAAAGGGCCAAATGGCCTCCTGTGCTCTAAGTTTCTGATATTCCGTCATGCGGCTATTGCAGTCAAGTGTGATACTATCACTGGCCAACACCTGGCTGGATGGAGTAACCAGGGAACTCATGATGGACTTGTGATCACAGGGGCAGGGCAATGGTAGAGAGTTCTTGCCTGCTGTCTGTCTGTGTTCAAACTGGCCAACCGGTTTAACTCTGTATTCGGTTTGTGTTCCAGAGGTGGTGAACAAATACAGCAACTTTGTCAGTTTCCCGATCTACTTGAATGGGCGGCGATTGAACACCCTCCAGGTGAGTAAGTGACGGGGAATCTCCACCCCATTGGAACAGAAAGCTGACTGCGAGTTTTGTGAAGCAGACAGATGAGAGAATATTGGATGCTGGTGGCTCAGTTTCAGGTGGGAGTAACACTGAGGCTGAAATCATTAACTCCAGTAGAAATGGGTAAGAGATTGGCTGGTGAGTTGGTGTCAGTGAGTAATTCATGTGGTTAATTTGAGGGTGCAGTGTGTGGAATTTATTACTGGAGGGTCAACCTGACTGACAGATTTACTTGGTGAACTGATTAAAGGGAAAGTTCCTATTTATTCAGGCTCTGTGGATGATGGATCCTAAGGAGATCAGCGAGTGGCAGCATGAGGAATTTTACCGTTATGTCGCAAAGGCTTACGACAAACCACGATACATCCTTCATTATCGCACCGATGCCCCACTGAACATTCGCAGCATCTTCTATGTGCCAGACATGGTGAGTATTGTTGGTCAGAGTAAAGACAACTCAACTGGACAGTAATTCCCTCCTGTAGCAAGGACCTATCGCAGTCTCTCCCTGGAGAGGGAGCATGCGGTGTCCACGGGCACTGCAGGGGTTGGGGTGCGTTATCGACCCTGATAATCACATTTTAATTTGATATTTTTAAGTTTCCTTTGTACTTTGCTTTCTGTTTGGGCTGTTCCCCCTCCTTTTTGGGGAGCTGCCCCTTTTACTTTGTCCTGACTTAATCTGAGTTTGTTTATTTGGTTTGACCTAAAAAGAGGGCAACCATTCGTTGCTGTTACAGAGCTGGTTAGCCAAGAAAGGCTTCTGTTATTATAGAAGTATTTATCAACTAACTTCGCACTTTCTGAAATGTCAGTTTCTGAAGTGTAATCTCTGTTGTAATGTAGGGCACACAGCAGCCATTTGCACAAGCTCTCACATAGCAGTGCAGTAATGACCAGATAATTAATGATGGTTGTTGAGGACAAATATTTCCTAGGACACCAGGGAGAATACCTCCTGATCTTCCAGTGATGCCTGGGGAGTTTGTGCCTCTGACAGTGCAGCCTTCCGTTTGTAGTGCACTGGGATATCAGTCTGGTTAATGGGCGATTTTCTGGAAAAGGTAACTTAGAATGATAATCGCGGTAGATTTCTGCTACACCAAATAAACTGGGATGAAGAAGTCAGGCCAGGATGTCCAGGGTAAGCCGTGGAAGGGGAGGTTGGGGTGGAAAGGTATCTGGTGAAAGTGAGGGCAGATGCGCTGTCTGAAGTCGGGTAGGGATTAGCAGAGTTGGAGGGAGCTGAGGACAGTGTGTGGAGTTGGGAGATCCATCCCAGGCCCCTCACCGGGGATTGTGCCCAGGCGGGGCCAATGTTCAGCGTCTGGGAGTTGGCAGAGAGTGGTACCCAGGGTCAGGCAGGGTAGGGGTCGGGGGTGTTGTTCAATGCCTTGGGCCAGGCAGTGGGGGGGGGAGGGGGTGGGGGGCGCCGCAGGTGCAGTGTCTGGGGGTTGGGACATCAGTCAGTGTGAATCTTTTACTCTGGGATTTTGTTTTTCTTCCCTTGGCTCCGTAGAAGCCGAGTATGTTTGATGTGAGCAGAGAGATGGGGTCCAGTGTGGCGTTGTACAGCCGGAAAGTGTTGATTCAAACTAAAGCCAGCGACATCCTCCCCAAGTGGCTCCGGTTTCTGCGCGGTGAGTTTCCAGAATCTGATCTCTTGTCGGCCTCTTACCAGAGTCTGAATTTCAGCTGCTGTTTACTAATGTATCAGTATATTTTCAACTCCATCTTCACCCTTCCTCCCTTTGTCGCCTGAATACTCATCCTCCAGAATACCTCAGGTCTTCATATGTCTGTTTTGGAGAGTAAGTGTTGGCAGTTACTGAGCCAGAAGAAGCATGGATTCCATTAACATGTATAAACTTTGGGTCACCAGAGGCTATTCTCCATCGCAGGATTTACTCTGGGGTTTTACCCAGTCTTGGGGAGTCCCTCACTGGGGCTTTACCCGGTCTTCATTTGGGGGGGGGGGGGGGGGAATAGAGGTCAAGGGGTGGCCTCACTGGGGTTTACCCAATTCCAGGACCCTGAATACCAACAGAGAATTTTAGTTGATCTCAGCAGTGTCACAGCTGCGGATGATTTTCCACCCACCAGGTTTCTCCCCTCTCCTTGTTTAATCCTGTCGATAATCCTGGTGCAGCCAGTGGTCTAAAACCAGAAAATGAACATTCCAGAACATTTTATTGTGACTATAAGAAGCGTAAACCCGCACAGGCTATGGGTTCCAACTGCAGGGATTAACTTTGACTGCACTCAGTGTTATCAGATGGTCAGTAATGCTAAAGGTGTTTTCCACAACACTTCCTCTGCTTTTCTGCTTGTTGCAGGTGTTGTTGACAGCGAGGATATCCCACTGAACCTCAGCCGAGAGTTACTACAGGAAAGTGTGCTCATCAGGTATGCGTGCTGAGTGACTCCATTCGATTCCAACCACTAACTCACTCCCTGCTATCTGTTATTCTGCATATAAATCAACTCCTCCAAATCTCTCAGATTCCAAACCGTCACTTGATGCCAGGTATCTGTTCAAATAATAATCCACCTAAATCCCTCAATTAGATTTCAGGATGTAACTCTCTCCAGCATATCTGTTATGCCACAAACAAACCCCTCAACTTCTCAATTGCATTCCAGCCTGTAACTTTGAATTTGTTTACAGGATGAGTGTCGCTGGCTAGGCCTAACCCTAGTAGCTCTTGACAAGGTGGTGGCGACCTGCTTTCTTGAACCACTGCAGTCCATATATGTGTACACTCCCGGTGCTGTTCAGGGAGTTTCCGGATTTTGACCCAGCGATAGTGAAAGAACGGCCATATGGTTCCAAGTCAGTGTAGCTTGGAGGGGCTGGTGATGTTCCCAAGCTCTTGTTCTTCTAGATGGGGGTGGTTGTGGGTTTGGATGGTGCTGTCTAAGGAGCCTTGGTGGGTTCCTGCAGTGCACCTTGTAGATGGTACACTGCTGTTACTGTTCGTCAGTAGTGGAGGGAGTGAATGGGCTTTGGATCACATGGGCTGAAGGGATTAATTCCAGGGTATTGATTGTTCCGTGTATAAACCTGTGAATCATTTAAGTGGATTCCAGCCTATAACTCACGCCATGGTAACTTTTATTCTGTAAACCATATATACTTGTGTAAAAGTAGAATTTTTCTGACCAGTGTTTTAGGCCAAATGTCACAAGGTCTGCTTTTACAGGGGTAATGTTTTTGAGGGGCTGATTTGATTTGAGCTCCCGTGAAATCTAAAAAAAAAGACAACTGCGATGAAACAAAGTAAAAACAAACAACACTAAAGAGTTTGTTAATAATCACATTTATTCATTCTCTAATGTTATGAACAATATACATTTCATAGAACATAGAACAGTACAGCACAGTACAGGCCCTTTGGCCCACAATGTTGTGCCGAACATTTTCCGAAACCAAGATCAAGCTATCCCACTCCCTATCATCCTGGTGTGCTCCATGTGCCTATCCAATAACCGCTTAAATGTTCCTAAAGTGTCTGACTCCACTATCACTGCAGGCAGTCCATTCCACACCCCAACCACTCTCTGAGTAAAGAACCTACCTCGTACATCCCTCCTATATCTTCCACCACGAACCTTATAGTTATGCCCCCTAGTAACAGCTGCATCCACCCAAGGAAATAATCGCTGAAAGTCCACTCTTATCTATCTCCCTCATCATCTTATAAACCTCTATTAAGTCGCCTCTCAACCTCCTCCGCTCTAAAGAGAAAAGCCCCATCTCCCTCAACCTTTCCTCATAAGACCTACCCTCCAAACCAGGCAGCATCCTGGTAAATCTCCTTTGCACTCTTTTCAGTGCTTCCACATCCTCCTTATAGTGAGGTGACCAGAACTGCACACAATATTCCAAATGTGGTCTCACCAAGGTCCTGTACAGTTGCAGCATAGCCCCACGGCTCTTAATAAGAACATAAGAACATAAGAAATAGGAGCAGGAGTAGGCCATCTAGCCCCTCGAGCCTGCCTCGCCATTCAATAAGATCATGGCTGATCTGACGTGGATCAGTACCACTTACCCGCCTGATCCCCATAACCCTTAATTCCCTTACCGATCAGGAATCCATCCATCCGCGCTTTAAACATATTCAGCGAGGTAGCCTCCACTACCTCAGTGGCAGAGAATTCCAGAGATTCACCACCCTCTGGGAGAAGAAGTTCCTCCTCAACTCTGTCTTAAACCGACCCCCCTTTATTTTGAGGCTGTGTCCTCTAGTTTTAACTTCCTTACTAAGTGGAAAGAATCTCTCCGCCTCCACCCTATCCAGCCCCCGCATTATCTTATAAGTCTCCATAAGATCCCCCCTCATCCTTCTAAACTCCAACGAGTACAAACCCAATCTCCTCAGCCTCTCCTCATAATCCAAACCCCTCATCTCCGGTATCAACCTGGTGAACCTTCTCTGCACTCCCTCCAATGCCAATATATCCTTCCTCATATAAGGGGACCAATACTGCACACAGTATTCCAGCTGCGGCCTCACCAATGCCCTGTACAGGTGCATCAAGACATCCCTGCTTTTATATTCTATCACCTTCGCAATATAGGCCAACATCCCATTTGCCGCCTTGATCACTTGTTGTACCTGCAGACTGGGCTTTTGCGTCTCATGCACAAGGACCCCCAGGTCCCTTTGCACGGTAGCATGTTTTAATCTGTTTCCATTGAGATAGTAATCCCATTTGTTATTATTTCCTCCAAAGTGTATAACCTCGCATTTCTCAACGTTATACTCCATTTGCCATATCCTCGCCCACTCACTCAGCCTGTCCAAATCTCTCTGCAGATCTTCTCCGTCCTCCACACGATTCACTTTTCCACTTATCTTTGTGTCGTCTGCAAACTTCGTTACCCTACACTCCGTCCCCTCCTCCAGATCATCTATATAAATGGTAAACAGTTGCGGCCCGAGTACCGATCCCTGCGGCACGCCACTAGTTACCTTCCTCCAACCGGAAAAACACCCATTTATTCCGACTCTTTGCTTCCTGTCGGATAGCCAGTCCCCAATCCACTTTAACACACTACCCCCAACTCCGTGTGCCCTAATCTTCTTCAGCAGCCTTTTATGGGGCACCTTATCAAACACCTCTTAAACTCCAACCCCCTGTTAATAAAAGCTAACACACTATCGGCCGCCTTCACGGCTCTATCCACTTGAGTGGCAACCTTCAGATTTCATCTCCAGGATGATATTTTGGTTATGAAAAACTCGGGGCAATTTTCACTAAGTGCTACATGAAAATCTATGATTTTTTTTTTAGACCAGATGTTACGAGTTTGACTTTTTAAAAAGATTGACTTTGGCACCGGTATATTCAGTTTAATATTTTGACAGTTCTGCAGATACTGATATTCCTCCAGTCCCCTATCCAAGTTACACTTCTGGTTGTGAGACTGATGGGTGGACAAATGTGAGAGAGCAAGCCATCACAGCTAAGCCCAGTGCTCTCAGTGGCTATCCTGCCATGTAATTCTGCCATCCTGGCAGAAAAGATCAAGTATCTGTTGTGACCATCAGCTGGCACAACTGAAACGTAATAGTAGACCTCTCGCTGCTGCCCCCTGCTGGGTTCAGCTCCATCGTCCCAGGCTGGAGGTCAGCGTTGAGACTTGCCTCCTTTGCCTGGTTCAGTATCTCACAGGTCAGCACATTTACCCAGGAGAGGGGCAGCAGTTTGAGCATTCTGGGCCATTATCCTGACGGGTCTGATGTAACCATCTTCCTGTTCCCCTGTGACCCTCAGATCTTTTATGTTGCTGTCTGCAGGAAACTGCGAGATGTTCTGCAGCAACGACTGATCAAATTCTTCCTGGACCAGGGGAAAAAGGAGCCCGAAAAGTTCATCAAGTTTTATGAGGATTACGGATTGTTCATACGTGAGGGAATTGTGACAACTGCTGAACAGGATGTGAAGGTTTGCTGGCTTTGGGATATTGATTTAAAGGCAATGAGGGGATGAGTGAAATTCCTGATTTTGTTCTATATGGACAGGGATGTTGTAGGTTTTTCTCCAAGGTTTCAGCACTCCCTCTCTGAGCTTTCTGTGTACGGATGATTTGCACTTGGATACAGGGACTGAAATCTCAAAGTTTGCTGATTACATGGAGTTACAGGATTTATCAGTGAGAAGGGCCCAGCAAAGACACACAAGCTCATAGATCAGGCAGAAAGGGGTGAAAGGGAAGCAAACTCTAGATGGAAAGATGCTGAAAGATATGGATTCGTACAGGGGTCTGATGGTTCAAATTCCCAATTCCCTGAATGTGCAAGTGCAGCTCGTTAACAGGAAAACAAGGTGATGGGATTGGAGGTGTAGTGTTAAAAGTGTATAAAGAGAGTTATTAAAACCTGAAGTGCACAGCCTGAAAGAATGGTAACAGCAGGTTTATAACTTTCAATAAGGAATTAAATAAATATGTGAAAAGGAGAAGCTTTCAGACAATAAGGGTTGTGGGGGAGCAGGAGGGGGGACTGATTGGGAGCTCTGAGTACTGGGGACATGGAGCGTACGGTCACAGTCAGTGTGTGAGATTCGATGAAATGATAAATTGGACAAAATATTAGTGGGGTGACAATTAGAGACTGCAATTCTGGGCCCAGTTTCAGATAGGGCATTAAATCCATGAAGAGTACATCATTAATTCAGCATGTTGACACCAAGGACTAGTAACTAATTCTGAGAAGAGGCTTGAAATATTGTGACTGTTTGCATTGGAGTGTAGAAGATGAAGGAAAAATTAAATTGAGATTTTTTTTGAATGAAGTTTTGATAGTGAGTAGGAAATAGCAAACATTTTCAGAGAAAATGAGAGGTTAAGAGCACAATATACAAAACGAACAGGAATAGACCATATAGCCCCATGAATCTGCTCCACTATTCCATACAATTATGGCTGATCTTTCTGAGCTGCTCCCCATAGTTACCCCAAGGCTAAAAGTCTGCCTTTCCTAGCCTGAAATATGCTCAATGATGGAGCATCCACAACCCTCTGGGGTAGAGAATTCCAAAGATTCATAACCCTTTGAGTGAAGAACTTTCTCCTCATCTCAGTCCTAAATGATCAGTCCCTTATTCTGTGGCTCCCCCTACCCCCATTCTAGATTCCCTAGCCAGGGAATGCAAATTCTCAGTGACTACCCTGCCCAAGCCCCTTCACAGTCTGGTATATTTCAATGAGATCACCTCTCATTCTTCTAAATTCCATAGAGTATTCAGTCTCTCATCCTAGAACCTTCAATGTAACCCCATTTAGAATCATAGAATCCCTACAATGCAGAAAGAGGCCATCTGGCCCATCGAGTCTGCACCGACCACAATCCCACCCAGGCCCTATCCCCATATCCCTACATATTTACCCGCTAATCCCTCTAACCTGCGCATCTCAGGACTCTAAGGGGCAATTTTAGCATGGCCAATCAACCTAACCCGCACATCTTTGGACTGTGGGAGGAAACCGGAGCACCCGGAGGAAACCCACGCAGACACGAGAATGTGCAAACTCCACACAGACAGTGACCCAAGCCGGGAATCGAACCCAGGTCCTTGGAGCTGTGAAGCAGCAATGCTAACCACTGTGCTACCATTTGCTTACTGTACCAGCATGCTGGCTGTGTGTTCTTCATACAAGTACACAAATATCTTACTAAACTTCAACATTTGTAAGTTCCTCACCCTTCAAAAAATAATCTGCTTTTCTGATAATGGACAAGGTCTTTGAGCATGCAGTGTTTGCCAGAGGGTGGTTGAGGCAGTGACCTCTAAGAGGTATCGCAGACAAGATGGGTGGCATAGTCTCCTGTGCCATTAAGACCTGGTTTACAGATCTCGACCCTATGCCCACTTTGCCACCACACAGATGCAAGGGGCAGGACCCAACTCAGTTCCAGGTTTGGAGCCCCATTCAAATGCTCCAGCTGCTGCTGGTGATCGAGTTGACTAATGAAACACAGACCAGGATTTCAAGCTGGAGTCTCCTGCATTGTTTGACTTAGTTCTGCATCCTGCAGTTTGTGTAATCGGAGTTTCTGAGTTAAGCGGTGAGTGAGGCCATTGAGGATGTCGTGAGTCCTGATTGAGGCTGAGCGGCTGCTATTAACTGTGACTGCCTTGTGTGTTTAGGAGGATATTGGAAAACTGTTGAGATTTGAATCGTCAGTGCTGCCAGCGGGTCAGGTGACCAGTCTAGCCGAGTATGGCAGCAGGATGAAAGCGGGAAGCAGGAATATTTATTACCTGTGTGCCCCAAACCGTCACCTGGCAGAATTCTCACCGTACTTCGAAGCCATGAAGAAGAAGGAAATGGAGGTGAGGAGCAGCAGAACGTGTTTCCAAATCATTACACTGCACTGTCTCCCTTACTGCGTCTGAACGCGGGAATGTTGTGTATCCGGGTGTCTGAAGCGGGGAATGTTGCGTATCCGGGTGGCTGAAGCTGGGAATGTTGCGTGCCTGGGTGTCTGGAGCTGGGAATGTTGTGTATCTGGGTGTCCGAACGCGGGAATGTTGTGTGTCTGGGTGTCTGAACACGGGAATGTTGTGTATCCGGGTGTCTGAACGTGGGAATGTTGTGTATCCGGGTGTCTGAACGTGGGAATGTTGTGTATCCGGGTGTCAGTGCAGGAATGTTGTGTATCCGGGTGTCTGAATGCGGGAATGTTGTGTATCCGAGTGTCCGAACGTGGGAATGTTGTGCATCCGGGTGTCCGATCGTGGGAATGTTGTGTATCCGGGTGTCTGAAGCTGGGAACATTGCGTAGCCGGGTGTCTGGAGTTGGGAACATTGCGTATCCGGGTGTCTGGAGCTGGGAACATTGCGTATCTGGGTGTCTGGAGCTGGGAATGTTGTGTATCCGGGTGTCTGGAGCTGGGAATATTGCGTAGCCGGGTGTCTGGAGCTGGGAACGTTGCATATCTGGGTGTCTGGAGCTCGGAATGTTGTGTATCTGGGTGTCTGGAGCTGGGAATGTTGTGTATCTGGGTCTCTGGAGCTGGGATTGTTGCGTATCCACGTTTCTGTATATGATTTCTCTGCTATCAGTTTTACTAATTGAGTTTTCCATCAACACAGATTCTGTTCAGCTGCACCAATCTAACAGAACATAAATAGGAAACCTATGCTCACCTCCAGCAAGGAGACATACAATTCTCGCCTATCAAACCTCCATTAGCTGAGCAGCGAGGTGGATTCTCAACACAACATTCAGGAGTGTGCATCCTGCCTGATTTTCTTTACACATGCCCCTTGTTCCAATAGGTTCAAGTCAATTATATCACCATCCTGAAATTGTACCCAATCCATAGAGTGATCAGGGAATTTTCCCAACCCATATGGGTCATTAACTCTCCGTAAGGCTTTATTCACAGAACCCGCCAGAGAACAGAGCATCAATTTGGAATTCGACTCTGCTTCCATGCCGTACTTTGTGGACAGGTTTTAAAGTAACCCACGTTCTCCCTGTTTGATTCTGGTAGGTTCTCTTTTGCTACGACCAGTTTGATGAACTGACTCTCCTACACCTGCGAGAGTTTGACAAGAAGAAGCTGATTTCTGTGGAGACTGACATTGTGGTGGATCATTATAAAGAAGAGAAGTACGAGGACAAGTCAGGTATGGTGCCCTGAAGAAAAGTCCAGACCCCCAACTGGTGGCTATTGCTCAGGGGAGGGAACACCAAAATCTTGTTGATATGTGTCTCTGTCACTCTGGGCGGGGGGGGGTCTATTTCAGTGTGTGTGTCATTTTACTTAAGTAACTTTCTCAGTGTGAGTGATTCCACTGACAAGATTGTTTTTCCCCTCAGAGACTGAGCGCCTGTCTGAGTCGGAGGCTGAGGGACTTGTGGCGTGGATGCGGAATGCACTTGGAGAACGAGTGGCGAATATTAAGGTAATGATAACACTGCCATTCGCTCTCTGTCTGTCTACTCTGTAGCATCAAAGGCACCGATTGAATTCCCTGCACTGATCTAGTCTGTTTGTTTCAGCCCCTGTGAATCTCTTTCTATCACAGATCACTCCTAACATTGTCTATCGTGATTCCTTTGTCTTCTGGCGTACGTGTTCTCTGTGTACAGCCATGGAAGGCGTTGGAGCTCTTTCCATTTTTCAGACTTGCCTCGAGCAGGTTACCTCAAATCGGTTTGATTCTTTGGGATATAGAAAGATGAGGAATGACTTGAATGAGGTTTTTTTTGTATTTTGAAAGGAATTGACAGATTTTCTGCTGATGGGGCAGTCTTGGAAAAGGGGATTTAACTACAGGAGTGATGTTAGGAAATGATTCTTCGCCCAAAGGGTGCTCAGTGTGTGGAACTCTCCATTGATGGTTATCGGTCAAGAATCTTAATCCCAGGACATTGGTGCCAGAGTTCCACAGGGGAGTGTCCTAGGTTTCACCATCTTCAGCTGCTTCGTCAATGACCTTCCATCATAAGGTTAGAAGAGGGGATGTTTGCTGATGACTGCAGATTTCAGTACCGTTTACAGTGACTCAGATATTGAAGTAGTCCTTGTCTGTGTGCGGCAAGACCTGGACAATATTTTCAGGCTTGGGCTAATAAGTGGCAAGTAATATGAATGTCACACAAGTGCCAGTCAGTGACCATCTCCAACAAGAGAGAATCTCCAAGTTAACCCCCAGTGGCTTTACCATTGCTAATGGCGTCACCATCAACCTTCTGAGGGTTACATTGAGTCATAGAATCATAGAGGTTTACAGCATGGAAACAGGCTCTTCGGCCCAACTTGTCCATGCTGCCCTTTTTTTTAAACCCCTAAGCTAATCCCAATTGCCTGCATTTGGCCCATATCCCTCTATACCCATCTTACCCATGTAACTGTCTAAATGCTTTTTAAAAGACAAAATTGTACCAGTCTCTACTACTACCTCTGGCAGCTTGTTCCAGACACTCACCACCCTCTGTGTGAAAAAATTGCCCCTTTGGACACTTTTGTATCTCTCCCCTCTCACCTTAAACCTATGCCCTCTAGTTTTAGACTCCCCTACCTTTGGGAAAACATATTGACTATCAATAAGCTGATCTGTGCCCCTCATTATTTTATAGACCTTTATAAGATCACCCCTCAGCCTTCTACGCTCCAGGGAAAAAAGTCCCAGTCTACCCAGCCTCTCCTCATAACTCAACAAAGAACAATACAGCACAGGAACAGGCCCTTCGGCCCTCCAAGCCCGCGCCGCTCCCCGGTCCAGGATTGAATCCTGAATCCAGGATCCCCGCCCAATTTTCCAGCCTATCTACATACCGATATCCTATCCACCGAGCTGTCCCTCACAGCTACGATGCTTTGTTCATTACAACCTATTAACTCACCCCCACCCCCCCATTCCAGACCATGTGATCTCCAGGGAGAGGCGAAAACCCAGAGTGAAAAACCCCAGGGCCAATATGGGGAAAAAAAAAATCTGGGAAATTCCTCTCCGACCCCCTGAGGCGATCGAAACGAGTCCAGGAGATCACAATGGCCCTGATCGGAAAATGCTTCCCAACCCTAGTCATTTCCACTTCCACGAACACCATATGAATTCCCTGCCCCCGAGACAGGTTCCCAACTATCCGCAGTCTCGCTCTGTACTGGCACCAGCAAGATGATCATAGAATGAAGCCTTGAAACGAGAAACAAGGAACAATTAGCCCGCGCCGCTCCCTGGTCCAAACTAGACCACTCTTTTGTATCCCTCCATTCCCACTCCGTTCATATAGCTGTCTAGATAAGTCTTAAACGTTCCCAGTGTGTCCGCCTCCACCACCTTGCCCGGCAACACATTCCAGGCCCCCACGACCCTCTGTGTGAAATATGTCCTTCTGATATCTGTGTTAAACCTCCCCCCCTTCACCTTGAACCTATGACCCCTCGTGAACGTCACCACCGACCCGGGGAAAAGCTTCCCACCGTTCACCCTATCCATGCCTTTCATAATTTTATACACCTCTATTAAGTCTCCCCTCATCCTCCGTCTTTCCAAGGAGAACAACCCCAGTTTCCCCAATCTCTCCTCATAACCAAGCCCCTCCATACCAGGCAACATCCTGGTAAACCTCCTCTGTACTCTCTCCAAAGCCTCCACGTCCTTCTGGTAGTGTGGCGACCAGAACTGGACGCAGTATTCCAAATGCGGCCGAACCAACGTTCTATACATCTGCAACATCAGACCCCAACTTTTATACTCTATGCCCCGTCCTATAAAGGCAAGCATGCCATATGCCTTCTTCACCACCTTCTCCACCTGTGACGTCACCTTCAAAGATCTGTGGACTTGCACACCCAGGTCCCTCTGCGTCTCTACACCCTTTATGGTTCTTCCATTTATCGTGTAGCTCCTCCCTACATTATTCCCACCAAAATGCATCACTTCGCATTTATCAGGATTGAACTCCATCTGCCATTTCCTTGCCCAAATTTCCAGCCTATCTATATCCTTCTGTAGCCTCTGACTATGTTCCTCACTGTCTGCAAGTCCTGCCAGTTTTGTGTCGTCTGCAAACTTACTGATCACCCCAGTTACTCCTTCCAGATCATTTATATAAATCACAAACAGCAGAGGTCCCAATACAGAGCCCTGCGGTACACCACTCGTCACAGGCTCAAACCATCAAGTCTGGGTAACATCCTAGTAAATCTTTTCTGCACTCTTTCTAGTTTAATAATATCCTTTCTATAATACGGTGACCAGAACTGTACACAGTATTCCAAGTGTGGCCGTACCAATGTCTTGTACAACTTCAACAGGACGTCCCAACTCCTGTATTCAATGTTCTGACCAATGAAACCAAGCATGCTGAATGCCTTCTTCACCACTCTGTCCACCTGTGACTCCACTTTCAAGGAGCTATGAACATGTACCCCTAGATACCTTTGTTCTATAATGCTCCCCAATGCCCTACCATTAACTGAGTAAGTCCTGCCCTGGTTCAATTTACCAAAATGCATCACCTCGAATAGAAACTGAACTGGACTAACCATATAAATACTGTGGCTACAAGAGCAGGTCAGAGGCTGGGAATTCTGCGATAAGTAACACGCCTCCTGACTCCCCAAAATTGTCTCATCGACAAGGCACAAGTCAGGAGTGTAAAGGAATACTCTCCACTTGCCTGAATGAGTGCAGTTCCAACAACACTCAAACGCGACACTTGATTGGCACTATTTTAAACATTCACTTCCTACACCCCAGATACATAGTGGCAGCAATGTGTGCCTTCTACAAGATGCAGCAACTTGCCAAGGCTCCTTTGACAACACCTTCCAACCCGCAGCCTCCAGAAGAACAAGAGCAGCAGGCACACAGGAACCTCCACCACCCCCTCCATGACACCATCCTGAATTGGAACTATATTGCCACTGGATCAAAGTCCTGGAGTACCCTTCTAACAGCACTGGGGGTGTACCTACATGATTTGATTTATTATTGTCACGTATTAGTATACAGTGAAAAGTATTGTTTCTTGCGCGCTATAGAGACAAAGCGTACCGTTCATAGAGAAGGAAACGAGAGTGCAGAATGTAGTGTTACAATCATAGCTATGGTGTAGAGAAAGATCAACTTAATGCAAGGTAGGTCCATTCAAAAGTCTGATGGCAGCGGGGAAGAAGCTGTTCTTGAGTCGGTTGGTACGTGACCTCAGACCTTTGTATCTTTTTCCCGACGGAAGAAGGTGGAAGAGAGAATGTCCGGGGTGCGTGGGATCCTTAATTATGCTGGCTGCTTTGCTGAGGCAGCGGGAAGTGTAGGCAGAGTCAATGGATGGGAGGCTGGTTTACGTGATGGATTGGGCTACATTCACAACCTTTTGTAGTTTTTTGCGGTCTTGGGCAGAGCAGGAGCCATACCAAGCTGTGGTACAACCAGAAAGAATGCTTTCTATGGTGCATCTGTAAAAGTGAGAGTTGTAGCTGACATGCCAAATTTCCTTAGTCTTCTGAGAAAATAGAGGCATTGGTGGGCTTTCTTAACTATAGTGTTGGCATGGGGGGGACCAGGACAGGTTGTTAGTGATCTGGGCACCTAGAAACTACATGGACTGCAGCATTTATGAACAAGAATCTGGAATAGGCCATTCAGCCCCTCCTCTGCCATTTAATAAGATCATGACTGATTTGATAGTAACCTCAAATCTACACCCCATCCAATTCCGATAACCTATCAGTCCCTTGCTTATCAAGAATCTATCCACCTCTGCCTTAAAAATGTTCAAAGACTCTGCTTCCACCACCTTCTTGGGAAGAGAGACTCTTAAAACATTTCATCTCCTCTCCGTTTTAAATGAGTGACTCCTTATTTTTAAGCAGTAACCGCTAGTCCTAGAATCTCCCACAAGAAACATCCTCTCCACATCCACCCTGTCAAGACTCCTCGGTCATATATATTTCTATCAAGTCACTTCTTACTCTTCTAAACTCCAGCAGACACAAGCCTAGCCTGTCCCACCTTTCCTCATAAGACAGCTCATCCATTCTGTATTAATCTAGTAAACCTTCTCTGAACTGCTTCCAATGCATTTACCTCTTTCTTAAATAAGGTGACCAATACTGTACACAATACTTCAAATATGGTCTCACTTTCCTAATTATTTGCTGTACCTTCATACTAGCTTTTTGTGATTAATGCACTAGGAGCCACAGATCCCTCTGCATCTCAGAGCTCTGCAATCACTCACCATTTAGATAATGTGCTTTTTTATTCTTCCTTCCAAATTGGACAATTTCACGTTTTCTCACATTATATTCCATTTGCCAGATCTTTGCCCACTCATTTAACCTATCTATATCTTTCTGCAGCCTCCTTTAGTCCTGTTCAAAACTTGCTTTCCTACCTTTCTTGGTACCATCAACAAATTTGACGATCATCATTTCAATCCCTTTATCCAAGAAATTTATATAAATTTAAACAGGTGATATCCCGTCACTGATTCCTGTGACACACATTCATTACATTTTACCAACCTAAAAAAGACCCATTTATACCTACTCTCTGCTTCCTGTCAGCCAGCCAATCTTTTATCCATGCAATATATAACCCCCTATAACATGAGCTTTCATTTTCTGCAATAACCTTTGATGAGGCACCGTACCAAATGCTTTTTGGAAATCTAATTCCAGTATATTCACTTTATCCACAGCACAGGTTACTGCCTCAAAGAACTTCAAGAAGTTGGCTAAACTTGATTTCCCTTTCACAAAACCATGTTGGCTCTGCCTGATTGCCTTGAGCTTATCTAAGTGCCCTGCTATAACTTTAATACCTTCTAAATTTTCCCTATAACTGATAAGCTAATTGGCCTGTAGTTTCCCACTTTCTGTCTCCTTCCCTATTAAAATAATGGAGTTATATTTGCAATCTTCCAATTGAATGGGGCATTCCCCGAATCTATGGAGTTTGGAAAAATTCAAACCAATGCATCAACTATGTCGCCAGACACTTCTTTTAAGACCCTCGTATGAAATCCATCAGGACCCAGGCTCTTGTCACCCCATAGCTCCATGGTGACTAATTTTCCTGAGTTCCTCGCTCCCATCCATTTCCTGGTTCATTGCTGCTTCTGGGATGTTTCATGTATCCTCTATAGTGAAGATTGATGCAAAATGCCTGTTCAATTCATCTGCTATCTCCTAGTTTTCCAGACTGACTTTCTATAGGACCAATGCTTGCTTTGTTAACTACTTTTTGAAATACTTATAAAAACTTTTTAAATATTTCTGCCAAGCTTTTTCACATTCCAAAAGAGAAAATGCTGGAAAATCTTTTGGTTTCAGATTCCAGCATCTGCAGTAATTTGTTTTTCTCTCATGCTCTAATTTTTCCCTCAATCTTTTAGTCATCCTTTGCTGATCTTTATATTCTCTTCAATCTTCCACCCTGCCACCTGTCTTTCTACAATTACATCCATTTTCTTTAAGTTTAATATTATCTTTAACCTTTCTAGTTAACCATGGATGGTGGGTCCATCCCTTGGGCATTTCTTACTGGTCAGAATGAATCTACTCTGTGCATTGTTAAATATTCCCTTAAATGTTTGCCACGGCATCTCTATTGACCTATCCCTTAACCTCGTTTGCCAATTCATTTTAGCCAGCTCAGTTTTCATGACCTCATAATTGACTTTATTTAAGTTTAGAAACATAGTCTTGGACCCATCCCCCTCTCCCTCAAGTAGAAAGGGGCTCACTGCCACCTTCTTCAGGGCAATTAGATATGGGCAATATATCCTGGCCTCACTAGCACTATGAATGAATGAGAAAATGTAGTAGATGTTAGCTCTGTTCCTAGTTTTAAATCTGAAATCAATCAAGTTTTACCTGAATAGGGTTATTAAGGAATATGGAGCAAACATATATATCAGTCCTATTATTGAATGGCAGAATGGACTTGGGGGCTGAATGACCTCCTTTTCCTATGTTCAAAACATCAGAGTGGTTCCTGGATCTTCTGTAGAAGTGTTTTATTCCCAAATCATCATCATTATCATGTGCATTCTCTGGATACTCAGTATTCGTCAAAACCAAATTCTTTCTGCTGTTTTTCACAGCTCGCATTCTCTGGCACTAACCCACAAAGATGTACACATTTAATCATCTGTTCAACAGCATCCCTCTAACTGTAGTGTCACCACCATCCTGTGACGGTGATAGAACAATAAGCAGCTTTACGAAGGCAGACTGCTCTAGTTCAGCATTGAGCACAATGACCAGGTCTGAACACTAAAACGTGCAGCAAACTATAAGAACCAGTGTAAGTGGGAATGCCATTGTTCTTGAGCAGAGTTACCATTCAAAATCTTGATCAAGTGGCTCCTCTTCTCAGCCTGGACATCAATTTGTTTTATTGGTTGAGGGATAGATATTAGTAAGGACACTGGTGAGAGTCCCCTGCTCTCCGAAATGACATTGTGGGATCTTCAACATTCATCTCGGGGGGGCAAGTTGGGGCCTCAGTTTAGCATCCCGTCCAACATTGGCACCTCTGACAGTGCAGCATTCTCTGTACTCGGTACTGCACTGGGAGTGTCAGACTAGACTTTATGCTAAGTCTCTGAAGTGGGACTTAAATCCACAACTTTCTGGGCCATAGCTGACATTAATGCATAACCACAGTGGAAAAACACCACAACATCTCTCCCTCCCCTCGTACAGTTCCTATACGATTGGTGAACAACAGCCGGTAAGATCCCATGAAAAACTGGCACAGAGCCTAATACTAATAGATTGGCTGATGTCTAATATCTGTTATGCATTTCTAATGGGACAATTGACTTAATCCTCTGTTTTAGTGATGTTGGTTAAGAAAGGAATATTGGCTAAGACACTACTTCAGTTAGTGATAAGCGTGTGAATGTTTTGACAGCCTTGGTTTGTGTCATCAGACAAGTTGAGATTTGCTTTCTGCTCCATGTGTTAACCAGTTGACGCCACGGTTGGACACGCACCCTGCCATGATTACCGTGCTGGAGATGGGTGCCGCGCGACACTTCCTACGCACGCAGCAGCTTGCCAAGAACAGCGAAGAGCGGGCTCAGATTCTGCAACCAACCCTGGAAATCAATGCTAGGTAAGGTGCAGCCTGCACCAAGTCACGGGTGGGGGGGGGTGCAGAGTGGAGAAATGGGGGGCATTCTGCCTGCCTAAGTAACCACCCTGAAAGAGAGAGCGCGAGGGCAGGTTTCCCCCCTCTCTCGCCTCCTGTCCTTCTGTCTCTCTCAATCCGCCTCTCCCACTGTCTCTCTTCCACCCCCCCCCCTTTCTCCCCCTGTCTCTCTTTCTCTCCCACCTTTCACCCACTGTCTCTTTTCCCTACCCTCCCTTTCACCCACTGTCTCTCTTTCCCCTCCCCTTTCTCCCACTGTCTCTCTTTCTCCCCCCCCCCCCCCCCCTTTCTCCCACTGTCTCTCTTTCCCCCCCTTTCTCCCACTGTCTCCCTTTCTACCCCTTTTCTGCCACTGTCTCGCTTCTCCTCTCTCTCTCTCTCTTCCCAGATCCCTCTACGGCACAGCTGTTTGTACGTACAGCTCATGGTCATTTTGGAACTGTAGAGATTTCATTCATCCATTGACCTGTTCCCTGTGTTTCAGTCACACTCTGATAAAGAAGCTGAATGAATTGCGAGACAAGAATCCGGATCTAGCTCAATTGCTGCTTGATCAGGTGAGTTCAGCTCCTAGTCATCCTTGTGCATTGATCTACCCACGCCCTGTGCCAGTGATGCTGCTGGTGGCATCCAGGTAGCACTAAGGGAATCAGCAGTGTAGCTCTCGGCCACTACTGCCGCTTCAACAGTGCAGCACTCCCTCAATACTGGCCCTCTGACAGTGCACCACTCTCTCAGTGCTGCCCCTCCAACAGCGTGGCACTGCCTTAGTACTGACCCTCTGACAGTGCAGCACTCTGTGTTGACCCTCTGACAGTGCAGCATTCCCTCAGTACTGACCCTCTGACAGTGCAGCGTTCCCTCAGTACTGGCCCTCTGACAGTGCACCACTCTCTCAGTGCTGCCCCTCCAACAGCGTGGCACTGCCTTAGTACTGACCCTCTGACAGTGCAGCACTCTGTGTTGACCCTCTGACAGTGCAGCATTCCCTCAGTACTGACCCTCTGACAGTGCAGCGTTCCCTCAGTACTGGCCCTCTGACAGTGCAGCACTCTCTCAGTGCTGCCCCTCCAACAGCGTGGCACTGCCTTAGTACTGACCCTCTGACAGTGCAGCACTCTGTGTTGACCCTCTGACAGTGCGGCGCTCCCTCAGTACTGACCCGCTGACAGTGCAGCACTCCCTCAGCACTGACCCGCTGACAGTGCAGCACTCCCTCAGTACTGGCCCTCTGACAGTGCACCACTCTCTCAGTGCTGCCCCTCCAACAGCGTGGCACTGCCTTAGTACTGACCCTCTGACAGTGCAGCACTCTGTGTTGACCCTCTGACAGTGCGGCGCTCCCTCAGTACTGACCCGCTGACAGTGCAGCACTCCCTCAGCACTGACCCGCTGACAGTGCAGCACTCCCTCAGCACTGACCCGCTGACAGTGCAGCGCTCCCTCAGCACTGACCCGCTGACAGTGCCGCGTTCCCCCAGCACTGACCCGCTGACAGTGCCGCGTTCCCTCAGCACTGACCCGCTGACAGTGCGGCACTCCCTCAACACTGACCCGCTGACAGTGCCGCGCTCCCTCCGTACTGCACTTGCCTATCAGCCTAGGATCTGTGTTTTAGGACTGTAGTGTGAGTCTCAAACTCCTAAGCAACTGATTCGGATCAGAGTGGAATGGCTGCGACCAGAAAGGAGAATAGTAGAAGCAAACTTGGTGTTCCATCCTAGTACAGGTGGCATCGTGGTTTCCTCTGCTCCCTGGGGGGGGTCTATCAGGGCAATGGCGAGTCTAAACTTCCACCACCTCATTGTCATTAATTGTTAAAGTATTCTGTAATGCATCCTGCCAAACTGAAAATTGAGAACAAAGAACATTATTGCTTCCATGAAAAACCCCTCAATTCAGGGCAATGTCAGACTGCTGCAGTGTTCAATTAGTGCAGCTCCTGACACAGTCATCACCCTAAATCAGTGGTTCCCAAAGCGCCACACTGGTGCGGCGAGAGAGGATGGCAAGTGTGGGGGGAAGATTCAAGGACAATCAAAGAAACATTTAAACATGGATTAGATATTTTTCTAAAGTGATTGTTTTATACTTTCTGGATGTCCCATGATCATATTATAAAGTAGTTGTGTTCTATGTTATGAATCAAGCACTGCTAGGAGTTTTTTTTTGTTTTTGAATGTATTTCTTATCGATAAAAAATTCGGTGTGGCGCGAGCAAATTTTTATTCCGAAAGTGTGGCCCAGTGAAAAAAGGTTTGGGAACCACTGCCCTAAATGGTGGCAAAATGTCTCATTTTGATGCAGTCTTGCAGTTGCTGCAGTGCTGGTTACCTGCCACATGGTGGTGAAAGTGAGCTGTGTAGTGTTGCAATCAGTGCCTTTGCTGGTAGAGGTTGGTACTGCAGTAACTAAAAGCTTCAGGGAGTAAATGACCAGACATTTTGAGTTAGATTCTTTTTTTCTAGAGGTAAAAGTCTTGCTGTTTCTGTAGAAAAGCTGTGAGGAGATGGCTGAATGCTACTTCATAGAATCATAGAATCCTATAGTGCAGGAGGAGGCCATTCAGCCCATCAAGTCTGCACCAACCACAATCCCACCCGGACCCTATCTCCACAACCCCATGCATTTGCTCTAGTTAGTCTAGTGTTAACCAGCACATCTTTGCTGTGGGAGGAAACCCACGCAGACATGGGGAGTATGTGCAAACTCCACATAGACAGTGACCCAAGCCGGGATTCGAACCCGGGTCCCTGGTGCTGAGAGGCAGCAATGCTAACCACTGCGCCACCATACCACCTACTATTTGGGTGGGAAGAGAGGGGCAATCACAAAACATCAGTGTGCAGCTACAGCAAGTGATTAGAAGGCAAATGGACTGCTGGTGTTTATTATAAGAGGAATGGAATATAAAAGTAGGGAAATTTTACTGAGCTGTGCAGGGCCTCGGTGAGACCACATCTGGAATACTGTGTACAGCTTTGGTCTCCTTTTTCGAAAACAGATATAATTGTGTATGATGGTTCACTGTTTATTCCTGGGATGAGGAGTTTATCTCGTGAAGAAAGACCGACCAGGTTTTCTCTATACCCATTGGAGTTTCGAAGAATAAGAAGTGATTTTATTGAAGCACACAAGATCCTGAGGGGATTTAACAGGGTAGATACTGGGAGGATGTTTCCACTTGTGGGAGAGACACGAACTAGGAGGCGTTGTTGAAGAATAAGAGGTCTCCCTTTTACGACAGAGATGAGAAACATTTGTTCTCAGAGGGTCATTCATCTGTGGAATTCTCTTCCCCAGACAGTGGTAGAGGCTGGGGGGTTGAATTTATTTAAGGCCGAGTTGGACAGTTTTTTGATAGACAGTTGGGGTCGAAGGGGGGCAGACGGGAAACTGGAGCTGAGGCTGCAACCAGATCATCCATCATGGTATTGAATGGCTGTGGAGATGCTGGTGTTGGACCGCGGTGTACAAGATGAGAGGTCACCCGGTTATAGTCCAACAATTTACTTGAAATCACAAGCTTTCGAGGCACTGCTACTTCGTCAGGTGAAGTGGAGTGAGGGGCGCAGGCACAGAATATATAGGCGGAGTGATGATAGCCCGACACTAACGGGTAATCAAGAGTGTCAAAGGATAAATACAGACAGTGTAGGGCAGTGTAGGCTGGCTGAATAACAAGTCTTTACAAGTAATCACGAGTGGTAATAGAGAAACGCAAGCAGTTAAAGTATAGTCAGTATGTGTAAAGTGTCGACAGGCTGTAGAACAAGTGAAGGGATGACCCAAGAACTGATAATTTAAGGCAGAGAGATAATTACAAACAATCAGAGTAAGATGGTGCTAAACACGATGCAAACTAATTCAGTCAGAGAGATCATCACCCGGAATCAAGGTGTGCATGGTATCAAAACAGGACAGTCAGGGAGAATTTTCCCCCACAGAACAGTACGGTGGGGTTACATGAAGCACGACATGAACCCGAGATCATGGTTAAGGCCGTCCTCATGAGTGCGGAACTTGGCTATCAGTTTCTGCTCGGTGATTCTGCGTTGTTGTGCGTCTTGAATACTGCCTTGGAGAATGCTGACCAGAAGATCGGAGGCTGAATGTCCTTGGCCACTGAAATATTCTCCGACTGGGAGGGAACACTCCTGCCTGGCGATTGTTGCGCGATGTCCATTCATCCGTTGTCGTAGTGTCTCCATTGTCTCAATGACGTACCATGCCCCGGGGCATCCTTCCCTGCAGCATATGAGGTAGACAACATTGTCTGAGTTGCATGAGTACGTACCATGTACCTGGTGGGTGATGTTCATGGTAATATCTGAGCTGATGATCTGGCATGTCCTGCAGAGATTACCGTGGCAGGGTTCTGTGGTGTTGTGGTCACTGTTCCCCTGAGAGCTGGGTAGCCTGCTGCAAATGATGGTCAATTTGAGGTTAGGCAACTGTTTGAAGGCGAGTAGTGGGATGGCCTTGGCGAGATGTTCGTTGTCATTAATGACAAGCTGAAGGCTGCGAAGGAGCTGAGGTGGTTTCTCCACTCCGGGGAAGTACTGGATGACAAAGGGTACTCTGTCAATTGTGTCCCATGTTTGTCTCCTGAGGATGGCGTTGCATTCTTTCGCTGTGATACATCGGAACTGTCGAGTGATGAGTTGTACATTGTATCCTGTTTTTAGGACGTCATTCAGCATCCGTAGGTGTCCATCCTGTTCCTCCTCATCCAAGCAGATCCTGTGTATATGCGGGGCTTGTCGATAAGGGATGGCTTCTTTAATGTGCTTGGGGTGAAAGCTGGAGAAGTGGAGCAACTGAGTTATCTGTGGGCTTAGAGTAGAGTGAAGTGCTGAAGTGTCCATCCTTGATGGAAATGTGTGTGTCCAAAAACGGGACCGATTCTGAAGAGTAGTTCATTGTGAGTCTGATGGTGGGATGGAACTTGTTGTGTCCTCATCTAGTCATTCCTCACCGTGAGTCCAAAGGAAAAGAAAGTCGTTGATTTATCTGGTATGTCGCATTGGTTGGAGGCCCCGTGTGGCAAAGAAGTCTTGCTCGACCCTGTGCATAAAAATGTTAGTGTATTGGGGTGCGAATCTGATCCCCATGGCTGTTCTGTGTGTCTGGATGAAAAACTGGTTGCCAAAGGTGAAGACGTTGTGGTCATGGATGAAGCGGATGAGTTGTAGGGTGGCATCTGGAAATAGGCTGTTGTTGGTGTTGAGTACTGAGGCTGCTGCAGCGATGCTGTCACCGTGGGGGATGCTGGTGTAGAGTGCCGAGACATCCATTGTGACAAGGAGTGATCCTGGTTTGACTGGTCCGAAAGTTTCTGTAAGAGATTTGTGTTGTCACGACAGAAGCTGAGGGTTCCTTGTATGATGGGTTTCAGGATGCCCTTGAGAGAACCTGAGAGATTCTCACACAGGGTCCCGGTGCCCGTTACAATGGGATGTCCGGGTATGTTGGGTTTGTGTATTTTCAGGAGGCAGTAGAAGTCTCCAACGTGGGGAGTACGTGGGATGAGATTGTATAGGATGCTCTGAAGGTCTGGATCGAGGGTCTTGCTCAGTCCGTTGAGTTGGCAGGTGTGTTCTTTGGTTAGATCGGTGGGTAACCGCCTGTACCACTCCTAGTTGTTCACTTGCCGGTACACTTCTTCGCAATAGTCAGTTCTGTGCTGTATGACGATAGCTCCTCCTTTGTCAGTTGGTTTCATATGATCTTGTGATTGGTTTTGAGAGCGTAGATGGCGTTGTGTTGTGCTCGGGTGACATTCTGGGCTGTCTTGAGTGCGGCTGATGAATCTAGTGTTGACGTATCCCCTGACTGTTTGAGCATACATGTCAAGCTTAGGGTAGCAGCCATCCAAAAGCGTCTGGGTCCAATTCGACTCTTTCTTTCTTCGGTTGCTGCACTACAGGCTCCTCTGTTGGCTGTACCAGTTCATTGGTAGTTTCATTAGGTTTGCTGCTGACATTTTGGAGTTTGTGGGAGAATTCCCGGAGTCTGACGAATTCCTCTGTGTCTGCCGCGAGACCAATGGGGTCCATTTTGATGGTTGGGCGGAAGTTGAGCCCTCGGCTGAGAACTTCGATTTTGTCTGGTTGAAGGGTGTGGTCAGACAAATTGATAATGGACTTCCCTGAGGTGGTACCAGGGGAGGCTTGGTTGCTGCTGGTGGCACCAGTTGAAACAAACAACAAGCTACCCAGCTCTCAGGGCAACAGCAACCATCACACCATACAACACTGCCACGGTAACCTCTGCAGGACCTGCACGACCATCGACACGAATACTACCATCACACGGGAACATCACCCATCAGGGACACGGTACATACTCATGCGACTCGGTCAACGTAGTCTACGTCATACGCTGCAGGAAAGAGTGCCCCGGGGCATGGTACATGGGTGAGACCATGCAGAGACACCACAACAATGGATGAACGGACACCACGCAGCAATCGCCAGGCAGGAGTGTTTCCTTCCAGTCGGAGAACTCTTCAGTGGCCAAAAACATTCAGCCTCTGATTTTCCGGTTAGCCGAAGGCGGCCTTTGAGACGCACAACAACACAGAATCGCCGAGCAGAAACTGATAGCCAGGTTCCACACTCATGAGGACGGGCTTAACCTGGATCTTGGGTTCATGTCACGCTACATGTAACCCCACCATACTGTTCTGTGGGGGAAAATTCTCCCTGACTGTCCTGTTTTGACACCATGCACACCTTGATTCCGGGTGATGAGATCTCTGCATCGTGTTTAGCACCAACTTACTCTTTGATTGTTTGTAATCACCTCCCTGCCTTAAATTCAGTTCTTGGATCATCCCTTCACTTGTCCTACAGTCTGTCGACACTTTACACACACTGATTATACTTAACTGCTTGTATTTATCTATTAGTACTCGTGATTACCTGTAAAGACTTGTTATTCAGCCAGCCTAAACTGCACTACACTGTCTGTATTTATCCATTGACACTTTTGATTACCTGAGAGTGTCGGACCATCGTCATTCTGCCTGTATATTCTGTGCCTGCGCACCTCACTCCACTTCACCTGACGAAGGAGCAGTGCTCCGAAAGCTTGTGATTTCAAATAGACCTGTTGCACTATGACCTAGTGTCATGTGACCTCTTGTATTGAATGGCAGAACAGACCTGAAGGGCCGAATGACCACCTCCTTCTAAACGCTGCATTCCTCACTTGGTACCTTCCAAATCCACTACTTCTAATGCCTATCAGGACAAGGACAGCAGAGATGCACATCACCACCATCATCTGCATGTTCCCCTTCAAGTTTCACACCATCTTGTCTTGGAACAATGTCAGTTGCCATTTCTTCACCACCAGGACAGTTAGAGATGGGTGATAATTGGCAGCTTTGCCAGCGACGCCCATGTCTTTGAATGAAATTTTTTCAGTGTAGGATATCACTTCTTACAGAAAATAGGTACTGCAGGAAGTCCAAGGGACAGAGTGATCTCCTAGACTATGGTCATCAAACCTTTACAGCACAGGAGACCATTTGGCCTATTATGCGTGTGCTGGCTTTATAAAAGAGCAGTTGTGTTTAGTCCCACACTTTCGTCTAAAATCCTGCAATCATTGTTAAAGACCAATCCAGCTCTCTTTCCAGGTTAACATTCCAATAACTGGTTTCAATCACCTAGACAGTGATTTTTCCTGTACTTTTCCCAAATTGGCCTGTGTTTTATCTCTTTTTGCCTGTCTGGTTTTGGATCATGAGCTGATTGTAAATTCTGATTTATAACTGTGTGGATCAGGCTGATGTCCTTGTTCCTGTTAGGGTATCAAGGTCATTTGAGATCTCAAGGTTATTGCCCCTTCCTTTTGAGGGTTGACCTGGGCCTGAATAAGTGTCCCGTGCTCAGGGTTACAAGCCATGGATAACAGCAGAGCCAGTGAATTTTCAGTGCTAATGGCAGAACAGCTACAACTTCAAGGGACAACCGCTGCTTACAGGCGGAGGAGGATCCATTGGGATGAGGACTTGTGTTTCCTTTAAGCACACATGAGGAAGACAGCAGGAAGTGACCTTGTGTGTATTTCCTTGTCACATTGCTCATTGAACTTGGAAATGGCAGCATCTAGAAAGGGGAGTGTGGGACCACAAGAAGGACCTGCCTTTGGGCAGATCATTATATTGTTCCGATATCATTGCACTGCCTTTTCAGTTTATTCCTCTGTTCTTAGGCACCCGGCTGTTTGTATTTCTTTATGCTCCTTCTGTAGGTGGTGTGCTAACCTCAGTGTGGCTTCTTCAGAGGAGATCAGTCACAAGCGCTTCTCCCAGGGCCACACAATCTTATTGCATTTGAAAACTGCTGGTTGTTGCGGCCGGGTGGGTGAGGGTGGGGAGGATTAAACTAGAGTGATTGTTTGGGCTTTGGTCTAACTCTAATCCCGCACTGTTGCTTTCAGATTTATGATAACGCGATGATCGCTGCAGGGCTGAATGATGATCCCCGACCTATGGTCAACAGATTGAACGAACTTCTGACCAAAGCACTGGAAAACCATTGAAGACTGACGGAGGGGCCCTAACGCCTCTGGTCACCAGTTGTGGAGTCCTAGGACCATCAGGAAAGACCCAACAATCCATTGTCACTGAGCCTGTGTTTGGCATTGTGCTGTCAACATGCCTCGTAATTTCTCCAATCGCAAACACTGTTGATACAAATTATATATCTTGAGATGAAAGATTCTACAAAGTGAAATGTTTTTCTTGGACTGAGGGAGCTGCAGTTCCTTGTCATGTTCTCTGTCGATGACCTGTGTTTTTTTGGCCGTTTACTCTGGCTGCAAGGGGACACTCTCCCTCCATTCTGTAAATCTCTGGTTTCCTGTCAAAATAATAATTTGCCAATTGGCCCAATGACTTCAATCAGTGCCTGGGTATAGAATTGGTAATGGAGTTCCTTCCACCAGGAGTTGTGTCCCGGTTCATTTTTCCCTCCTGTGTTTGTGTGTGGAGACAGGAACCTCAGAAGTAGAATTGAGGTGATGGAGGGAAAGGGCGAGATCCATCAGGGAGGGGGGAGAATCTGTTTGGGGGAAAAAGAACGTGCTGGCTGTTTTTGATGTTCAGAAGCTGTTGTGTGTAGGTGGAGAGGTGTTGATTTGTTCATGGGTGTAGGAAATAATTTACCTATTTATGGAGCTGTGTCTGGTATAGAGTGCGAGGCAGCTGTTTCACTCAGGTTTAAAAAGAAATCACTGAATTTTAAAGAGGGATCTTGGTGTTTTTCTGAATATTTTGGCACCCACACAAAGCCTGTGAATGATATTGTTTGCTAAGAATGTTGGAGACACCAGTCTTTTCGACAAAATAGTCTGCAATATTCTCCTCACTGGGGTCTGATTTCACAGGAACCGAACCCTCCCCTCCCGAGGCAAGAGCTGTGTGGAAGAGATGATCCCACTCTGCAGACTGAGATCTACTGAATTTGTGTGAGGTTTGTGATGCTGGATGTGAAAATTATGAATCGATTATACTCCCCCTTTTACACACAGGAAAAGTACCGGGGCCAATGAATGTCTTTGCATTGACAATTTCTAGAGCAGAATTTTAACAAACCCCTATTAGTGCCAGTAAGTTTCTACTGGCTGTGAAACATTGAAATATTAACGAGGCACCGAGATGCAGGAAATGTTGCTGTGGCTCTCTCTAAATGTTGCATTAATGAGTTTTAGAAGCTGAAGGCAGGAGCTGAGCTGGCAAATGGCCAAAGGACAACACTGGCAAGCAGCTGTGATGTTCCTGGCTTTTCTCTCCGTTCCCAAAGTTGCTCCTTGCTGGGATGGAATTTCACAGCCACTGGTCACCTTCCAGTGCCACAGCAAAACTGTCTGCCATGGAGTGCAGCAGATCACCAATGGGCACCTTGGATAGTTCCTCCACCCCCAGTCTCTGAGGGTAGAGGTAAGCTGTACGTGCTAAGCTCTCATCAGGTGACTCAGCGACATGCCTGGTCCTGCTGAAAATCTCTTCCTTGCCACTTTTACAAGAGGGGGCCCTTTGTAAAAAGGCTGCAGGCTATCTATAAACGCCAACACTCAGACTTGACGAAGTATGAAAATCAAATCAAAGTGCTACAATGATTCAGTTTGAGCAGAAAATTGACCAAAGAACAGTACAGCACAGGAAACAGGCCCTTCGGCCCTCCAAGCCTGTGCCGCTCCTTGGTCCAACTAGACCAATCATTTGTATCATTCCCAGGCTGCTCATGTGACTATCCAGGTAAGTCTTAAACGATGTCAGCGTGCCTGCCTCCGCCACCCTACTTGGCAGCGCATTCCAGGCCCCCACCACCCTCTGTGTAAAAAACATCCCTCTGATATCTGAGTTATACTTCACCCCTCTCACCTTGAGCCTGTGACCCCTCGTGAACGTCACTTCTGATCTGGGAAAAAGCTTCCCACCGTTCACCCTATCTATCCCCTTCATATCTTGTACACCTCTATTAGATCTCCCCTCATTCTCCGTCTTTCCAGGGATTGCCTTTATTTATATACATTCTCAGGATGTGGATGACTGAAATTTACTGTCCATCCTTCAGTTACCCATGTTATCAATTCTGATCTCACAGTGACTTAGCTAAACCAGAGTCCACCATGTTGGTGAGGTTGGAATTGCATATAAACCCAGGCTGGGGAGGATAGCAAGTTTCCTTCTCTTTAGGACTGGTCAATCAGTTGGGTCATTTCGCCATTCCAATAACTTCACAGTTGCTCTTCCTGATCCCAGCTTTATAATTCCAGAATAAAAGCAAAATACTGCACTTGCTGAAAATCTGAAATAAAAACAGAATTCTGGATAAAGGATCTGGTAGCATCTGTGGAGAGAAAGAGTTAATTTTTCAAATCTATGACTTCATCAGAGCTCCCTTCTGAAAAGGCGTACAGACTTGAAACATTAACTCTTTCTCTCTCCACAGATGCCGCCAGACCTGCTGAGTTTGTCCCAGCAGTTTCTGTTTTTATTTATAATTCCAAAATTCAAATCCTCAAAGGCGTAGTGTTGAGTCAGGGTGTGATTGCACTACCTGCACCCAGCCTCTTGGTCTCAGTAGCATCTATTGTACTGATGTGATATTGGTCCAACTCTTCTGCGATTGAATTCATTCTGAATTGCAGACATTGGCTATGAACCCAAACCCATGTTATCCAAGACAGTTTAGTCCTTTGGTCTGATCTGGATTTGAATCCGGGATGGAAATGCTGGTATCTGTTCCACTGTCACTCCTTGCATCACTGTTACATTCCCAGCTGATGTTACCATTAGACAGGTCGGGTCGCAGAGTGATCCCAGCTCAATACATCCTAACTTTTATTTTTTGTTGAGCGATGTGGATGAAGAGAGGCACAGGACTGCTAATGAACTTTTAATGAAAACGGAACATTTATTAAACAAGAAAGGATTTACTAAAATGCAAGGCTCCTCCACCCCTTTAAAGGTATGTACAGATTTGTAAGGATAACACAAGTTACAAAACATGCTTAAATGTTATGTAAATCAAAGCCAAATGGTGGTCAGATACACCACACTCTGAAACCAAGTGACAGATGCCATCCAAAACAACTATGGTTTTCTCATCAAATCCTCCACATGCTTTTCACACTGACCCAGCTGGTCTCACTGGAACTCTGACTTCCACCCAAGGGTTTCCAATCTCCACTCTTCAAGAACATGCCTTGGAATCTTCTCCCAAACTACACTTTCTCGCTATATCTTCGCCAAGAATCCACCTCCAGGTTTTCAACCTCTTCTTTTGGCCTTCCTCTGCTCTGGATCGTGACTTGCATTCGAGTTTCCCCACAATCTCTCAGGTACCCAACCATACCAACTGAACACTACTGTTTCACAGGCTGTAGTAAGGTGTCACCAACGTTTTGACCAGCTTAAACATCTGGCTTCTCATGTGGCCAATTTTAAATCTGGTTCCTGCAACGGTCTCCTCAATTCCGAGCCCTTTTCATCGCATTTTACTTCAATTCCTCCTGCAGGACTTTGTTCAAATTCCTTTTTTTTTTTCTCCTTTTGACTCAAGTCCGTCTTGCACCATCCCCTGGTTTCTGGAACTTTCTTTTGGACATTCTGCTTTATGCAGTTCCCTGTTTTGTGTCCGACTCCTCCTGGCACTAGGTTACACCCTTGTATTTGCTTTAACATTGTAAACCCACTTTACCTTATTTCTAATACCCATAAGTATAAATTACTTAAAACTGCCTCTATTTCCTGGCCACCATCCAGTGCTCATTGGATCAGCAATGTCTTGATTTTAAAATTCTTTTTTTTATATCCCTCTGTGGCATTTCCCCTCCCTAACCTTCAGTCCTAAAATCCCCGGGTATATCTGAACTCCCAAAAGCTCTCTCCCTCTAACATTTTTTTCCCCTCCTTTACAATTTTCCTTAAATTTTCTACATCTTTTGGTCATCTGTCCTAATATCTGTTTACGTGGCTGGGTGTCAGGTTTTTTTATTTGATCATTCTTCTGTGAAACACCCAAGGACATTACTGTGTGAGCAAGTTGATGTTACTCAGAGATCTGTTACATAAATATTGACAACCTCTGTCCTTGTTGGTTCTAAACTCCATCCTATCCCAACCATGGATCTGAGGTTTTGTTTTTGAAGGAGGTTTTTGTGGGGCTGGCTGCTTTTGCTGCAAGTCTGGTTTGAGTCACTTGTGTTAATTTCTTTGTGCCAAGTACTGTGCACTGGTTGTAATTGGTCCGGTTTGTATGTGTTATAAATCACATTCTATTCTATTCCAGTGTGTTCAGATCAATGAATGACAGAGAAATCAAGGTCAGTATCAGTACTGGCCCTGGGGCACACAGGCCACTGCCTCCTATTGTGGTACACAACTGGGAGAGGGACTCTAATCTGTGTCCCTCTGTCATGGCTGTAGGCCTACACAAAGGAGCTGGAGTAGGCCATTCATCCCCTTGAGCCTGTTCCACCAATTAAGATCACAACCGATCTTATAGTAACCTTAATTCTGCATCCTGTCTACCCACCCCCCGCTTACCAAGAATCTATCAATCTAAAGACTTCCTTCCACTGCCTTTTCTAGAAGAGTTCCAAACAGTCACGACCCTCAGAACTTTTTTGTCGCATTTTGGTTTTAAATGGCTGACCCCTTATTTTCTAGATTTTCCCTCAAGGGGAAACATCCTCTCCATGTTCACCCTGTCAAGACATCATGTTTTAATCAAGCAACTCTTCTAAACTCCAGAGGTTACAAGCCTAGCCTGTCCAATCTTTCCTAATAAAGCAACTTACCCAACCCAGGTAATCTTCTGAGCTGCTTCTAATGGGCAGCTCGGTGGCACAGTGGTTAGCACTGCTGCATCACACCACTAGGGACCTGGGTACAATTCCCAGCTTGGAGAACGTGCTGATTCCCGCACTGACAGACCCCCGTGCCTGCATGGGTTTCCTCCGGGTGCTCCAGTTTTGTCCCACAATCTGAAAGATGTGCTGGTCAGGTGCATTGGCAATGCTAAATACTCCCTCCATGTACCCGAACATGCACCAGACTGTGGCGACGAGGGGATTTTCACAGCAATTATGTTAATGTAAGCCTACTTGTGACTAAATAAACTTAACTCATTAACCTTCCTTAAAAAGGGTGACCAAAACTCCAAATATTGGTTTGCCATTGTCCTGTACAACTGAAGCATAATGTCCCTATTTTTCTATTCAATTCCCCTTAAATTATAGCTCTGAATTACTTGTTGTACCTGTATACCAGCCTTTTGTGACTCATGCACTCACACCTGGATCCCTCTGCACCTCCAAGCTCTGCAATTTCACATTTAATAGGCTTTTTTACTCTTCCTGCTGTGGAGGGGGACTGTGGGTCAGTGGAAACAAGAATATTGAAACAATAATTAGCCACTCATTATTCACATTGATGGTTATTTGTAATTTATACTTTGATTTAACTTAAAATTGTTGACTGGGAGGGGAAATTAATTTTAAGAAACAGTTGGTGATCTTCCCCGAGAAGGACCAAGTGAGGGCAGTGGAAATTGAGAAATGACAATTCCACTGGGTTTAGGGATGTCCCTCACCTTCCCTCTCCCAGCCCTAAGATATGGACTAGGTGAAATGGCTGCACATTGAAGTGATTCCTGGGCTACTAACACCTTGGACATAAGGACGCTCTTGGCTGTAGATGGATTGAGTCACCTCTTCCTAATTGAAGTTTCCCATAATTTCTGATCACTGGATAACTACAGAGTCTGAGTCTGCATCCTTTAGCAACATAGGGCCAGGACTGTGCAATGGTATCAGCCATGGCCCACTCGGTAACACTCTGTTCTAAGTTGTGTTCAAGTTCCATTCCCTAATCTGAACACAGTCTATGTTGACCCTCCAGTATGGCTCTGAGCGAGTCCTGCACTGCAGGAGGTGCAGTCTTTCTGGGAGGTGTGGTCTTTCAGATGAGATATTGCACCAAGGCACTGTTTGCCTTCACAAGTGGATGTAAAAGAGCTCGATGCCACCATTTCAAGGAAGAGCAAATAAATTCAACCCAGTTCCCAGCCAATATTTCATCCTCAATCACCATCACATAAACAGATTGGTCACAATCACAATTCTGTTTGTAGCACACAAATTAGATCCTTTGCTACACCAATAACTTCAAAGTAATTAAAAGACCATGAAGTCTTTTGGGATTTTGTGAAAGGGCTTTCTGCTTCATTGCTACAGGTCGGAACTAGTCATATGATATTCCTGATTGCCCCAGTCCGTAGCTGGGCAGTCCTCTCTCTAGCATTAGAGTGGGAGAAATCACTTAAAACCCAGGAAAACCAACCATTCTAACACAGGCTCACAACAGGAGACTGCAGAGAGAGCAAACTAATTTGAAGGACTTCACCGACTTCAGTCAGTGGTGACTTCTGCATTTTGCATTCACAGCTTGGTCTGAATTGTGTATAAATAGCCTCTGACTCTGGCTGTCCCTGCATGATTCAGTGGCTCCCTGACACGTGTAGGGCAGCATAATTATTCAGCTCAATGGTATCATTTACCAGCCTTGATGATCATTACAAAATATATTCAATAAATACAGGCTAATCCTCTGCTTAAAGGTACTGTTATACCAATAAAAAAAATCAGAACATGTATTTATAGAATTTCCTACTTTTACAGCTAATCAAATACAATGTTGTAGGAAACATGGCAGCCATTTAGCCTAGATTACATTGAAGTCTCGGGAATAAACAATCTTTGGAGTCCAAGGGAACAGCTAACCACTGAGTTTCACAGAGAGCCCAACCAAAAAACCAATTCCCTAACTGCTTCTGAGACAACAGGATTGTAGAGTAGATGTAAAAAGAATAAGTTTCACTTGTATTAATCCCTCGTGCATTAAAACCGCGTATAGAGCATTCTGCATTTTTGCTGGGTTGTGTTTTTTTTATTGTTGGAATGTGGGTGTTGTGAGCAATGCTGGTATTTATTACCCTTGTTTCCCTGAAAGATGATATACTAGGAGGCCACTTTTTAAAAAGTTTATTAATCACAAGTAAGGCTTACATTCGCACTGCAAAGAAGTTAGTGAAAATCTCCTAGTCGCCACATTCCAGCGCCTGTTTGGGTCAATGCACCTAACCAGCACATCTTCGGACTGTGGAGGAAACCAGAGCACCTGGAGGAAACCCACCCAGGAATTGAACCTGGGTCCTTGGAGCTGTGAGGCAGCAGTGCTAGCCACTGTCCTGTTCATTTGCCTGTTAAGAGTCAAGTATGTTGGTGTGGGACAGCAGTGCCACATAGGCCCAGACCAGGTAACATTTATGATGGTGTCACCCTGACTTGAAACAGTTTTGTTCTCTCTCTACAGAGGCTGTCGGACCTGCTGAGATTTTCCTCCATTTTGTTTTGTTTCAGATTCCAGCATCTGCAGTAATTTGAATTGGTGCAGTACCATAATATAAAATCAAGGAGGGAGCTCATCACCACCTTCTCCATGGTAATTAGGGATGGGCAATAGAAACTGGACTCGCCTGCAACCCCACACATCCCATGAAAGAATAAATTTAAAAATGTGAAATTCTCAAACTGGCCTGGTAGGGTGAATTTGTTGTATGGATTATTGGTCCAGTAACAACCACCACGCTATAGTACTTGTGCACAGTAGCATGCCTCATTAAAGGCAGCAGGTGAATGGTGACATCTCAAATAACCAGGTCTGCCAGCAAGCAGTACCTCTCGTCAGCCTTCTCCCAGGCAACAGCAAAAAGACTAACTATGAATCACAGGCTGCAATTCAGCCCTGCAGTGCCAGTGCCACAAATGGACCCACTGCTGTAAGGACCAGATGAACAGTGAGTAGGCCAGAAACAGCAACATTGCAGCAGACTGGAGCTAGGATACTGAGAAAAAGATAGGTTGTGAAAATGGAAGAGTGGACAGAGGAAAGATTCTAGATTAATAGCCTTTTGGTTGATATGATTGTAATTGCTCCTGTTCAGAGGTAGCACTGCTGCCTCACAGCACCAGGGACCCGGGTTCAATTCCAGGCTTGGAGTCACTATGGAGTTTGCATGTTCTGTGTGTGGGGGTTTCCTCTGGGTGCTCTGATTTCCTCCCACAGTCCAAAGATGTGCTGGTTAGGTGGATTGGCTGTGCTAAATTCTCCCTCAGTATACCTGAACAAGCACCAGAGTGTGGTGGCTCGGGGACTTTCACAGTAACTTCATTGCAGTGTTAATGTAAGCTTACTTGTGACTAATAAATATGTTCAGGATCTCAGCAGAGCACATTTAAGCAATTAGACACCAAATAAGAAAACAAGATCTCAAAGGATGTAAACTCCAGCTTACTGCCTCTGCCAGGTGCCTTAAGAAAAATATCAAGGGGTCACATTCCTGGGGCACCAGATCTATTTCTGGAATAAGGTTAAAATATGTATGGAGTTGTCTTCATCTGGACTGAAATTGAGTGTGGTCTTTGAGATTTACCAGGAGGATTTAAACTAATACAGAGCAGGAGCCAGAAACTTGAGGGTGAACAGAAGGCTTATCTGAAATTAGTGAGTATCAAAGGAGACTTATTTAAACCCTGCGATTAAAAATATTAAACTGGGTTATAATCTCATTTTAAATCAATTATGGTTTGAGCTATAGCTAAACACACTGTAGACCTGACTTACAGGGTTGACAACTTATTACTCTTTCCAATATTTTAAAGGAAGGTGGGGAGTAAAGAGGGTGGGATATCAGTGTTGAATTATTTCACAACACTAGACTTGATCAACCAAGGAAAATTACACCCTGGGTGAATTTGTATTTTGACAGCCTCTGTCAAATATGAAAAAAGAAACCATTAAAAAATATCTAAATCTTCTGATTTGTTCAACAAATCGATCTGCTTATTGATTCACATTCCCTAGCCAAATTTTACCTCAAATAACTAAACGGAGTGACTCACTCCCAACTATTAGAGTTTAATATTTGGCAACAATCCCCTCACTTGAACTAGGCTCAGTAAAAGTAGGTATGTTTTAATGTTATCTATTTAATGGATCAGTACCTGAACTCACCAACCTTAGTAACTGTGGTTCTACCTGACAATCTTGGCACTGCTCAGTGTTGTGTACACTCTCCACTAGGGCAAGACTACTCACTCTACATTGTACGCATGGCAACCACACCAATTCTCAGCTCACACCAAGTTTGCCCCAAACCTCCTCGCTTGTGCACTTTTCCATTGAGAATGCTGATTAACTTCTGATCATGGGCAGAACCAGCAGGCCACTCTTGAAATTCACTATTGAATAGTTGTTGGGGCAAAGCAAACGAGTTACTGTTTCTTCTGGAGGTTGACGAGCAATTCACTGCTTGGCTGTCACTCATCAATTGTATAAAAAGATTGTTATTGTATCAACTTTATTTAAAAATACATTGTTTGAATTTCCAGCCATTTCATTTTTCTTTATCACTACCCCTGGCTAATGTGTAAGCATGCTGAGGTTGTGTAAAGACAATGGCTTGCATTTTTATAACAGGTCTAAGTTAGGAAAATTGTCCCAAAGTGCTTCATGCAGGATTAAGCAAAATAAAAGATTCCAAGCCAAAGGAGGAGACATTAGGATAGGTGATCAAAAGCCCAATCAAAAGTTTGATTAAACAGGCAAATGTTGAGGGGGTGGAGGGGTTTAGAGTGCAAAAACAGGGATAAGCGTTTTAATCATACAGTATGATGTTTGTGTTACTGGATGAATAGGCCAGATATCCAGACTAATGATCCAGACACATGAATCCTGATGTCTATACTTCAGATTGAGAGGTTACTTACAAGCTCATTTTATTTAAGATTAATTTCTTTGAGCTCACAATTGGAATGTAAGAAACAAAAAAGGGGTGTGTACATTGAACAGAACAAGATGGGGGAAGGACTAGACATCAAGTACTATTGTCCAGGAAGGGCAAAGACAAACCAGGAATATTCAAGCTTAGTCAGGCCATAGATCTAGTGGATATAAATTTCGTATATTCTAAACAGATCCCTAGCAAAATAACATTTAAAAAGGATGAAAATATTTTAATGTACTGGAGTCAAATTAATTTGAGGATTAGTGTTAAATGAATTAAACACCTCAATTATTTATCCTTTTTCCATGATGTGAAGGGTGTTTGACCCAAGGATTTAAAATTGAGATATTTGAAAGACTCGGTATTTAAAGGTTAGTGCCAGGTCTGGATGAGATGCATCCAAAAGAGGAAATTGTGGAGGCATTAACCATACTTTTTCAGTCTTCCCTAACTCAAGGATAGGAGCAGAGGACTGGACAACTACAAACATTGCACACTTGCTCAGACAAGGTGTAAAAGCTAAGCCCGGGAACTAGTTTAACCTTGGTGGTTGAGTTTTTAGAAAGGAATAGACACTTGGATAAATGCAGGTTAATTAAGGAAAGCTAGCATAAAATTGAAGGCAATGTGTGTTTGACTAACTTGAGTTTTGATGAGGTCAGAGCAGCAATGCTCTTATGCAGTGTACACAGTACTTCAAAAGGCAATGCCACACAGACTTGAACAAGTTAAACATGAATTAAAGGAACAGTAGCAAAACTGATACAACATTGGCTGAGTGATCGGAAACTAATAATGAACGTGTTTTTCCTGGACTGAGGAAGATTTAAGGAGTTCCCAGAGTTAGAATTGGACCCCTATCCTTCCTGATACCTGGGGGTATTCCTTTATCTTGTCTGCCAGTGTTTTTCTTTTTTAAAAACTGCCCCCCTCTTCACTTATTTCATACTCCTCTGGGGCACCCTAGGAATGCCTCACTGGAGGCTACAAGCAAGGCTTTCAAAAAGACATTATCTGAGAATGAATAAGTTGTTGAACTTAAGGTGAATTACTCCTACGGAGAACCACCACAGGCATGATAGGCCAAATGGCCTTGTGTCATAACCATTCTATGAAGTATTCAAATAATCTCAAGTTAATACTGCACCTGGAAGCAAGTTTAATCAAGAGGTCAGTTTATAAATCACTGAACCCAGAGTTCAAATTGGTCATCTGGCCCCTCAAGCCTGCTCCGCCACACAATAAAAGGTAATGGTGAATCTTTTTGTGGACTCCACTCACCATAGCCTTTAATTCTTTTACTATTCAAAAATTTATCCTCGCCTTAGCATTGGAGGTAGCCTCAACTACTTCACTGGGCAGGGAATTCCACATTCACAATCCTTTGTGTGAAATTCCTCGACTCAGTCTTAAATCTGCTCCCCTTATTTTAAGGCTATGCCCCCTAGTTATAGTTTCACCCACCAACGGAAACAACTTCCCTGCTTCTATCTTATGTTTCTACAGTTAAGTCCTTGTTTTAAAGTGTTTACATTCTTAGAAGTGTCTTTTAAACAACTTAAATTGATCATGGTTCCCCATCATCAAGTGCTGCAGCGAAGGTTAGACATTTCACACCCCGAATAAAAGCAATGTACAAGTTGAAACGCTATAAACCTTGACACTTGCAACAGACTGCATTCATAGCTGAACTTGCAAAATAATAAATCCTGTATAAATTCAAATTGGGTGACACTCATTTTAAAACATCAATTACAGTAGTTACTAGACAGATGTTTCTTTGCGGCAGGCACACTACAGCACTTAGTGGGCATTTCTGGCTAATGTTAATTAACTTAGTCTCACTCCACCCACCAAGGCATTCCTGAAACTCAATTCAAAATCAAACTGACATGAAACTTCTTGCTCAAAAACAAAACGCTGGCATAATTTTCTGTCCCAAACAGTATAGCCTCATTAACCATGGGTCAAAAGTATATGAAGGGAGCTGACGATGACAGGCACTGTACAAAGACAGGTATGATGTGCATGCAACAAAAATGTGCAGCAATGATGCAAAACCACCAAATTGGAGAAATCAGACCCAAACTGGGCAGCTTAAGGACTTACTGCATTGGGAGTGCAATTTCTACCCCACCATCACCACTAAATAAATTATGGATTGCTAGATTTCTTATCTGCAATTTTAATGGGAACTTTGTATGGAATTTCTCCATTATAACCAAACATTATTCCTTCGGCCAATGGGTCTCATTCCAATAAATACAAGTCCAATATGATTTTGACTAACTGATTGAATCCCCTCACTCCCTCCAGTGCAGGATCAGCTAATGATTGACTCCAGAATCTGAAAATCCCAAAATTTAATGTCTTGCAGAAAAAGCTGGATAAAAACAAAAGTTATCCTTAATACATTACAGGTCAATATAGCACGGAGTTGCCTTAGACACAAATCTTGTGATGGCATCAGAGATTCAAATATACTACACAAGCAGATTAGTGCAATCAGGCATAAACCAGATCCCACAGGTCTTCCACACTATTCTGTTTACACCATATTTAATTAATCCAACAGCTAATTAGGCTAAAAGTGGGCCACGTGGCTTGCAATATTCCTGTGTGATTGAGTTCCATCATTGATAGTAAGAGTGACTGATAGATTGTTGGACAATTAAATGTATGCTTAGATAAGACTGAAAATAACAGCTTAAAAGATTCATTTGCACCTAAAATGAGTCAAACTCTACATGTACCTCATTCCACCAGGGGAAGGAGATGGGGAGAAATTAGTCCAGCCCAAGGCAGAGGAAGTGTACTTACTTGGTTTTGTCAAAAAAGATGGTCGAAGTTTATATCCTACAGTTAAAGCCAACAGCCTCAATCCAACTGATCAGAATTGGCACTTCAATAGAATGGTTGCAGGTTCCTAGCTTAGTGTGGGAGAGGAGACTGAGCTCAGCAGGGGGCCAAAAAAATTAGCACATCAGCAGCAGAACCCTCACTGTAGACTGGCTGTCTGTATATACATGAAATACAGTAAGAAGTCTCACAACACCAGGTTAAAGTCCAACAGGTGTATTTGGTATTTGCTACCAAATAAACCTGTTGGACTTTAATCTGGTGTTGTGAGACTTCTTACCGTGTTCACCCCAGTCCAACGCCAGCATCTCCACATCATGACTACCATATACATGAAATAGACAGTGCAGACAAAGAGGATGTTTCACTATGACAGGACACAGCTGAATGTCCTTGCTAACACTAATAAAGACATGATTAATTGACCATTGTCTGAATGGACATTCCATCCGTCTACCCCTAAAGATTGACATTACCAATGGAACATGATTAAACAGATATTGTCTTGGGCCTCTTTGTATTGTATGTAAATAATTTACTGGTTTGACTAGAAACAATCTTTACTAAAAGTTGTAAGTAATGCCCTATAAAAAAGGCTGACTGTACACAACTGAGCAGACTGAAGCAGCCTTAATTCTCCAGTTATCAATAAGGAGGCAATAAAGGATCGCTCACTTGCAAATACTGTGTCCAAATACCTTTCGAGCACAAACAGCAGAGCTGGATTCAGAAGCGACATTCTTTAGAAAGTGCTTTGCAAGGGTGTTGGGCAATGATGGGAAGATAGGAACAAGATTAGGCCATTCAAACCTTTGCATATGTTCTTCCATTCAGTTTCATCAAGGCAGACTCTTCCTCAACTCCATATCCTTTAACCAACTGAAATCTATTGATCACAATCTCCAAAGTCTCAACCATCTCCCAGCATCAGCCTCGAGGCTGCTGCAAGTAGCTTTAATGTGAAATGCTTTGATTTCATGCAACACCACAACTTTGACTGCACAACAGCAGATTGGGATTTAGTGGCACCAGCTATCAAAGCCATAGGGAAAGTCAGCTGAAATGCAACACTATTCACATCTTCTAAAGATTAGTTGGCAAGGCTGGCATTATTTTGACTATTCTTTGCTGCTTTATATAACAAAATCAAAGAAAGAGCCAAGCAAAAAATAAAAGTGAATTCCATCGATGAGCAACAAATTATCAAGGCAACAGCTGGAGGTGTTTGGATTATAGTGCAACTTTTCCATAACTCATTGAAACATCTCAAAACCCATACAAGCATTTCAGCATGAAGCCCATGATCATTGGATCCCTATGTGAAAGCGTTCAGTACTTTTGTAAAGCCAGTAAGTGAATCATATGCACACCTACTATAGATACCTCAGGACAGGCATTATAATTATTATAGAGGATCTGAAGTCCAGGATTTGACCAATTGAAAGAATGCATAGGAAAGATTGGACAAAATGGTAGACAAGCAAGTTCAAAATTTAGTTGAGGAAATTTTTATTTGGAAACATCAGAAATGTGACGCCCAACATTGGGTGCACACCTTTTATGAGTAGGCAGACATCTTACTACTGGAAACATTTACATGTGCCTCAGGATGTTAAAAACACAAGTAGAATTCACTCCAATACCAGTACACAAAAGTAGGATTATGATCAGATCCAATCTTTAACCAATTATTACATCCAGGGAGATCTGAGCAAATACAATTACTGACAGTGCAATAATCTACTATATCATGGGGACTCCAGAAATCTTGCTCCATAATAACAATGTATGAACATTTTAAATCTTTTATAAATAAAATCAAGTGGAAGAAATGAAAACATTACAATCCTAATTGAATCCGAGTGCTCCTCAACAATAATATGGATTGGAAATTGCACATGTGTTTAGGAGCCACTGAATCCGGCTCTTAAAACCAATACAATTCAATATCTAAATACACGGGACAGACAATCACTAACATACATTGCGCATTTACAAGAGATTGACTACCAAAGTGATACAACTGTACACATTCTGGAGTTAAGACCATTAGAATGACGGAGCTAAATGCTGTATTTGCAGGATTTATTTTGTGGAAAGGATCAGAGCAACAATCAGGCCATAAAGACCCAACACTTCGGCAAAAATGAGGATCAGGATCATCCCAACAAATAACCTTGGCTGCTGTGCAGTTCCTCGTACACCAGCATCACCTACTATGCCAATAGCAAAGCCAGCAGCAAGACCACTCAGACCCACGCTCAAACCAGCACCCAGCTGAAGGAAGCTCCTGTAATAACAAAAAATGCAGTTTATATTCATGTTTTGTCCTTGAAAACCCAAAATATGCTACATAATTACATTATGCTGCTCCAACTGTGGGTAAAGATCTAGGTATTAAAACATGGCATCTTGAGTATTTCATGACAAATATCTTATTCTAGAATCCTCTACATAAAAACAAGTCTAATTTAGAGAAAAATATTAAGACTTCAGGAGCCAAGTCTGTATTGTATGACAGCAAATTGCATTAAGTTAGAAAGTGAATTTCACTCATTTACAGATAAGAACAAGATCATGCCTGCAAAGTCAAACCCAGACAGACAGTTAATAATGCACTGGGGTAAATATACACTAGAATACAAAAGCACACACATCAGTTACATTATTCACAGGCACCAAAATGAACAGGGAATTCCAGCTCAGCCTTGTCCAGAAATATTTATCTCAATCACCTGCTGGTTTCAGGGTTACAGGCACAGAAAAGGGATTTTACCCACAAGACTTTTCTTCTTTCCTTTTCTGTACAGGAACAAGACTGAGCGAGAATAAAATTAGATACTTAGCAAACAGACCAAAAGATTTGGGCTTAATTATCTTCCCTATGGTTCCACCTGGAATATGGCACAGAATGGAGATAAGCAGCGTTCCAGCTAGGCCAAACGACAATTCCTCCACGATAAACCCAGCATACTGTTAAAAATATACATTTTGTCAAAGCTTTTCACCTTTCACTCTTCAGGACAGTCCTCAAGAATGATGCAAGGGGAAAAACAAATTTATACTAAACAGAAGCATGCTGATTGTTGGCAAGTGGACTGATGGTAGAAGAGGCACTGCCATGTAGCATCAGTTGACTAGTGCTTCCAGAATTTTGCTGCTTGATGGTGACTGACGATCAGTCACCATCAAGCAGCAAAATTCTGGAATCACTAGTCAGAATCTGTGGAGAGAAACAATTAATATTTCAGGTCAATGACCATCGTCAGAATTGGAAACCAATATGAATGGGTTTTAAGCAAGTACAGAAGCAGGGGTGGGGAGAAGGGAAAGTCAATTTAAGAAGCAGAATAGAATCGTTACACAGGAGGCAATTCAGCTGGTCATGTCTGTGCCAATTCTCTGCCACTGCAACTCAGCCAGCTCCACTCCTGTCCTTTTGCATCTCATTTCCCATAAAAAAATATTTCAAACTCTTGAAAGCCACAATTGATATTGCCTTCAACACAGGCAGCACATCCCAGTCAAAACTAGTCCAGGCTGGAAATGCATGTGAAATGGTTCAAACATATCTTTTGTCATTTCAAAAATCATAAAATTGGACAAAATGCTGATTTGAAAAAAGAACTTTTATTTTATGTCAAAGCTCAAGATATAATGTTTTCCAATCATCCAACAAAAGGATAATTTGGATCAAACCTGAAAGCACAACTGGGTATTTAACCAACAATGGCCAAAGGCGACTGCTGTACACCACCATCAAGCAGGGCAATGTTTGTAGGTGCAGAAATTGTCTCTGCAATTTTGAAGGCACCACCCTCCAATTTGCACATTTATGGAGCAGCAAAATTACTGAACAGCCAAGTTGATTGGAATGGACAGCATCTTTGTAAATATCTAAATGGGAGGTTAGGAACCAATTGGGCTTCTTGTGCACAGTGCATCCTGTAGCTGACAAAAGCAACAACCACCATATAATCTTAGGTCAGTAATGAAAAAGGGAAAATCTAAATGCTGCTGTGCACAGCTGTGCTAAGACCCAACTTGCCCATACCCAGGTCAATTTTAAGCTGAAGTCAAAGCAACATAGTCAAAACAACCATGATTTTCAGTCTGCAAGTCTGCTCATACCAAGAAAGAGCATTGTGCAATATTTCAAGTAGTTAACAGCAACTGTATTTAACTTAGTTTAATTTACACCTCATAGCAACACAATCACACATCTTTGTGGAAAACGTTGTCGCTGCAAAGTATTTTAAGGCAAAGACCCATCATATGGCTCAGCAGCATCAACTCAACACCTCATGAATTATCTTTTAGTTTCTAAGTGACAGCCATGACATAAGCTAGATAGAAATGGCCCAGTACAAATCCTTGACAGAACTGTTTGCAATAAGAAACTGGAGTATTGAATTTAGCCTTCACACATTATGCTCAAAGCCATAGTCAGCTTGAATGCAATGATGATTACACTCCATCCTAAAAAGGTCACACTCCCATCTACACCTACAGACTCTTCTGCACTTCCCCATACCTCATGTGGGATGGCACAATGCAAAGGAACTGTACTTTGTAGAACTATCCTAATTTTAATTCATCCCAATCTAGACTCAAGATTTTCACCAACCATTCTAAAAGCTATGTCTGCTCTGACTGTCCTGTAGCTTTTGCTCTATTGGTCGTTTCCTACAGCCTATTATACAACTGCTGTGACTTTTGTACATCATATTCTCACTTGTGTTTGTATCAAGCCTTTTGAGGACACTAACATTTATAATACAAAGTACCTGGAGGTTTGACAGCATCTGTGGAGATTGGAGCCAACAGAGAGTCCGGATGGCTCTTCAACTGTTTCAGATTCCAGACCCAAAACATTGGCTCTATTCTCTCTCCACAGATGTTGTCAGACCTGCTGAGATTTTCCAGCATCCTCAGATCCATAAATGTTAAGCAAAGTACTGTTTCCAATAAGCTGTGCACTGTTACTGTTGGAAGTACAAGACAACCTGGCACTTTACAAAGTATAACTACAACAAACTAGCCTGAATAAAGAGCACAGGGCCACTGCTTCCTCCACTGACTCCGACACATTGCATGTATATGCCAGAAAAATCTGACAGAAAAACCAATAGCTCATTATCACTTGCACGTTACACAAATGACAACTAAATCTCATTAGGATTGAATGAAATTTCACTTGCTTGCAATAATTGAATTTACCTTTTGTCCCAGCATAGAGCTGCCTGCTGCATTATTCTGATCCTACACTTAGAAGCAGACTCATCTGCAAAGCCAGCCATTCTAGCAATTGGCCTCCTTAAGGAAAAGTTAGAATCTTGTACCTTATTTCCACACTCTGCTAAGGACCTATTCTCATTCAAGATGGTATCTTAAAGAATGCAGCAAATTTTAGAAAATATTCCCCCACTCCCAAATCTTACGTCTATCAAGCATTCCCATCTCTTCATAACTGCACCTCACCTTGGTCCCCCTCAGGCAGCACAGCACCCTGATTAATCAAGTTTTATTCTATTGACAAAGCTCAAATGGTCTGAAATCATACCAATATTTCACACATGCCCAACATTAAATTCTGACATACTAGTCATAAAGTCCAGTATTACTTTTCCAAATCACTGCTCTCCACATCATCCAACACCTTCTCCAAACTTGGTAATAAACCAATTCAATAAGCCATTCCGGTATCTCAATATGGACAATGCCTTGTTTGAAGAAAATCACACTTAAATGCTGTTTATTCTAGCCCTACAGTCAAATCATTGTACAAAAACAGCCCCAGATCAGAGTGCTGTTTCCAGCCAAAGAAACTGCCCTCAGCTTAATTTATATCGTCTCACTAGCCTCCCCAATTCTACAACTTTTAGTCTCGTGTGATACCTCAATTCCATCAACACAAACATTGAATCCCTATAGCGCAGAGGGAAGCCATTTGGCCCAGAGTCTACACAAACTGACAGAGCATCTTACCCAAGCTGTAATCCCTGCAACCACAAATATTTACCCCACCAATTCCCCTTCTCCCCCACACTCACATGGAAACCCATGCATGCACTCACAGCTAGAATTGACCCTGGCACTAAGACATAGCAGTACTAACCACCATGCCATCTGCACAAGGATCTTGGTTGTCAAACATGATTTTTCTTTATGCAAAAATGGTTTGCTTCCAATTATCTTAAATTGTTAGCTAGCAATGTAATCTTTTAAAAAATACTTTGCTTGCCACAGATAACTCAAATTAAATCTGTTGCAAGATCATCTTTCCTCCATTTATACAATAGGCTGAGTTCACCGAGTACAAGCAGTTTTAATTTTGAAATAGAGGGGTTAGGGTGCCCATGAAAAGGACTAGTTGCATCCCAAATAGTTCCCCTATCAAGACATCAATTTTAATGTTGCAGTAATGCATCTGGCAGATAATGTCAGAAGCTAACAGAAGACTCAAAGACACTCCATGGAATAAAAGGCATAATAGCTACCTACATTAATAAATGACAGATCTAGTTGCATAGGGAACAACGTGAAAACTTTGATGACAAAACTTGGGAAATATGAACGGAGGAGAATAGTGATATACTTCAAGGACTTAGACTCTTGGCATGGGCCAAGTGACAGATCAAATTTAATGCAGAGAAATTATACAAAATTAACGGATACAATTCTAAAGGGAGTATAGTGCAGGAGGAGGGACCTTGGTGTATATGTGCAGAAATCAAGGAGAGCACACAGTTAAAGGATCCCAAAAGGAAGTTATGATAAACCAGTAAGGAACCCCAGTTCAGCTGTAAATGGAGTATGGCAATCAGTTCAGGGCACCACACCTTAGGAAGGACAAATGCAATGAGGTGCAGAAAAGATTTCCAAGGATGAGAAACATCAGCTACACATGAGCTGGGACTGTTTAAAGGAGAACGAGAAGGTTTGAGGGGTTTGGACAGTTGAAATGGAGAAACTGTTCCCATTGGCAGAGGATCAAGAACCAGAGTATACTAATTTGAGAAAGACAAAGCAAAAACCTCATGTAGAGAATAGTTAGGATCTGGAATACACCGAGTGTATAGTCAGATCCAATCAAGCCTTAGGAAAGAGAACTGGATCGTTACTTGACAAGGAAAAAAAATGAAGGGCAATAGGAAAACAGCAAAGGAGCAGGACTATGTGATTTGCTCTTGTAGAGTGCTGGTATGGATACAACAGATCATAGGGTTGCAATTCTATATTGTTGAAAAATATTTTTAAAAATAATTTACATTTCCTTAGTTTTTGTTAAGTGTCCTGGAATGAAACAAAGAATAACGTTGTGCGACTGCTTCTTGCTGACTCAGATACAGATACAGATCTGTCACAAACATGGGAACAGGGGCAATTCTGGACATTTAAGCTTTTTAATGTTTATATATCTGTATTAATGCAGTATGAAGGTTCCTTTATTTTATTGAATGTTGATCCTCTTGGACAAAATTTTAGCAGTGAATGGAAAGAAAAACATTAAACATCCTCAAAAAGAGCCAGACAATAAAGCAAAAACTCCTGTTTAAGAGACTTACTTGAATAATGTTATCTTTTCTGTGAGTGAGTTGGCAATTAGTACTGCCACCACCAGTCCATAGATAGCAATGATACCTGCCATCACAACAGGAATGATGGATTTCATGATTAGCTCAGGCCTCATGACGGACATAGCAGCAATGCCTGTTCCACTCTTAGCAGTACCATAAGCAGCACCTAGAGCTAAAAAGAAAATGTCAAAGTCAGAACACAATCAGCCAAACAATTACATTCTTCCAGGAGTGGCTCTCAAGAAATAGCATCCTTACACTACCTGCATATTGGGGTTTAAACTCCCCAATGTACAAATTGATGCAGAGCTTTGTAATGTATACCCTTGAACAATTTTTTCATTAGCTGTAAACTGCTAGTCAAGAGAACAGTAGGAAATGGAAGCAAAGCAGCACGTGAAACCCTCAGCTTCTGTACATCAAGTCAAAGTATAGCTCTCACCTTGTGGCTCTGCAATAAACTATTGTAAGATAACAGATGGCAGTGTCAACTGACATTGAGCTGGTAAAATCCCCACTCAGCTACCACAAGTCACTGGCTCCAAATTACCAGCCACTTTTGTTCTAAGTATTGAGCTGCATCACCACCACAAAATGGAGAACCTTTCCAACAAAAGACCATTGAACTTTTGAAGGTGTCATCTACTAGTTTCCAATTCCCCTCAAATGACCATTCATTTGCAGACTAGGAATTTACAACAATTGTTGGAGGAATGTAGGAACACTGCATTCCTACAGGCTCAAATAATTTATTCTGAATCTAGATGCAACAAAACACTAGAGTATGAATTTTTCCATTTGGCCCACTAAAAGATATCGGAAAGCATGGTAGAGGCAAAAACCTCCATTGCATATACAAATATTTTTAAAAATTCAATGAGTTCAATTCAAGGGTACAGACCAAGAACTGGAAAGCAGATTTAGGCTGGATAGCTTTCTTAACCAGAACAGAATGGCTGAATGCTCTCCTCAGTGTGTTTTATAATTTATGTTTAACTGTAGCCAGGATTGTCAAATTACAGCTGGCTGCAACACCAGCAGCTCCAACACAAATGTTTGAGCAGTAATATGACTGAAACTACCTTGGCCAGTGTCACAGGTAAATCAAGCCTATTTTATATTACTTTTCAGTAACTGTAGGCATTGCGGATGTGGTATAATAAAAAAATCTGCCTTTCAACATGAGAAACCACATTTATGTTTGACCTGCAAAGATCACAATATGGAACATACAAGATACAATGTGATTACACAAACATTAGCCAGTATGAACAGGACTATAGACTGTTTGAACCAGCACTTAGTAATATGAAGCTCAATCTGAAAAAGGGCAAGCTAGTATCTCTGCACCCTGCTAAGAACAAAGTAGACAACCAGTTTCCTGTATTAATTCCACTTGAAGTAGAAAAAGGGAGAAATTAGCTTTGACTAGAACACTCCCTATACAGAAATTAATTGGTAGTAGACTTGTGGAATGGCCCTGTAGGCCTGGATCATATGGTCAACAGGAGGGACACTGTTCAGTTACCATCACGGCATAAGAAATGTTTTCCTCCAAAGAGATGAAGGTTCATTCATAGTAATCACGTATGAATCCCAGTCACCCCCATCACAGATTCAGTGAAGGACAGATTTAACAGACATTTAACCCAGAGCAAAACCTGACCCCTTTTTAGTCTATGACTATGAACAAAGCAAAACAATCCACATTACTAGAACAGAGCCATTATACACGGTGCAAAGGCTCGGTCTTGTGTATTGCCTACCACTAAACTTCAGCAGATGGAATGTACCACCATCTTGAAGAAATCATTTTCACAACGAATTGCTTGCTTTTCCTGAAGGATAGCGAACCAGTTTAGTTTTTACACTAACCCAGCAGCTTTAGTGTTATTTCTGATGGTGCCAGCCCACAACCCAGAGGCTCAAAAATCAAACTCTGGATTGGCCATTGAGGTCTACAGCCAATTAAACTGGCTACCCTACCAGTAGACTGGACGAATACATTACAAACAGCTTTGATCACAAGATATTTGCTAGCCAATAATGGAGTTCAATCACAATCCATGCCCTTAGGGATAATCCTTCATCAAATTGGACTTTTAGAAATTTAATTAGCAAGACAGTTGAATATACAAAACAGGACAGAGGGAAAATTAGAGAATGGAGTCAAAACTTTTCACATCTATCTCAGAAAGATTCAGAATTGGGCTATGAAAGAATATGGTGGTCAATGAGATTCAATTTGAAAGCAGTTTAAAAACTTGAAAAAAATCTGTTTAGAACCTTCATGGTATTCCACAACACAAGTTGGTGTTGGCCCTTCAAATAGGGCTCGATCATGGAAATCCTCCAAATAACCACGTTCCAGCCAAATCTGCTCACGTGATCTCTTCAAAGCCTGAAGGCAACCCTGCAGTTGACAACCCAAACTCAGCTGGGATTTTAGCACCTGGATGCTTGAGACCATTGTTTCAGAAACATTCCACGCTACAGACCCAAATATTCATCTCCAAAAACTAGGATTGCAAGCAGAGGTGGTCAGAAAGATGGGTGAAATTCATCTGAGACAAAGGGAAATAGACACGTGTCAATGTAGAGGCATGGTATCAGGTAGAAATTTAATAGGAACAAGAATGGACTCATCCTGAATCCGCCAGTCAATTAGATCATGCAACTCAATGCCATTTACCAGTCTTCTCGGCACACATACATAGAAACCCTACAGTACAGAAAGAGGCCATTCGGCCCATCGAGTCTGCACCGACCACAATCCCACACAGGCCCTACCCCCATATCACTACATATTTTACCCACTAATCCCTCTAACCTACGCATCTCAGGACACTAAGGGGCAATTTTAGCATGGCCAATCAACCTAACCCGCACATCTTTGGACTGTGGGAGGAAACCGGAGCACCCGGAGGAAACCCACGCAGACACGAGGAGAATGTGCAAACTCCACACAGACAGTGACCCAAGCCGGGAATCGAACCCAAGTCCCTGGAGCTGTGAAGCAGCAGTGCTAACCACTGTGCTACCGTGCCGCCCCTATGATTCTGCAGATGCTGGCAATCTAAAATTAAATAACAAAACGTTGGGGAAAACTCAGCAGGTCTGGCAGCGACTGGAGAGAGAAACAGTTAATGTCAAGTTCTCATGACTAGGAACTACTCATCTCTTGACAGATGCTGTCAGACCTACTGAATTTTCCAACATTCTGTTTTCATAAGGATTTCAGTCTGTTTCCATGTCAAACAAGTGGTTCTGAAACTAACATACACACTGTTCTCCCTTGGACATTTTAAGGGCTCAATATTGGGTCCTGGTAATATAATTGTGTTAGAAAACTGGACAACAATCTGGTAAATTTTGAGTTGGAGTCAGAGGTTTACAGCAAGGAAACAGACCATTTGGCTCAACTTTTACCATTAAGTTAGTCCCAATTGCCTGCATTTGACCCATATCCCTCTATGCCAATCTTACCTATGTAACAGTCTAAATGCCTTTTAAAAGACAACTGTACCCACTTCTACCTCTGGCAGCTCATTCCAGACACCTTCTGAAAAATTTGCCCCTCTGGACCCTTTTGTATCTCTCCCCTCAAACCCATGACCTCTAGTTTTAAATTCCCCTACCTTTGGAAAAAGATGCTGACTATCTACCTTCATTATTTTATAGACCTCTACAAGATCATCCCCAAGCCTCCTACGCTCCAGGGAAAAAAGTCCCAATCTATCCAGCCTCATGTTATAACTCAAACCATCAAGTCCTGGTAGCATCCTAGCAAGTCTTTTAGTTTAATTATATCCTTTCTTTAATAGGGTGACCAGAACTGTACATAGTATTCCAAGTGTGGCCTTACCAATGTCTTGTACAGCTTCAACAAGACATCCCATCTCCTGTATTCAATGTTCTGACCAATGAAACCAAGCATGCTGAATGCCTTCTTCACCAAACTGTCCACCTATAACTCCACTTAAGGAGCTATGAACCTGTATCCCTAGATCTCTGTTCCATAATTCTCCCCTACCATTAACTGAGACCTGCCCTGGTTCGAACTACCAAAATGCATTACCTCACATTTGGTGCCAGAAAAGAGAAATCATAGTTGGTGGGTTGCAGTACAAACCCAGCAGGTTCACTCATTTTAAAGCAACCTCCAAGATGTTACGGCGATCCAGGTGGACTCATGCTTTTCATTACATTTTGTAAGAATTGAAAAGTTAATGAAACAAATGATATAAAGAAAATAGGATTGAGGCAGGTCCAAAAATAAAAGTGTTTACACAGCCAATGGCCATTTCTGGTCCTGAAGATTCTAGCGTTAATTTCTCCAGGTTAGGCCATTCTACTTTCAATTAGAGATAAATGATCAGGAATGAGCAAGCTTAAAATCCAACATAAAAGCAAAATCCAGACACATTTATGAAAATATGGCAAGCTATGCCTGATCAGTATATCCCGACATACATGATGCCAATATACTTTAGGTGAAATTTTCCACTTCCAAATTTAGTGAAGGAGCAACCTGCTTCAACAAGTCACAACCTAAAGATAAGTTTTGCAGCCGATAGGGCCTGCTGAAACAGCTTAGGACAAGATTACTCTGATAGTTGTTTATTAACATTGCCATCACATTTAGAACAGTACACAGTTGTTTAGATCAATTTGCAAAGTCAAAAGGGACATCCTGGTTTTTTTGTACAAAGATCAGAAGACAATCAGGCTAGACACTAATACTGGACCTATTAGAGACCAGTGGACAACTTAAAAGTCTCAACCCTGCACTCAAGTGGTCAATATTACAATTATGAAGTTTACAATATTAGATTCTGGGACTGTAGCTTTAGGGGGTCATGTGACTGAACTGTTCTTGACAGTAAGCCCATTTGGTTTGAGAAATTGGTATTTACGTTTAGAGAAAATGGCAGCAATTTACAAAATTCAGTGTCCCCAAAGTCTCAGAAATGTGTTGTAGATACTATGCTGTAAACAGTTGGTCTGTCGACTGCCCATTTACTTCCAAACCAAAAGAGAATTGGGATCGTCTACTGAGAATCAATGTTGATGCGTTACCATAGGGAAAGAGGAAGGCATTTTTGGGATCAGGTTACAGGCTTCTCTACAGATCAATGAGCATCAGACAGCAGTTCTGTATGGAGAGAGAAAAGGCACTAGGTTTGATACCCATAGCTGGATACAGAAGGAAAATGTTCTCTAGTCAAAGATAGCTGCAAGACAAGTCTCTTAAGGATTCTAGAATCTCTGTACTGGCACTCCACAGGGAGGAATCAGAAAAACCTCTACTGCTGAAGGAGGGTTTCAGAAACTCTGGAAATTGAATAATGACAACCGAACAGAGAAATGTGAATCCATTGGAAACCAACTGCACCTGTGGACTGTTATCAAACATCTCACTTCAGAATATGCATATGGGATACATAGCTTTCCGGAGTTCAAAATATAAACTGCAAAGTGTTTAGTCATTCATTACAGTAAAAATCTTAAAACGTGAAAGTTTTGTCATTTTTGAACTATTAACTGACCATTTAAAGAAATTTGAACTTCAGCAGTCTCTATAAAGAGCGCAACATCTGGAAAATCATCTACCTTGGCCATGCTGACAATGGTTAATGTATCAGTGATAGCTATATTAAACATGGGAGATACTTCTGTCGAAACCATTCAGCCTTGTTTTATGCATTTCCACCTGTGCACAAACATCTTCACATGCTGGCATAAGAGTCTACATAAACATTTAACAAGTTCTACAGATGACACCCAAGTTCTCCATGTGCTGATTTTGTTTGGAATGGTTACCATCTGCAGCATTTTGTCCAGGGCTGCTATCCCCATTTTTAAATGAGTTGTTAGACTGGATCTGAAAAATTGACAAAATTTATTCCTACTTGGAAGCAACATGCATCTGGCATTGATGCGCCTACTACGGAATTAAAACTAAATGCCATTTTCAGTACCAGTTACAAGATGGCAGCTTAAAGAATATCACGAATTAACCCAACACTGGGGAAGAAACCGGTGGCGAGGGGGAAATGCTTCCTTTCTCCATCTTGCTAAACCCAGCTGTAATGGGGGGGGGGGGGGGGGGGGGCACGAAGAGAAGAGAGAGAGGAGAGATATACATGGCCACGTCAAGTGGAAGAAAAGTGACCAGCGAACACATGAGGTCAGAGAGTCCACTAGGATTCTCCTTCCTTGCTCAGATTTGGAACCTTTGCTTCTGGATGGCAATTGGCACTGTACATCTGAGTATTTTTGAAGATTTCAAATTGGCTTTAAAAAAGCACCTTGCAGTTTGTGACAATACGCAGAATCTCATTTGAACAAAGCCAAATGAACCAGATTAAAGGAAGGTTTATTTGAGGACTGTTGTGCAGGCAGGGCAGACACAACTAAACTAGCGATAAGGGATAAGCATGAATACCACATTTTAATGCATGCCATATCTTTTGATATGGTTTAAGATTGATGTCATTAGTCAAGCCCTCAACTTGGAAGCGCAAAGAACCATGTTCAAGCCTTATTTGAATTACCCAGAAGCATGGAAAGCCTCCACAAAGATCACATCCAAAATGAACAAAAAATTGATTAAATATCTAACTAGGCTGCTGCTAATAGGCTCAAAACTGGTTACTATCAAACTAATTCTCCCTAGACCTACCAGTTTCCTTCCCTCCAGTTCTATCAGTTCTCACTTGAAAGTGACATTCAGAAATGTTACACAGATCTGCAAACCTGCCCATTTTAAAGGTTATTTACTCATTCAAGGAATTTACACTATTGCGACATAGTGGGAGATTAAAGTCAGGTGAACAGATTATGACTCCAAGAACGAAACCAATGAGACACTATTAAAACAAAAAAACAGGGAAGCTCTCAGCAGGTCAAGAGGCATTACAATGGCGCTTGCTCAGAATGCATCCTCGTACATTTTCGAGCAAATCCAATTTCAGTCCCTGCTGTAAGAGCGACACCCATGAAACCAGACCACAGAAAATCATGCACATCCTGATTTTAGGAAAGCCAAGGCAAAAAAAAATTCTGAAAAACTAATTTACTGTCAATAATTTCCTTGTAGCAATCCAAATCTACCATTACTACAACTAGAATGCTGGAGATAGTGGGGCAGCTATATTTCGCACAAGTAGAGTTGCAGGAGGCAAAAAAATAATTTCAAGGTGGATTATGCAAGCCCCCTATCCATTTTAATTAGCCGCATCCCAAAAGAAATTGTAACGACACTGTGATACCATTAAAACAAGCAATCATGGGACCGTGCCTTTATCATTCAAACAAAAAGGGTTCTAGGATAAAACTGATTTTCGGAAATGCGGCATTTCACCACAATTCAGAGCACTTAAAACGAGGGAGGGAGGGGGAGAGAAGAGTGAAAGAGAGAAACGTTGCAGTCCACGTACTGTCAACGTTAACACCCGCACCCCAGTCATATGACGGGCTCGGGACTGCCCGCTCCGGAAATTACCGAACCCTCTCCTCTTTCGCCCTCTCCCAGCCCGAAGCGCGATACACCCCGGAGACCGCGAGCCGGGAACAGCCGAACGCCGCCCCCCCCCCTCCCTCTTCCCCGGCCGAGTCGGTGACGGAAAGAGCCGAAAGGCGGCTCGAGCGGCCGCAGCAGAACGATCGTTCACCTACGCAGACGAGCGTCCGCCGCAGAAAACACCGTCAGCGGCGGCGGCAGGCCGTCCCTGGGCAGAGGTGAACAGACATTAGATATAAATAAATAAACGCCCAGACTCACGCGCGGCCATTTTATGTATAAATATATACGCAAAAAAAAACCCCGATCCGAGCCCCCCTCCCCCTCTCCTCAGGTGATGGGGGGTGGGGGTCTCGATTAGGCCGGACAGTAGCCACCGGCCTCCCACCATCCACCCCCCCTCCTCCTTTCTCTCTCGCCAGCGGTAGACGCGAGACTCACCGCTGAAAACCATGGCTGCCGAGGCGCCCATCACCGCGAAAAAGGGCGAGTATTCGGGAACTTCGGGGGTGGACATCTTGTCAACTACTCGGGCGGAACTAACACTAAACTACCGGTGATTTATATAAAGCGGGCGGCCTGTCGCCTTTTTTTCCTTTGCTGGGGTCTCTCTCTTTTTTTTCTCCCCTTCCCCCTGGTGTTTCTTTCTCGCTCCCTCTTGTCTCCCCGCTGCCGGCTCCCGAACACCGTTGCACAGGGAGAAGCTCCGCTCCTGCCCGACCCTAAATACAAACTACTGACAAAATGGCGGGGCCGGGGAGAACCACGTGACCGCGCCCGGGGACTCTACCACCGTCGCCCAACACACAGGGGGGGGGAGGAGTCAGCACACAGCAATTCAACTTAAACCGGCTCCACGATTTACCGCCGAGAGGTATCGGACTTTGCAGCTGATTGGTCTTTTTGAAAATACCTACTCCAGCGTTTATGTGCCTGTGGCAGTGGTTTCCAGCCACCCCTCCTTGGGGCTGCCGTGTTGGTTGGCACCGCTGCGGGCGGTTCTGTGAATCAGCTTGCTGACTGAAGAGGGCAGGAAGGGAGTTGGGGATGAAAGGCACTGCACTGGATACAGTGCAACATCACTGAACCTCATTCAAACTCCCTCCCCATTGTTCAGATGCTGTCACCCTACAACTTGCATTCGTTGAAAGTGTCCAACAATTTTTTTTTTGTGTTGTCTGGCAGAAGCATCCAATGTGCAGGAAAGTGGCTGTTCATACAATCATTCGCATTTGGCCAGCACTGGTATCCACTTATATGGATGTAATCTCCAGCTGACATTCAGGATACCCAAATCACAGAAGTGGCACAGAGTGCGTTACATTGCCTGAAGGGCTCAGGATATTTTTATTGCAAACTCAAGGTCATTCGTGTAACCCAAAGAGGTAGCCTGGTGACCGCAGTAAATGCTTTTTCTTTTGCACTGCTGCGCTTGAATTTGGTTTTAAAATAACGTTATCACGTAACATAATAAGCCGACAGGCAGACGGACCAAATGGCCTCTTTCTGTGCTGTAATCATGCTATGATCTTAGGATGGCCTCGGGTGTCCATGAAGTACCCATTGACAATTTAGGTGTAGTCACCAAGAGAAGGCTCCTTGATATGGTTAGCAGGCAGTCATTCATGGGTCATCCTGAGTAGCTTCAATTAGCAAATAACGAATTCTGACCAGTTTACTATTCAGATCTTTTGGGAAGATGCTGAATCCCCTACACAGGCTCTTGACTCCAGGTATAACAACCAAAAATATTTGTAAAGAGAACAGACAGATTAATAGTTTCTAAGGGCAACTAGGGATGTGCACGAAAGTGACTTGTTAACATCAGTCACATCCCAAGAACAGACAAAGTATTGATGTTACCAGGAACTATTTGATTTTGTAGGTTGCAGTGGCAGGATTTCCAGACAGCATTTTATTAAGTTCCATATCATAGAAATCATAGAACCCCTACAGTGCAGAAGGAGGCCATTCGGCCCATCGAGTCTGCACCGACCACAATCCCACCCAGGCCCTACCCCCACATATTTACCCGCTAATCCCGCTAACCTACGCATCTCAGGACTCTTAAGGGGCAATTTCTTTTTAACCTGGCCAATCAACCTAACCCGCACATCTTTGGACTGTGGGAGGAAACCGGAGCACCCGGAGGAAACCCACACAGACACGAGGAGGATGTGCAAACTCCACACAGACAGTAGCCATATGAAAGGCTACTGCAGAAGCTTCAGGCTGTGGATATCTTTGTTAAAACGGGAGGTAGCTTTAATCATAGAAACATAGAAAATAAAAGCAGGAGTAGGCCATTCAGCCCTGCTCCGCCATTTTGATCATAACTGATCATATTCAATATCCTGATCCCACCTTCCCTCCATATCCCTTGATCCCTTTAGCCATGAATCATGATGGGAAGGACAAATATAATGAATAGAGGTTGGCAGAGTTGGTTCAGTACCCGCTACAGTTTCCGATCTGTACGCATTATATAGTGCATTTCACAAACTCAGGATATCTCAAAGTACCAATGAACTGTATTTGAACTGTGGTCACTGTTGTATAAAACATGACAGGTAATTTGCAAACAGCAATGTCCCAACAACAGCGATGTGGTCAGATAATCTGTTTTATTGATGTTGCTTCAGGGATAAATACTGGTCAGGACATCAGGGAGAATTTCACTACTTTTCTCTGAATGGTTCTATGGGATCATTTACAACCCTTTGAGAGAGCAGATGGGACCTCAGTTTAATGTGGGATCAGAAAGGTTACGCCTCCAACTGTGCTGCACTAAGAGTGTGAGCCTGAATTCTGAGCTAAAATCATAGAATTGTCACAGCGCAGAAGGAAGCCATTCAGCCCATCATGTTTGCATCAGCTGTCCAAATGAACAATTCACCTAATGCCATTCTCCCGCCTTCTTCCTGTAATATTCTTCCTTTTCAGATAACAATCTAATTCCCTCTCGAATTCTTCACTTGAACCTGCCTCCACCATAATCTCAAGCAGAGCATTCCAAATCATAACCACTCACTACACGAAAAAGCTTTTGCTTCTTTTGCCAATTATTTTAAATTTGTGCCCCCTCGTTTTCCATTATCAATATCTTCAAAGCCCAAAATCATTCAAGCCACCAGTCTCTCCCATTGTGGTACAGCAAGTGGTTAGGAAAGCAAATTGAATGTTAGTGTTTATTGCAAGGGGAATTGAGTATAAAAATAGGGAAGTATTGCTACAACTGTACAACTTTAGTAAGATCACATCTATGCAGTTTTGGTCTCCTTAAGAAAAAAAATTGCATTAGAAGCAATTTTGAAAAGGTTCACTGAACTCAATTTTGGAATGAAAAGGAAATAGACAAAAGGCAGGTAACTACAGGCTGGTTAGCTTAACGTCTGTAGTTGGGAAAATGCTGGAATCCATCATTAAAGAAGAAATAGCAGGCCATCTGGATAAGAATGGTTCGATTAAGCAGACACAGCATGGATTCATGAGGGGAAAGTCGTGCTTGACGAACTTGTTGGATTTTTATGAAGATGTGACTAGTGCCGTTGACGGAGGGGAACCAGTGGATGCGGTGTTTTTGGATTTCCAAAAGGCATTTGATAAGGTGCCTCACAAAAGGTTGCTGAAGAAGATTGGGTCACACGGAGTTGGGGGTAGGGTGTTAGCGTGGATTGGGGATTGGCTATCCGACAGGAAGCAGAGAGTCGGAATAAATGGGTGCTTTTTTGGTTGGCAGATGGTAACTAGTGGCGTGCCGCAGGGATCGGTACTGGGGCCTCAACTATTTACCATTTATATAGACGATCTGGAGGAGGGGACTGAGTGTAGGGTAACAAAGTTTGCAGACGACACAAAGATAAGTGGAAAAGTGAATCGTGTGGAGGGCGTAGAAGGTCTGCAGAGAGATTTGGACAGGCTGAGTGAGTGGGCGAGGATCTGGCAGATGGAGTATAACGTTAACAAATGCGAGGTTATTCACTTTGGAAGAAATAATAGCAAATTGGATTATTATCTAAATGGAAAGAAATTACAACATGCTGCTGTGCAGAGGGACCTGGGGGTCCTTGTGCATGAGACACAAAAATCCAGTCTGCAGGTGCAACAGGTGATCAAGAAGGCAAATGGGATGTTGGCCTATATCGCAAGGGGGATAAAATATAAAAGCAGAGATGTCTTGCTGCATCTGTACAGGGCATTGGTGAGGCCGCAGCTGGAATACTGTGTGCAGTATTGGCCCCCTTATTTGCGGAAGGATATATTGACCTTGGAGGGAGTGCAGAGAAGGATCACCAAGTTGATACCAGAGATGAGGGGTGTTGATTATGAGGAGAGACTGAGCAGATTGGGTTTGTGTTCGTTGGAATTTAGAAGGCTGAGGGGGGATCTTATAGAGACCTATAAGATAATGAAGGGGCTGGATAGGGTAGAGATGGAGAGATTCTTTCCACTTAGAAAGGAAGCTAGAACTAGAGGGCACAGCCTCAAAATAAAGGGGGGTCGGTTTAGGACAGAGTTGAGGAAGAACTTCTTCTCTCAGAGGGTGGTGAATCTCTGGAATTCTCTGCCCACTGAAGTGGTGGAGGCTACCTCGTTGAATATGTTTAAATCATGGATAGATGGATTCCTGATCGGTAAGGGAATTAGGGGTTATAGGGATCAGGCGGGTAAGTGGAACTAATCCACTTCAGATCAGCCATGATCTTATTGAATGGCGGGGCAGGCTCGAGGGGCTGGATGGCCTACTCTTGCTCCTATTTCTTATGTTCTTATGAAGGTGTTTTCTTATGAAGAAAGGTTGAGAAGGTTGGGAGTTTAGTAAAATGAGATGTGATCTTGTTAAAAGTATGAGATTTTGAGGGGACTTGACAGGTTTCATGGTGAAAGGATGTTTCACCTTGTGGGGGAGTCTTAATTTAAAAATTAAGGATCTCCCATTTAAGCTTGAGATGAGTTTTTTTGTTTCACTCACAGGGTTGTTGGTCTGCAAATTTCTCTTCCCCAGCAGAGGTTAAGTCATTAAATATATACAAGGCTGAATAAGATAGATTTTTGACCGATAAGGGAGACAAGAGTTATTGTGGGGATGATTGGTGGGGGGGATGCAGACAAGCCACATTCAGATCAGCCATGAAGTTATTCAATGATGGAGCAGGCTCAAACAGCCTAATGGCCTATTCCTATTTCTAACTTGATTTGATTTGATTTATTATTGTCATATGTATTAGCTTAATAAAAAGTATTGTTTCTTGCGTGCTAAGAACAAAGCGTACTGTTCATAGAGAAGGAAATGAGAGAGCGCAGAATGTAGTGTTACAGTTATAGCTAGAGTGTAGAAAAAGATCAATTTAATGCAAGGTAGGTCCATTCAAAAGTCTGATGGCAGCAGGGAAGAAGCTGTTGTTGAGTCGTTTGGTACGTGACCTCAGATTTTTGTATTTTTTTCTCGAAGGAAGAAGGTGGAAGAGAGTATGTCTGGGGTTGCGTGGGGTCCTTAATTATGCTGGCTGCTTTGCCGAGGCAGCGGGAAGTGTAGACAGAGTCAATGGATGGGAGGCTGGTTTGTGAAGGATTGGCCTACATTCACGACCTTTTGTAGTTCCTTGCTGTCTTGGGCAGAGCAGGAGCCATACCAAGCTGTGATACAACCAGAAAGAATGCTTTCTATGGTGCATCTGTAAAAGTTGGTGAGAGTCGTAGCAGACATGCCAAATTTCCTTAGTCTTCTGAGAAAGTAGGTAATGCACACTTTTTGTATGGCAACTGTTTCAGTTTCCACCAAATCTGAAAAAATGGGCTAGCATGAATTGCTGCTGTTAGAAGTTACAAGCAGTGTCCCTGGAGATGCCCAAACTAGAGGGTGAACATGAACTTCTTTGCACAGAAAAATCCGTGGTGCTGAGTCTATGAATCCACTGTCTTCTGACCCAGAGGTGAGAGTGTTATCCACCGAGCCACAGCTAACACCTAAATTTGGAAACTAAATAGGTGGGATTGACAAAAAGTTTCAGAGTGAGGAGGAGTTAAGAGAGGGGCAGTAGAAACTGACTGAAAAACAGTATTGCAGAAGGATCTCATTCATCTGTTGCTTGAAGCAGGTGGTCGCATTTGCAGAGAAGCATCTTGGGAATTCATGGGCCGCACTGCTGCCTCCTTGTGAGCACCAGTATCCAATCATTCCGGTAACATAATGTAATGTCGCCAGATTAGTAACCGAGAGGCTTGGACCAATTTGCTGAAATGTGAATTCAAATCACAGCTGCTGGGGGGTTTTAAATTTGATTAATAAATATGGAATAAAAAGCTAATCTTAGTAACGATCATCAGAAAACTACCCAATTGTCATAACGAAACCCACCTGATGTTCTAATCTCCTGCAGCGAAGGAAATCTGCCATCCTCACCATGTCTGGGTACATGTGAGTCCACACTTACAGTATTAACTTCCCTCTGAATTTGCCTAGCAAACCACCTAGTTGTATCAAATCACTACAAAAGTTAAATAAGAATAAAACCAGATAGACCAGCCAGCATTGAAGATACACCCTGCTCAGTCAACCATGCAAACTCCTCCTCATCAACATGTAAGGGCTTGTGCCAAAATTGGGAGAGCTGTCCCACAGACTAGTTGAGCAATAGCCAGACAGTCATACTCATTGGGTGGAATCTTACCAAAAAATGACAAAGTGTCAGGGTCTGACTGAAAACCGGCCTGTTTCTCAAGTAAAATAGGTGGGCGCCTTTCATGCCATCGTGTGGAGGGGCAGCAGCCTAAACACACTGAGATCCAAGGGCATCCCAATCAAAGCGAAAAATATCCTCTTCACCCCCTCCAACCACACCCCATTCCACCATGGAATTCTCAGGGCCTCCCGACATCCGCCCCCACCCCCCACCACGATCAGAGCCTCCATCATCTGGCCCACCCCCCAAATAGTAAATGCTGGCACCCCTCACCCCTCCCCCCCCCCACAAACATCGCCAGCATTGTACCCCTCTTCCCCCTCCCACAAACAGTCAATGCTAGCATCCTGCCTCCCGCCGCCGCCCCCCCCCCCTCCCCGGTTCCCCCCAAACCACTGGCATTGCCAATAACCCCAGTTCCCATGTCCGCTCTCCTGCCCCCCCCATCACCACTATAAATTACTTTTCCCCCATAAGGCTCCCACTAGGGTGTGCCCCGGTACTGCTCCTGGCACAGATTGGTACTGCCAGGTTGGTACTGTCAGGTTGGCATGGTGCCAGGGGCAATGTCAGGGCATTGCCTGTCCATGCCCCTCTCCCCCAAGGCTCATACTCACTTTTATACCCGGGGGAGGGGGGGGAATCTCCAGGACAGGCTAACGTCTGGTACTGTAGCTGTGGACTCACATGAACCCTGCTGTAAACCTTGTCGAAATGACATCTTGTCTGTGAGGTTTGAAAATATGCCGAGGGGGAATAAATGGTGAGGTAGGTGTATAATTGTATGTAAATTTATTAAAATGTATTAATATCAGGCTCATGCCTGTTATGGACATGAACCTGATTCCATCGCCATTGAGATTCACGATTTCTGGGGATCTTGCGCTCCTGCCGCCATTCTCACACGTGGAGAGTGCTGGCTCAAGATCACCCCCATTGAATTAAAACTTACAGCCAATGACCCAGACTCCTCCATCACCATCCCTGGGTATGACCTGTCCCACAGACACCCTGAGGTTGTAGCACAATGGTACACACTCGGGCGTGAGTGGCCTTGGGAGTTCTTAACATTGACTCCGGATGCCACGAAGTCTCAAGGCACCAGGTCAAATGTGAGCAAGGAAATCTGCTAATTGCATCTACTGCCATCCCTCAACTTATGAATCAGTATTCCTCTATGTCAAACATCACTTGAAAGAAGCACTGAGGGTGGCAAAAGCACAGAATGTACTTTGTACAGGCAGACTTCAATGTCCATCGCCAAGAGTGGCTTTGTAGCTACTGTCCGAGTCCTGGAGAAAACATCTGCCAGATTGATCCTGTGGCAAATGCTGAAGAACCTCCAAGAGTGAAAAGCCTTCTTCATTATGTCCTCACTCATCTCACATCCTCATCAATTTTTATTCATTTATTCGTTTACAAGATGTGGGTGTCACTGGCTAAGCCAGCATTTATTGCCCATCCCTAATTGCCTTTGACAAGATGGTGGTGAGCCATCTTCTTGAACCACTGCAGTCCATGTGGTGTAGGAACGCCCACAATGCTGTTAGGGAGGGAGTTCAGGAATTTGACCCAGCGACAATGGAGGAATGGTGAGTGACCTGGAGGGGAACTTGCAGGTGGTGGTGTTCCCATGCATCTGCTGCCTTTGTCCTTCTAGGTGGTAGAGTTTTGGGGTTTGGAAGGTGCGACGAAGGAGACTTGGGGAGTTGGTGCAGTGAGTCTTGTAAATGGTGCACAGTGCTGCGGAGGGACTGAATGTTTAAGCTGATTGATGGGGTGTCAATCAAGCGAGCTGCTTTGTCCTAGATGATGTTGAGCTTCTTGAGTGTTGCTGGAGCCATGCTTATCCAGGCAAGTGGCGAGTATTCCATCATGCTGCTGAATTGTGCCTCGTAGATGGTGGACAGACTTTGGGGAGTCAGGAGGTGAGTTACTTACCACAGAATTTCCACCCTCTGACCTGCTCTTACAACCACTATATTTATGTGGCTGGTCCAGTTCAGTTTTGGGTCAATGGTAGCCCGCAGCATGTTGATAGTGGGGATTCAGTGATGGTACTGAAATTGATACCAAGGGGCAATGGTTAGATCCTCTCTTGTTGGAGATAATCATTGCCTGCCACTTGTGAAGTGCAAATGTTACTTGCCACCTGTCAACCCAAGCCTGAATGCTGTCCAGGTCTTGCTGCACTTGGTCATAGACTGCTTAAATATCTGAGGAATCATGAAGGGTGCTGAACATTGTGTAATTGTCAGTGAATATCCCCTCTTCTGGAAGGAAGGAAATGATGGAAGCAAAGTCATTGATGAAGTAGCTGAAGATGGTTGGGCCAAGGACACTAGGACCTCTAATCATCACAACCATCTTCCAACCGGTGGCAAGTTTCACATTGACTTTAGTTTTGCTAGGGCTCCTTGATGCCATGCTGAGCCAAATGTTGCCTTGATGTTAAGGGCAGTCACTCTCACCTCACCTCATCACTTGAGTTCAGCCATTTTGCCCATGTTTGAAGCAAGGCTATAATGAGGTCAGGAGCTGAGTAGCTCTGACAGAACCCAAACTGAGCGTCAGTGCTGAGCAAGTGCTGCATCAGAGCACTGTCAACAACACTTTGCTGATGATTGAGAGTAGACTGGTGGGATAGTATTCGGTCAGTTGGATTGGTCCTGTTTCTTGTGTACAGGACTTACCTGGGCAATTTTCCACATTTTCGGGTAGATACTAGTTCTGTAGCTTATTGGAAAAGGGGTGCAACTAATTCTGGAGCATATGTCTTCAGTACTATTGCTAGAATATTGTCAGGGCCCAAAGCCTTTGCAGTATTCAGTGCCTTCAGCAGTTTCTTGATATCATGTGGAGTGAATCAAATTGGTTGAAGACTGACATCTATAATGCCAGGGACCTCAGGAGGAGGCCAAGATGGATCATCCACTTGGCATCTCTGGCTGAAGATGTCTGCAAATGCTTCAGCCTGGCCTTTTGCACTGATATACTGGCTCCATCATTGAAGATGGCGATATTTATGAAGCCTCCTCCTCCAGTGAGTTGTTTAATTGTCGACCAGCATTCACAGCTGGATGTGGCAGGACTACAGAGTTTGGATCTGACCTATTGGTTGTGTAATCACTTAGCTCTATTACTTGCAGCTTGTGCTGTTTGGCATGCAAATGTTGTATGTGTTGTAACTTCCCCAGATTGACACCTCATTTTTAGGTATGCCTGCTGCTGTTCCAGGCACGCCCTCTTACACTCTTCATTGAACCAGGGGTGATTGTAATGGTAGAGTGGGGGATATGCTGGGCCATGAGGTTACAGATTCTGGTTGAATACAATTCCGCTGCTGTTGTTAGCTTACAGCGCCTCATGGATGCCCAGTTTTGAGTTGTTAGATCTGTTTGAAATATATCCCATTTAGCATGGTGGTAGTGGCACACAACATGATGGTGGGTATCCTAAATGTGAAGGCAGGCCTTTATCTCCACAAAGACAGTGCAGTGGTCACTTCTACCAAAACTGTCATGGACAGATGCATCTGGGTCAGGTAGATTGGTGAGGATGAGGTTAAGAAGATTTTCCCTCTTGTTGATTCCCTCATACCTGTCACAGAGCAGTTTAGCAGCCATGTCCTTTCGGACTTGACTAGCTCAAATGTCCATCACTGAGCTACTTTTAGTGATGGACATTTAAGACCCCACCCAGAATACATTCTATGCTCTTATCATCCTCAGTGCCTCTTCCAATTGGTATTTAACATGGGGGTTAGTAAGTGATATTTAGGAGGTTTCCTTGCCCATATTTGACCTAATGATATGAGACTTCATGGGGTCTGGAGTCAATGTTGAGAACTCCCAGGGAAACTCCCTCCTGACATTATACCATTGTGCCACACTACCTCTGCAGGGTCAGTCCTGCCAGTAGGGTAGGACATTGCCGGCGATGGTGAGGGTGGTATCTGGGACATTGTTTATAAGGTATAACTTGGTGAGTATGACAGCGTTAAGCTGTTACTTGACCAGTCGGCGGGACAGCTCTCCCAGTTTTGGCACAAGCCCCCATATGATAGTACGGAGAACTTTGCAGGGTCACCAGGGCTGGGTTTGCCATTGTTGTTTCTGGTGCCTAGATCAATGCCAGGTGGTCCGTCCAGTTTCATTCCTTTTTGTTGACTTTGTCACAGTTTGAGATCACTGAGTGGCTTGCTAGGCCATTTCAGAGGGCAGTTAAGAGTCAACCACAGGTCTGGAGTCACATGTAGACCAGACCAGCAAATTTCCTTCCCTAAGGGGAAGTGAACCAAATTAAATTTTACAAAAATCAACAATGCTTTCATGTTTACCATTACTGAGATTAACTTTTAATTCCAGACTTATCAACTGAATTCAAATTTCGCCATCTGCCACAGTGGGATTTGAACCCATGTGCCCAGAGTACTAGCTTGGACCTCTGGATTATTAGCCCAACTACCACTACATCACCACCACCTGCCCACTCTATCTTTTGTAGATGGATCCTGTCCATGGCAGAATTGGTAGGAGTGACCACTGTACAGTCCTTGTGGAGATGGAGGTCAGAATAGGTCAGAGGCTAGGAATACTGCGGCGAGTAACTCACCTCCTGACTCCCCAAAGCCTGTCCACCATCTGCAAGGCACAAGTCAGGAGTGTGATGGAATAATGCCCACTTGACTGGATGGGTACAGCTCCAACAACACTCAAGAAGCTTCACACCACCAAGGATAAAGCAGCCTGCTTAATTGGCACCACATCCAGAAACATCCACTCCCTCCACCACTGACACTTAGTAGCAGCAGTGTGTACTATCTACAAGATGCACTGCAGCAATTCACCATAACTCCTTGGACAACACCTTCCAAACCCATGACCACTTCAATCTAGAAGGATAAAGGCAGCAGATACATTGGAACACCACCATCTGTAAGTTCCCCCCAAGCCCCTCACTGTCCTGACTTGGAAATATATCGCCGATCCTTCGCAATCACTGGTTCAAAGTTCTGGAATTCCCTCCCTAACATCATTGTGGACTGCAGTGATTCAAGAAGGCAGCTCACCACCACCTTCCCAAGGGCAACTAGGGATGGGCAATAGATTCTGGCCAACCAGTGACACCCATGGCCCACAAATGAATTTTTAAAAAGTCCTGCCTGCAGACTAAGAACACTCCATCGTGTTGTGTGGCACCAGCATTGAGCTAAATAGGGTAGATTCAGAACAGATCTAGCAGTTCAAAATTGGGCATCTGTTAGACACTGTGGACCAGCAGCAACAGGTTTGTATTCAGCCACAATCTGGACCTATCTGACACAGTATACTTATCATTACTATCAACCAGTGGATCAATGCCTGGGTCAGCCTGGTTTAGTGAGGAATGTGGAAGGGCATGCTAGGAACAGTACAGCCTTACTTTAAAATGTGATGCCAAACTTTTGAAACTCAACACAAGACCACATGGATGCCAAACAGTGGAAACAGCATGCTATAGGCAGAGCTAAGCCCACAGACCAAATCAAAGCTCTGCCAGGAATGGTGGTGGAGAATTAACCAACTAACTGGAGGAGGAGGAAGCTCCAGAAACACCTACATCTCAATGATGGGGAATGCCAGCATGTCAATGCAAAAGACAGGGTTCAATCACTTGTAACCATTTTCAAGCCAGAAGTGCTGAGTAGATGATTAAATCTTGACCACCGCCTGAAGTTCCCACTACCATTGATGTCAGTCTTCAGGCAATTTGATTTATTCCATGTGACATCAAGAAATGTCTGAAGGCAGTGGATACAACAAAGGCTTTGGGACCTGAGAAAATCCCTGCTGCAGTACTGAAGGCTTGTCCTCCAGAACTACCTGGCAACCTTAAGCTGGTCTGGTACAGTTACAACACGTGCATCTACCTGACAATGTGAAAAATTGCTCTGGTCTGTCCTGTCCAAAAAAAAACTAATTGAATCAATTACTGCCCCATCAGTCTACTCAACAATCACCAACAAAGTAATGGAAAGTATCGTAGACAATGCTATCAAGTAACAAATACTCAGCAACAGTCTGAGTCACTTAGCTCCAGATTTATTACAGCATTGGTCCAAACCCGGGCTAAAGTGCTGAATTCCAGAGGTGGGCTGAGAGTGACTTGACATCAAGGCAACATTTCACCAATTGCAGCACCAAGGAGTCTTAATAAAATTGAAGTCAATTGGAATCGGGGAAAAAACTATCCATTAGTTGGAATGAATACATGAATAGGATGGGAATAGAGGAATGTAGATCCCGGAAGGGTAGGGGGTTTTAGTTCAGCATGGTCGGTGCAGGCTTGGAGAGCCTGTTCCTGTGCTGTAATTTTCTTTGTTCTTTGATATCTAGGACAAAGGAAGATGGCTGTGTTTGTTGAAGGTCAATACTAACGCACAAATTAGGAGCAGAAAGAGGCCATCTGGCCCTTTAAGCCTGCTCCGCCATTCAATGAGACCATGGCTTATCTGATTGTAACCTCAACCCCACATTTCCGCCTACCTCCAATAACCCTTGCTTATCAAGAATTTGTCCAACTTTGTCTTAAAAATATTCAAAGACTCTGCTTCCACCATTGTTTGAGGAAGAGAGTTCCAAAGACCCATTCTTACCTGAGAGGAAACATTTCTCCTCATCTCAAATGGGTGACCCCCTTGTTTTTAAACAGTGGCCCCTAGTTCTAGATGCTCCCACAAGCACAAACATCCTTTCCACATCAATCTTGCCAAGACTCCTCAGGATCTGATGTTTTAACCAAGTCACCTCTTACTCTTCTAAACTTGAGCAGATACAAGTCTAACCTGTTCAACCTATCCTCATAAAATAACCCGCCCAATCCACGTATTAGTTTAGTCAGCTTTTTCTGAACTGCTCCCAACACATTTACATTCTTCCTTAAATAAGGAAACTACAACTGTACAAAGTACTCCAAATGTGGTCTCACTAATACCCTGTATATAACTGAAACATAACCTCCCTATTTTTATATTCAATTTCCCTTGCAATCAATGATAACATTCTATTAGCTTTCCTCATTACTTGTTGTACCTGCATACTAGCCTTTTGCAATTTACTGCTGTGTCAAAATCCTGGAACTCCTTTCCTAACAACATTGAATGTACCTACACCAAATGGACTGCAGCAGTTCAAGAACAGTAAGAAGTCTCACAATACCAGGTTAAAGTCCAACAGGTTTGTTTGGCAGCACTAGCTTTCGGAGCCTCAAGCTCTTTCTTCAGGTGAGTGAGGACTTGTGTTCACAAACAGGGCATATAAAGACACAAACTCAATTTACAAGATAATGGTTGGAATGCGAGACTTTACAGGTAATCAAATCTTAAAGGTACAGACAATGTGAGTGGAGAGAGGGTTAAACACAGGTTAAAGAGATGTGTATTGTCTCCAGCCAGGACAGTTAGTGAGATTTTGCAAGCCCAGGAAAGTTGTGGGGGTTACAGATAGTGTGACATGAACCCAAGATCCCAGTTGAGGCCGTCCTCATGTGTGTGGAACATGGCTATCAGTTTCTGCTCAGCGATTCTGCGTTGTCGTGCGTCGTGAAGGCTGCCTTGGAGAACGCTTACCCGAAGATCAGAGGCTGAATGCCCGTGACTGCTGAAGTGTTTCCCGACAGGAAGGGAACACTCCTGCCTGGTGATTGTTGAGCGGTGTTCATTCATTCGTTGTCGTAGCGTCTGCATGGTTTCCCCAATGTACCATGCCTCGGGACATCCTTTCCTGCAGCGTATCAGGTAGACAACGTTGGCCGAGTCGCACGAGTATGTACCATGTACATGGTGGATGGTGTTCTCACGTGGGATGATGGCATTCGTGTCGATGATCTGGCACGTCTTGCAGAGGTTGCTGTGGCAGGGTTGTGTGATGTCATGGTCACTGTTCTCCTGAAGGCTGGGTAGTTTGCTGCAGACAATGGTCTGTTTGAGGTTGTGCGGTTGTTTGAAGGCAAGAAATGGGTGTGTGGGGATGGCCTTGGCGAGATGTTCGTCTTCATAGATAACATGTTGAAGGCTCTGGAGAAGATGTCGTTGCTTCTCCGCTCCGGGGAAGCACTGGACGATGAAGGGTACTCTGTCCGCCATGTCCCGTGTTTGTCTTCTGAGGAGGTCGGTGCGGTTTTTCACTGTGGCACGTCGGAACTGTCGATCGATGAGTCGAACGCCATATCTTGTTCTTATGAGGGCACCTTTAAACGTCTGTAGGTGTCTGTTGCGATCCTCCTCATCTGAGCAGATCCTGTGTATATGGAGGGCTTGTCTGTAGGGGATGGCTTCTTTAACGTGTTTAGGGTGGAAGCATCGTGAGATTATCCGTGGGCTTGCGGTAAAGTGAAGTGCTGAGGTGACCATCCTTGATGGAGATGCGTGTGTCCAAGAATGCAACCAATTCCGGAGAGTAGTCCATGGTGAGTCTGATGGTGGCATGGAACTTGTTGATGTCATCATATAGTTGTTTCAATGATTATTCACCATAAGTCCAAAGGAAGAAAATGTCATCAATGAATCGAGTGCATAGCATCGGTTGAAGGTCCTGTGCAGTGAAGAGGTCTTGTTCGAACCTCTGCATAAAGATGTTGGCATATTGAGGTGCGAATTTGGTCCCCATGGCTGTTCCGTGTGTCTGGATGAAGAACTGGTTGTTGAAGGTGAAGACGTTGTGGTCCAGGATAAAGCGGATGAGTTGTAGAATTGCATCTGGAGGTTGGCAGTTGTCGGCGTTGAGTACTGAGGCAGTTGCAGCAATGCTGTCGTCGTGGGGGATGCTGGTGTAGAGTGCCGAGACATCCATTATGACAAGGAATGCTCCTGGTTCAACTACTCCATGTGTGCTGAGTTTCTGTAGGAAGTCCGTAGTGTCATGACAGAAGCTGGGTGTTCTTTGCACAATTGGTTTCAGGATGCCCTCGACGTAGCCGGAGAGGTTCTCACACAGGGTCCCATTGCCTGATACCAATGGGTCTGTTGGCCTTGTGTATCTTCGGGAGGCAGTAGAGATCTCCAACGCGGGGAGTACGTGGGATGAGAGCAAGGAGGATGCTCTGAAGGTCTGAATCAAAGGTCTTGATCAGAGTGTTGAGTTGACAGGTTTGTTCTTTGGTCGGATCTGCGGGTAACTGTCTATAGTATTCCTCGTTGTTCAGTTGTCGGTACACTTCTTTGCAGTAATCCGTTCTGTTCAGTATGACGGTGGCCCCTCCTTTGTCTGCTGGTTTGATGACAATGTTGCGGTCGGTCTTAAGAGCACGGATGGCGTTGCGTTGTGCTTGGGTGACAACTTGCAATTCAAGAAGGCAGCTCACCACCACCTTCTCGCAATTAAAAGTATGAAGTGATGCATTTTGGGATGACTAATAAGGCAAGGGAATACACAATGAATGGTAGAATGCTAGGAAGTACAGAGGACCAGAAGGGCCTTGAGGTGCATGTCCATAGGTCCCTGAAGACAACAGGACAGGTTACAAAGGCATATGGGATACTTGCCTTTATTAGCTGAGGCACAGAATATAAGAGCAGGGAGGTTATGATGGAGCTGTATAAAATGCTCATTAGGCCACAGCTAGAGTACTGTGTGTAGTTCTGGTTGCCCCACTATAGGATAGATGTGACTGCACGAGAAAGGGTGCAGAGGAGATTCACCAGAATATTTCCTGGGCTGGAGAATTTCATCTATGAAGAGAAACTGGTTAGGCTGGGGCTGTTCTCCTTAGAGCAGAGAAGGCTGAGGGGTAAGAATATTCATTATTCAACACAGACAAAGGGGTTAGTAATATATAATAGGAAGTCATCAGCATACAAGGAGACATGGTTCTCCACACCAGTGTTGACAACTTTAAGGCTATGGACAGTAGTTCTGTCGCCAGGGCAAAGAGAAGTGGAGACAGCTGACATCCTTGGTGGGTTCCTCCTTATAAAGGGAAGTACTTTGAGTGTAGAAAGTTTGTGTGCAAGCTTGTGATAAGGGAGGTATAGAGGTGGCGAATCCATGAAATAAATTTTGAACTAAACCCAACTTTATCCAAAGTTGTAAATTGATATTCCCACTCCACCCAGTCAAAGGTCTTCTCTGCACCTAAGGAGACAACAACTCCAAGGTCTGCCAAAGCTGTTGGGAGAAGTATAATGTCGAGAATATGACATACATTTGAAAACAGTTGGTGACCCTTCACCAAACCAGTTTGGTCCCCTGATATTATACCAGGAAGATAAGGTTCCAATCAGCATCAAGCCTACAGCTTGATGTCTGCGTTTAACAGAGAGATAGGCCAATATGAGCAACACTCCACAGGGTTTCTTGGAGATAAGCGAGATGGAAGCTTGAGTCAATGTTGGGGGCAGAGACAGTGAGTTATTGAACATATCTAGTAGCAGGGGAACAGGCTGAGCAGAGAACTTTTTATAAAAGTCGATTGGAAAGCCATCAGGGCCTGGGGTCTTGCCACTTTGCATTAACTTCATGCAGTTTATTATCCAGACACAAAAGATTGTCCAGGTCTCTACCCATGTCCACATCCAAAGATGGGATGTCCAAATTATTTATAAAGGCAGCCATTGATATACTATCTGACAGACTTTCAGATTTATAGAGGTTGGAGTAACAAGAGGCAAAGGCTGAATTAATATTTAGGGGATCAGTAGTAAGATTATGGAAGGAGTTGTAAACTTGGGAGATAAATCGAGAAGCAGACTGGTGCCTGCATTAGTGGACCAGAAGGTGACCGACTCTGTCCTGTATTCATAAAAAGTCCCCCTTGACCATTCCAACATATATTCAGCTTTACTTGTGGAAAGCAGATCAATGCGGTAATAAACCTTTAACTAAATAAAACCATAAAAATCAAGCCCTAAACTTGCCATTATAACCAAGACAAGCAGCAGACATTCCACCTTAGATAGCATCCGCTGACTAAATAACCTAGTTAGTGGGGCGCACCCACAACATTTGAATTATATTATATAACACGTCAATGATATGTTGCTAATTATAACCGCATAGAGCTCAATTGCATTCGAAGAAGTGAACATGCCCTTAATTTTGAGCTTATTAAGTCATCGGTACATGATACCCAAAACAATACCCAAAACTTATTGACCTCTTGGCTGGCTCAATAATTAAACTAGACTGTTCTAACATTTTGTCTTGATTCAGGGTAGCCAAATATTTTAACCATAATTGAAAGAATCAACCAAGATCACCACACAGGAATAGGGATATGCAGCATTGAATTGCTGTGAAAAATATAACCCGTAAAGATCCAATTCTGTCATTCTCCATAGCCAGAGTATGGACTGAGGCAAAACTGATACAACTGTGGGTCCATATTCAACTGGATCACCTTTAGTGACCCTGATTATAAATGACAATGACCAGTATTAAAAGAGTACAATTTCCAGTTGTTACTCCCATCAAATCAACTAAAGCATCAAATAGTAAGCCCATCAAGAATTGAGTATGTGCTGCTGGAGGAATGAGTCTGCCTCGTCTGATGTGTCAAAGAAGTGACCTTCTCTATTAAATGTGATTTGGAGATGGGCAAGGTGATTCAATCTGAAGAATTCTCCTTTCTTGTACAGTGTGGATTTGATCCTGACTGTGTGGCCATGATAAGTGACATCACGGTGCTGTCGTGCCCACCTGAGAACAAGTTCCTTCTCTATGTCGCGATGGAACCGTACTACAATGGCTCATGGGGGAAGTCGCTGGGGTGAGGTTTTGGCAGAGGGGACAGTAGGCTCTGTCTAGCTCGGGGGGTTTGGGGAAAGTTTTCTCGCCTACCATCTTTCTGAACAATTCTGACAGAAACTGCATTGGGTCTCGGCCCTCATTTTGCTCTGGTAGTCCAACAATGTGTACATTTTGTTGCCTTGATTGGTTTTCTAGGTCATGAACTTTGGCTCGCAACAACATGCTTTCTTCAATCACGACAGTCAGCTCGGACCCCAGAATGCAGATCCTATTACTGGGAGCCAAGAGAGCTTGATGTTGGTAAGAGTGCTAGTGTGAGAATCCACAGCTGAATGAAAGGTGTCGAGGGAAAATTGAAAAGACTCAGTGACTCTTCTGGTGAACCTTTCAGCTCCAAAGCCAAACTTTGTCGGCACGGGTGGCACTTGAATCCCAGGGGGACCAATATCCTGGCAGGAAGGTTGTCTAAGACTACTGGGGAGAGTTTAAACTAGATAGGTTGGGGGGAGGGGATCAAGACGAGATGACTGGGAGCGAGGACGTTAGCTCGCAAACAGAGAAGGGTTATAGACGGTGCAAGAGGGAGGATGGACGGGGGATAGAGAAGGGGAGAGCTCAGACCAAAGGATTGAGATGTGTTTACCTTAATGCCAGGAGTATAGTGAATAAAGGGGATGAGCTCAGAGCGTGGATCAATGCCTGGAAGTGTGATGTGGTGGCCATTACAGAGACTTGGATGTCTCAGGGACAGGACTGGATACTACAGGTGCCGGGATTCAGATGTTTCAGGAAGGACAGGGAGGGAGGCAAGAGAGGGGGTGGAGTGGCACTGCTGATCAGGAATAGTGTCACAGCTGTAGAGAAGGTGTATGCTGTGGAGGGATTGTCTACAGAGTCTCTGTGGGTGGAAGTTCAGAGTGGGAAGGGGTTGATCACTTTGCTGGGAGTTTTCTATAGGCCACCCAATAGTGACAGGGAGGTGGAGGAGCAGATAGGGAAACAGATCCTGGAGAGTTGCAATAATAGCAGAGTTGTTGTGATGGGAGACTTTAATTTCCCAAACATAGATTGGAATATCCCTAGGGTAAGAGGATTGGATGAGGAGGAGTTCGTTAGGTGTGTTCAGGAGGGTTTCCTGACACAGCATGTGGACAAGCCTACAAGAGGAGAGGCTGTACTTGATCTGATACTGACCAATGAGCCTGGACAGGTGTCAGATCTCTCAGTGGGAGAGCATCTTGGGGATAGCGATCATAACTCTATCTCCTTTATGCTTGCATTGGAAAAAGAGAGGATCAGGCAAGCTAGGAAAGTGTTTATATGGAGTAAGGGGAAATATGAAGACATAAGGCAGCAAATTAGAGGAGTAAATTGGAAGGAGGTATTCTCAGGAAAATCTACTGAAGAGAGGTGGCAGTTTTTCAAGGAATATCTGTCTAGGGTTCTCATGACGTGGAGATGCCGGCGTTGGACTGGGGTGAACACAGTAAGAGTTTTAACAACACCAGGTTAAAGTCCAACAGGTTTATTTGGTAGCAAATACCATAAGCTTTCAGAGCGCTGCTCCTTCGTCTAACACAGTAAGAGTTTTAACAACACCAGGTTAAAGTCCAACAGGTTTATTTGGTAGCAAATACCATAAGCTTTCAGAGCGCTGCTCCTTCGTCTAACACAGTAAGAGTTTTAACAACACCAGGTTAAAGTCCAACAGGTTTATTTGGTAGCAAATACCATAAGCTTTCGGAGCGCTGCTCCTTCGAAGAACCTGGTGGTGTTAAAACTCTTACTGTGTCTAGGGTTCTACAGGACAATGTTCCGAGCAGACAGGGAGGAGTTGGTAGGTTAAAGGAACCGTGGTGCACGAAAGCTGTGCGGGACCTAGTCGAGAAGAAAAGGAAAGCGTACAAAAGGTTCAGAGAGCTTGGTGAAGATAGGGATCTAGATGAGTATACGGCTTGTAGGAAGGGACTAAAGAAGGAAATTAGGAGAGCCAGAAGGGGTCACGAGAAGGCCTTGGCAAGTAGAATTAAGGAAAACCCTAAGGCGTTCTATAAATATGTGACGAGTAAAAGGATGAGACGTGAAGGAATAGGGCCTATAAAAGGTGAAGGCGGGAAAATCAGTACGGAACCAGTAGAAATGGCAGAGGTGCTTAATGAGTATTTTTCCTCGGTTTTCACAGAGGAGAAGGACATGGGTGGATGTACTGTGGGCTTGCGGTGGACTGAAAAGATTGAGTATGTGGACTTTAACAAAGAGATTGTGCTGGAATCTTTGAATGGCATCAAGATAGATAAGTCGCCGGATCCGGATGGGATGTACCCCAGGTTACTGTGGGAGACGAGGGAAGAGATTGCAGAGCCTCTGGTGATGATCTTTGCGTCGTCGATGGAGACGGGAGAGGTGCCAGAGGATTGGAGGATTGCGGATGTGGTTCCTATTTTCAAGAAGGGGAATAGGGATAGCCCAGGAAATTACCGACCGGTGAGTTTAACCTCAGTGGTTGGTAAGCTGATGGAGAAGATCCTGAGGGACAAGATTTATGAGCATTTGGAGAGGTTTAGTATGCTCAAGAATACTCAGCATGGCTTTGTCAAAGGCAGATTGTTCCTTACGAGCCTGGTGGAGTTCTTCGAAAATGTGACTAAACACATTGACGAAGGGAAAGTGGTAGATGTAGTTTATATGGATTTTAGCAAGGCGTTCGATAAGGTCCCCCATGCAAGGCTTCTCGAAAAAGTGAGAGGGCATGGGATCCAAGCGGCTGCTGCCCTGTGGATCCAGAACTGGCTTGCCCAAAGGAGGCAGAGAGTGTGTACAGATGGGTCTTTTTCTAAATGGAGGTCGGTCACCAGTGGTGTGCCCAGGGATCTGTTCTGGGACCCTTGCTGTTTGTCATTTTCATAAATGACCTGGATGAGGAAGTGGAGGGATGGGTTGGTAATTTTGCCGACGACACGAAGGTTGGTGGGGTTGTGGATAGTCTGGAGGGATGTCAGAAGTTACAGAGGGACATAGATAGGATGCAAGACTGGGCGGAGAAGTGGCAGATGGACTTCAACCCAGATAAATGCGTAGTGGTCCATTTTGGCAGGTCAAATGGGATGAAGGAGTACAATATTAAGGGAAAGACTCTTAGAACTGTGGAGGATCAGAAGGACCTTGGGGTCCGGGTCCATAGGACTCTAAAATCGGCCCCGCAGGTGGAGGAGGTGGTTAAGAAGGTGTATGGTGTGCTGGCCTTTATCAATCGAGGGATTGAGTTTAGGAGTCCGGGGATAATGATGCAGCTATATAAGACCCTCATCAGACCCCACTTGGAGTACTGTGCTCAGTTCTGAGGAAGGATGTGGAAAAGATTGAGAGGGTGCAGAGGAGATTTACAAGGATGTTGCCTGGATTGAGTGGCATGCCTTATGAGGATAGGCTGAGGGAGCTCGGTCTTTTCTCCTTGGAGAGACGTAGGATGAGAGAAGACCTAATAGAGGTATATAAGATGTTGAGAGGCATAGATCGGGTGGACTCTCAGAGGCTTTTTCCCAGGGTGGAAATGGCTGCTACGAGAGGACACAGGTTTAAGGTGCTGGGGGGTAGGTACTGGGGAGATGTTAGGGGGAAGTTTTTCACACAGAGGGTGGTGGGCGAGTGGAATCGGTTTTCCTTGATCCGACCCGCCAAGGACTTCTCGTGTCCCCTCCTAGCTCTCCTAAGCCCCTTTTTCAGCTCATTCCTTGCTAACTTGTAACCCTCAATCGAGCCATCTGAACCTTGTTTCCTCATCCCTACATAAGCTTTCCTCTTCCTTTTCACAAGACATTCCACCTCTTTCGTGAACCATGGTTCCCTCACTCGGCCATTTCCTCCCTGCCTGACAGGGACATACTATCAAGGACATCCAGTATTTGTTCCTTGAAAAAGTTCCACTTTTCATTAGTTCTTTTCCCTGACAGTTTCTGTTCCCAACTTGTGCCCCCTAATTCTTGCCTAATCACATCATAATTACCTCTCCCCCAATTGTAAACCTTGCCCTGCCGTACGGCCCTATCCCTCTCCATTGCAATAACAAAAGACACCGAATTGTGATCACTATCTCCAAAGTGCTCTCCCACAACCAAATCTAACACTTGGCCCGGTTAACTTCCCAGTACCAAATCCAATGTGGCCTCACCTCTTGTTGGCCTATCCACATATTGTGTCAGGAAACCCTCCTGCACACACTGCACAAAAACTGCCCCATCCGAACTATTTGACCTACAAAGGTTCCAATCAATATTTGGAAAGTTAAAGTCCCCCATGACAACTACCCTGTGACCCCTACACATATCCATAATCTGCTTAGCAATTTCTTCCTCCACATCTCTATTACTATTTGGGGGCCTATAATAAACTCCTAACAACGTGACCGCTCCTTTCCTATTTCTAACCTCAGCCCATATTACCTCAGTGTGCAGATCCCCCTCGAAGTGCCTTTCCACAGCCGTTAAACTATCCTTGATTAACAATGCCACTCCTCCACCTCTTTTACCAGCTTCCCTACACTTAGTGAAACATCTATACCCCGGAACGTCCAACAACCATTCCTGTCCTTGTTCTACCCACGTCTCCGTAATGGCCACAACATCGTAGTCCCAAGTACCAATCCACGCCCCAAGTTCATCTACCTTGTTCCGAATGCTCCTTGCATTGAAGTAGACACACTTCAACCCACCTTCCTGTCTACCGGTACCCACCCTTGACCCTGATACCTTCCCCAATACCTCACCACCCTCACTGACTTCTGGACTACAACTCCTTTTCCCACTCCCCTGACAAATTAGTTTAAACTTGGTGAGAGATACAGGAAGGATGTCCGAGGAAGGTTCTTTACTCAGAGAGTGGTTGGGGTGTGGAATAGACTGCCTGCTTTGATAGTCGGACACTTTAGGAACTTTCAAGCGGTTATTGGATAGGCACATGGAGCACACAGAATGATAGGGAGTGGGATAGCTTGATCTTGGTTTCGGACAAAGCTCGGCACAACATCGAGGGCCGAAGGGCCTGTACTGTGCTGTACTGTTCTATCTATGGTGGTGGGCCACCTTCTTGAACTAATGCATCCATGTGCTGTAGGTACACCCACAGTGTTATTAGGGTGTTCCAGGATTTTGACCCAGCGATAGTGAAGGAACGGTGATATAGTTCCAAGTCAAGATGGTGAGTGTCTTGGAGGGGAACTTGCAAGTGGTAGTGTTCCCTTGCATCTGCTGTCCATGTCCTTCTTGGTGGTAGAGGTGACAGATTTGGGAACTGCTGTCAAAGGAGTCGTGGTAAGTTGCTGAAGTGCATCTTGTAGATGGTACTGTGAATGAAGCAGAGGGACCATAATCATAAAATAATGGGTACGTTTTGTATTTTCAAAGGGCTGACACCTGGTGATAAAAATTCAGTTTAAGAGCTTTATTGACAGTGACTGAGTTTGACTCTCAGCTTCCATTCAGACCACTACAGTTCAGACAGATCTTCCAGCTTCATTTTGAGATGCAGCTGAAATTAGGAACCTGATGTTGTAGAATCAGGTCAGTCCTGCCCTGTTGCAACTTTAAGGCACAGTTTTAAAAATGAAAGAACTCTGAAGGTTCAGAGCAACAAATTGGTGATATAGTGTAGTAGCCATGATGTGGAGATGTCGGCGTTGGACTGGGGTGGGCACAGTAAGAAGTCTCACAACATCAGGTTAAAGTCCAACAGCTTTATTTGGTAGTACGAGCTTTCTGAGCGCTGCTCCTTCATCAGGTGAGTCCGAAAGCTCATGCTACCAAATAAACCTTTTGGACTTTAACCTGGTGTAGTAGGACATGGGATCAGTTCCCTTGGAGCCAGTTGTCAATATTGGGCTGGAACTTGAGAAGGAAACTACAAGCATTGGGTGTGAGCTTCTGCTTATGAAGGGACTGAAACCTTGTGAATGATTTAGAGATTTCAGAGCCTTTTTAAAGGCACGGTGGCACAGTGGTTAGTAGCTTGGGTCATTGTCTGTGCAGAATCTGCACGTTCTCCCCGTGTCTGCGTGGGTTTCCTCTGGGTGCTCCAGTTTCTTCCAAGTCCGAAACATGCTGGTTAGGTGCATTGTCCATGCTAAATTCTCCCTCAGTGTACCTGAACAGGTGCCGGAGTGTGGCGACTAGGGGATTTTCACAGTAACTTCATTGCAGTGTTAATATAAGCATACTTATGATACCAATAAATAAATCTAAAACTTTAAACAGTACTCTGACAGTGCAGCGCTCCCTCAGTGCTGTATTGGAAATGTCATATTGGATTATGTACTCAAGATTCTGGAGAGTGACTTGAATCCACAACCTTCTGACTAGAGGTAAAAGTGTTACCCACTGAGTCACAGCTGATATCACACTGACTACAGAAATGTAAGGAAGAAGCAATGAGACAAGTAGGTACATACAGGTTAGATACAGTCTTCACAATATGTTAATGATTTTAGCTGGGTCCTTTAGTGTACAGTTTCAAGTGAGAGAGAACATTGAAAATGTGTGTGATGGGGCTAATGTGCCTAATTTTCAGGATATTCTATCAAATTTAATGGGCAGAATATAGGTGCTAACCTGCTGTAAAAGCCCGCGATTCGCCCTAAGATCCTACACTCATTCCCTATTGGATGAATTGGTCACATGACCCTTCCGAAGCATGCCCCTTAAAGAGGCCAACTATGACATCCCTCCCCCTAAGTCCCTTATTGCACAATGCATTGATAGCTTAGACAATTTTCAAAACATAAACTGCTAAATATGTCCATTATTGTTAATTAGAAACTCAGCCTGTCAGGGGACTTCCTCTTTCTCTGGGAATGACGTAGCTCAACTGGTTGAGGTTCAACTGTAGGGGGGTAGTTCTGATTGGGCTTGCTTCACCAGGACTCTCTCCTGGTACCAGTACATCATTTCCCACTCAGTTTCATTGGGAACAGCACTTCAAACAAACAACAAAACTATTTGGTGGCACCATTGGATCAGGTAGTAACAGTGGCTCCTGGGATGCTTCCTGTCCTGATACAAAAGTCTGAGGGCACATACCAATTGACTCAAGAACAGCTACTTACTTCCCTGCTGCCATCAAACTTTTGAATGGACCTACTTCACATTAAGTTGATCTTTGTCTACACCCTAGCTATGACTACATTCTACACTCCCTCCTTTCCTTCTCTGTGAGCGGTTTGCTTTGTCTGTATCAAAGAATCCCTACAGTACAAAAGGAGGCCATTCGGCCCATTGAGTCTGTACCAACCACAATCGCACCCAGACCCTATTTCCGTAACCCTGCACATTTACCCTGCTAATCGCCCTTACACTAGGGTCAATTTAGCATGGCTAATCCACCTAACCCGCACATCTTTGGACTGTGGGAGGAAACCGGAGCACCCGGAGGAAACCCACGCAGACATAGGGAGAACGTGCAAACTCCACACAGACAGCGACCCAGGACTGGAATTGAACTGGGTCCCTGATGCTGTGAGGCAGCAGTGCTAACTACTGTGCCGCCCGGTGCGCAAGAAACAATACTTTTCACTGTATACTAATACATGTAACAATAATAAATCAAATCAAAAACAAACTGCTGAGTGGGCAGCACCCATTGTGCAGGTAGTTAAACCAGACAAGACTGTCCGTAGTTCCAGAGATTACAAGTTGACGGTGAACCAGGCTGTGAAATTGGATAGGTACCCTATCCCCAAAATAAAGGATCTGTACACAAAGTTGGTGGGGGGGTGGGAGGGGGGGGGGGAGGGCAGTTGTGATTATATACCGAATTGGGCATGCTTACCATGCTTACCAAAAGTTAGAACTAGATGACACATCAAGAGAGTATGTCACCATAAATACTCACAAGATATTATATCGATATACACGACTACCGTTTGGGGTTTTGTCAGCTTACTCCATTTTCCAGCAAACTATGGAGAGTTTACTGCAGGGTTTGCCCAGAGTTGTCATTTATTTGGACAATGTTTTAATAACAAGATCCACCGGAGGGGAATATTCGTCAAATTTGGACAAAATTTTGAAGAGATTCCAGGAGGCAGAAGTGCCCCTAAAAAGAAAAAAGTGCACTTTCTATGCGAATAAGGTGGCATATTGAATACAGAGAAGGAAAGGAGAGGGTGCTGAATGTAGTGTTACAATCATAGCTAGGGTGTAGACAAAGATCAACTTAATATGAGGTAGGTCCATTCAAAAGTCTGATGGCCACAGGAAAGAAGCTGTTTTTGAGTTGGTTGGTATGTGATCTCAGACTTTTGTATCTTTTTCCCGATGGAAGAAGATGGAAGAGAATATGTCCAGGGTGTGTGGGGTCCTTGATCATGCTGGCTGCTTTTTGATGATCCCCAGTCTTCCAGTCATTTTAGCTCTGTCTCTATCTTCTCTGCTAATGCATAGGGCACAGGTCCTACTCTAAGAAACCTAGGTGCTGCTTCTGGACCAACATTGATTTTTGCTTGCAACCATTTAATCTTTCCCAGTTCCTCCTGGAACACATCCGGGTATTTTCTGATAACTTTGTGCAAGCCCCCCTTTTCTATTTTAAAATATTTCAGTCAGTACAACCTGATCTCTTGAAGACAATCATGCCACATTGAACTCAGTCCTTGACCCGATACCACTGTTAATGGTAGCTGTCTATAACTCACTGGAGTCATGGTTGCCTCTACAATTTGATGGCCTCTCTGGTATATTAGTCAGTCTCGCTGCATTGTTCCTCAGCTTCAGGGGTTGAGCCCCTTCTTGGAGATACCAAGAGGTCTGCTTGCTTATGACAGTAGCTGATGCCCCCCCATGTCTACTTCCATCTTCAGTGGCCAGCCGTTCACTAACAACACCACTGTGATGGGGGCTACCTTGCCCACTTTCACATTCTGCAATGACATAACATTCCTTTCACCTACTGGACAATCATCATTCAATGCACTGGGGCTGGATTATTTACTCTGTTGGTACTGGGCAGGCCCTGCTTGTTTTACACTTGTGTCTCAAATTTCCTCTTCCTCCATATGCAAAGCACTCAGTTTTTCTCTAAATCTACATGTTTCTGGGGAGTGATTTCGCCAACACTGATAGCACTCTGCATTATTCCTAGACTGTTGTTTAAATCTTCTGTACTTTGTGACTCTTCTGGCTACTGCATTTATTTCTCTACTTAAACCAGTGCTTTCACACTTAGTACCATTGCTGCTCACGGCTTCCTGCCCTAACTGGTGGATCTTATTGTTCTGTGTACTTAGTATCTCCTGAGCGCCTTTCTTGGTGCTCTTCATCGCTGATGCCATTTCCAGCGCCTTTTTTAAAGTTATCTCTGGTTTAGCTAACAAATTTCTCTGTATAGCAGTACTGTTTTACACCGCATACCAATTGGTCTGCTAACATGTCATTCGATGTTGATCCAAAATTGCAATGCACCACGATTTGTCTTAGCCTTGCTGCAAAGGCTGCAATGGTCTCCCCTGGGGCTCTCCCTGTTGAATTAAATTAGTATCTTTGTAATATTACTGAGGGCTTAGTGTGGTAATGCCCCTTTGTTAGCTCAATGAACTCTGCAAATGTTTTCATATCGGGACCATCCGAGGACGGTAAACTTCAAGTCAAATTATACATCTGGCTCCCACATGCAGTCAGCAATATAACTTTCTTCTTATCCTCCCCCTCTATTCCATTAGCACAGAAACAATATTCCAAATGCTCCACACTGCACTGTGGGAGCCAGATGTATAATTTGATTTGAAGTTTATCGTCCTCGGATGGTCCCGATATGAAAACATTTGCAGAACTCATTGAGCTAACAAAGGGGCATTACATTAGTAAGCCCTCAGTAATATTACAAAGATACAAATTTAATTCAACAGGGAGAGCCCCAGGGGAGACCATTGCAGCCTTTGCAGCAAGGCTAAGACAAATCGTGGTGCATTGCAATTTTGGATCAACATTGAACGACATGTTAATGGACCAATTGGTATGCGGTGTAAAACAGTACTGCTATACAGAGAAATTTGTTAGCTAAACCAGAGATAACTTTAAAAAAGGCGCTGGAAATGGAAGGATCGAAAGCCTCTAATTTTCCAAAGAGAGGCATGTCTACTGTTTTTTTTTTACAGGCTGGACTCAATTGGAATTTTTCTGAAACTCTTGCACATGAACTTTCCTTCAGATTTTTTGTTGCAACCTGAGTTGCTGTCGTTTTCCTCGTTGTCAATGTAGTAAATGGAATAATTGGCGACCACCAGTTAGCTAACAGGTTTATTACGATTTACTATTATACACAGTGTGCTACAATCAATGTGTACATCCTCAACTCTAGGATCAATCTGGCTGCAAAAGCCCACGCTTTGCCCCAAGATTCTGTGCTCATTGGGTGATCAGGTCACATAACCCTTCCAATGCACATCCCTTAAAGGGACCAACTACTACATTTCTCCTTTTGTCACAGACGAAGAACTTGCTTCCACATTTTCATATTGCCAGGAACATCTCTTCATATACAATGAATTTTTTAGAATTAATTTTTACAGGCAGTGGGCTTCGCTGGCTAGGCCAGCAATTATTTCCCTTCCCTAACCAGAATAGATATTGTTTTCCCAGTGAAGAGATGAGAAAAACCCTCTGGCCATATGCTTGAGATGATTCATATCCTTCCCAGTATTCTGACAAAATTGCAGCTTTCTTACTTATCACTTTTGGTTAAAGAGAGAACTGTGCAGAGCTTTGCTGAGATTAAGAACAAGATAATAGATGTGAAGGATATTTTTGAAGCAAAATCTTGCATTTTATTCTTTCACAGGATGTGGGCATCCCTGGGTAGCCCAGTTGTTTGCTGCCCATCCCCAATTGTCCTTGGGAAGGTGGTGGTGAGCTGCCTTCTTGAATTGCTGCAGTCCTTGTGGTACCAGTACATTCACAGTGCTGTTAAGGAGTGAATTCTTGGATTTTGAGCCAGCGACAGTGAACAAACAGTGATATGTTTCCAAGTCAGGATGGTGAATGGCTTGGAGGGCAACTTCCAGGTGGTAGTATCCTCATGTATCTGCTGCCTTTGTCTTCCTAGATGATAACAATCATGGATTTGGAAGATGCTACCCAAGGAGCCTTGGTGAGTTTCTGCAGTGCATCTTGTAGATGATTCACACTGCTGCCGGTGGTGGAGGAAGTGAATATTTGTGGAAAGGGTGTCAACCAAGCAGGCTGTTTTGCCATGGATGGTGTCAAGCTTCTTCGAGTGTTGCTGGAGTTACCGTAAACTGTAGTGATGGTTATTATGGAGCCAAATGTGACAGCCATTTCTCACACAGGAAGATCCCACACACAAGAAACTAAATGAATGACCAATTAATATATTTTTAGACTGGCTGAGGGTGGAATGCTGATCAGGACACAAAGAGTTTCATGTTCTTCTTTATTGGATTTTTAATATCTACTTGAACACTCAAAATGGGAGTCAAGGCCTTGGGTTTTACATTGTATCTCTAATTGAAATCTGATTGAAAGGAGAGTTTGCTGGGCAACTTTTCAGTAGGCCATGATGTAGCTGGCTTCTATATAACTGGCTGCTATTATGTATCAACACACTTATCACAATACTAATTCACTCTTGAGATTCAAATTCAATAGAGAGAATTATAAATTGACTATTCATGCTCTTAGACATTGGTCTAATCACATTCCAACACACATTGTCCAAAATCAATGCAACTTCCCCTATCCCTACAAGAGCTCTGCCCTCCTCTGGCCTCTGTGCATCGCCCATTTCCTTTGCCCCACAAAGACTCTAAGCTTTGCAATTCCCTCCACCTTTCTCTCCTTTCAGAGAGACTCCTTTTAACCTACTTTGACCAACCTTTGGTCACCCATTATAAAGTCACATTCTTTGATTTGATTTATGTAAATATTTGTCCGAATTCCTTTGAAGCATTTTTCTATGTTAAAGACGCTATATGAATGCAAGTGGTTGCTGTTGCTGTATGTCACTGTGGGGAAAGTACAGGGAGTAAGAGAATCCCACCTTCATGGGGGGGGGGGGGGGGGGTGGATACAAGTAGTACATTAAAAAGCAAATGGTGTATTTAGACAGTTATAACAAAAAGTATTTTGATAACTAAGTTATATTTAAAGGACATAACATTAACTTTTAGTACTTAGTACTTGGCCTATTAATGCTCCTGTAAGTATTCTAGGAATTAATGGATTCATTCCATATATAAAGCTAAGTCTTGTGGAGAAGGCAGAACCAGAGTCATAAGTTTGATCACAAGCTGTTGCCCAGTTTCCCAGATCCTACTTTGATAAGCATGTTCCAGCTTATGAGAGTATCTGTCCCATGCATCTCGCTCCACTTCAGTTTCACAGGGATTTACTACTTTTCCCAGTTATTGATTTTTTTCTAAATCTCCTATTATCCTCATTTGCTCTGGAAAACCAGGCTTCATTCAAGGCCAGGCAGCCCATTGGTGTCTCATCCAAGCAGCCATTTCTACTTGTGAGCTCAGTTAGGAGGGTTCTGACACTGAGGGATCTCACACTAAGTTACTGGATCTTACACCGAGTTACAGCATCTTACACTGATTAACTGGGTCTTACACTGAGGGATCTTAAACTGAGTTACTGGATCTGACACTGAGGAATCTTATACTGATTAACTGGATCTTACACCATCTTACACTTATAGCACTGAAGGAGGCCATTCAGCCTGTTCTGTAATTGAGTGGCTGCTTTTCAACCCTTGCTCTTTACCGTCCATCCACAGTCAGTGAAGTATTTATCTGGGGTAATTTGATCCTCTGAATCTTACACTGAGGAATCTTACACTGAGTTGCTGGATCTCACTGAATTACTGGATCTTACACTGAGGGATCTCACACTAAGTTACTTACACGCAGAATAGTGCGAGCCGAGAGTCAAACGTGGTAATTACAGCAAGATCCCATGAAGAGCAGTGAGCTGATTGGAGGTGGAATGCTGACAAAGGGACTTAGAAACCCCTTGCTCTCTGACAGACAGCATCGTTAATGCCCCCTTTACCAGTCAGCTGGTCCCTGCGTTAAACACCACGCCCTGGATACACCACTTCTGACAATGCTGCATTCCCCCTGTGCTCCTCTGGAATCTCAATCACAACAACTACCTAAGTCACGGTGTGGGGCTGTATGAGTCCAAATCCCTCCATAGTCTCACCCCGCTCTATTTCAGTAACCTCCACCAACCCAATAAACCTCTGAGAACTCTGCACGCCTCCAATTCTGGCCGCTTGCACATTCCTGAATGTCACCCCCTTCACCATTGCTATGTCTCCGGCTGTACAGGCCACACATTCTCTCCTTAAACCTCTCCTCTTTCTCTCAAACCTCCCCAGGTTTCCTGCTGGGCTGTCATGATGTGAGTCGTTGTATTTAGTTATTTGCCTGTTAGTTAATCAGTATCTAAATCGGTGTAATGTTAACCCAACACCACCAGAAACGGGTGGAATTGGAACAGATTTAGGCTTCACTAACAGCACCTTGGGATTTTTCTATAGGCTAAAGGCGCTAACATTTATTGCTGTAAGGTTTGAATCCACAGCCCTGCTGCTGATCCTGGAGCAGGTGTGATGGGGCTAACACATGTAATTTATTTAAACCAGTTTCCTCTCTCAAGTTAGAATCAATGCAGATATTAAGCGCCGCAGGAATTAACTCCAGTCTAATTGAGTGGCTGCTTTTCAACCCTTGCTCTTTACCGTCCATCCACAGTCAGTGAAGTATTTATCTGGGGTAATTTGATCCTCTGCTCAGTTAATCCGCAACAATGGCTGCAGCTCTGTAAAATGGGCTGTCAGGAGGACTACAGGAATGTTTCCAGGAAGAATGGGATCCAGGTTCACATCTCTCCCTGGAAAGGGGGCGGGGAGCGGGAAGAGAGATAATCACGGGAAAGAATCTGCCTCCTGACCCACTTTACAATTGATTCCTGAGCTTCAGTGCTGCTGCTTCAGGCTGTCACTCAGCCTGTTGTGGGGAGCTGAGGCTAGGGCTGACTGTGTGACTCAGACTTGTGCTTGCCAACATGTTACTGCAGCATTGCAGCGATCTGGTGGGAAGCAGCCTGAGCGTGAGCCCTCCCTCCATTCCTGTCCTGACACCAGCTGACGCATTATGACTCAGAAATAAAGCACCAAGATGTAAGCAGGAATGACGGAGAAACCGTGCTGGCTTCATCGGAGGGAATTCTGCCCTCCCCTCCACATCATGACTCCCCTTGGATCCCAGACCTGCCTTTGAGCAAATACTCACCCCTGTGTGAATTTCTGATTTGATTTCAGGCTGACGGTGTCTGCAGAGTTTTTTTTAATTTTCTATTTATCTGCATTCTGACCCAGTATATTCGGTTTAAATGTATTCCTTTTTTTTGACACCACAGTGTACAAGCAATGTGACAGTATGATGTATATAATTATTCTGGATCTTTGTGATGTTCCCCCTCCACTTCTCATTTTCAGAACCGCCTCATTCATTATAAATCAGGACTCCACTGTGAGGACACAGCCCCCACATTTATTCCTGTCAATCTACTGAACCAGGAAAACAATAATTCAAGATGATTATTGCTGGGCTGTCGTGATGTGCTTCATTTAATGTAGTTATTTCTCCATTTTAACCTAACTCCACCGGTAAACTGATAGGATTTGTACAGCTGCTGATTAAACTTTCTGCTGGCATCAATTTATAAATCAGATTTCTGACCCCAATGTGCTTATCTACCTCCCTGTATATTTGTCTATCTGAAATATTTATCACGCACCCATCTGTATTTATATGTGCATCAATGTATGCATTTATATAGTATCTATGGAATGATAGAATGGTTATAGCACTGAAGGAGGCCATTCAGCCTGTTCTGGTGGGGGATGCACTCAAGCTTGGGGCAGCTGCCACCAAGGCGCAATGGGGAAAGGCAGCTGTGTAAGGCCTTTCAGCCAATGTACACCGAGGGGCAGGAAACGGCGTAAAGCCCCTCACACTGTTAGCTTCATCCTAAGCATTTTTAAAAATACATTTATGGGATGTGGGTGTCGCTCGTTAGACCAGCATTTATTGCCCATCCCTAGTTGCCCCTGAGAAGGTGGTGGTGAGCTGCCTTCTTGAAATGCTGCAGTCCCTGAGGTGTAGGTACATCCACTGTGCTGTTGGGGAGGGAACTCCAGGATTTTGACCCAGCGACAGTGAAGGAATGGCGATATATTTCCAAGTCAGGATGATGAGTGACCTGGAGGGGATCTGCTGCTCTTATCCTTCTGGATGGAAGTGGTCATGTGTTTGGAAGGTGCTGCATAAAGAACCTTGGTGAATTTCTTAAGAGCGTCTTGTAGATTGTACACACTGCTGCCACTGTTTGCTGGTGGTGGAGGGATTCGCAATCAAGCGGGCAGCTTTGTCCTGGATAGTGTCAAGCTTCTTGAGTGTTGTTGGAGCTGCACTCATCCAAGCAAGTGGAGAGTATTCCATTACGTACCTGACTTGTGCCTTGTGGATGGTGAACAGGCTTTGGGGAGTCAGGAGGTGAGTTATTTGTTGGAGGATTCCTAGCCTTTGACCTGCTCCACTAGCCACAATATTTACATGACTAGTCCAGTTCAGTTTCTGGTCAATGGTAATCCCCCAGAATGTTGATAGTGGGGAATTCAGCGATGGTAAATGCCATTGAATATCAAGGGCGATAGTTAGGTCCTCTCTTGCTGGAGATGGTCACTGCCTGGCACTTGTGAGACACCAGTATTACTTGTCACTTGTCAGCCTAAGCCTGGATATTGCCCAGATCTGGCTGCAATTTGGACACGGACTGCTTCAGTATCTGAAGAGTCACAAATGATATTGAACATTGTGCAGTCACCAGCAAACATCCCCACTTCTGACCTTATGATAGAAGGAAGGTCATTGATGTAGCATCTGAAGATTGTTGGCCTTCGGACATTACCCTGAGGAACTCCTGCTGTGATATCCTCGAGTTGAGATGCTGTCTGTCCAATCACACAACCACCTTGCTTTATGCTAGGTATGATTCCAACCAATGGAGGGTTTTCCCCCATATTCTCATTGACTCCAGTTTGCAAAGGCTCCTTAATACCATACTCGGTCAAATGCTGCCTTAATATCAAGGGCAGTCTCTCTCACCTCATTTAACTCTTTTGTCCATGTTTGAACCAGGGCTGTAATGAGGTCAGGAGCTGAGTGACTTTGGCGGAACACAAACTGAGTGTCCATGAGCAGATTATTGCTGAGTGAGTGCCTCTTGATAGGGCTGTTGATGACCCCTTCCATCACTTTTCACTTTACTGATGATTGAGAGCAGACTGATGGGGCAATAATTGGCCAGGTTGGATTTGTCCTGTTTCTTGTGTACAGGACATACCTGGGCAATTTTCCATATTGCCGGGTAGATGCAAGTGTTGTAGCTGCATTGGAACGACTTGGTTAGGGGCGTAGCACGTCTTCAATACTATTGCTGGAATATTGTCAGAGCCCCCCATAGCCTTTGCAATAACCAGTGCCTTCAGCCATTTCTTGATATCATGTGGCGTGAATCGAATTGGTTGTAGACTGATATCTGTGATGCTGGGGATCTGTGGTGGAGGCCAAGATGGACCATGCACTTGGTATTTCTGGCTAAAATTAAAGCAAATGCTTCAGCTTTATCTTTTGTACTGATGGGCTGGGCTCGTCCATCATTGAGGATGGGGATATTTGTGGAACCTCCCTCTCCAGTGAGTTGTTTAATTGTCCACCACCATGCACGGCTGGATGGTGCTTAATCTGGTGATTCAGAGCTTAAATCTGATCTATTGGTTTTGGGATTGCTTAACTCTGTCTATTATTTTCTGCTTATGCTGTTTGGCACGCAGGTAGTCGTGTTTTGTAGCTTCACTAGGTTGTCACATCATTTTTAGGTATGCCTGATGTTGCTCCTGCACTCTACATTGACCCAGAGGATTGACTGATCCTCTGCCTTGGTGGCAATGGTATAGAGGGTGATATGCTGGGCCATGAGGTTACAGATTGTGATTGAGTACAATTCTGCTGCTGCTGATGGCCCACAGCGCCTCATGGATGCCCATTTTGAGCTGCTAGACCTGTTCGAAGTCTATACCACTTAGCACAGTGGTAGTGCCACACAACACGATGGAGGGTATCCTTTATGTGAAGCCAAGACTTCATCTCCACAAGGACTCTGTGGTGATCATTCCTACCAATACTGCCTTGGACAGATACATCTATGGCAGGCAGGTTGGTGAGGATGAGGTCAAGTATATCTTTCCTTTTTAGTTCACTTGCTACTGCCGCAGTCCCAGTCTTGCAGCTATGTCATTTTGTACCTGGTCAGCTCGGTCTGTCGTGGTACTACCAAATCACTCTTGGATATTCATTGAAGCACCTCAGAGTGCAACATGACCGATGTATATCATTTGAACAGAGTTGTGCTCTCTGTAATGAAAATATTGAAATGTTGTAATGCTCTCATTACTGAATTGAAGCACCTCGGAGTGCATCTTGATCTCCGGATAGCATTGCACTTTCTGCTTATGACAATTTGAAACGTATGGTAATCATAGAAATCATAGAAACCCTACAGTGCAGAAGGAGGCCATTCGGCTCATCGGGTCTGCACCGACCACAATCCCACCCAGACCCTACCCCCATATCCCTACATATTTACCCGCTAATCCCTCTAATCTATGCATTTCAGGACACTAAGGGGCAATTTTTAGCATGGCCAATCAACCTAACCCGCACATCTTTGGACTGTGGGAGGAAACCGGAGCACCCGGAGGAAACCCACGCAGACACGAGGAGAATGTGCAAACTCCACACAGACAGTGACCCGAGCCGGGAATCGAACCCAGGACCCTGGAGCTGTGAAGCAGCAGTGCTAACCACTGTGCTACCGTGCCGCCCTAGATTTCTCTTTCAGATATTTCTCTTTCAGATATTTTATGAATAAAGTAGACATTTGCAAAAATAAAACCCGTGCTGGCTCTCTACAAGACCAATTTGCCGAGTCCCACTCCCCACTTTTTTCCCGTAGTCCTATCAATTTTTATCATCAGCAAATTTTGGCTTCAATGCAGTCTGTTCCTTTATCCAAGTCATGAATGTAGACCGTAAGTAGTTGAGGCTTCAGGACTGGTCCCTATGAAACCCCATTAATTAATTTGCCAAACTGAAAATTACCCATTTATCCTAATTCTGTTTCCTGTTCATTAATCAGTGCTCTATTAATGCTAATATATCACCCCTGACACCATGAGCTCTTATCTTGTACAGTAACCTTTCATAAGGCACCTTATTGAATAACTTTTGGAAACCTAAATACACTGGTCATGCCTCTGAGACATGAAAGAGACATAAACAGTTTAAATCAAACCTTACTTCTTTGTTTATTCAAACAATAATGGCTGCTACAGGTCACATGATTCACAATGGCTACCGTTTCTGAAAATATTCAACAGCAGGTACAGGAGAAAAACCCAACCCTCATCCTTATGGAATCTCACCCTTCTCATTGTGAGGACACATTACAATCAATTAAGTCAAGGACCAGCAGTCAATCTGTCACTGAAACTTGTTATACCTGCCGAAGTACTAATAACCATTATCTATATCATCTACCTCCTCAGATGAACAATGGATTTTGAAAAGATATATAGAATTGCTTATTAGTCTGCAACAGACTCCTTAATGGGCAACATCACATAACCTAAGCTTCTGGCTTTTGGAACATTTTAATTACATTCCTAGACTTGCAATTCAGTCTGCTGTTTACCTTCTAGCCTACAAACACCATAGCATGCATCAAATCTAAGTCTCCTCAAAGCCTGTTTCTCTGGAAGATTCCTGCATTGCCTGCTGAGTAGACCAAGTCTCTGTAAACCAACTTCATCTCACTGCATCACCATGCAACTTCTGTTTCAGCTAATCCCTACATGAAGGAATTCACACTGGATGCTGATTTTCTGGACTCTGGCAATCATGTGAACTGGTTCCATATCTGTGGTTCTTTTTCTTCTTAGTTGGAAAAAACTCTTTTTTCCTATCTTCTTACTGCGTGCTTGCATATGTGTATGAAGTTGTGGCCATTCACCAGGTTTGAATGTGTGAATAAACTATATATCTGATAAATAAATCACTGAAGAGAGTTTGCTGCAAGTCTCTTCAAAAATTGATATCACAAATAGAATTTGGGGAAATATGCCACAGCCTATCTGAATAATTAAAATATCTCTGCTTATGGAGAGATGGTGAGAAAATAAAAGTTCAGGTTTACCTCACTCTTCTGTCCACAACAGACATATAACGGTTCCCCTTTATCCACATCCTCAAAATATTCTAACAAATTTTTCAAACATGATTTCAGAGGCTTTACTTTCCCTTCATATTGGGTCGCCCCTTGCTCCAAGTGGATGAGGTGGCTGCCAAGCAGGCATCACTTCCTGGTTTCTCCATGCTGGATTACTGTTTAAACAGTAGCTGAGTGGGTGCCCATCCTTGTTGGGAGCTGCAAACTGGGTGAGAGGTGGCCACCACAGAGGGGCAGTACTGGATGCAACTATGAGGTCCTGGGGTCCTGTTTTGTGAGAGGCCAGGCTGCAAGGGCAGTGTGGGGGTCTCAGTGATGGGGAGCTACCCTGCCTGATGAGGCATAAAGACCCTCTCACTTGGGGGAGGGTGAATGCAATGTAATCTAAAACCCTCACTCTGTCAATGGTGGGGCCAGAGGACATTACTGGGAACTAGCTAATTGCATACCTCTCAAGATTCAGCTGTGTCACATCAAGATGGATGTTGTTGTCAGAGCGACTAATTGACGATTCCTTGAGGAGTTCAGCATGCCAGTTTAATATCCAGAGCTAGATCTCGTTGCACAGTCTGGAGACAAAGGCTTTGGAACACAAAGCCCCAAGAACATAGAAGCGTCTTTCAATTCAAGCCTTGGCAGTACGCAGCTCGCACTGTGGAGAACCCCCAGGCAAGGTACGATGGTGATAGTAGACACTACTCACCCTGTTCAATATCACGACTGGCACCATCTTTGAGAGGTGCCCCATCAGGATGCAGACCTTATCATGCATTCTCTCTGATGCACTTTAGCACTATGCAAGGTTAGGACTTATGTTCTTTGGTGCGGATTGGTGGGGCGGGGGGCAGTGGGGAATATGTGGGTCAGATGCCATGAGACAATGGAGGCTCAACACTATTCAACCTGCTGGAGTATAGAGGAGGCTATGTGAGGATGTGGCTTGTAGTGTCAAAGGGAGTGGTATGATCAGAAATTCACACAGATGCGTGTAGTGATGAGAGTCAGGGCTCTGTTAGGACTTCTCAGTGTTCACTGTGGTGTTCTCACTCTTTCAGGAGGATCATGGAGCCTGTTGAGTTGGCATTTCTACTGATCGGGATTGACCCGCAGCAGAGACAATGACGTGCAGACGTGTGTGGCAGGGCCAATGCCTGCAGGTGCTCAGGGAGCAGGACTACACATGGAGAAACTACGTTGGAGACAATACTGGGCATTGGAGTCAGTTATGCCCCAGGTGCAAGGTCTGATAGATCTTAAATCACCATAGTGGCATGCGGTGCCATTCAGGAACTGAAAGGGATTTCACTTCCATCTCATCTGCTCCCCACATGATGTGCCTCATGCAGGTGCCCATTTTCCAGGGAATGCCTATGACAGTTACATCTTAGGCTACTGGCAAATCCCAGTTGTCTAACAGAGAGCTGCATGTGCCCTGCCAACATCAAAACTGAAATGATAGTCTCAGGCACTGCAGGCCCCTCTAAGTATTTGGCCACGTTTTCACTTTCATCTCCCTTGTCCTCATTTTTCACCCCACTAGCCTCCGCATTCAAAGGATCATCCTCTGCCATTGCTGCCAACTCTAGCATGATGCTACTACTGAACACATCTTTCCCTCACTACCCCTGTCAGCATTCTGCAGGGGCCGTTCTCTCTGGGACACCCTGGTCCACACCTCCATCACAGCCAACACCTCACCCAGTGCTCTTGGCACCTTCCCATGCAATCATAGAAGGTGCAACACCTGCCCCTTTCCCTGCTCCCTGCTCACCATCCCAGGGCCCAAACACACCTTTCAGGTGAAGCAGTGCTGGACATGCACCTCCTTCAATCTGGTCTATTGCATTCGCTGCTCCCAATGCAGTCTACTCTACATTGGAGAGACCAAACGCAAACTGGGTGACCACTTTGCTGAACACCTTCGATCCATCTGCAAGCAGGATCCAGACCTTCCTATTGCTTGCCACTTCAACACACCACCCTGCTCTCCTGTCCACATGTCCGTCCTTGGCCTTTTGCAATGTTCTAGTGAACTCCAATGCAAACTGGAGGAACAGCATCTCATCTTCCGATTGGGCACTTTACAGCCTTCCGGACTGAACATTGAGTTCAACATCTTCAGAGCATGAACTCTCCCCTCCACCTTCACCCCATTTCTATTTATTTTATTTCCTTTTGTTTCTTCTTTTCATCTCATTCATCCATTTTTATCATCCTTCTTTCTCACTTCCATTTTTCCACTTCTCTATTCCCGCTCTCCATCTTGTTTCCAGAACCACTCCCCCCCCCCCGCCCCCCACCCCACCACACACACACACACCATCCTTTTGGGCAACTGCCACATTCCTCAGGTAGTTCCTTAACCATCTGTACCTCTGTTCTGCCATTCACACATTCTAATCTCTTAATGGACACTTTTAGCACCTTTCTCAGCCTTCTTCGTCTTCCTTTGTCCAATTACAAACCCCCCTCCCCACCCTCATAGTACAAATCTCACCTGATTTTCTTTGCTCTTAGCTCTGACGAAGGGTCATCCAGAGAAACGTTGGCTCTATTCTCTCTCCACAGATGCTGTCAGACCTGCTGAGATTTTCCAGCATTTTCTGTTTTTGTTTCACTTCCATATTATACCTGAGGTGGGCAGGCAGTTAGCACCTCGACAGCCCCTTGGCCCCTGCCACTCAGGTGAAGAGATGCAAAATTGAAATGCTCTAATCCTGATGGATGGATGCGGGAGGAGTTGGGGGGGGGGTTTGCTCTTTCCATGAATGGGGGTCTCGGGAAGAGTGGCCTGGGTTGTGAGGTGGGGGGGGGTGAGTTGCCTGAGGCAGGGCTTCTTTTACTCTGTCCTCAGTGTGGGAGAGACGTAGCACAGCCATTCTCACGCTCCGCAGGAATGGAGCGCTGTGTGTGCGTGGCTTTGCTGAGCTTGGCAGCATGAAATGACGGGTTGGAGACTCTGTGAGTGAACGGAGTGATTTATTATTTGTTACTATATACAGTTGTGACCTGTGCCAACTTTCACCTGTGCCAAATGGGTGCTTGTCACTTGTTACTCTTCCTTAAACCCCCTTTACATCTCGGTGCTTCCCCAAGATCCATAGCTGAGGCTGAGGCGGCCTGTTGATTTCCATGCCCTGTTGCCTTAGTGGGTGTCTCGTGGGAGGTCTGGACCTTGAGGGCTCAGGCCTGCTTTTGGGCAGCACGGGTATTGCAGCGCTGCTCTCATCAGTATGTAGGGCTGGAGGAGCGTTGCTCCTCCGGGGAAGGAGGAAACGGGGTCTCAGATAGGCTGTGTCTCCTAGGTTGAAGGCCCTGGGCTATGCATCAGAAATTCCTCATCCCAGTGGTGCCTGATGGGCCCAGTGGTCTGCTCGAGTGAAGTCCAGAAGCCCCACCATCCTCTGGCGCAGACAGATTCCCACCAGTGCTTGCACCTTGCATTTCAAGTCCTGCACCATGGAGGTCACCCTCAGACATGGAGGTCATGAGGTGAACCATGGTGCAGACATCTCCTGCCATGGACTGCATGTCTTGCACTAAGGTCTCCACTGTGGATGCCAACCTCGCAGCGTTGGCCTTGTTGCACCTAGTTGCCTGATGGCTCATCACCCTGTTTAGCACTAAACAGCATGGATTGAGACATCATGGTCAGTCCTTTGTTTGTGATGAGTTAGAAAGACTTTCATTTATATAGTACCTGTCATGACTTTAGGACCTATCAAAGCATTTCACAGCTAATTAAGTAATTTTATTTGAAGTGTTGACACTGATTTAACATGGGAAACATAGAATCATAGAATCCCTACAGTGCAGAATAATGAATTGTGTGTGCACAGGAAATACTACAGTGCAGAGCACACTGCCAGGAATCCCTTTGCAATCAGTAGCCAGTGAGGACAGAATTTAGGTTGGCTCTGATACATTCCTATCTCCATTTCTGTTGCTAGTATATCTTCACATCTATACTGTTTTTTACTCTTTGTTTAAAGTTTATTTATTAGTGTCACAAGTAGGCTTACATTAACACTGCAATCAAGTTACTGTGAAAATCCCCGAGTCGCCACACTCTGGCGCCTGTTTGGGTACACTGAGGGAGAATGTAGCATGGCCAATGTACCTAACCAGCACGTCTTTCGGACAGTGGGAGGAAACTGGAGCACCCGGAGGAAACCCACGCAGAGACGGGGAGAACATGCAGACTCCGTACAGACAGTGACCTAAGCTGGGAATCGAACCCAGGTCCCTGGCTTTGTGAGGCAGCAGTGCTAACCACTGTGCCACCATGTTGCCCAGGGAATAATGGAGGAGTGGTAGAAGGATTTCCAAGCTGATTATCAGCCTGTTGAACTGCGTTGAATGCTGCTTCTGTGGCCAACAAGTCCTGGTGTTGGACTTGAACCCAGAGCTTCTGGTCCAGTGATAGGGGTGGCTACCATTGCGCCACAAAGCCTTCTGCCTCTGTCACTGATCAGCTGCCTTACAAACAATGAATAGGCCATAAACCAAAGGAACTGCACACAATCATGGGACTACAGAACAAAATCTGCTGGAGGTTCTCAGACATATAACCTGAAACCTAAAGAATAATACTGGGTGTAATTACAGGAGATGAATATGTTGCTTTCACTGTACATTGTGCCAGTTTACAGTGTACAGCCCATGATGATGACACTACGTTAATCTGCAGCTTTCTGTAAATTTACAACTAGCCTACTGTTAGTGTGCTCTGAAAGTGCTATTAATACAAGAAAGATTTGCATTTACGTAGTCTCTTTTACACCTTAAGGATTAACAAAGTGCAGCATAGCCAATAAGTTACCTTTTGAAGTGTAACCACTACTGTAATCTGGGGAAACCCGGCAGACAGTTTACACAAAACCAAGTTCTCCAAATGCAATTTGAGTATATAATTTTAGTGAGGTTGTTGGATGGATAATACAATTGCAAAGACTCCAGGAGATTTCACCAACTCTTTCAAATAGTGGCAAGAAATTATTTGCCACGAGTTAAGAGGGCAAACAAAGTTTCAGTTTGTGGGGTAATCTAAAATGCGGCAGATTACATGTTGGTGCACCCAGAAAAGGAACTCTTTAACTAAACTAACCGAACCGAGCTGACACTGAGGACCAAGCACCAAGATAGACTGCAGCATCATACATTTCTACCCAAAAACAAGTCAATCAACCTACAAAAACAAAATGTGGTGGTTTTATTATTGTCCCTATGTTTTTGAGAAGTACAGTATAATTGAGCTAAGTGAGATTTATTGGGACTTTTACTCTGTATGCCTGTGAAACAAAGCAATGAATAGTATCTGGCCTCCTCCTCAATGTTTTTCAGTCCATCTTCAACAAAATTAGCAACGTGATATTAAGAGCACAGGAAAGACAATATCAAACTCAGCTCACAAGTGGCTCCTAATGTTACACCCTGTGTTATGCCATTGATAAGACATTAGGCAGTTCTGACAATCCTAAACCTATGTTCAGCTCCCTTTCAGAATAATGCTGCTATCCCTGAGAGAAAATCCAAGGCAGGTCTGAATATATTATCATACTTAGTCAATGCTCATATTCAAACAAAGTAACATTAACTTAATGTGGTAAGTGTACCGCCACTCAACCATTTCAACTCAGCATCTTGCCCTCATGCCCACATATCACTTCTTGGCCTGCTGCAATGTTCCAGTGAAGCCCTACGTAAACTGGAGGAACAACACCTCATCTTCTCATTAGGCATGTTACAGCCTTCAGGACTCAACACTGAGTTCAACAACTTTAGACTGCGAACTTTCCCCTTAAATTTGACTCCTTTTTTGTTTGTCTCTGTGCAAACCCTGTCCCCCCTCCCCCACAGGACCATCTATTACTTGTTCTTCAGTTTTGCTTTCCTTGGTTCTCCTATTGACACATTCTGCTACCTTTATCAGCACCTTCTTTAATCCTGAATGTTACCATTAACACTCCCTTTGTCTTGTGTCTATGACTTCTTTGTCAATCTCTCCTTAGCTCTGATCAATCCCTGCCTTTCTATACTGCTCCATCTTCTCCAGCCTTCTCTCCAACTATGTCATTCATTACATTTCTATCCCTCTTCAACTCTGAAGGAGAGTCACATGGACTTGAAACATTGGGCGGAATCTTACCAGAAAATGAAAAAGTGTCAGGGTCTAACTGAAAACCGACCTGTTTCTCTCCAGAGAAACAGACTGGTTTTTTCTCTCCAGATCTTCTGACAGTTTGTCAAAAAATCAGGGATGGGATGTCTGTCACCATCATGTTGAGGGGCCTAGACACAGCTGGTAAAGCCTGGCTGCATTGAGATTGGGGCACCATTTTCAAACAGCCCCCCAATCAAAGCAAAGAATAACCAACCCCACACCCCACCACATAGGTCTCAGAAGCACCCCCCCCCCCCCCCAATGATCAGAGCCAGCATCTCGCTCCCCCCCACCAAACAATCAATGCTGCTACCCCTTCCCCTTCCATTGCTGGCATCGCACTTATCACCTCTTTTTCCCCCAAACATCAGCAGCATCGGACTCTCCCCATCCCACCTCCCCCCAAACAGCCATCACTGGCAACCCCAAGCTCCCATGTCAGCTCCCCCCCACCTCCACAAATAAATGAGTCCCCCCTGAGGCTCCCACTAGAGTCTGCCCTGGCACAGGTTGGTACTGCCAGGTTGGCACTGCCCGTTTGGCATGGTGCCAACCTGTGCCCAGGGCAGTGCCGGTGAACTGCCTGGCCACATGCCTCTCCCCGGGGAGTTATACTCACCTTTACACCCTGGGGGAATCCCTATGTCATGTTCACATCTGGGTGGAATATATGAATGGGGGCTATAATTATAAATAAATGTATTAAAATGTATTAATGGGCATGAACCTGATTACATCACCAGCGAGGGGTAGCAAAAAGCAGAAATCACAATCTCACCGGTGGGATCCACAATTTCCGGGTTTTGCCAGATCTTGAGCTCCCGCCGTCATTCCCACGCAAGGAGAGTGTGGGCTTACGATCGCCACCAGCAACTCTGTTTCTCTCTCCACAGATGCTGCCAGACCCACTGAGCTTTTCTGTTTTTATTTCAGATTTCCAGCATCCGCAGTATTTTGCTGTTATTATAGCACTACTGAGGTCACATTCTCAGCTCGGTAAGAAGGCTGCAGCTGCTGATGGGAAGCTTTCAGCTAGACTAATGGGCGGATGCATTTAATTGTGTTGTGTGTGCAAACGTGACAGGGAATCACTGAGCAAGGAACTTTAATAGCAGGATCAAGCTCTCTGAATGATTGAGACACTTATCTTAAACTAGGATTTACAGAAGCAGCATGAATCAGACTAAAAGGCTTGTGGTGTTTCTCTCAGCAATTAATGATTCAGTACACACTCTGTGGTGTGGGATTGACTAACTATGGGAAAGTGTTGGTATCTTTAGCTATGTCAAGTGAAGCTATTTCTAGATGCTGACTAGTGTGTGCCTCCCGAGTGTGCCCCTGTCTAGCTCCCCCTCATGAATAACTCCAGCACAACACCCACATAAACCTGGTCTAACCTGAGGGGTCTCTGCCATTTTTCCAGGGGTTCCACCATTCAATGAATCGTACAGCACTGTCGAGCAGTCATTCTGTCCCATTGTACTCGCTCACATCTCTGAAAGAGCTACTCAGTTAGTAACACTCATCTGTTTAATGCCTCTCAGTCCTGCAAATACTTGTCAAATTCCCCTTTGAATGTGTTTATTGAATTGGCTTCCGTCATCCTTTTCCAGTGCATCCCAGATCATAATAACTCACTTGGGGGAAAAAAATTGATTGTGTCCTCTGGTTCTTTTACTAATAGCCTTATATCTGTGTCCTGTAGTTACTGACTGTTAGAAATCCCTGCCAGTTGAGACAGTTTTTGATTATTTACTCCTCAAACCTGCATTCCCCAATGAGTTGGGGATACGGGAACCATGTTCCACAGAGTAACCACCCACTGGTGTGCTGCCAAGACTAGGCATTGCTGTGCATTGGGTGAACAGGATGGTTAAGATTGTGCAATTGGCTTCAATGCTCTGGGTTGGGAGGGGTGTAAAATCAGTCAGGTACCCCCCACTCCCCCCACTCCCCTACCCCCTTGTCTGATTATAGCCTGGTGACTGACCCCTGCTGTAGAACACGGATATGAAATTTTAGTGAGGACAGGTTGGACTTGACAGTGATGCCCTCCCAGCCAAACAGCCACTTGGGGTTTAAGCTTACACATGAAGAATGGCCACTGTGGTATTGAGCTCTATCATAGGCAGTTTAAAAAGGGGAGGGTGCAGTGAGGGAGGAGAGATGAAGCGAGGGGATCTGGTTATGTTTTTTGCCCTGCTTTCTCGTGTTTGATACCAGGTCACTGACTATTACTAGGTTCAGTGAAGCATTGCTTAGCTCCAGCCTGCAGTGAGATTTTAAAGTCAAAATTCCAAAGTCTGTACTAGTTGAGCACAGGGTCAAGGGTCAAACACACTCCTACAGAGAAAACAAGATTTCCGTTTGTCTTTTATGTTCAGCTGTTAAACTCAGGAGAGGCAAGGCAGACTGGTGATGATTAAATGCTGCATCAATTGCCTGCAAGCTCCCACAAATAGCAATATGATAATGATTGAATGATCCGTTTTTAACAAACATTAGTTGAGAGTTATTTATTGGTCAGGACACTGGAAGTAACTTCCTGCCTTTCAAAATAATGTCAGGGAATCTTTTACATTCACCTCATAGAGTCACAGAGGTTTACAGCTTGGAAACAGGCCCTTCGGCCCAACGTGTCCACACCACCCTTTTTTTTTTAAACCCCTAAACTAATCCCAATTGCCCGCATTTGGCCCATATCCCTCTATACCCATCGTACCCATGTTACTTTCTAAATGCTTTTTAAAAGATAAAATTGTACCCGCCTCTACTACTACCTCTGGCAGCTTGTTCCAGACACTCACCACCCTCTGTGTGAAAAAATTGCCCCTCTGGACACTTTTATATCTCTCCCCTCTCACCTTAAACCTATGCTCCCTAGTTTTAGACCCCCTTACCTTTGGGAAAATATATTGACTATCTACCTTGTCTATGCCCCTCATTATTTTATAGATCTCTATAAGGTCACCCCTCAGCCTCCCACGCTCCAGAGAAAAAAGTCCCAGTCTATTCAGCCTCTCCTTATAACTCAATCCATCAAGTCCCGGTAGCATCCTAGTAAATCTTTTCTGCACTCTTTCTAGTTTAATAATATCCTTTCTATAATAGGGTGACCAGAATTGCACACAGTATTGCAAGTGTGGCCTTACCAATGTCTTGTACAACTTCAACAAGACGTCCTAACTCCTGTATTCAATGTTCTCACCGATGAAACCAAGCATGCTGAATGCCGCCTTCACCACTCTGTCCACCTGTGACTCCACTTTCAAGAAGTTATGAACATGGACCCCTAGATCTCTTTGTTCTGTAACTCTCCCCAATGCCCTACCATTAACTGAGTAAGTCCTGCCCTGGTTCAATCTACCAAAATGCATCACCTCGCATTTGTCTAAATTAAACTCCACCTGCCATTCGTCAGCCCATTGGCCCAATTGATCAAGATCCCGTTGCAATTGGAGATAACTTTCTTCACTGTCCACTATGCCACCAATCTTGATGTCATCTGCAAACTTACTAACCATGCCCCCTATATTCTCATCCAAATCATTAATATAAATGACAAATAACAATGGGCCCAGCACTGATCCCTGAGGCACATCACTGGTCACAGGCCTCCCGTTTGAAAAACAACTCTCTACAACCATCGAAGCCAATTTTGTATCCATTTAGATACCTCATCCTGGATCCCGTGAGATTTAACTTTATGCACCAACCTACCATGCAGTACCTTGTCAAAGGGCTTGCTAAAGTCCATGTAGACAACATCAACAGCACTGCCCTCATCTACCTTCTTGATTACCCCTTCAAAAAACTCAATTAAATTTGTGAGACATGATTTTCCACTCACAAAGCCATGCTGACTGTCCCTAATCAGTCCTTGCATCTCTAAATGCCTGTAGATCCTGTCTCTCAAAATACCTTCCAACAATTTATCCACCACAGATGTGAGGCTCACTGGCCTGTAGGTCCCAGGCTTTTCCCTGCAGCCCTTTTTAAACAAAGGCACAACATTTTCCACTCTCCAATCTTCTGGCACCTCACCCGTGACTCTCGATGCTAGGGGACCCGTAATTTCCTCCCTACCCTCCCACCTGAGAAAAGAGATGGGGCCTTGGTTCATCTGAAAGACAATGGCCAGGTTTCTCCCAAAGAAATTCCTAGTTCCGAACGAGCAGGAAAATGGGAATCCCCCACCCGGAAAGTCCAGACCTCTCCCCCCACCCCCTAACAGTCCCGACCACCCCCTTCCCCAACTGGATGGCCAGCCCTGATCACCTTCTCCTTCCCCCTCCCAGTTATCCCAAGTGCAGAGTGGCAGTGGGTCCCCCCACTTCCATCGATTGCCCCCCCAATGGGCCCCGTCTCCCCTGGCCCTGCCCCCTTGGCACTGCCCGATGCCTGGTGGGCAGTGCCAAGATGCCCCTTGGACATTGCCAGTTTGCCCGTTGGGCAGTGTCAGCAGGCCAGGCTGGCACTGCCCAAGGGGCACCTCCCCCCTCATCCCCGACCTCCTTGGCGGGGCGTCAATGGTCTCTCTTCCCTCCAGCGGGGATGGACCCCCTGTTCCCCTTTATTGGGGAGCAGGAGTAAATCCCGCTGGAGGGAACCACGCCGGACAGGGGCCAGGAGAGGCTAGCGGGCCCGGAGACTTCAGTCCCGGGCCAGCGAATTAAATGCAAATATTAATTTCTATATTGAAATCAGCGCTGCACTGATTTCTGGCACGGAGCTGATTACGCTGGAAATCTTCGTGCTGGAGACTTGCGGAGGCTGTGACGCCCAGCGGGAAGCCTGTGAAATGGCCCCTCGCTGATGTCTCCTGGCCCGCTGCACTACTCAAGCAGCGCAGCAGGCTGGGAGAATCATCCTCAGCACCTCCAACAGTGTAGCCCTCCCTCAATACTCCCTTGGATTGTCAGCATAGATCTTTGTACATAAGTGGGATTTGAACCCACAACCTTCTGACTCAGAGTGGAAATACTACCAACTTATACACGCACACATACACACACATGCATGTGCACACACACAAGCGCACATGCACACAGACTTGAGCATCGCCATTTCAACTTAACTGCATGTCTTTGGATTGCGGGAGAAAGCTGGAGCATCCTGAGAAAATTCACCCAGACACGGGGAGAATGTGCAAACTCCGCACAGACAGACAACCAGGCCTAAATTAAACCCGGGTCCCTGGCACTGTGAGGCAGCAGTGCTAATCACTGTGCCCCCCAGCTAAGTAAAACAGAATCATAGAATCATAGAAACCCTACAGTGCAGAAGGAGGCCATTCGGCCCATCGAGTCTGCACCGACCACAATCCCACCCAGGCCCTACCCCCACATATTTACTTGCTAATCCCTCTAACCTACGCATCTCAGGACTCTAAGGGGCAATTTTTAACCTGGCCAACCAACCTAACAGATTATATAAAATAGATCTCTCAGGTATGCCCGAGTATGGGACCATGGAGCAAGCAACGCCAGAGCCAGACTTATTTAAATTAGCAGGGGTAAATTCCCCAAACAGCCATCTGTCTAATTCTTCACCTCCTGCTGTGCCCAATTTCTCCAACATACCCTGCTTGCCTTCTTAACTATCTTATCTATCTGTCCTGGTACCTTCGGGGTGCTGTGGACATGGAACCTTGATATGGAGATGGCGGCGTTGGACTAGGGTAAGCACAGTAAGAAGTCTCACAACATGTAACCTACCATTTGTGTACTTATTGCCTTGTTTATCCTTCCCAAATGCGTTATTCCAGATTTTTGTTCCACCTACCTGATCAATCCATTTATATCTGCTTGAAGCCTATAGCCTTTCTCCTCACTATCGACCAAATAAAATTAAAAAGATTTGCAAACTGCAAATACATTCATGTATACATCATTGATACATACTATAAATAGCAAAGGCCCTAGTACTGAGTCCATTGGAACCAGTCCTCTAATCACATAAACACCTGTTGGCAATTATTACCCTTTGCTTCTTGCCACTGAGCTAACTTTGGATCCAACTTGCCATTTGCCCTTGAATCTGATGGACTCGTACTTTCTTGATCAATCTGTCATGTGGGACCTTGTCAAAAGCCTTGCTAAAATCCATGTAGTCTACATTAAACTTCCTTGTTACCTCTTCAAAATTCAGTTAAGTTAGTCAGACAGGACCTTACATACTGACTGTACTTGTGCATTTCTAAATGATGATTCATACTGTCCCTTATACAATTTGCCCATAGCTGAGGTTAGGCTGACTGTCACTCAGACTATCCCTTTCTGCCTTTTTAAACAATGGCACACCCTTACAACTCCACTCCTCCAGTAACATTCCTGTAGCTAAAGGATTTGAAAGTCTCCGCTATTTCTTCCCTTTCTTCTCCCGGCAGCTTGGGATTTCATCTGGACCTAATAATTTATCCATTTTCAAAGATGCTAAACCCTTTAATATTTCCTTTTCATGCTTATAGAATCTTATATTTCACTCTCCCCTTTAACTACAATGTCTGCATTGTCCCCCACCTTTTGTGCAAAAGATTCAAAGTGTTAATTAAAAACTATGCCCACGTCCTTCACCTCCACACAAGGTACATTTTTGGTCTCTAAAGGCCTTACCTTTTCCTTAATTTTCCCCTTGCTCTTTATTTATTTATTTTTAAATTTAATAGTGGGCTTACATTAACACTGCAATGAAATTACTATGAAAATCCCCTAGTCGCCACACTCCGGCACCTGTTTGGGTTCGCTGAGGGAGAATTTAGCATGGCCAATGCACCCAACCAGCACGTCTTTCAGATTGTGGGAGGAAACCGGAGCACCCGGAGGAAATCCACGCAGACACGGGGAGAACGAGCAGATTCCGCACAGACAGTGACCCAAGCCGGGAATTGAACCCAGGTCCCTGATACTGTGAGGCAGCAGCGCTAACCACTCTGTTACCCTGCCACCCAATCCTCAATTCAAAGCCTTTATGCTTGGCCTATCTTAATTTCTTTTCAATCTTACTAAATTATGATCACCATGACCAATATGTTTTCCCACAGTCATCCTTTCCAACTGCCCAGCTTCATTCTCTAAAAATAAACCCAGGCTGTTCATTCACTTGATGGGCTTGGTTGTACTGACAAAAAAGACCTCTTGAATATAGCCCTCTATACGTTCCACACTGATTTTATCTGAGTTAATATCAGATTGCTTGAAATCCCCATTTTCTATTTTGAGGGTGAGTAAATATGTATCTCTTAACCACCAAAAATACTCGAGCCACTCTGCCAAAATGTTTGACTGTGCTTTCTTCCTAAAGCTCTTGTATGGAACTTTATCAAATGCCTTCTGAAAATCCATTCTTAAAAAATAGAAGAGAAAAAAAACTTGAAAATACTCAGCATGTCAGGCAGCATCTGTCACCAACCGTGAGAGTTCACTGTTTCTGTCCCTCTCTCCACAGATTTCTAATTTCAGTAGTGTTTTGCTTTGTAGGAGAGGGTGACATTAACAGCACGGGGTGTGTAGACTGAGTGGTCATGTGTATATCGGGATCATGTGTACACTTGAAGTGATGGGTCTGTACTGTAGGAGTTCTCCCCCAGCATGGACAGACACACGGCATGTCAGAGCTGCTAAGATCTCTCAGTAAATGGTTCAACCTGTTAGTCCTTTGTCATTGTTTCCCTACAACCCAGCAACTTTACAGGGTGATTAGGCAATAGGAAGGTTGGGAAACAAGTTCCACAATGTTGCGGCCAGAGAATCAGCCAAACAGCCACATGATGTATCTTGATTTCAAGAGCACATCTATTGGAGGAAGTAAGGAAGCTAACTAGGCTAACAATGAAACTATGTGGCCAATACGTGAAGAGAAACCACAGCAGAGTGAAACTTTACTGATTCTTTGGCGCTAGGTAATCTGACACCTCGCATACAAATTAGATATCTCAATGTAATCATATTTACACAGATGTCATAAATGGATACATAAAGTGTTTTTACACAACTGGGTATTAACAATTATTTCTAAACAGGAGTTGGCTATGACATTGAAATGCTGAATTCTGTTCCTGTTTTCCAACTCAGTTCCTCTTTCACCAGTGATGGAGGTCAAGGGTTAACAATTCAATATGGTATGTTTGCTGGAAATATGTTTTGCAAGAGAATTGCTAGTTTCTTTTACAATTTTCTCCAAGTGAGTAGCAGTTCAAGGTGATGATAGAGATGTGCAGTTAGCAGTGGATTATTACACACCTCTCACAGCACAGAGCAGTATCACACCACACCACAGCACAGGTGTACACACCCTTCAGTGGAGACTAATAACACTGTACAACTCTCACAGGACAGGCTAGTAACACTGTACAACTCTCACAGGGTAGGGTAATAACACTGTACTACTCTCACAGATGTGGAGATGCCGGCGTTGGACTGGAGTGAACACGGTAAGAAGTCTCACAACACCAAGTTAAAGTCCAACAGGTTTATTTGGTAGCAAATACCATAAGCTTTCGGAGCACTGCTCCTTCGTCAGATGGAGTGGAAATATGCTCTCAAACAGTGCAAACAGACAAAATCAAATTGCAGAATACTGATTAGAATGCGAATCCTACAGCCAGCCAGGTCTTAAAGGTACAGACAATGTGGGTGGAGGGAGCATTAAACACAGGTTAAAGAAATGTGTATTATCTCCAGACAGAACAGCTAGTGAGATTCTACAAGCCCAGGAGGCAAGCTGTGGGGGTTACTGATAATGTGACATGAATCCAACATCCCGGTTTAGGCCGTCCTCATGTGTGCGGAACTTGGCTATCAGTTTCTGCGACTGCGACTGTCGTGTGTCGTGAAGGCCGCCTTGGAGAACGCTTACCTGAAGATCCAAGGCTGAATGCCCGTGACTGCTGAAGTGCTCCCCCACAGGAAGAGAACAGTCTTGCCTGGTGATTGTCGAGCGGTGTTCATTCATCCGTTGTTGTAGTGTCTGCATGGTTTCCCCAATGTACCATGCCTCGGGACATCCTTTCCTGCAGCGTATCAGGTAGACAATGTTGGCCGAGTTGCAAGAGTAGGTACCGTGTACCTGGTACATGGTGTTCTCATGTGAGATGATGGCATCCGTGTCGATGATCCGGCACGTCTTGCAGAGGTTGCTGTGGCAGGGTTGTGTGGTGTCGTGGTCACTGTTCTCCTGAAGGCTGGGTAGTTTGCTGCGGACAATGGTCTGTTTGAGGTTGTGCGGTTGTTTGAAGGCAAGAAGTGGGGGTGTGGGGATGGCCTTGGCGAGATCAACAACCAGTTCTTCATCCAGACACACGGAACAGCCATGGGGACCAAATTCGCACCTCAATATGCCAACATCTTCATGCACAGGTTCGAACAAGACTTCTTCACCGCACAGGACCTTCAACTGATGCTATACACTAGATACATCGATGATATTTTCTTCCTTTGGAGTCATGGTGAGCAATCACTGAAACAACTATATGATGACATCAACAAGTTCCATCCCACCATCAGACTCACCATGGACTACTCTCTGGAATTGGTTGCATTCTTGGACACATGCATCTTCATCAAGGACGGTCACCTCAGCACCTCACTGTACCGCAAGCCCACGGATAACCTCATGATGCTCCACTTCTCCAGCTTCCACCCTAAACACGTAAAAGAAGCCATCCCCTACGGACAAGCCCTCCGAATACACAGGATCTGCACAGATGAGGAGGATCGCAACAGACACCTCCAGACGCTGAAATATGCCCTCATAAGAACAGGATATGGCGCTCGACTCATCGATCAACAGTTCCGACGCGCCATAGCGAAAAACCGCACCGACCTCCTCAGAAGACAAACACGGGACACAGTGGACAGAGTACCCTTCGCCGTCCAGTACTTCCCCGGAGCAGAGAAGCTACGGCATCTCCTCCGGAGCCTTCAACATGTCATTGATGAAGACGAACATCTTGCCAAGGCCATCCCCACACCCCCACTTCTTGCCTTCAAACAACCGCACAACCTCAAACAGACCATTGTCCGCAGCAAACTACCCAGCCTTCAGGAGAACAGTGACCACGACACCACACACCCTGCCACAGCAACCTCTGCAAGACGTGCCGGATCATCGACACGGATGCCATCATCTCGCGTGAGAACACCATGTACCAGGTACACGGTACCTATTCTTGCAACTCGGCCAACATTGTCTACCTGATACGCTGCAGGAAAGGATGTCCCGAGGCATGGTACATTGGGAAAACCATGCAGACACTACAACAACGGATGAATGAACACTGCTCGACAATCACCAGGCAAAACTGTTCTCTTCCTGTGGGGGAGCACTTCAGCAGTCACGGGCATTCAGCCTTGGATCTTCAGGTAAGCGTTCTCCAAGGCGGCATTCACGACACACGACAGTGCAGAGTCGCTGAGCAGAAACTGATAGCCAAGTTCCGCACACATGAGGACGGCCTAAACCGGGATGTTAGATTTATGTCACATTATCAGTAACCCCCACAGCTTGCCTCCTGGGCTTGTAGAATCTCACTAGCTGTTCTGTCTGGAGACAATACACATTTCTTTAACCTGTGTTTAATGTCCCCTCCACCCACATTGTCTGTACCTTTAAGACCTGGCTGGCTGTAGGATTCGCATTCTAATCAGTATTCTGCAATTTGATTTTGTCTGTTTGCACTGTTTGAGAGCACATTTCCACTCCATCTGACGAAGGAGCAGTGCTCCGAAAGCTTATGGTATTTGCTACCAAATAAACCTGTTGGACTTTAACCTGGTGTTGTGAGACTTCTTACCAACTCTCACAGGACAGGAACACTGCACAACTCTCACAGGGTAGGGTAATAACACTGTACAACTCTCACAGGGCAGGAACACTGCACAACTCTCACAGGGCAGGAACACTGTGCAACTCTCACAGGGCAGGAACACTGTACACCTCTCACAGGGCAGGAACACTGTGCAACTCTCACAGGGCAGGAACACTGTACACCTCTCACAGGGCAGGAACACTGTACAACTCTCACAGGGCAAAGTAATAACACTGTACAACTCTCACAGGGCAGGAACACTGTGCAACTCACAGGGCAGGAACACTGTACACCTCTCACAGGGCAGGAACACTGTACAACTCTCACAGGGCAAAGTAATAACACTGTACAACTCTCACAGTAAGAAGTTTAACAACACCAGGTTAAAGTCCAACAGGTTTATTTGGTAGCAAAAGCCACACAAGCTTTCGAGGCTCTGAGCCCCTTCTTCAGGTGAGTGGGAATTCTGTTCACAAACAGAACTTATAAGACACAGACTCAATTTACATGAATAATGGTTGGAATGCGAATACTTACAACTAATCCAGTCTTTAAGAAACAAAACAATGGGAGTGGGGAGAGCATCAAGACAGGCTAAAAAGATGTGTATTGTCTCCAGACAAGACAGCCAGTGAAACTCTGCAGGTCCACGCAACTGTGGGAGTTACAAATAGTGTGACATAAATTCTGATTCTAGGATCGCATGATAAAGACTCAGGAGGAAAAAAGCAGAAATATTTATGTGAAATAGTGTGACATAAACCCAATATCCCGGTTGAGGCCGTCCTTGTGTGTGCGGAACCTGGCTATCAGTTTCTGCTCCGCGACTCTGCGCTGTCGTGTGTCGCGAAGGCCGCCTTGGAGAACGCTTACCCGAATATCAGAGGCCGAATGCCCGTGACCGCTGAAGTGCTCCCCAACAGGAAGAGAACAGTCTTGCCTGGTGATTGTCGAGCGGTGTTCATTCATCCGTTGTCGCAGCGTCTGCATAGTTTCCCCAATGTACCATGCCTCGGGACATCCTTTCTTGCAGCGTATCAGGTAGACAACGTTGGCCGAGTTGCAAGAGTATGTACCGTGTACCTGGTGGATGGTGTTCTCACGTGAGATGATGGCATCTGTGTCGATGATCCGGCACGTCTTGCAGAGGTTGCTGTGGCAGGGTTGTGTGGTGTCTTGGTCACTGTTCTCCTGAAGGCTGGGTAGTTTGCTGCGGACAATGGTCTGTTTGAGGTTGTGCGGTTGTTTGAAGGCAAGAAGTGGGGGTGTGGGGATGGCCTTGGCGAGATGTTCGTCTTCATCAATGACATGTTGAAGGCTCCGGAGGAGATGCCGTAGCTTCTCCGCTCCGGGGAAGTACTGGACAACGAAGGGTACTCTGTCCACTGTGTCCCGTGTTTGTCTTCTGAGGAGGTCGGTGCGGTTTTTCGCTGTGGCGCGTTGGAACTGTTGATCAATGAGTCTAGCGCCATATCCTGTTCTTATGAGGGCATCTTTCAGCGTCTGGAGGTGTCTGTTGCGATCCTCCTCATCCGAGCAGATCCTGTGTATACGGAGGGCTTGTCCGTAGGGGATGGCTTCTTTAACGTGTTTAGGGTGGAAGCTGGAGAAGTGGAGCATCGTGAGGTTATCCGTGGGCTTGCGGTACAGTGAGGTGCTGAGGTGACCGTCCTTAATGGAGATGCGCGTGTCCAAGAATGCAACCGATTCCGGAGAGTAGTCTATGGTGAGCCTGATGGTGGGATGGAACTTGTTGATGTCATCATAGAGTTGTTTCAGTGATTGTTCACCATGAGTCCAAAGGAAGAAAATGTCATCGATGTATCTAGTGTATAGCACCGGTTGAAGGTCCCGTGCGGTGAAGAAGTCTTGTTCGAACCTGTGCATGAAGATGTTGGCATATTGAGGTGCAAATTTGGTCCCCATGGCTGTTCCGTGTGTCTGGATGAAGAACTGGTTGTTGAAGGTGAAGATATTGTGGTCCAGGATGAAGCGGATGAGATGTAAAATTGCATCTGGAAACTGGCAGTTGTTGGCGCTGAGCACTGAGGCCGTTGCAGCAATGCCATCGTCATGGGGGATGCTGGTGTAGAGTGCTGAGACATCCATTGTGACGAGGAGCGCTCCTGGTTCAACTGCTCCATGTGTGCCGAGTTTCTGTAGGAAGTCCGTCGTGTCGCGACAAAAGCTGGGGGTTCTTTGTACAATGGGTTTCAGGATGCCCTCGACATAGCCGGAGAGGTTCTCGCACAGGGTCCCATTGCCCGATACGATGGGACGGCCGGGTGTGTTTGCCTTGTGTATCTTCGGGAGGCAGTAGAGATCTCCAACGCGGGGAGTACGTGGGATGAGAGCACGGAGGGTGTTCTGAAGGTCCGGATCAAAGGTCTTGATCAGAGTGTTGAGTTGACGGGTGTGTTCTTTGGTCGGATCTGCAGGTAACTGTCTGTAGTGTTCCTCGTTGTTGAGTTGTCGGTACACTTCTTTGCAGTAATCCGTTCTGTTCAGTATGACGATGGCCCCTCCTTTGTCTGCTGGTTTGATGACAATGTTGCGGTTGGTCTTGAGAGCGTGGATGGCGTTACGTTGTGCTTGGGTGATGTTCGGGGCTGTCTTGTGAGTGCGGCTGATGAATTTGGTGTTGACGCACCTCCTGACGGCTTGGGCATACATGTCAAGTCGAGGGCAGCGGCCTTCCGGAGGAGTCCAATTCGACTCTTTCCTCTTCGGATGCACTGCGGATCTCTCTGTCGGCTGTTCCAGTTCATTGGCTGTCTCATTGTGTTCGTTGTTGGCCTCTTGGGGTTTGTGGAAGAACTCCCTCAGCCTCATTCGCCTGATGAATTCCTCTGTGTCTGCTGCGAGACTGATGGGGTCTATTTTGGTGGCCTCAACCGGGATATTGGGTTTATGTCACACTATTTCACATAAATATTTCTGCTTTTTTCCTCCTGAGTCTTTATCATGCGATCCTAGAATCAGAATTTATGTCACACTATTTGTAACTCCCACAGTTGCGTGGACCTGCAGAGTTTCACTGGCTGTCTTGTCTGGAGACAATACACATCTTTTTAGCCTGTCTTGATGCTCTCCCCACTCCCATTGTTTTGTTTCTTAAAGACTGGATTAGTTGTAAGTATTCGCATTCCAACCATTATTCATGTAAATTGAGTCTGTGTCTTATAAGTTCTGTTTGTGAACAGAATTCCCACTCACCTGAAGAAGGGGCTCAGAGCCTCGAAAGCTTGTGTGGCTTTTGCTACCAAATAAACCTGTTGGACTTTAACCTGGTGTTGTTAAACTTCTTACTGTGTTTACCCCAGTCCAACGCCGGCATCTCCACATCATAACTCTCACAGGGCAGAGTAATAACACTGTACAACTCTCACAGGGCAGGAACACTGTACAACTCTCACAGGGCAGGAACACTGTACAACTCTCACAGGGCAGGAACACTGTGCAACTCTCACAGGGCAGGAACACTGCACCGCTCTCACAGGGCAAAGTAATAACACTGTGCAACTCTCACAGGGCAGAGTAATAACACTGTACAACTCTCACAGGGCAGAGTGATAACACTGTACAACTCTCACAGGGCAGGAACACTGTACAACTCTCACAGGGCAGGAACACTGTACAACTCTCACAGGGCAGGAACACTGTGCAACTCTCACAGGGCAGAATAATAACACTGTACAACTCTCACAGGGCAGAGTAATAACACTGTACCACTCTCACAAGGCAGAGAAATAACACTGTACAACTCTCACAGGGCAGAGTAATAACACTGTACAACTCTCACAGGGCAGGAACACTGTACAACTCTCACAGGGCAAAGTAATAACACTGTACAACTCTCACAGGGCAGAGTAATAACACTGTACAACTCTCACAGGACAGAGTGATAACACTGTACAACTCTCACAGGGCAGAGTAATAACACTGTACAACTCTCACAGGGCAGGAACACTGTGCAACTCTCACAGGGCAGGAACAGTGTGCAACTCTCACAGGGCAGGAACACTGTACACCTCTCACAGGGCAGGAACACTGTGCAACTCTCACAGGGCAGGAACACTGTGCAACTCTCACAGGGCAGGAACACTGTGCAACTCTCACAGGGCAGAGTAATAACACTGTACAACTCTCACAGGGCAGGAACACTGTACAACTGTCACAGATGTGGAGATCAACCATCGACAACTCTCACAGGGCAGGGTAATAACATTACAACTTTCACAGAGCAGGCTAGTAGCACTGTAGAACTCTCACAGGACAGAGTAATAACACTGTACAACTCTCACAGGGCAGGGTAATAACACTGTACAACTCTCACAGGGCAGAGTAATAACACTGTACAACTCTCACAGGGCAGGGTAATAACACTGTACAACTCTCACAGGGCAGGAACACTGCACAACTCTCACAGGGCAGAGTAATAATACTCTACAACTCTCACAGGGCAGGAACACTGTCCAACTCTCACAGTAAGAAGTCTAACAACACCAGGTTAAAGTCCAACAACACCAGGTTAAAGTCCAACAGGTTTATTTGGTAGCAAAAGCCACTAGCTTTCGGAACAGGCTGTTCCTTCGTCAGGTGGGTGGGAGTTCTGATCACAAACAGGGCTGGGTTCTCCTGAAGGCAGCAAACTACCTAGCCTTCAGGAGAACAGTGACCACGGCACCACACAACCCTGCCACAGCTACTTCTGCAAGACGTGCCGGATCATCGACACAGATGCCATCATCTCACGTGAGAACACCATCCACCAGGTACACGGTACATACTCTTGCAACTCGGCCAATGTTGTCTACCTGTTACGCTGCAGGAAAGGATGTCCCGAGGCACGGTACATTGGGAAAACCATGCTGACGCTACGACAACGGATGAATGAACACCGCTCGACAATCACCAGGCAAGACTGTTCTCTTCCTGTTGGGAAGCACTTCAGCGGTCACGGGCATTCAGCCTCTTGAGCTCCAGGTAAGCGTTCTCCAAGGCGACCTTCACGACACACGACAGCGCAGAGTCGCTGAGCAGAGACTGATAGCCAGGTTCCGCACACATGAGGACGGCCTCAACTGGGATCTTGGGTTCATGTCACACTATCTGTAACCCCCATAACGACTTGCCTGGGCTTGCAAAATCTCACTAACTGTCCTGTCTGGAGACAATACACATCTCTTTAACCTGTGCTTAATGCTCTCTCCACTCACATTGTCTGTACCTTTAAGACTTGATTACCTGTAAAGACTCACATTCCAACCATCATTTTGTAAATTGAGTTTGTGTCTTTATATGCCCTGTTTGTGAACAGGGCATATAAAGCTAGTGGATTTTGCTACCAAATAAACCTGTTGGACTTTAACCTGGTGTTGTGAGACTTCTTACCAACTCTCACAGGGCATAGTAATAACACTACAACTCTCACAGGGCAGGTTAGTAACACTGCACAACTCTCACAGGGCTGGGTAATAACACTGTACAACTCTCACAGGGCAGAGTAATAACACTACAACTCTCACAGGGCAGGTTAGTAACACTGCACAACTCTCACAGGGCTGGGTAATAACACTGTACAACTCTCACAAGGCAGAGTAATAACATTGTACAACTCTCACAAGGCAGAGTAATAACACTGTACAACTCTCACAGGGCAGGGTAATAATGCTGTACAACTCTCACAGGGCAGGAACACTACGACTCTCACAGGGCAGGAACACAGTACAGCTCTCACAGGGCAGGTACACTGTACAACTCTCACAGGGCAGGGTAATAACACTGTACAACTCTCACAGAGCAGGGTAATAACACTGTACAATTCTCACAGGGCATAGGGTAATAACACTGTACAACTCACACAGTAAGAAGTTTAACAACACCAGGTTAAAGTCCAACAGGTTTATTTGGTAGCAAAAGCCACACAGGTTAGTGTGTGTAAAGGTGTGGCTTTTGCTACCAAATAAACCTGTTGGACTTTAACCTGGTGTTGTTAAACTTCTTACTGTGTTTACCCCAGTCCAACGCCGGCATCTCCACATCATAACTCTCACAGGGCAGGAATACTGTACAACTCTCACAGAGCAGGGTAATAACACTGTACAACTCTCACAGGGCAGGAACACTGTACAACTCTCACAGAGCAGGGTAATAACACTGTACTACTCTCACAGAGCAGGGTAATAACACTGTACTACTTTCACGGGGCAGAGTAATAACACTGATTCGACCCTCACAACACTGTGACAAACTGACACAGAAAGTTTCTAGTAGCAATGTGAAGAGATGTTAACAGTGAAAATACAAGACTGGAATGTTAAAATGATATCTAGATTCAATCTGTACCACTGAGTGCGACATTGAATGGAGTGTAAAAGTTTGGTGTGAAGAGGAAGTTTGGTGAGGAGGGGAGGACAGTTCTCCTTTGCTTTTTCTAATTTTTCACTCTGAAGGAATTGGTTTCTGCTGTACAACAGGGAGGAAGTGAGCTGTTGGTTAGTATCTGGTGAATATCCTGTAATCGGTCAAGGGTTTTTTTGAAGGTTTAAAAAAGTACTGGAGTTTGTGATAAGATTAATAAATATCTAAAAGAAAATAAATCATTGAATGAAATAATTAAGCAATTAATTAAAGCTCATAAGTATGGCAGGGCAGGTGGTGTGTCGAGACTGCAGCATGGGGGAGCTCATGGATACCGGTGTTATCCAGGGCTAACAGGTCTGCAGTGAGTGTCTGTGACTTGAGCTTCGGCTCAGTCATTGAGCTGGAGGCTGAGCTGCGGACAAGGCAAAATGTCAGGGAGGGCGAGAGTTCGTAGATGCTTTGTTTCAGGAGGTGGTCACACCCCTTCTGGTTTGGAAAGTGGTCAGGGACAGGAGGGCATGACTGCAGCTGAGGCAGGTAAGGGGACCTAGAGGGCAGGAGTGTCAGCCTCTGCAAATGTCCAACAGGTTTGAGGTTCTTTCAGCTTGTTTGGGTGAGATTAGGGACTGCAGTCGAAGCAGTCTTTGAAACTTTGAAGGCAGAGCTAGATAGTTTACTGATTAACAAGGGGGTGAAAGGTTATAAAGAAGTAGGCAGGAATGTGAGTTTGAAGTTACAGTCAATCGGATCACCCATGATCCTATTGAATGGCAAAGAAGGCTCGAATGGCCTACTCCTGCTCATAATTTGTATGCTCCTATCTGCTGATCTCTGAACCCCACATGATCTGAAAACTACACTTGGATTTGATTCTGTATGCAACAATGTGGGAGATGCATGATTGTATTTGATGAATATTTACATAGAAAGTGCTGCACAGAAACGAGCCATTTGGTCTACCTGGTCCAGGTCAGTGTTTGTACTCCAAATGAGCCTCTTCTCATCCATCCTTTTATCCTGGACCTGGATGAACTATGACTTACAAGAGCTTCTAATCTGGCCTGGGATGGCACTAGGGGAAGCACACAACGTGTGCCAGCGAACGCAGTGTGCATTGAGTGAGCATTCACAATTGTCCTGGAACCTGGCAGGAGCTGTGAAAATAAAGTGCAGATCCTGGAGAGCTTTCAAGTGAAGTACTTCAACTTCAATGGAAATACTTAGAGCTAAATTGGCAATACCTACAAGTAATTGTGGAAAATTGTCCAGTTATGTCCTGGACACAAGAAACAGGACAAATCTAACAGCCAATTACCAACCCATCGGTCTACTTTTGATCACCAGTAAAGTTATGGAAGGGGTCATCAACAGTGCTATCAAGCGGCACTTACTCAGCAATAACCTGCTCATGGATGTTCAGTTTGGGTTTTGCCAGGGTCACTCAGTTCCTGACCTAATTACAGCCTTGGTTCAAACATGGACAAAAGAGTTGAACTCCAGAAGTGAGGTGAGAGTGAGTGCCCTTTACATCAAGGCATAATTTGACCAAATATGGCATCAAGGAGTCCTAACAAAACTGGAATCAATGGAAATCAGGTGGAAAGCCTTTGCTGGTTGGAGTCAAATCTGGAACAAAGTCAGATGGTTGTGGTGGTTGAAGGTTACAGGTCCGGGACATCACTGCACAAGTTCCTCAGGATAGTGACCTAGGCCCAACCATCTTCAGCTGCTTCATCAATTACCTTCTTTCCATCATAAGGTCAGAAGTGGGGATGTTCACTGATGACTGCACAATGTTCAGCAGCATGTGTGACTTCTCAGATACTTAAGAAGCCCATGTTCAATGCAGCAAGATCTGGACAATATCCAGGTTAGGGCTGACAAGTGGCAAGTAACATTCGTGCCACACAGGTGCCAAGCAATGACCATCTCCAATGAGAGAAGATCTAACCCATTGCCCCTTGACATTCAATGGCATTACCATCCCTGAATCCCCCACTATCAATATTCTGGGGGGTTACCATTGACCAGAAACTGAACTGGACTATAAATACTGTAGCCACAAGAGCAGGTCAGAGGCTAGGAATCCTTTAACGAGTAACTCACCTCCTGACTCTCCAAAGTCTGTCCACCATCTACAAGGCACAAGTCAAGAGTTTGTTGAAATCCTTTCATTTGCCTGGATGAGTCCAACAACACTAAAGAAGCATAACACCATTCAGAACAAAGCAGCCCACTTAATTGCTACTTCTTCCACAAACATTCACATCCTACAACACTGATGCACAGTAGTAGCAGTGTGTACCATTTACAAGATGCACTGTTGGAACTCACCAAGGCGTATTTGACAGAACCTTCCAAACCCACGGCCACTACCATCTTCTAGAACAAGGGCAGAAGATACCTAGGAGCACCACCACTTGGAGGTTCCCCCCTCCAAGTCACTCACTGAAGGTCTCTAGGGGGAGGCGATGGCCTAGTGGTATTATCGCTAGACTATTAATCCAGAAACTCAGCGAATGTTCTGGGGACCCGGGTCTGAAAATCCACCACGGCAGATGGTGTAATTTGAATTCAATAAAAATATCTGGAATTAAGAATCTGCTGATGACCATGAAACCATTGTCGATTGTCGAAAAAACCCATCTGGTTCACTAATGTCCTTTAGAGAAGGAAATCTGCTGTCCTTACATGATCTGGCCTACATGTGACTCCAGAGCCACAGCAATGTGGTTGACTCTCAACTGCCCTCAAAGAACAACTAGGGATGGGCAATAAATGCTGGCCAACCAGCGACACCCATGTCCCACAAATGAATTTAAAAAACAATCTTAGTTTAAATGGGCATTTCAGCGATTTGTTGTTTGTGCCCTTCTGAAAGTTAGAATTGAAAAGCATTTTCTGTCCTGCCAGAAGTACAGCTAAAGTTTGGAGGTTGATGAATGTTACAGAAACAAAGAGCATGGGGTTTTAGGTGATGGAAAATTGAAAGTTAGGAACATGTTGTCTAACTGGTGTAGAACCAGATGCATTGGTAACACCTCTTTTAAAATGTGCCAGGAGATGATTACACCCCAGCTCGAGGAATCAGAGGTAGGGAAATGATACAGATCACTATACTCCCACAAGATATGGTGACTGCCTCTATCACATTTTCTTTAGCTTTTCTTTACTGTTTTTCCCTTGATGCTTCTTGCAACACCATTTGGAGCAAATCTGAAATAAAAACAGAAAATGCTAGAAGTACTCAACAAATCAGGCAGCATCTGTAGAAAGAGAAAGAGAGACACTGGACTGTTATGCCACTGTAAAGAGAGGTGACCTTATCACATTAAGCCACAATTATGTGAAAAAAGGATAATTTGGTTTGTTATTGTATGTAACATTGTATTGTACATGGGGCGACACGGTGACACAGTGGTTAGCACTGCTGCCTCACAGTGCCAGGGACGCGGGTTCAAATCCGGCCTTGGGTGACTGTGTGGAGTTTGTACGTTCTCCCTGTGTCTGCGTGGGTTTCCTCCAGGTGCTCTGGTTTCCTCCCACAGTCCAAAGATGTGCGGGTTAGGTGGATTGGCCATGCTAAATTGCCCATTAGTGTCAGGGGGACTAGCAGGGTAAATACATGGGATTACAGGGATAGGGCTTGGGTAGGATTGTTGTCAGTGCAGACTCGATGGGCTGAATGTACTGTAGGGATTCTATGATTCTACGTAATGCATCATTGTGATAACATAATTAACATAATTATTATAAGGGTAAAGACAATCTTACCAGCTTGTCGTGCCAGTCGATCAGTGCGATGAACTGTTAAGATTGCATGTGGAGTGAAAAATCAGGTTTGCACCCATTTTCGCGTCACACGCCGATTTGCATATTCATGATGTATCTCTCATGGCATCTTCCGGCCTCCCCTCTTGCAGGTCGGACTGCTCCACCAGCAGAGACCAGATGTGATGTCCTCGCTGTGGGGAGGGGTTCCCGGAGGTCATTGATGCCCCCGGATGGTCGGGTACATGGCCAGGCAGTGCCCATGGGGCAATGCCAGCCTGGCAGTGCCCACCTGGCACCATAACTGTGCTGGGGCAGTGTCAAGGGGGTGCGGCCTGAGTGGGGGTGAAGCCTGTGGGGATGGGCCTACGACAGGGGGGAGGCAAAGAAGGGGAGCTCTGCGGGGAGCTCCACATGGGGGGAGGAAGCTTTGCGGGAGAGTGGGCTACAGATGGGGTCATGACGGGGGACTGACCGAGAGGGTCCTAATGCCAGCGACCCGTGTTGCCATGGGGGGTTACACTACCAGCCATGAAGGGGTGGAGGGCAATATCAATGAGGGTTGGGGGGGGGGGGGGGGGGTAGGGGGGTGGGTAGGGGGTGCTGGTAGGAGATCTCCCAGTGCACAATGGCACCCTGAGCAGTCTGCAGCCGGCTTCACCGGCAAGCTTAGGCTCTACCCCCCCAACTGGTGAGAATTGCACTTCTGTTCAAAAAAGTGACAAAGTGTCCTAAGATTGCATTTTCAAACTTGCTCAGAAAACAGTTTGCTCACTCACTCGGCACTGAGAATTTCTTTTGTAAGATTGCACCCTTTGTGTTTAATTGTATCAATTTTAAAAATCATAATTATTTGTTTCTTGAGCATTTATGGTCATCACCCCCCCCCCCCCCCCCCTACCTCCACCCGCCCCCTCCGCCCGCCTCCCCATGTCCAGATGTGGCCCTCCAGGCAAAAGATTTGTCCACCTCGAATTTATTCCTTTCTCCCTCATGTGTTTATCTAGCCTCCCCTTAAATGCATCTCAATATTCATCTCAATCACTCCTTGTGATAGTGAAGCCCACATTCTCATCACTATCTGGGTAAAGCAGTTTTTTTCTGAATTCGGCATTGGATTCATTATGAACTAGCTTATATTGATGGCTCCTAGTTTTGGACGTCTCCCACCAGTGGAACATTTTCTCTATATCTAACACATCAAACATCTTTGTAATCTTAAAGGTTTTGTTAAAATCTCTAAGCCTGCTTTTTGTTGTTTTAAGAAAAGAATCTCAGCCTGTACAGATTTTCCGCATAGTTATAATCTCTTAGTTTTGTTATTGTGCTCTTTTCATCTTCTACTGTGCTTCTGAGCTGTAACAGATAGGAATTCCTGTTGTGGCTTGCTTTGGCTGGCTGGAGGCATTATCACCTCAAAATAAGGTGGGAACATCATACCTCCCCCACTGCTGGTGATAGCGTTGTACCAGACACAGCTTAGTACTGCCTGCCTGAAGCTCTCTTGTGCCAGGTTTCACTACTCTAGAAATCTGCATATAAAAATTCTGGATTGCTCTACGGACAGCTTGTTTCCATAACATAAAAATCCCTGGCTTTTGAGGTGTGCTTTTCCTCTTTTCTTCTGCTGATTCCCTACTCCCCAACCCTTTGAAAGGGTTGATCCCATGGCCACAGATAATTTGACCATCACCCGTTGCTTGTGTGTGAGCCTGGGCTGTAGGGTTCATTGGGATGGCATTGGTCACAGAATGTGTGTTAAAATATCTTTGTAGTCTTCTGTATGTTAACAGCAAGTCTTTATTAACTATAGGGGAGGCGATGGCCTAGTGGTATTATCGCTCAACTATTAATCTAGAAACCCAGATAATGTTCTGGGGACCTGGGTTCGAATCCCACCACGGTAGATGGTGGAATTTGAATTCAATGAAAAATATCTGGAATTAAGGATCTACTGATGACCATGAAACCATTGCCAATTGTCAAAAAAACCCATCTGGTTCACTAATGTCCTTTAGGGAAGGAAACAGCAGTCCTTACTTGGTCTGGCCTACATGTGACTCCAAAGCCACAGCAATTTTAACTGTGGCTTAACTTTGACTCTTAACTGCCCTTTGAAATGGCCTAACAAGCCACTCGGTCGTATCGATCAACAAAGAAATGAAACCGGGCGGACCACCTGGCATCGACCTAGGCAGCGGAAAAGACAACGGCAAAACAAACAGCCGTCGACCCTGCAAAGTCCTCCTTACTAACATCTGGGGGCTAGTGCCAAAATTGGGAGAGCTGTCTCATCGACTAGTCAAGCAACAGCCTGACATAGTCATTCTATCAGAATCATACCTTATAGATAACACCCCAGACACCACCATTACCATCTCTGGATATGTCCTGTCCCACCGGCTGGACAGACCCAGCAGAGGTGGCGGCACAGTGGTATACAGTCAGGAGGGAGTTGCCCTGGAAATCCTTAACATTGACTACGGACCCCATGAAGTCTCATGGCTTCGGGTTAAACGTGGGCAAGGAAACCTCTTACTGGTAACTACATACCGTCTTCCTTCGGCTGATGAATCAGTATTCCTCCATGTTGAGCAACACTTGGAGGAAGCACTGAGGGTGGCAAAGGCGCAAAATGTACTCTGGATGCGGGATTTCAATGTCCATCACCTAGAATGGCTCAGTAGCAGCACTACTGATCGAGCTGGTCGGGTCCTAAAGGATATAACTGCTAGACTGGGTCTGCCGCAGGTGGTGAAGGAACCAACAAGAGGAAATAACATACTTGACCTCATCCTTACCAATCTGCCGACTGCAGATGCATCTGTCCATGACAGTATTGGTAAGAGTGACCACCACACAGTCCTTGTGGAGACAAAGTCCTGCCTTCACATTGAGAATAACCTCCATCGTGTTGTGTGGCACTATCACCATGCTAAATGGGACAGACTTCGAGCCGATCTAGCAACTCAAGATTGGGCATCCATGAGGCACTGTGGACCATCAACAGCAGCAGAATTGTACTCCAGCACAATCTGCAACCTCATGGCCCAGCATATCCCCCACTCAACCATTACCATCAAGCCGGGGGATCAACCCTGGTTCAATGGAGAGTGCAGGAGGACATGCCAGGAGCAGCACCAGGCATACCTAAAAATGAGGGGTGAAGCTACCAAAGAGGCATGCATGCCAAATGGCAAAAACAGCAAATGATAGACAGAGCTAAGCGATCCCACAGCCAATGGATCAGATCTAAGCTCTGCAATCCTTCCACATCCAGTCGAGAATGGTGGTGGACAATTAAACAACTCACTGGAGGAGGAGGCTCCATAAATTCCCCCATCCTCAATGATGGAGGAGCCCAACACATCAGTGTAAAAGATAAGGCTGAAGTATTCGCAGCAATCTTCAGCCAGAAGTGCGGAGTGGATGATCCATCTCGGCCTCCTCCAGTGGTCCCCAGAATCTCAGATGCCAGCCTCCAGCCAATTCAATTAATTCCACCTGATATCAAGAAACAGCTGGAGGCACCGGATACTGCAAAGGCAATGGGCTCTGATAACATTCCGGCAATAGTACTGAAGACTTGTGCTCCAGAACTTGCTGCTCTCCCAGCCAAGCTCTTCCAGTACAGTTACATCACTGGCGTCTACCCAACAATGTGAAAAATTGCGCAGGTGTGTCTTGTACACAAAAAGCAGGAGAAATCCAACCCGGCCAATTACCGCCCAGTCTACTCTCGATCATCAGTAAAGTGATGGAAGGGGTCATCGACAGTGCTATCAAGCAGCACCTGCTCAGCAATAACCTGCTTAGTGACGCCCAGTTTGGGTTTCACCAGGGTCACTCAGCTCCTGACTTCATTCCAGCCTTGGTTCAAACATGGACAAAAGAGCTGAATTCCAGAGGTGAGGTGAGAGTGACTGCCCTTGACATCAAGGCCACATTCGACCGAGTGTGGCATCAAGGAGCCCTGGCGAAACTGGAATCAATGGGTATCAGAGGGCAAACTCTCCGCTGGTTGGAGTCATACCTGGTACATAGGAAGATGGTTGTGGTTGTGTAGGGTCAGTCATCTCAGTCCAGGACATCTTTGCAGGAGTCCCTTAAGGTAGTGTCCTAGGCCCAACAATCTTCAGCTGCTTCATCAATGACTTTCTTTCCATCATAAGGCCAGAAGTGGGGATGTTTGCCGATGATTGCACAATGTTCAGCACCATTCGCGATTCCTCAGATACTGAAGCAGTCGATGTTCAAATGCAACAAGACCTGGACAATGTCCAGGCTTGGGCTGACAAGTTACAAGTAACATTCACGCCACACAAAGGCCAGGCAATGACCATCACCAATAAGAGACACTCTAACCACCGCCCCTTGACATTCAATGGTGTAACCGTCACTGAATCCCCCACTGTCAACATCCTTGGGGTTACCATTGACCAGAAACTCAACTGGACTTTTGCTACCAAATAAACCTGTTGGACTTTAACCTGGTGTTGTTAAAACTCTTACTGTGCTCACCACATAAACACAGTGGCTACAAGAGCAGGTCAGAGGCTAGGAATACTGCGGCGAGTAACTCATCTTCTGACTCCCCAGAGCCTTTCCACCACCTAGAAGGCACAAGTCAGGAGTGTGATGGAATACTCCCACTTGCCTGGATGGGTGCAGCTCCAACAACACTCAAGAAGCTTGACACCATCCAGGACAAAGCAGCCGCTTGATTGGCACCACATCCACAAACATTCAATGCCTCCACCACTATTGCTCAGTAGCAGCAGTGTGTACTATCTACAAGATGCACTGCAGCAGTTCACCAAAGATCCTTAGACAGCACCTTCCAAACCCTCGAACACTTCCATCTAGAAGGACAAGGGCAGCAGATAAATGGGAACACGATCACCCGCAAGTTCCCCTCCAAGCCGCCCACCATCCTGACTTGGAAATATATCGCCGTTTCTTCACAGTCACTGGGTCAAAATCTTGGAATTCCCTCCCTAACAACAATGTGGGTCAACCCACAGAACATGGACTGCAGCGATTCAAGAAGGCAGCTCACCACCACCACCTTCTCAAGGCAACTAGGGATGGGCAATAAATACTGGCCAGCCAGCGACACCCATGTCTCATGAATGAATTTTTAAAAATTGTAACTATATACATATACAGTAAAGGGTACAGGCAAGGAGTTATCTTCATATCTCGGTTTTATCACTTCTCGTTCAACACCACACTGACCTTAGGTCTGGACCCATGTGTGGGCAGTACTGTACTCAGTCCCACATTAAACCTGTATATGTCAGACCCCGATACTACAGGATTTTGTGTGATGTGATATCACACACAAGATTTAAAAGACCCATATATATATATATTATTAAAAAGGCCCACATGTTTCAGCAACTTGAATGCCATTTTGAGTCCAGTGTCATGTTGAACATGAGAATGGAGCTTAACACCATTAGCCAAATAACATTGTGAAATGCACCTTCTATCAGTAACAGACAGCAGGCATACAGCACTGCAAAATCATAAACAGGCCAGTGAAGCAGTTCCTCCGTCACCAGGAGGGACGGGTAAGTAGAGGACGCTTCCCTAACCAAAGAGAAAGACGGCTTAGATAAAGGATTGTTGCTGTGTCACAGTGACATTACAGGAATGTTGTTGATAATCAATGGTTTAGGTCCTCAACTTTCCCTTCCAGTGCCCAAGTTCCAGATGGGTTCTAAATAATGTTCAAATGTTGTTATCTACTCCTGGCTGCGAGAGTTCTAAATGAAGTAAATTTGGGAAGTTTCCATCTAGTTCCTTGTGGCACAAAATTGCTGCTATAAATACCACACTTGCTTCTCTCACTCAGAGAGGCTGCAGTATGGCACTGTGGTGTAATGGGAGGATGGGAAGAGACATACCTTTAGAACTGTGTACAGAGGTGAACAGTTTCCAGAGCTGTATTCTGTTCATAGGTGTATTAAGCAAGTGGTCATGTTCTTGTTTCCAGTGAGCTCTCTCGCTTTTATCCTTGAAGTCATTTCTTAAATTCTAACTCTGATCAAGCTTCTGGTCATCTGCTCAAAATCTCATGTGGCTCAGTGTCACATTTTGCTTTATAATGCACATCTTCAAATGTTTTGGGGTGTGTTATTACATTAAAAGCACGATATAACTTGTTATCACCTTCCTACTGAAAAGGAGACATCAGCTCAACAGGAGTGAACTCTTTAGTGAATTGAGGGGGCCCAGCGAAGGTTCATCAGACTGATTCCTGGAATGGCAGGACTGACACACGAAGAGAGACTGAATCAACTGGGCTTGTACTCACTGGAATTTAGAAGAGAGGGGATCTGAGGGAAACATATAAAATTCTGATGGGCTAGATGTGAGAAGAATGTTCCCGATGTTGGGGAAGTGCAGAACTAGGGGTCAGAGTCTAAGAATAAGAGGTAAACCATTCAGGACTGAGATGAGGAAGAACTTCTTCACTCAGAGAGTTGTGAATCTGTGGAATTCTCTACCACAGAAAGCGTTGGGGCCAGTTTGTTAGATATGTTCAAGAGGGAACCGGACATGGCCCTTGTGACTAAAAGAATCAAGAGATATGGAGAGAAAGCGGGAGTGGGATACTGAAAGTGCATGATCAACCATGGTCATATTGAATGGTGGTGCAGGCTCGAAGGGCTGAATGGCCTACTCCTGCACCTGTTTTCTATATTTCTATGACAAAAGATATTTGCTTTGCATAAAATTTTACAGCACAGAAATAGGCCATTAAGGTCTTTGGCAGTCAAATGTCAGGGTTCTCAAGGGTGCAAAGCAGTTTGTGTACCATGTAGGCTATTGAACCCAATTCTCACTCCTGATAGGAAATGTGCACTGCTGCCTGTTGGGGTGGGCAGGTTCACCTGCGCTGGCTGGGCTTACTACTAAAAGCTTCATCTCCCCCACCTTCAACAGTCCCACCTGGTCAAACGGTCCTTTCTCCTGCTTCCCACCTCGCTGGCTCTCTCTCTCCCCACCCTTCCAATCTCCAAATCTAATAAAATCTGTTCAAACAAAATGAAAAGATATTATGATTTTTTTTCCAGGATGGTACCTGCCCTAAACAGGGTGACTTCCTTCATAATCACTTCAAACACTGCCATTTTATGTCATGTCTGTCCATTTTAACAGCCAACTATCAGCAATTTGCAATTATATAGCACCTTTAAAATAGAGCAGCATTGTAAGGCTCCCAACCGAGCCATGCTTACCTCTTGGACCCTCACCCTAAGCTCTGTAATTGTATGCCTAAATCTCTCTACCCCTCTCCTTGCCTAAACTTTGTCTCATTTACCCTATTATCTCATGTGGCTTGGTGTTGCATTACACTCTTGTGAAGAAGCTTGGTCATATAAATGAAAGTTGTAGATTTTAAAGTGTAAATATTAAAATGGTTTTCAGAATGTCGGGTGTCTGACCACAAGTTCAAGCATAATACACACTGAACAAATGACACCTGCTGGCTATCAGAAAAATCTATGCAATGCCAGGTTGCTCTGCCTTAATCCAACCTCTTCTGTTTCAGCCACTTTCGATCTGGATAGAACGGGGATGACTGAGGCAGCACTGGCTCTGGGCTTTTTTGTATTTTCTATGTTGTGCTGTGCATGGAAATGAAGGACATTCAGGGCATGCAGCAACCGAAGCCTATTTCAGCCGTGGTTCAGATTTAGCACTAGCTTCAAGCCCCATAATCCAGGCTAACACTCCTAGTACAATACAGAAGGAATGTTGCACTGCCAGAGGGGCAGTACTGAGGGAGTGCAGCTGTATTGCAGGCGTCGTCATTTGGATGAGACGTTAAACCGAGGTTCTATCTGCCCTTTCAGGTGAATGGAAAAGATCCCCTCACACTCTTTAAAGAGCAGGGGAGTTCTTCTCGTTGCCCTGACCAATATTTATTCCTCAGTCAACACTGAAACACAAGTGATCTGATCATTTATTTTGAATTGTTGCACGTTTCCTGATATTACAATGATGACAGCATTCCAAAGTACTTCATTGGCTGTGAGGCACTTTGGGTGTCTTAAGGATGTGAAATGCACAAGAGGAAGTACTTTTTCCCTTTGAGTTATGGTCAGGAAAAGTTGTCTTGACCAGTTTTTCTCTATCCTAGCTCAGGCTGTACTCAGGTCAACTATCATGGTCTTATTCTACCCCCTCCCCTAAACCAATCACATTATTCAGTAAAGCCAAGAAACTGAAGTTATAACTATCTGTGTTTTTGGCTGAAGCTACAGTTCCTTTCCTCCTTCAACCACTAATTACTTCCCTCTTATTGAGATAGAAATATAGAAAATAGGAACAGGGGTAGGCCATTCAGCCCTTTGAGCCTGTTCCACCATTCATTACAATCATGGCTGATCTTCCAACTCAATAGCCTGATCCCACTTTCCCATGTATCCTTTAATCCACTTCACCCCAAGAGCTGTATCTAACTCCTTCTTGAAAACATACAATGTTTTGGCCTCAACTGCTTTCTGTGGTAGTGAATTCCACAGATTAACCACTCTTTAGGTGAAGAATTTTCCCCTCATCTCAGTCCTAAAAGGTTTACTCCGCATCCTTAGATTATGATCCTGGCTCTGGACAGCCCACCATTGGGAACATCCTTCCTGCATCTACCCTGTCTTGTCCTGCTGGAATTTTATAGGTTTCTATGAGGTTCCCCCGCATTCTTCTAAATTCCAGCACATATAATCCTAACTGACTCAATCTCTCCTCATATATCAGTCCTTCCATCCCAAGAATCAGTCATGTAAACCTTCTCTGCACTCCCTCTATAGCAAGAACATCTTTCCTCAGATAAGGAGACTAAAATGCACACAATATTCCAGGTGTGGCCTCACCAAGGCTTTGTATCCTGCTGCTGTACTCGAATCCTGTCACTATGAAGGCCAACATGCCGTTTGCCTTCTTTATTGCCCGCTGCACCTGCCTAGTGCACAAGGATGCCCAGGTCTCGTTGCATATTCCCCTCTCTTACTTTATAGCCATTCAGATAATAATCTGTCTTCCTGTTATTGCTACCAAAGTGGATAACCTCACATTTATTGGGTAAATATTGGGGTAGTGGATAGTGAGGAGGATTATCAGAGGATACAGCAGGGTATAAATCGGCTGGAGACCTGGGCCAAAAGATGGCAGATGTAGTTTAACCCGGATAAATATGAGGTGATGCGACTTGGGAGGTCTACTGCAGAAGGAAAGTATAGAGTAATTGGTAGAGCCCTTAGAAATATTAGCATACAGTGGGATTTAGGCTTGCAGATCCACAGTTCCCTGAAGACGGCAACTCGGGTGGACAAGGTGGTCAAGGAGGCTTATGGCATGCTGACCTTCATCAGTCAGGGCGTTGCGTATAGCAATTGAAAAATCATGTTGCACTGTATAAAACTTTGGATAGGCTGCATTTGGAGTATTGTGAACAGTTCTGGTCACCACACTACCCTAAGGATATTGATGCATTGGAAAGGGTGCAGAAGAGATTTAGCAGGATGTTGCCTGGTTTGGAGGATATGGACTATGAAGAAAGGTTGAACAAACTTGGATTGTTTCCATTGGAACGTCAGAGGATGAGGAGAGACCTGATAGAGGTTTACAAGATTATGACAGGATTATATAGTCAGAATCTTTTTCCCACGGTGAAGTGTCAATTACTTGGAGGCATAGGTTGAAAGTGAGAGGGGGTAAGTTTAAAAAAGATGTAAGGGGCAAGTTTTTCACACAGAGGGTGGTGAATGCCTGGAACGTGCTACCAGAGGAGATGGTGGAAGCAGATTCTATAACAACAATAACAGTCATCTGGATAGATACATGAAACAGCAGGTAGTCGAGGGATATGAACCACATAGAGGCAAGAAAATATTAGATTAGAGAGGCATCTGTGTTGGCATAGAACTGGTGGGCCGAAGGGCCTATTCCTGTGTTGTACTGTCCCTTGCCCACTCACTCAGCTTGTAAACCTTGGTTTGACCACCTTTCCAGTTTTATTTTTGTGTCAAACAGGAATAAACAATTGTTGCAGTTTAGCCATGCGCTCTTTGAATGTTTGTCATTGCTTATCCACTGTCGTCCTTTTAGTAATGATTCCTAATCCATCATAGTCAACTTGTGCCTCATACCATCGTACTTTCCTTTAAAAGGACCCTTGTCTCAGAATCAACTACGTCTCTCTTCATCTTGATGAAAAATTCTATCATGTTATGGTTGCTCATCTCCGAGGGGACGTGCACAACTAGATTGCTAAATATTCCTTTCTCATCAGACAATGCCCAGTCTACGATGCTCTGTTCTCTAGTTAGTTCCTCAACATATTGGTCCAGAAAACCATCGCGTATGCACTCTAGGAATTCCTCCTGTATAGTATTTTGACTATAGTCTATATACACCCATAATTACAGATGCTCCTTTATCGCATGTGTATATAATTTCCTGTTTAATGCTATTCTCAACATCAACACTACAGTTTGGAGATATATATACAACCCACACGAATGTTTTTTGCTCCTTAGTGTTTCTTATCTCTAACCATACAGATTCCAAATCATCTGAGCTAATGGGCGGAATTTTACAAGATGCTTTCGAAGTGTCCAGTTAGCGTGAAAACGGGAGAGTTCCTGATCCATTTTTTGGGCATGTTTTCACGCCGAATCTTATGCATTCAGTCTTTGAAAATATGGGCTAGACCGTTTCTAGCCACCAGAGGCACTGGGCGGGGCTTAATTCACCAGACAGCCAGCAGATCAGAGCCACAAACTGCGCATGCGCAGAGAAAGCTAAAAAAAAAAGCAGCTCTCCTGACAGAACACTCCTGGGCAGAGATACAGCCTCCCCCTCCCCCACAGACATTGGAAACCCCCCAACATTACTGACCCCCCCTTACCTCACCCCCCAGACCTCCTTGCACATGGCCTCCTCATCACCCCCCCCCTGGCCCCGATGGCTGACTGACACGACCCTCTCTCTCCCCTGCTCCCAATCATCAGAGGCATAAATTCCCCCCCGATCAGTACACCTGCAAGTGCTGACTTGGCTTCACCTCCATGGTAACAAGGTAAACTGCATTAAACTCACTGGGATGCTCTAACGGGCACGTGACGCACCCAAACTACCTGCAGCTGATCTGTCCTAACAAGGGAGAGCTCCATAAAAGCCCCAAGGATGGACAGACAGGCAGGCAGTGCAGAAAGAAATGGCCTCCAGGAAGACAACTCCCTGATCTGGCTAGGTTGCTAGAGGCAAGATGGGACAACCGCTTCCCCCCAGCAGGATGCCATCCCAGGAGAAGGGATGGAAACACAGCCGGGAAGGCAGTGACAGCATGTGTTAGTGCCAGGGCACTGGCCAGGAGAACCGGGAAGCAGTGCTGCAAAAAAACGGAATGACCTAATTTGGGCAGCAAGGGTGAGTGTTTAACCCCATCCAGCATCTTCCCCCTAAATGATCCTCAGGTCAACCCACCCCAGCATCCTGCATGCTTCCAGCTCCTGACCCCCAAGCACCTCCCTCCTCCCCGCCATGAGTATCACGACCCTTGCGCTCTGAGGGCCACCCCCTGATTCCCTCCAGGACTCGTGTCATCAGATTTTACATGGCTTCTTCTGTCCCCACAGGAGAAGAATGCCCATAATCACCAGGAGAGGGTGAATACAGGGGCTGGTGTGCCCCCTGGCTTTGAGGAGCGGGCACTAGAGCTTGCAGGAGAGGAGGGGATGTGGACCATTAGTGACAGCATGGTTGGGCTGGAGGATAGACGGTATGGTGGCAGAGTGATTAGCACTGCTGCCTCACAGCGCCAGGGACCCAGGTTCAATTCTAGCCTCACTGCCTAGTCTATGTGGAGTTTGCACATTCTCCCCGTGTCTGCGTGGGTTTCCTCCACAGTCCAAGGATGTGCGGGTTAGGTTGATTGGCCATGCTAAATTGACCCTAGTGTCAGGGGGATTAGCAGGGTAAATATGTGGGTTTATGGGAATAGGGCCTGGGTGGGATTGTGGTCGGTACAGACTCAATGGGCTGAATGGCCTCCTTCTGTACTGTAGGGATTCTATGATTCTATGAAGTGAGCACCTGCCAATCCTCCACTCATTGGAGATATCTCAAGTAAGTTGCATGCATCCCAAGTTCCTCTCCCTCCCTTGCACTTAACCTTCTGTCCTTTGTGTAGGAAGGGACCCTGACGCGCCTGGGCCATCTGCATCGCAGCCCCCACTGCTGCTCCCACCCATCCTGCCCGTGACAGTTTGGGGGAAGCCTCCTCCTCGGAAGGGACCTCTGAGGCCGGCACCAGTTTTGCATCAGCTTCCATCTCGCAGTTCATCATCCCAGAGACTCTCACATTGGTGGGTCAAGTTAATGGTGAGGAATTTGGGTCACTCTCTGGTGCACACGACACTTTCACTGATGTACATCGGGTGGAGGAGGGAACGTCCGAGGCCTCTGCCATGCAGGGGCCTCCCGGAGGTGAGGACTCAGTTGGCCCCAGGCTACACGCTGGGCCTCTGCGATTACTTCTCCCTCAGCTGCTGGAGATGCAGCAACAGAGCCAGGGAATGTAGGAGGGGCTGACAGCAACACTGGACCGACTGCGAGGCTGTTGGGAGGAGTCCCAAAGCTTTCAGATGGACCAGCTATTGCCTGTCTTGCATGATTCCCAGGCCAACACTGCAAGGGTGATATCCGCGGTGGAAAGCCTGGGGCAGGAAATTCTCACCATGAGTAGCAGAGTCCAAGCAATGGTGAGTCACAGCAGGCCACAGTGGAGTCCCAGAGGGCCCTGGCTGAGTCACAGCAGGCCACAGCTGAGGGACTGAACAGGATTCTCCAGGTTCTGCAGCCCATAGCTGAGAGGCTCGAGAGCTTGCAGGAGAAGCAGTGGACAGTGAAGAAAGTTATCTCCAATTGCAAAGGGATCTTGATCAATTGGGCCAGTGGGCTGATGAATGGCAGATGGAGTTTAATTTAGACAAATGCAAGATGATGCATTTTGGTAGATTGAACCAGGGCAGGACTTACTCAGTTAATGGTAAGGCGCTGGGGAGAGTTATAGAACAAAGAGATCTAGGGTTACATGTTCATAGCTTCTTGAAAGTGGAGTTACAGGTGGACAGAGTGGTGAAGAAGGCATTTGGCATGCTTGGTTTCATCAGTCAGAACATTGAATACAGGAGTTGGGACGTCTTGTTGAAGTTGTACAAGACATTGGTAAGGCCATACTTGCAATACTGTGTGCAGTTCTGGTCACCCTATTATAGAAAGGATATTATTAAACTAGAAAGAGTGCAGAAAAGATTAACTAGGATGCTACCGGGACTTGACGGTTTGAGTTATAAGGAGAGGTTGGATAGACTGGGACATTTTGCTCTGGAGCGTGGGAGGCTGAGGGGTGATCTTAAAGAGGTCTATAAAATAATGAGGGGCACAGATCAGCTAGATAGTCAATATCTTTTCCCAAAGGTAGGGGAGTCTAAAACAAGAGGGCATAGGTTTAAGGTGAGAGGGGAGAGATACAAAAGGGTTCAGAGGGGCAATTGTTTCACACAGAGGGTGGTGAATGTCTGGAACAAGCTGCCAGAAGTAGTAGTAGAGGCGGGTACAACTTTGTCTTTTAAAAAGCATTTAGATAGTTACATGGATAAGATGGGTATAGAGGGATATGGGCCAAATGCGGGCAATTGGGATTAGCTTAGGGGTTTAAAAAAAAAGGGCAGCATGGACAAATTGTTTCCATGCTGTAAACCTCTATGACTCTATGATCCAGCGGAACAGTGCCGAGACACAGTGGGCTCTGGTGGCAGCCTTTGCGAATGTGGCTCACTTACAGAGGATCATGGCTGAGAGGCTGCAGAGCTTGCAGGAGACCCAGTGGGAGAATGCCAAGACACAGCGGGCTATGGCAGCAGCCTTTGAGAATGTGACCCAGTCACAGAGGGTCATGGCTGAGTGACTGCAGAGCGTGATCCAGAGGGCACTTGATGCTGCCATTGACAGGTGGTCCCCGACTCAGGGCTATCGCAGAGGACTCAGCCACCATGGCAAGACACAGGTTCAGGTTAAGACCATATGACCATAAGACATAGGAGCAGAATTAGACCACTCGGCCCATCGAGTCTGCTCCGCCATTCAATCATGGCTGATATTTTTCTCATCCCCATTCTCCTGCCTTTTCCCCATAACCCCTGATCCCCTTATTAATCAAGAACCTATCGATCTCTGTCTTAAAGACACTCAATGACCTGGCCTCCACAGCTTTCTGCGGCAAAAAGAGTCCCACAGATTTACCACTCTCTGGCTGAAGAAATTCCTCCTCATCTCTGTTTTAAAGAATTGTCCCTTTAGCCTGAGGTTGTGCCCATTCAGGAGACTGCGGCTATGGCTACACCTTCTGACTCCCCCTTCCTGACGCCAGGGCATCTCAGGGGCAGCGGGATGAAGAGGGTGTCATGAATACATCCCTGACACCTGGAAGCCGGCCAGGGCCCGCAAGATCCAGACCCTCCAGCGGATGATCGTCAAGGGCATCACAGGCCATGGAGCGCGATAGGCAGCTGGCCACCTCCAGCTCCGATGTACATCTTGGGGAGACACCGAGATGTAGTGGTAGGCTACGTAAAGTTAAGAGGTTGTAGCAGCACTAAGATGGCACCGGTGAAGGGCAACACTAGTTAGATAGAATATTTAGGCACATGTTTTTATATTATCCCTTACTTTGAAGGCACTTTCATTGGCACCAATAAAAGTTATTTCACCCCACACCTGTGACTAATTTGTCTCTGATTAGCCTCTAACAGGAAAGTACTTACCCCGATGGTCACCGGAGAGACCCCGCATGTTGAGGTCAGTGGGGAGGCCCCTCAGCGCACGTGAAAATCAAGGTGCTCAAATCATTCACTGGCTACAGCAGGTGGCATGCATTGGCAGCAACTTACAGCATCTGCCCTGGTATCTCCAGAACCCAGGAAAGATTCCCTCCCCAGGCCCACTGATGTTACAATGTTGCAGGAGATTGTAGGACTGAACAGGGTGGGGGGGTGGTGGAATGGAACCCACGAGCGGCAACACAGGCCCCTAGTGACCAAAGCGCATGCATGGTGATCAGGGCCTTCCTTGGAGCTCCTCAATATAAAACTGTTACGCATGTTGCTGGGGTGCCTGGTGCAGACGCGCATGATGTTTATCTGATGGTCCCACACCAACTGCACATTTATTGAATGGAAGCCTTTCTGTTGATGAATCTTCCTGGGTTCTTGACTGGGGCCTTGAGGGCTACGTGGGTGCATTTTATAGCCCCCTCACTCTTGGCATCCCTGCAATGGCAGTGTATCCTGAAGCCCAGGCTTCCTGCTGGGCCTGGTCCAGGTCAAATTTAATATACTGGCCAGCCTGGGCATACAGGACATTGGTAGCCCCCTTCACATACTTGTGGACGGATGATTGGGAAATGCCACAAAGGTCTCCACTGGTGGTCTGAAAGGAACCGGTGGCATAAAAGTTTAAGGCGGCCGTCACTTTCAGAGCCACCAGAAGTGGGTGTCCCCCGTGCCCCAAGTGCCAGGTCCTGCAACAAATGGCACAGGTGTCGCACTGTCACCTTTTGGAACCGGAGCCGTTGGCGGCACACGATGTCCAACACTTGCTCAAAGGACATTCGCATGCGGAACTGCCGGGGTCTCCGCTCCCTCCTTCTCCTGCCGGTCCCCCCCGCCCCCTCGGGGTGAATGGCGGCCCGTCCTGCCTCCGGCGGCCGTTTCCCTCTACTCCTGCGAGTGATAAGGCCTGGGCCTCCTCTGCCTGCAATTCATCCCCCTGCTCCTCCTCCTCAGCTCCAGCAGCAACCAAAAGAAAGCAAGATCAATTGGTTGCACTGCAAAAGCCATCTTGTCAATTTGAAGGGGGGGGGGCATTTGGGGAAGAGGAGAGACAGATGGAGAGGTTAAAGAACTCTGCTCGCCCCAGCCCAGTAACACACGCTCCCCACATTCCCTCCCACACCCTCCAACAACATATACTCCCCATACTCTCCCCACAGCCCTCCAGCAACACACTCCCAAGACCCCCCACAGCCCCCCAGCAAAACACACTCCCCATAACCCCTCACAGCCCCCAGAATGGCAACACAGCCCCCCCTTTCCCATCCCACTCACAAGCACACACCCAGAACCCAGGCAGTGGTGGCCCCAAACAGTGCTACTTGGCAAGTCCTGAGGCTGTAGCATTGCCACCTCAGAGTTTCCAGCCCATCCTCCACCAGCAACAGTACTTGCTGCTGCCAGCACTAGGACCCAGAGTCAGCGCTAAGACCCGAGGTCAGCGCTCTGACCCAGCTCCGTACTGAGAATCCGAAGTTGGACCTCGTGAGCAACAGCAGCCCCCACACACTCGCAGCCCCCCCCCCGCCAACCCGAAACACAACATGGCTGCCACGAAACAACCGCCCTGAGCAGCATGGAGCAGTTTGAAAGCAGAGACTTACTTCCTCACTCACCCTCACTGCTCAAGAGCCTGAATCTGACTTTTATACTTGAGGTGTTTTCCTGACGGATCCAGCTGCAGTGAACAAGGTAGCCAAGGCAGGTGAGCTGGGACAATTGGGAGTGAAGCTCGCTAATTGCATTGTGATGAAGGCAAAAAAATTGCAAATTGATGTTTCGCCCATTTTGGGCAGGGTCCTGATTGCGTCGATTTTTTTTTCTTGGTAAAATGGGATTTGGTGCGAAAATGGGCGCCATTCCCACAAGTCGCATCACGCCCAATTTATGACTTTTTCCCAACGCAAAACGGGCACGATGAGGTCATAAAATTCCGCCCAATATCTTTCCTCACTATTGCATTAATTTCCTCTTTAACCAGCATTGCAACTCCATCCTTTTCTCTTTTTGTCTGTGCTTCCTAAATACTGAATACCCCGAATGTTCAATTCCCATTCCTGGTCACTCTGCAGCCGTGTCTCCGTAATCCCAACTATATCATATCTATTTCCATCTATTTGTGCAAATTAATTCATCCACTTTATTGCAAATATTCCGCATTTTAAGGCACAAAGCCTTGAGGCTTGTCATTTTAACATAACTTGTCCCATTCTCTTTATTTTTCATTGTTGGCCTGTTTGATGCTGGCCCTTGATTTCTCTGCCTAATACTTTTCTTATTCCCCTTTCTGTCTTTTCTTCTTGTCCTTGATTGCAGCTCCTCTGACTCCCCAGATAGGTTCTCACCCCTCTGCCATTTTAGTTTAAACCCTCCCCAACTACTCCAGCAAGTACTCCTTCAAAGGCATCAGTCCTGGTCCTGCCCAGGTGTAATGCGTCTAGTTTGTACTGGTCCCACCTCCTCCAGGACCAGTGTCCCAGGAATCTGAAACCATCCCCCTCACACCATTTCTTCAGCCATGGAATCATCCAATATATCCTGCTATTTCTACACTGATTGGCACGTGGCACTGAGATCACTACCTTTGAGGTTCTACTTTTCAACTTACTTCCTATATTCTGCTTTTAGGATCTCATCCCTTTTTTTTAACCTATGTTGTTTCTAGCAATGTGTACCACAACCACTGGCTGTTTCCCCAACTGCACCCCCCTCTCCACCCTCCATAATGTTCTGCAACTGCTCCAAGACATCATCCTTGTCCCTCGCACCAAGGAGGCAAAATACCATCCTGGAGTCTTGTTTGCGGCTACAGAAACACATATCCACTCCCCTTACAATTGAATCCCCTATAACTATTGCATTCCCACACTTTGTTACTCTTCCCCTGTGCAGCAGAGCCAACCATAGTGGAACAAATTTGGCTGTTGCTGCTTTCCCCTGGGAGGCTATTTCCCAAAACAGTATCCAAAAATGGTATATCTACTTTGCAGGGGAATGGCTACAGGAGAGTCCTGCATTGCCTGCCTAGACCCTTTACCTGGTGGTTATCCATTCCTTTCTTGCCTGGGGAATCTTAGCCTGTTGTGTGACCACCTCTCGGCTATCCACGATACTCTCCACCTCGCGGATGCTATATAGCATCACCAGTTACTGCTACAGCTCTGAAATCAGGCTTCCAGGAGATACTTCCTGTAAACATGCTAGTCCCAGAAATGTTCCTGGCTTCCTACATGGAACCACCAGGAGCACACTACGGTTTTGGGTTCTCCTGCCATGACTTACCACTCTAATGTAAACCTTTGCAAGATGCTTAACATCAAATAATATCAATTACTCTAGGGCCCTTCTTCCATGGTCCTCGTTTCTACAGAATATAGCCCTTATAAATTATAAACCACAAAAAGACCTTACAAACTATAAGCAATAAAAGTAGTAAATAGTTACCCAACTTTACTCACCATTCACTAGTCAGCTCTCTCCTTTGTAGCCTCTTCTGCTGCAACAGGGCAAAACCATTCAGTTGAATTCTCGCTGTGTTCCAAATTCCCAATACCCACACTCACTCTGGCTGTGTCTCACTCAGGATAAGGTCTCTCCCACTGCTCATGCACAAAACTCACTGCAATAGGCCATCACTGACAGTAGCATACTTCTCATTTGGTCCAGGAAACACTCAGGGGGACTCCTGATTGATATTTTGTATTCCTCTCTAGCCCAGGCACACTCCTTCACTGAATTCCAGTTGAGATTGACAAACTCATACACTCTGATTAATGGGGTCTGACAGATAATGGGGTGTGTGATAGTGGAGAGATGATATTACTGGGCTAGTAATCCAGAGAACACGAGTTTAAATCCCACCGTGGAGTTTGAGAATTTAAATTCAGAGCTTAAAAAAATCTGGAATTTTTTTTTTAAAAAGCTGGTGCCATGAAGCTCTCAGATTGTTGTAAAAAATAAACAATCAGTTCACTTCTTCCCTTTGGGAAAGGAAACTATCCTCTAAAGTGACCCAGCTGACTCAGTTGCATTAACTGCAGTTGAAGGGCCACCACCAATTTCTCACAGTAGCTTGGGACGGGCACTCAGTCAACCTCACAATGATAAAACATGGATCTGCTGCTCTCCTGCCCCTGTTATTAAAGTCTGCCACCCTCTGATGGCCAAAAGAGGAATGACATCCACAAAATAAAAAATAACTTTCTTTCCTCTCAGGTTCCCTGTATTGCTGCACTCTGGTCATAAGAGTCATTTATGGCCATTCAGCCTATTGAGTCTTTGTCAGCAGTCTGCAAGGAATCCAGTCAATTCCACTCTATCATTCATCATTTATATAAAAGACATTTATAGAATCCCTACAGTGCAGGAGACCATTTGGCCCATTGAGCCTGCACCGACAATCCCACCCATCCCTGTAACCCCATATATTTACCCTACTAATTCCCCCTGACACTAAGGACAATTTATGATGGCCAATCCGCCTAGCTCACACATCTTTTGGACTGTGGGAGGAAACCGGAGCACCCAGTGGAAACACACGCAGACACGGAATGTGCAAACTCCACACCGACTGTGACCCAAGCCGGGAATCAAACCCAGGCCCCTGACGCTGTGAGGCAGCAGTGCTAACCACTGTGCCACCATGCTGCAAAGATTGGACGGGTGGTTAACAGTGAGGCAGAGTGTTTTGGGCTACAAGAAGATATAGATGGAATGGTCAAATGGACAGATAAGTTGCAGATGGAATTTGACCCTGAAAAGTGTGAGGTGATACACTTTGGAAGGAGTAAATTGACAAGAAAGTACTCAGTGAATGATAGGACACTAGGAAGTTCTGTGGAACAAAGGGACCTTGGCACGTTTGTCCACAGATCTCTGAAAGCAGGAAGGCATGTAGTAGGGTGGTGAGAAAAGCATATGGGACACTTGTCTTTTTCAATCGAGGCATAGATTACAAAAGCAGAGAATTCATGTTGGAGTTGTATAAAACTTTGGTGAGGCCACAGCTAGAGTTCTGTGTGCAGTTCTAGTCGCCAGATTATAGGAAGGATGTGATTGCACTGGAGGGGGTGCAGAGGAGATTCACCAGGATGTTGCCTGGGATGGAACATTTAAGTTATGAAGAGAGGTTGGACAGGCTTGGGTTGTTTTTGTTGGAGCAGAGAAGACTGAGGAGCGACCTGATCGAGGTGTATAAGATTATGAGGGGCATGGACAGAGTGGATAAGGAGCTGCTGTTCCCCTTACTTCAAGGGTCAGTCACGAGGGGACATAAGTTCAAGGTGAGGGGCAGGTGTTTTAGGGAGGATGTGAGGAAAAACTTTTTTACCCATAGGGTGATGACAGTCTGGAATGCGCTGCCTGGGAGGGTGGTAGAGGCGGGTTGCCTCACATCCTTTAAAAAGGACTGGATCAGAACATTCAGGGCTATGGGCCAAGTGCTGGCAGATGGAATTAGGAGAGAGTTTAGCTGTTTCTAATGTGTCGATGCAGATTCGATGGGCCGAAGGGCCTCTTCTGCACTGTATTGATTCTATTCTATGATTCTATCAGTCTTTGCTGGGTTCCTATTAACTCCATGGAATCTGTGGTTCTAACCCATTGTTATCAACAATCTCACACCTACTATCTAATTCTTCACTAACTAACTGCTTAGTCATAGACTTGTCCAAAGGTTTGCCACTCCCAACAGCTACACAAGAGTCCCTGAGTGATCCAGTCTGTCCCCTCTCGCATCAGGGTCCCACGTAGGCATACACCTGTCTCACTTGACGCTAGAATCCCTATAGTGCAGAAGGAGGCCATTCGGCCCACTGAGTCTCCATCGACTCTCCGACAGAGCGTCCAAACAAAGACCTATCCTCGTAACCCTATGTATTTACCCAACTAATCCCCTCATCCACACATCCTGGGACATTAAAGGGCAATTAAGCATGGCCAGTCAACCTAACCTGCACATCATTAGAATCATAGAAGTCATAGAAACCCTACAATGCAGGAAGAGGCCATTCGGCCCATTGAGTCTGCACCGACCACAATCCCACCCAGGCCCTTCCCCCATATCCCTACATATTTTACCCGCTAATCCCTCTAACCTACACATCTCAGGACACTAAGGGCAATTTTAGCATGGCCAATCAACCTAACCCACACATCTTTGGACTGTGGGAGGAAACCGGAGCACCCGGAGGAAACCCACGCAGACACGAGGAGACACGGGAAACCCACGCAGACACGAGAATGTGGGAGGAAATCACGCAGACATGGGGAGAATGTGCAAACTCCACACAGACTGCCACCCAAGGCTGGATTTGAATGTGGCAAACACAGTAAGAGTTTTAACAACACCAGGTTAAAGTCCAACAGGTTTATTTGGTAGCAAATGCCATTAGCTTTCGGAGCACTGCTGTGGCAGCAGTGCTAACCACTGTGCCGACCACTTGACTGAAGATTGTGCAGCACTGTACTTGGGAGCACAAGTACTCTGCAAGTGCCCTGCACTTCACATCAGCAGAAGGGCATAGACATACGAGACAATCCACTTCACCACATCCAGAGGAGATAGCTACACTTGAAGATAAATGAAAAATAAATCTGTAGAATATTATTTCAGTAAGCAAGTGGTTAATATATGGAATAGACTCCCGAGTGAGATAGCGGAAGCAGAGGGTTTAATGCAAATTAAATAGATTTCTTTCAGAAAACACTTTGGAATATATGAATAAATTGAGACATAATGTGATGCGTGCAGTGTGCTTAGGAAAAACAGGTAACTTTGACAATGACTACCAGTGGTGTTTCCTGCACATCTTTTCTGCATCTGTTGAGGACGAATTGATAATGATTGATCACTACGATTAGTCAATAAATATTATCGGTGCATAATGGATCTAGCTGTTTGAACCTTGGTCCTTTTCATCTCACAATCCCTATATTTATTCTCTCTTCACCTGGGCCCATTCTTCAGAGTTCTGAGGTGGGCCTCCACCATCTCATTATCCAGTCCCATTGGTCTGTGCTCCAGTAAAGATTCCCTCAGAACACCCCAATATCTCACCCCACCCTAATTAGATCAACAGTCAGACACCTTGGCCTGAGTGTTCGCTCTGCTGCCTACTGCATTCCTTCACTGCACCATCTTAGCCTGAACCTTTCCTCTGTAATCCTCTCCCAAAACCACTTTATCTTGTTACATCTCTGCCTTAAAAACACACACGCCCACTAAATACTTACACTTCCTTCTCAGCATTCTCCTGCTTTGGTTGGCAAACACTCAGAGGGATTCTTTCACAATGCAGGTGATCTGGAGAGCCCTGATTCTATGATATTTTAACAGCTTTGGTTTATTGATTTGAATTCATCATTACTAGTGGAAATCTAAAATCTAGCTAAAAATCTAATTTCATATAGAAAATGACTAGCCTGAACAATAAACGTTCAGCTTGGAACCTGGACACTGTAGGAATAGGAATCAAAGGGAGAAAGAATTTCCACTGGCAGGTTAGTCAGTAACCAGGGGACAACACAAGCTGATGAGAAATAATTTTAAGTGGTCAGTTATGATCTGGAATGAACAGCCTGAAAGGCTGGTGGAAGCACATTCAATAGTAACTTTCAAAAGGTAATTGAATAAATACTTCTAAAGGAGAAATTTGTACAGCTCTGGGGAACAGCAGGAGTGGGATTAATTGGATAAAATCTCTCTCAGGCTCAATAGGCCAAAGGGCCTCTTTTTTGTAAGAGTCCATGTGTACCTATTCATTCTGTTGAAACCAAAATCCTTTGTGTGCTAATGTTTGAATGCCAAGGCATAGCTTGTTCCTCTTTATCTTTGGCAGTTGGAGGAAAAAGTGGCTAAGTTTCAACTGACAGAGATGCTTCCAATGGGGAGACAAGCATCCAATGCACAAAAGCAAAATACTGCAGATGTTGGGAGTCAGAAATAAAACAGAAAATGCTGGGAATACTCAGCAGATCTGGCATCATCTGTGGAGAAAGAAACAGAGTTAACATTTCAGGTCGATAATCTTTTGTCAGAACATCCCATGTAATTGGTTATCCATTGAATATACATGTTTGTTATTGTGATTTATATTAGAACACCTTTAAAGGATTTGGAAGCATGCTTCTGCGACTGTGTTTATTATACCAGAAGTCTGTCAGTCTACAATAACTGAAGGATCTCTGCCAGTTCGATTCTATGATGGCTTCACATGCTGTACAGTGGAAAGTGTTTTCTCTTTGACTCATGGGCATCAGTATATTTAGCCAGATATTAAGCAGATAAACACTTACTCACAGGAGACTAGTTAAGGAGCATATTACAGCGGTGCAGAGGGTGGACAATTTAGAGGGTCATGTAATGAGTCGCTGTGGGTGGAGCTTAGAAACAGGAAAGGTGCAATCACTATGCTGGGGGTATACTACAGGCCACCCAACAGCCCACGGGAAGTGGAGGAACGGATATGTCAGGAGATTCTGGATATGTGCAGAAAAAATAGGGTTGTTGTAGTGGGAGACTTCAATTTCCCTGGTATAGACTGGAAAGTGCTTAGGGCTGGGGGTCTGGACGGGGAGGAATTTGTAAAATGCGTACTGGAAGGTTCTTTGGAACAGTATGTAGATAGCCCAACTAGAGAGGGGGCTATACTGGATCTAGTTCTGGGAAATGAGCCCAGTCAGGTCAAAGTTTTGGTAGGGGAACATGTGGCAAATAGTGACCACAACTCTGTTAACTTTAGGATAGTAATGGACAAGGACGAGTGTTGTCCTAAGGGTAGGGTGCTAAATTGGGGGAAGGCTAACTATAGCCGGATTAGGCAGGAATTGGTGGCCGTTGATTGGGAGAGGCTGTTCGGGGGTAAGTCCACGTCTGGCATGTGGGAATCTTTTAAGGAACAGTTGATAAGGCTGCAGGACAGGCATGTGCCTGTAAAAAAGGATAGGAAAGGTAGGATTCGAGAGCCGTGGATAACCAGGGAAATTGAGGATCTGATCAAAAAGAAAAGAGAGGCGTACGTTAGGTCCAGGCAACTGAAAACAGATGCAGCTTTGGAGGAATACAGAGAGAGTAGGAAAGAACTCACACGGGGAGTTAGAAGGGCAAAAAGAGGTCACGAAATGTTCTTGGCAGACAGGATTAAGGAGAATCCTGAGGCATTTTATTCATATGTTAAGAACAAAAGAGTTGTCAGGGAAAAAGTTGGACCTCTCAGGGACAAAGGAGGGGAATTATGCTTAGAACCCAAGGGAACAGGGGAGATCCTAAATGAATACTTTGCATCAGTATTCACAAAGGAGAGGGACTTGTTGACTGGGAGTGTCTCAGAGGGAGGTGTTGACCAGTTAGAGAGAATCTCCATTTCAAGGGAGGAAGTGTTAGGTTTTTTAGGTAACATTAAAACTGACAAATCCCCAGGGCCTGATGGCATCTATCCTAGACTGCTCAGGGAGACAAGAGATGTAATTGCTGGGCCTCTGACGGAAATCTTTGTCTCTTCGTTGGACACAGGTGAGGTCCCTGAGGATTGGAGGATAGCGAATGTGGTACCGTTATTTAAGAAGGATAGCAGGGATAAGCTGGGTAATTATAGGCCAGTGAGCTTGACGTCCATGGTCGGGAAGTTGTTGGAGAGGATTCTTAGAGACAGGATGTATGTGCATTTAGAACAGAACAATCTCATTAGTGACAAACAGCATGGTTTTGTAAGAGGGAGGTCGTGCCTTACAAATTTGGTGGAATTTTTTGAGGAAGTGACAAAAATGGTTGACGAAGGAAGGGCCGTGGATGTCGTCTATATGGATTTCAGTAAGGCATTTGACAAAGTCCCTCGTGGCAGGTTGGTTAAGAAGGTTAAGGCTCATGGGATACAAGGAGGTGGCTAGATAGGTAGAAAACTGGCTTGGCCACAGGAGACAGAAGGTAGCAGTCAAAGGGTCTTTTTCCTGCTGGAACATAAGAACATAAGAAATAGGAGCAGGAGTAGGCCATCTAGCCCCTCGAGCCTGCCCCACCATTCAATAAGATCATGGCTGATCTGAAGTGGATCCCTATAACCCCTAATTCCCTTACCGATCAGGAATCCATCTATCCGTGACTTAAACATATTCAACGAGGTAGCCTCCACCACTTCAGTGGGCAGAGAATTCCAGAGATTCACCACTCTCTGAGAGAAGAAGTTCCTCCTCAACTCTGTCCTAAACTGACCCCCCTTTATTTTGAGGCTGTGCCCTCTAGTTCTAGCTTCCTTTCTAAGTGGAAAGAATCTCTCCACCTCTACCCTATCCAGCCCCTTCATCATCTCATAGGTCTCTATAAGATCCCCCCCTCAGCCTTCTAAATTCCAACGAGTACAAACCCAATCTGCTCAGCCTCTCCTCATAATCAACACCCCTCATCTCTGGTATCAACCTGGTGAACCTTCTCTGCACTCCCTCCAAGGCCAATATATCCTTCCGCAAATAAGGGGACCAATACTGCACACAGTATTCCAGCTGCGGCCTCACCAATGCCCTGTACAGATGCAGCAAGACATCTCTGCTTTTATATTTTATCCCCATTGCGATATAGGCCAACATCCCATTTGCCTTCTTGATCACCTGTTGCACCTGCAGACTGGATTTTTGCGTCTCATGCACAAGGACCCCCAGGTCCCTTTGCACAGTAGCATGTTGTAATTTTTTTCCATTTAGATAATAATCCAATTTGCTATTATTTCCTCCAAAGTGAATAACCTCGCATTTGTTAACGTTATACTCCATCTGCCAGATCCTCGCCCACTCACTCAGCCTGTCCAAATCTCTCTGCAGACCTTCTACGCCCTCCACACGATTCACTTTTCCACTTATCTTTGTGTCGTCTGCAAACTTTGTTACCCTACACTCAGTCCCCTCCTCCAGATCGTCTATATAAATGGTAAATAGTTGAGGCCCCAGTACCGATCCCTGCGGCAAGCCACTAGTTACCATCTGCCAACCAGAAAAGCACCCATTTATTCCGACTCTCTGCTTCCTGTCGGATAGCCAATCCCCAATCCACGCTAACACCCTACCCCCAACTCCGTGTGACCCAATCTTCGTCAGCAACCTTTTGTGAGGCACCTTATCAAATGCCTTTTGGAAATCCAAAAACACCGCATCCACCGGTTCCCCTCCGTCAACCGCACTAGTCACATCTTCATAAAAATCCAACAAGTTCGTCAAGCACAACTTTCCCCTCATGAATCCATGCTGCGTCTGCTTAATCGAACCATTCTTATCCAGATGGCCTGCTATTTCTTCTTTAATGATGGATTCCAGCATTTTCCCAACTACAGACGTTAAGCTAACCGGCCTGTAGTTACCCGCCTTTTGTCTATTTCCTTTTTTAAACAGCAGCGTAACATTAGCCGTTTTCCAATCCGCCAGCACTACCCCAGAATCCAACGAATTTTGATAAATAACCACTAACGCATCTGTGACCAGTGGTGTTCCGCAGGGCTCTGTACTGGGACCTCTGCTATTTGTGATATATATAAATGATTTGGAAGGTGTAACTGGTGTTATCAGCAAGTTTGCGGATGACACGAAGATGGCTGGACTTGCGGATAGCGATGAACATTGTCGGACAATACAGCAGTATATAGATAGGCTGGAAAATTGGGCAGAGAAATGGCAGATGGAATTTAATCTGGATAAATGCGAAGTGATGCATTTTGGAAGAACTAATGTAGGGGGGAGTTATACAATAACTGGCAGAGCCATCAAGAGTATAGAAACACAGAGGGACCTAGGTGTGCAAGTCCACAAATCCTTGAAGGTGGCAGCACAGGTGGAGGTGGTGGTGAATAAGGCATATGGTATGCTTGCCTTTAGAGACCGGGGTATAGAGTATAAAAGCTGGAGTCTGATGTTGCAGCTGTATAGAACGCTGGTTAGGCCACATTTGGAGTACTGTGTCCAGTTCTGGTCGCCGCACTACCAGAAGGACATGGAGGCTTTAGAGTGCAGAGGTTTACCAGGATGTTGCCTGGCATGGAGGGTCTTAGCTATGAGGAGAGATTGGGTAAACTGGGCTTGTTCTCCCTGGAAAAACGGAGAATGAGGGGAGACCTAATAGAGGTGTACAAAATTATGAAGGATATAAATAGGGTGAACAGTGGGAAGCTTTTTCCCAGGTTGGAGGTGACGATCACGAGGGGTCATGGGCTCAAGGTGAGAGGGGCGAGGTATAACTTTTACACAGAGAGTGGTGGGGGCCTGGAATGCGTTGCCAAGTAGGGTGGTGGAGGCAGACATGCTGGCAACGTTTAAGACTTACCTGGATAGTCACATGAGCAGTCTGGGAATGGAGGGAGACAAACGAATGGTCTAGTTGGACCAAGGAGCAGCACAAGCTTGGAGGGCCGAAGGGCCTGTTTCCTGTGCTGTACTGTTCTTTTGTTCTTGAGACATGAGGTTCATTTACCCAGAACAGTCAGTAACGCCAAACCAGGCAGAATATCCAACATCAAAGTGTAAAAACATGAGACACACCGATGAATCAAAATAAAGGCTTTCATTTATATAATGCCTTTCATAAACTTGGGATTCTCAAACCGCTTTTTGGCTAGTGACATACATTGTAGAAAACATGAGTGTGTCAAGAAAACCTGTCAGGAAAACCCAATAATTTTTCTGTTGGTTATATTCTTGTCATTTTTAAACAGTTGGGGTACGTGAGTGGTAATTAAATCAAGGGACAGAGTGATTGCCTGAATCCAAGCTGTGGGTTTGAAATGGTAACTACTTCAAACAGATATTTACATAATTTAATAAGGATGGTTACAGAACAGGATTTGAATGGACTATTGTGATTCAAAGTAGGAGATATGCAAGGTGTGAAAGAAAGGTATCATAGGTAAAGTATGGACAGAGAGAGTTTACTTTTCTTTTAAGTTCTAACAGCAAAAGTAAAGAGATTAAGTTAATCAATTCTGGGAGAGAGCAGTTCTGGAGATTGGATGAAACATGGAGAAATCAGAGAGAAATAATGTATTTAAGGAGATGCTGAAACCTATGAAGCGAGCTGTTTTAGATCTCAGCAGACAGCAGGAATAACTGGTCAAACTCCCAGCAAGTAGCGTGAATGAAGCTAGATCTGAAAAGTCAACTCCTGTTAACCTCAGAGAGCACACCAAGGGAGAATTAAAGGCACCATGTGGTAAAAGTTACTGGACTTTTATGGATCGTAAAGTCTATAAGGTGTTGCTGAATAGATGGGGAATGTTAGCTCTAAAGGTAGTTAAATTTATATTGTTTGAAACTGTTTTAAAGTATTGGTACTGTGTGAAGCCATTGTCGTATTTAAGTGTAATCCGATTTTATTGTTTTTTTCCCTATTTCTTAATAAACATTTACTTCACCATAAAATCATCACACGTAGTTGAGGACATAATTTCTGGATTTTAACACCTCTCCTCATACTATACAAATTGCAAACACAAATATGAGGGCAGTTGTTTCAAGTTTTCCTTCTGGGATTTGAACAGCTTAGTATTTATCATCAGCCATGCCCTTAATAATAGCCAATTTGCAGACAGAAAGGTCCTCTAACCGCAACACAATAATGACCAGATCATCTGTTTTAGTGATTCTGGTTGAGGGATAAAGGTTGGGCAGAGCGCAAAGGAGAACTTTCCTGTTCTTCTTTGAGACAGTGCCATGTGAATTTAACGTCTACTTGAGAAGGCAGATAGGATTTGTCAGTTTAATGTTTCATCCAAGAGACAGCACCTTTAACAGTACAGCATTCCCGTGGTACTGCATTAGGAATGTCAGCCTATGTACTCAAATCTTTGGAGTGGGACTCCAATCCAAGACTCACTGATCCATGGCATTTGACACAGGGTACATCAAAGCTATCTGTAAATGGGGAGTTTGCTACTTAAACACCAGCCCAAATACATTTAGTATAAACACATATAGCACAGAGTGGAAATAATACTCAAATTGGATGATTTTACATCAAGTTCTCCAACATAAACAAAGGCTGCATCACAAGCAAATTAGCAACTAAAATATAATTTCATGTCAAAATAATATCACTCCATCCCTCTTGGTTTCACCTATTTTTATTTACACAGGTAGTGAACCCACTTGACAATACTTGTCTGCAATATAATGCAACAGTTCGATATTGGATGAAGTGCAAAGTGAGATCTTTGGTGATGCTGCAGGCACAGTGACATTATGATGTGTTAGTTTTCACTTTGCGGTAGTCACAATTTACACCATGAAATATTGAAGTTATTCAATCATTAGCAACACCCACTTGGGACAATGTTGCAGAAGGCTGTTTGCTGTTGGAATATAGCATGTGTCTAATGCTAGCCCAGTAATGTTATACATTTCTTGCATTACCTCTGCCACTGAAGGTGGGCCAAGGTAATGTTTTGACCCATTAGTCTGTTTGTCTGTAAACAATATATCTTAAAAACTAAGGACAGATTTCTACCTGGTGCACAGGTAGAATAGGTGGGCTGCACGGTGGCACAGTGGTTAGCACTACTGCCTCACAGCGCCAGGGACCTGGGTTTCAATTCCCGGCTTGGGTCACTGTCTGTGTGGAGTTTGCACATTCTCCCCCTGTCTGTGTGGGTTTCCTCCGGGTGCTCCAGTTTCCTCCCACAGTCTGAAAGACGTGCTGGTTAGGTGCATTGACCCGAACAGGCGCCGGAGTGTGGTGACTAGGGGAATTTCACAGTAACCTCATTGGAGCGTTAATGTAAGCCTTACTTGTGACTAATAAATAAATAGATGGATAGACTAAATAAATAAATAGAATATGACCCATGGAAAAATTGATTTTTGGCGAAGATGTGGATCTGGATCCTGGAATGTTTTTTAGAAATCCGTTAACATTGGGAGAATTTACTTTTTCAAACAATGTTGTGGTTCTATTATTTAAAATATTGTTGAATGTTACAGATTGTCTTAGCTGCTGTGGTACAATGTTCACATTTTGACAGTTGCAACAACCAGTTTTCAGAGCAGGTTGTTCGGTGTGGATTGATTTTAAATGTCTCCAATGAGATGGAAGCTCTTAAATAAAAATATTTATTTTATCAGCTTTGTAGTTGGAAGAGCTGCATAATTAAAATCATGTTGAGTTAGCACAGTAGGGTGGAAAGCATTCTACCGAGTGCTTTCTTTACTTTTTGCATGTAGCATTACCTTGCATGTAACATGTGAATCAACCTTCAGGTTCAGCGGAAGTTCTCCCACCTGTGAGACAGAAGGTGCAAGATTCAAACTTCACTCCAATCAGCCCTGGAGAAGCCAGACCTGAGGCGCAGACATATTCTGGGGTATTCTGGTTTCTCTTCTCAAACATGTAGACATTCTTTGTTTCTGATCAATGTATGCATGTTACTGCATGTAGCCAGGTAATGTGATTAAAATTCCAGACTGTACATATAACCATGATACCTCAGTTCTTGCTCTCACTACTTTTATAGCTGGTCAGGAAAAGACCATCATGCACAGGCTCCAAGGGTCTAGTGAAAATGAGGAACTTGGGGAGGTCATCATCATGTGTGCTCTGCCAAAAGGCAGTTCCTTAGCTCATTGTTGTCTTTCTATGTGTTCTATATGCAGAAAATCCCACCCCATCTCTTCTTACCAAATACAGCCTTTCCCATTCAACCCAGGTTCAATTCCAGCCTTGGATGACTGTCTGTGTGGACTTTGCATACTCTCTCCATGTCCCTGTGGAGTTTGCATGTTCTCCCTGTGTCTGCGTGAGTTTCCTCCAGGTGCTCCGGTTTCCTCCCACAATCCAAAGCTGTGCAGGTTAGGTTGATTGACTATGCTAAATTACCCCTTAGTGTCTCAGGGATTCGCAGAGTAAATACATAGGGCTACGGTGATAAGGCCTGGGTGGGAGAGTTGTCAGTGCCAGCTCAATGGGTCAAATGGCCTCTTTCTGCACTGTAGGGATTCTATGACATGCATTTTTTTGGTTTTGTCAATGCTCACTTTCATTCCAAAGTTCATGCCTGTTACTTTTCTATCTACTAGTTCTTGTAATCTTCTTTCCAAGTTTGTCACAAATGCTTTGTCATCAACAAATTTATTGATGTTATAATTGTTCCTCCCATAATCTTAATGCCAGATTGCATGTCTTCAAATACTTCTTTGATCATTGCTTCTGGATAGACAGTGAAAGGAACTGGTGATTAACAAACTTCTCTTCCAATTACATATGGTTCTCAGCTGAGAAGCCTCATTTCCTCATTTGCTGAATGCAACACCCCCTGTCCTTTGACTATGGCTCCTGTCTACATTGTTGGCATTTATTTGTACTGATGCTATCATTTTCTTGCCTTTTTTCAGTGGTAGCATGGTGCTGGCTTAGTCACTGACAACCTGACCATTTTGACAGTTAGGAATGGGCTACAATGTTACCTATAGCAGACCTCACATGACTGACCTGACTATCATCTGGTGGCTCTGACATCCATCATTATGAAGTGCTTCAAAAGATTAGTCATGGCATGAATAAATTCTGGCCTCCCAGATTGCCTGGGTCCACTACAGCTCGCCTACTGGTGCATTGGGAACCAATAAACAGAAGTAAAAAAAAAATAAGATGCATAAAGGAGTGAGTTTTGGACAATACTAGAGGAAGAAGTAGTACCTTATTAGATAGGAGCAGACATAGAAGGATAATAAAGAATACAAAGAAAAGTTGACAACGTATATAAGAGTATAAAGTGGTGATAAGGTTGGTGAGCTACAAGCACAAATAGCTTTGTGGGGTTATGATGTAGTGGCGATAAAGGAATCATGACCTGCAAATGTTGAGGACCTGGCGTTGAACATCCAAGATTTAAAGTGTGCAGAAAAGATAGGGAAGGAAAAAAGGGAGGTGGGGCAGTAGTACAGATTAAAAGATGTAGTGTTGGAAAGAACAGATGTCGTGAATTAGGGTGATACGTGCTTAGAATGCAGAGCAAGGCTACAATACTTAATGGGTTAATTTATGTTGGTGGTATGACTAAGGAATGCTGATATATTGATGTGGAGTTGCCGGCGTTGGACTGGGGTAGGCACAGTAAGTAGCCTCACAACATCAGGTTAAAGTCCAACAGGTTTATTTGGTAGCATGAGTTTTCAGAGCACTGCCCCTTCATCAGGTGAGTGAGATGAATCACACTCACCTGATGAAGGGGCAGTGCTCTGAAAGCTTGTGCTACCAAATAAACCTGTTGGACTTTAACCTGGTGTTGTGATATAATATTGGTAACAGCAGAGATGGTAGAAGTAATGGATGGGGTGAAAATTGATAGCAAATCTTTCCAGTACATCCTTCCTCTGTTTAAAGCGGAAAGTTGCTTGGTCCAGGTGACTTGCATTCCAGGTTGTTAAAGGAAGTGGGAGTGGAGATAGTGGAAGGACTTACCATAATCTTCCAATCTTGTCTACATACATGGGAAATGCCAGAGGACTGGAGAGTGGCAAACGTGGCACCCTCATTCTAGAAAGGATGCAAGGAAATTTGTAGTGATGATAGCCCATTTAATTTCTTGTGTTGGATAGGATTAAAAAAAACAAGAATTAGGATGGGGGAGGGTTGCAGAAACAAATCAAGAGGCATTTCAAGACATTAGTTAATTAAGGATAGCCAGCACAAATTTGTAGAAGGCAGTTGTACTGCCTAATGTAATAGAATTATTTTGATTAACTCAGAAAGCTGATGATGGCATAGCAATAGATGTTGCCTACTGTAAGTCTCTTTATTAAGTTGCTTGTTTTAAGCTGTTTTGCTTTAACAGTCAGTTAATAAATCATATTTAGCATTGACAGTTTCAATTTAATGTTGTTTCATGCTAGGTTTGATGTTGTGTGACCTGATTGAAGCCACTTTGGTGCCCTCTCTTGCTCCCCTGCCAATTTTCCCTCTCGCTGACCTTCCTAGCCACTGCCAACCTTCTATCAATGGAAGCAATTCAGAGAAGGTTCATGAAGATGATCGCCAGTATGGAGGGATTGTCTTATGGGGTAAAGTTAAATAGGTTAGGACTCTACTCATTGGAACTTAGAAGGAATTCCTTGCCCCAGAGAGCTGGGGGGGTAAAGTCCTTATGTATATTTAAGGCTGAGCTAGATAGATTTTCGATCAGTAAGGCAATCAAGGGTTACATGGAAAGGGCAAGAAAGTGGACATGAAGAATGTTGGATCAGCTCTGATCCTATTGAATAGCAGGGCAGGCTTGAGGGTGCTGCATCCGGACCACACCTGGAGTTTTGGTCTTTTTATCCAAGGATGGTTGTACTTGTTCTGGAGGAGGCACGGTGAAGATACACCAGACTGAAACCTGGGATGCAGGGATTGTCAAATGTTCAGAGAATGAGTAGATAAGGCCTATATTCATTGTAATGAAAGGTGATCTCATTGAAACATACAAAATACTTAAGGGACTTGCAGCAAGGGTGTTTGCCTTGGCTGGACAAGGGTAAGGGGTCACAATCTCAGAATAAGAGGATGGCCATTTAGTAAATGAGGAGAAATGCCTTAATTCAAATAACTGTGAAGCCAGAAACCTGTTTATAACCTGTTCAGTCAGCATATATTCAAGACAGAGATTAATAGATTTTTTAGATGCTAAGAAAATCAAGGGATATGGAGACGGTGCAGTAAGATGGAATTTAGGTAGATCAACCATGAATAGTGAAGCAGGCTCATAGGGCCAAATGGCCTGGTCCTATTTCTTCCAATCACTTGTTAAGAACAGAAAAGCTTGTAACAATAAAGGTCCACTGGGTGGTGCTGCAGATTCTCAGGATGGAAATGTTGTACAAGAACCTCTGCCAGTGCTGGGCATTTCCACACCACATCTCTCACAACATAGAACATTACAGTGCAGAACAGGCCCTTCGGCCCTCGATGTTGCGCCGACCAGTGAAACCAACAACACTGGATACACTTCTACAGAAAATCACTGCAAGACTAAACTGTGTTCTAACCCATTCATCCACAACAAATGTGGGGCCACTTCCAGAGCTAAAATTTTATATTCATCAGCCTATGTCCACAACCTCTCCCAAACGTTTAGTCTTCAGCTGCATGTCCAAGCGAATATATCAATTCACAACACTAAGCATTGGTCTCACAGAAGCAGGAGGCAGACTGCAACAGTAAATACTCAAGTCACTTTAATGTCTTAGCCACATTGCAAATTGTGTGCATTTTATTGCAGTCAAACAAATTCAACAATTGTGCACAACAGGTTTGTTCTTATTAAATATGTAACCTATTCTACACGTCATTTTTACTAGGGCTCATGACATTAATTGATCAAGTACACTGATGGGTTTCCTCAGCAGAGCACAGCTAATGGTAATGATATTCAAGTTGATATACACAAATCTGACATTTGTCAAATTTCCTGAAGATGAGTTTGCAATTGCCTTGACCTGGCAGCGCTGTGGCCCAAGGTGCCTTCACCAGGTTCTTGCAAACTCTAATGATCCCCTGCTTATGCTGTCATTTGGGAACAGGACAGCTTTCAATGCTTGCTGCCCACTGCTAAGTAAGTGCACACAGTCAAGATTCTGAGAATCTGATAAATTGAAGAGGCACTCCATCCACCCACACAATGACGCACTGTAAACACGACACCCTTTATGCATTTCATTTCAGCTTGTAAATCAGCTTGTCAATGACACTTTGAAGATTGCTGCAGGTCACCTTGCCACAAGATTGCTTCCAGCCCAGTTGCAATGGCATCAGAATAAAACCCAATTGCGACATTATAGTGTTTTGCATACCACAACACAAGCACCAGGAAGTAATTTTACTCCATCACCACACATAGCTCTTACACTTTGAACAGGAACACAGGTCAACAAACAAATTAAGGGAAACAAAAACATAGACCTGGTTTGAAATATATACAGGACATTCACAGATTCATCTTAAAAGTGACACAATAAGCATATGTAGAAAAAAGATATAGAATAGTCACATTCTTTCAAAATAAACACAAACATAATGCATTTCTAGCTGGACGTTTTAGTTTCTATAGTTGACTGGGGAAGCCAGTTTTACTAGTTCTTGGGAGTGGAACCACACAGAGGTGTCCAGCTTGCACTATTCCACTTGTTGTGAAAGGTGGCTCCTCTACCCAATGCTCCACAGCTGGGTCCCTTGCATTGGCACAGTAACCTTCAGCATGGTGCGACCACCAACAGTTGATACCATGATGTTACTGCCATACTCCACTAACATCTGAATCAGCTTGGTGTTGTTAGTGTGGAGGAAGCTTAGAACATTTCAGATCAGGAGCCCAAAGGAAAGGCATGTTAATATTCCATAGTATCAATAGCACATGTCCTGTGTGGCAAGAGTAAATAGACCTGCAATAACATGACAGCACCTCTTAATACAAAACTAAACGTTTGGTCACTGGCTTATAACAAATTACATGGTTTCAATATAATTAATACAATATGAATCTGACATTACATACAGCATCCACACACCTTCCTTGGCCCTGGAGACTACCTTCACAATAGTTCTAAATCAGAATGAACCACAAACACAAGTTGCATTGCACATCACAGTTACACAGAGATACTTACAATGGCTTGAGAGTAAAAGTGAAACAATTGTTATCTGCATTTTCCCCAGACACCATGCTATGTTCTCACTTCCGCCATTCTGCTGGAAGCTGAGTGACTTAGACACTAATACATATCAAATATTCCATACTAACACATGGTTTTAAGCTTCCTTATATTAAGTTTCTAAATATATGGTTCATTGATCTTAAAAATATTGCACACATATATAAAATGAACCCTTTCCTAAGGTAGGCATCAACTGCACTATGCTAGAGCTCTGAAGATTCAGGAGCTCAACTTGAGATTTTGTAATCATTTAATTGCTCAACATAAAACTCTGAGCAAAACAGAAACACCAATTCATTTGCAATCCATAAGGCAAAATTTAAATTTTGAATACCCAAAGTGAAACTCTACTCCCACAAAAAAAAAAGCTGGTGATGGGGAACTTTAGTCTGGAGATTGCTGGGTTAGCACTGTGAATAGAAACAGCAGTTTCTGCAGTCCTGGCCCAAGCATCAAGAGACCAATGGTTGTGTTGAGATCTGTGCATTCCCTGCCCAATGATCTTAACAAGCTGCCGTTCTATCCACTGGATCTAAGTTAAGTTACTCCATCTATTGAAGTGAGAGTCAATCCATAATGAAGCCTCAATCATTTATCACTTTCTTGACTGTGTCCAGTTAGGTTTAGTTACTATATCACTATTTTTGAGCTTTGGCAATTTAGGTTCGATCTTGACTATTTCCAAGCATACAATTCTGAAGGCCAAGTTTGAAAACACTCGCTGGAGCTGGATATCCAATTTGTGTCACAAAAGTATGGTGCCTAGTGAGCTCCATGGATCAGTTTCACATGGCCTGTAATCCAACAATGAGCCCTATGAGGTACTGCAAGTAAATCACTCACCAATAAGAGAGATGGAAAAACCTGGCCCTGAAATCACGCACTCAATATTGGCACATACATGCGCGAGTATGTATAGAGAACATTCCCCTAATGTTTTACTGGAGTCAGTTTATTGTAAAAACCTAACTCTTAGTGGACAAGATGATTTCCCACAAGCACAATATCCTTAAACAGTAAATTCATGGCCCGTGGTTTCTAACTTTGAATGTGTTATAGCTGACGTCTCAATTCATTTTCTAGAATTGGTAGGGCTGGGAGAGGGCAATGGAATTCTTAAACTACAAATATAAAGAGCAATTTATGCATGTAAACTTCACCCTGAACTGACGTCTTTTAAAAATCAGTAAAGCTCACATTATCCCCATCAAGAAATTAGCTGAAAGTATATCTGTTTGTCAAGAACATTTAGTATCCCAAGTGCAATAAAGATTTATACCCGCTTGAAAGTGCAGTTTACACTTTGTACTACCTGGCCTGGGTGCAGCAAGTTTCCAAACTAAAATGGAACTTTCATGGCTGAGATATGGAGGCACAGGATGCGAGGATGCACTGTGCCTATTACATGTAAACAAACAAGCAGCTGCTCTTGAGAGTTTAGTATTAACACTGAAGTCTACATTTGATAGTTTAAAAAAAATTACATACTTCTAGAATACTGCGAAAGGAAATCCTTGATTGTTGTGCACTTCTGCAATTCCACTATATTTAGCATTTTTAAAATTATGTTAAAGATATGCAATGCCAGGCTCCCTGAGTCAGTAACTCAGCCACACAGGCCAGGGATACCAGCTTCATTTCCCAGCCAGTGATAGATTAGCTGATCCCAACTTGGTCAACAGCTAAAATTGGCCAGATTGACGCCTGGTTCCTTGAAATGGAATCTCTACATTTATCTGCAATTTGGAAGCTGACCAAGCTGACAGAGAGCATAACTGGTGTAGAGAGAGAACAGGTTCAGTTTGAAGCATGGAAAGATCTGTCAAACTGCTTGCCTCCTCAGAGAGTCAATGCTTGAATGAAGAAAGAGAGGCTTTAGTAGAAAGATGAGTCTGCCAATTTCATTTCTGCTTGAAAAGAGCAACATAAAGCAATACTGAAATATTTGGAACAAAACAGTCTCTGGGAGCTATGCAACAGTCTAAACACTGTGCTAAGCCAATTAGATTAACACAAATTCTTCTCACGCTTCATAAATGAATCTCCTTTGGTCGGCCAGTCAGTTCTCTCTGAACAGCAGCATTATTCCAACTATAGGAACTAAGCTTTGCCTTCACCACAAGGTAGACTTTACTGAAACAGACATTGGGACCATCAATGCCAAAGCTAGAAATTACAATCTGATAGTATGCAGAGTCACAAGAGGATCTAATTCCTCATTTTTACAAAAATGCATGACATGCTTATGTTACAATGTTAGAAACCCAGGCTAATTCTCAATAGTAACTGAAATACTCAGCTACGTCACAGCACAATATAGCATCCTTTCTGAGAAGTCAATGTTAGATCCACATGGCTGAAACATTTGCTACAGTTAAGTTCATGATTAATGGAACTTAAGTCACAAACATAAACATAATATAACCACAGCATATCTGTTGCTACTTCCTCTTCAAGGGTCATTTAACTTTCCTTCTCCCTGGTGATAAAAATAATACTGTTCTAAAAGAAACAAGGAATCCCACCTTCGCAGGAATTCAGTTCACTGGGCAGACACCAGAACCTGACCAAAAGGGAATGATATAATTGAAGAGACACCTTGAGGCAGAACAACGTCTTCAGTTGGGCATGACATCCTGGAAGCTCCACACTTCCAGTACACTAATCTGGAAAGTTTCCGAGCACAGAGGAAGATTATCAAAGGTGCTGGAGCGTCCTGTCGTGCCGTGGTTCAGGTTCCCATCAATGTACAATGCTGGGCAGCTGCCACCACCTGGTGGAAAGGTAACAGCAACACTTTAGCTTTACTTACAAATTTACAAAGTCAAACCTATCAGGCATCTTGCTTTCCCTATGAAAAGAGGCAAGTGTTTTTTGGTATGGGTGGGGAATTCAAAAGAGGAAGAAATGGTGTCAGTTCATGTACTTGGTAAGAATTACCACCTCCCAAAGAACATACTGTTTGTTGACAATCCTTTTCATAAAAATATCCTTAGGGGACATCATCAGGTGTGAGGTCACTGACTTGATTCTAATTTACTCATCTCTCAACTGGTGTCAACTGTGGTTCAGTTGATACCATTCTCACTTCAGAATCAGAAGGTTATAGGTTCAAGTCCCACCCCAAAGGCTTGAGCACAAAAATCAAGCCTGACACTCTAGTGCAATACCGAGGGATTGCAGCACTATCGAAGGTGCCATCTTCTGGATTTCATATTAAACCAAGGCTCTGTCTGCTTGCACAAGATCCCATACCACTACTTAAAAAATGGAGCATGGGAGTTATCCTCAGTGTCCTGTCCAATATATACACACCTATATACTATATATCTTAGGTTTTACTCACCCACTATTATGGATTCTGCACTTCCAGCCATGAACATCGAAGTAGCTTTTGATGTCAAGTTGAAGTGACGTGTGGCAAGGAAGGGTGATAATCTGTCTGAGGGTTCTTCAGATGAATTGAGCAAACTCCGCTCCTGGGGGGACTCTGTATCCAAGTTACCAGGCTGCTGCGGTGATTCTGGGCAAGCATCCAGAAGACTTTTAGAAGCTTCCATCTCTGGATGCTTAATGATAACCCACTCATATCGTTCCATTTCAGGTTGAAGCTACAAATAACAAAAATCAAAGCAGCTTACAATTCAGATATGAGGGGCAATCTCAAACAGCATTTAGCTATGTCTATTGGATATTTGGAAAAGGTTTAGGATCGCCAAAAGCCTGCCACATATATGTGAGCAAAGCTTCAAAAGACTGGCACTATGAACCCACAGTTGTGGTGAGGTTTCAAGAACAAATTCAAACAGTCCCCCCCCCCCCCCCCCAGTTCTCTAATGACTTTAATAGATGACCAGGAAAAGACTAACTACTAATTTGCTTGACACAAAATTTGATTGAGTTGAATTCTACTTAAAGAACAAATTCTATTTAGCTTTAACTGTCCCCAGGATCACACAGCCAACAAATTATTTTGAACTGTAGGCACCATTACAATGTACAGAAATTACAGAAACATTTCCTTGTGTAATGCTCTTTGGTAAAACCACAAGCTTTACAATGCATACCAATCCAGGTAACGGCAACGTGTTATCACTACTTTCTGCTCTTCCCCTTCCAAAAGTATTTTGTGGAAAGCAACTTAATCAATTAAAGATTTTATTTGGGTCAAACTTCAACTCTAAGAGTAGAGGAAACACATGCCGGTAGATCACCTGTAGAAAAGCATTGCCAAAGTCCTAGCACCCATCATTAGATTAGGCCAGAACTTTCAAGGTGACAATCTGAAAGTTAAGAGCCACTGCTATAATTTGAGAGATGGCAGCATTTGGAGACAGAACACTTTTCAATCTCAGAGGCTAGCTATGATTATGAATGTCAAAAAATTGTACAGTATTTTGGCAAAAAGCAAAAACTAAATAAGCCCACCAATTATAACTAGTATTTAGCTATTGAGTAATTACAGAAAGGAAATACCTCCAGGAAATAATTTTCCATAAGACATAGGAACAGAAGTAGGGTATTGAGCCCATCGAGTCTATTCTGTCATTCAACAAGATCATGGCTAATCTGACATCATCATCTGCTCCACTTTCCCGCCTTATTCCCATAACACTTGATTCCCTTACTGATTAAAAATCTGTCTACCTCAGCCTTGAACATACTTAAGCCTCCACAGCTCTCTGCAATAAAGAATTCCAGATTCACTCCCCTCAGAAGAAATTCCTCCTCATCTGTCTTAAATGGGCGACCCCTTATTCTGAGATTATGCTCTCTTGTCCTAGACTCTCCTACAGGAGGAAACATCCTCTGAGCATCTATCCTGTCAAACCCCTGAGAATCCTATATGTCTCTATAAGATCACTTCTAGTTCTTCTAAACTCCAATGAATACAGTCCTAACCTACTTAACCTCTTCTTGTAAGAAAATCTCTCCATACCCAAAATTAACCTAGTGAACCTTCTTTTGATTGCCTCCAATGACAGTATAGAAACATAGAAAAAACTACAGCACAAACAGGCCCTTCGGCCCACAAGTTGTGCCGAACACATCCCTACCTTCTAGACCTACCTATAAACCTCCATCCTATTAAGCTCCATGTACTCATCCAGGAGTCTCTTAAAAGACCCTATTGAGTTCGCCTCCACCACCCCTGACGGCAGCCGATTCCACTCGCCCACCACCCTCTGTGTGAAAAACTTACCCCTAACATCTCCCCAGTACCTACCCCCCAGCACCTTAAACCTGTGTCCTCTCGTAGCAGACATTTCCACCCTGAGAAAAAGCCTCTGAGAGTCCACCCGATCTATGCCTCTCAACACCTTATTAGGTCTCCTCTCATCCTTCGTCTCTCCAAGGAGAAAAGACCGAGCTCCCTCAGCCTATCCTCATAAGGCATGCCACTCAATCCAGGCAACATCCTTGTAAATCTCCTCTGCACCCTTTCAATCTTTTCCACATCCTTCCTATAGTGAGGCGACCAGAACTGAGCACAGTACTCCAAGTGGGGTCTGACGAGGGTCTATCTTTCCTTGGATAAGGGGACCAAATCTGTTCACAGAATTCCAGGTGTTGTCTACCGGTGCCTTGTATAGTTTTAGCAAGACTTCCCTATTTTATACTCCATTCCCTTTGAAATAAAGGCCAACATTGCATTTGCCTTCCAAATTATCTGATGAGCTCGCATGCTAGCTTTTTGTGAACTATGCACGAGGACACCCTAAACAGTCAGTTCTTTAGGAACCGGTCATTTCCTCAACATGGGTACATAGACTCCATGATAAAGCCAATTTCCCCACAGTACCCCTTCAGTGAACACTTGCTGTTTGTCACAGTGCCATTAGTGTGCCAAAGGTAGGTCAGCATAAATTTCTGGCCTTTCAATAGTAAAGCAGCCAGAGACAATGCAATATTAGCCAAAAGAATCCATCAACAGTACCTTGAACACAAAACATTCCCCTGTGCCAAAATAACTCAGCTTGTTTCCTCCTCGCCTTCGTTCTCTCCAATCCGTTGAAAGGTAAGCACCACAAACCTGTTGAAATAAAAACATGGTGACAGTTTCAAGCAATAGACATACTTTAAGACACAGTCATCCCTACCAATATTGGCCATGAATAGGCCCTTACAAATTCTTCTTGCATGTGTCTTCATGAAGACTCTTATATCGAAGGTCTTTTAAGACAATTGTTAATAGTCAAACCCTGGAGCAAAGCTCCAACAATTCCCTAAATTGCCTGGACTGACAGTTCTCCCGTCATGCAAATGTTTCCCTTTGCATGTTTTTATTTCTCCACCACCCCCATTGTAGTTATTGCTTTCTGCAATTCAATATTAAAACAAGTTTGCATTCAATTACAACTCTGAAAGTATTTTACAATTGTGTTAAATACACAACCTACCTCAGCCTCTGTCGTTTTGATGAGAATAATGGTTGGTTCATAGCCCTCACAGTGAGCATAAAATCTGAAACAAAAGTAACACATTTAAATCATTGGACGTGGCTGTGTTTTAACCAGTTTTCCAGCTCTGATGAAAGGTCACTGATCTGAAAGATTAACTTAGTTTCACTCCACAGGTGCTGCCTGGCGTCTGGAAAGTTACTTTATTTTATTTTACCTGTTCAGACTATAACCATGGTCCAAAGTAGTGAAAATCAACATTGGTTGGCAAAGGGCAAATCGTTCTGGGATCCAGGACCAAATCTCTCTCATCTCCTTTGCGCTGACAATGTTAGATTTGAAGTTTTCCGCGTTGACTGCTAGATGAACATTGTGTCTACAAGAAATACAGAGAAAGGTCAAGAAACTACAAATTAAAGAGTGGATGAGAACAGTCGATCTACATTGCCTTTCAATTATGATATTAAAAGGAAGCAGGGAACAGTCTGGGGTCCCCAGGAGCAAAATTACATTAAGTGGAGTAAAACAGCACAAGGCCACATGGCATTCATCGTGTTACGTACACGACAAAGTCAAAAAACAAACCACACACACCAAAAAACAAAGCACTGAAGTTGGAACAGCCAATCAAAAATTCTGCTATAAACTTACATTGTTGCAGATTTTAGGTACCTGTGTTTAAAAAAACTGAAGAACTGTGCCTTTAAGGGTTTAGTGGCTTCAATAATTACTTAGTTTGATGTGGTTGATTCCTCAAACGTACAAATGTCTGGAAGGGACCTTTTTAATACCAGATATATAATTCTTTCAACTTTTAGCAAAAAGCAGAGGAGAAATACAAAAACACAAATAATGCTTGACTATTATTACTCTCCTGTATTAAAAATATTGGTCCAGTACTACTCTTGCACGCAACACAGTCCCCTCCTGTTAATGGTACTAGCTATTATTACTCTTCTGCAATGTATCCTACAGTCATAGAACTTGCCTATTATTGCTCAATATATCACTCAAATTCTCAGAAGTTGCGATTTTTACTTTGATCCGGCACTTAGTTTTTTACCCCTCACAAATGTCCACACATGTTTGCAATACTTTATGGACTGCAGCCACTGATAAAAACCTCCTTACTGAAGCAATTGAGCTTTGTTTAACTATATCTTTTCCCTTTTTGCCGATTCAAGATCAGTAGATAGCCCTGAGTCGTCAAGGCAAATGAGGAAGAGCTTCTAGAAAAATGTACAAGGCACTGCTATACTTTATGCCTTTGTTAGAACTGGATCTACATGGTCTCACTGATCTGTGGCTGGCACTAGGGCATTGGTGAAAATACAGCGTTTTAAGTACTTTCTACATAATGATCAGTTCGGACACACAGGGTTAAAAGCCATGGCACTTACCAAGGCACTGGGTATGTGTTGGCTTTCATAGCATTAGTGGGGGAGGATAGAAGAAGGAGGTGGTTGAGTGAACTTATACAATGGTCACACTTCCATAATTTTTTTTCAGGTGAGAGAACTGGGACAAGTCATGTTTAAAACAGCGCCAGTTAATGCTGCACAGAAAATGACGAGTCTTCTCAGATGAACTGGTATAGTAAAAAGAGCTTGGAGGCAACAGTCTTGACCAGTGAAAAACTGGAGATTTTGTATGCTTGCAATATTGAAGAACAACATAATTCAGCTAAGAACTTAGAAATGAGTAGTTGCTTGCACCACACTGCATTAGCATTCTCAATTTAATCCCCATATATTTTCACATGGGAATACATTGGGCTTTGATGATCAGTGCAAAATTACCCTATGTGAATGAGTGCATCTTCCAATAAAAGTCAACAGGGATCCAAAGTGGGGACAATGGCTAATTTGTTTTTTTTCTATTTCAGGAACACCGAGGCCAATTGTAGATCCCCCTCCCCAACTAAGTACCAACCATGCTGTAGAAGTCAGCCAGCCAGCTGTGGAACATGAAACTTCTCAGTCTGTATTGCTCAGTACCAAAGCAGACAATGCATTTTGATTCTTGCTGCAAAAAAACATTAACACTTATTTTGGAAGGCTTTGCCAAGAAACAAGTAAATGGACGTGCGCTGTGTGTCAGGCGGGTTGAAAGGGGTCATACAGAAACACCCTCTCAATGCAGAAGCGTGCTTTAACCCACCCAAATTTGTGAAGAAAGTCTTTCTATAGCCTACCTTTGTCTGCAAATCGGACATTGAGGACGAAGTTTAACAGGAACAAATTTGGATGTCATAAAGAACACAGACATAATGATGAAGGAACAAAAAAAGAGAAAGTAATCAGTGCAATTCCCACATCCCAGAGAAAAAGAGCAAGCTTCTACTGATAACACACAAGAATGAAGGCTACAGGCTAAGAAGCTAAACAAAAATCATAAAATAGACAGGAAATGCTGGAAATACTCAGATCAGGCGGCATCTGTGGAGAGAGAAATGAAGCTAACGTTTCAGATTGATGACCTTTCATCAGAATGGGGAAATTTTAGAGATCTAGTAGATTTGAGCAGGGATGGGCAGGCAAGGATAAAAGAAAGTCTGTGATAGGATAGAAGGCAGGAGAGAGAATGGTGGTGGGGCAAGAAAAGAAACAAGAAACTAAAGATTAGCCTAAAGCAGGAATGCTACTGTCTTGACAGCAAAAGCAAGAGAAAAACTGAAACATGCAAAGAAAAGGAAACAAAAAAGTGGGACAGAATTTACGGTCTGAAATTGTTGCAATCAATGGCGAGTCTGGAAGGCTATTAATTGCCTAATTGAAAGATCAGATGCTGTTCCTCAAGCTTACATTGAGTTTCACAGAAACAGTACAGCACGCCAAAGACAGAGATTTCAGCTTGAGAATGGGGGTGGGGGGGAGGATTAAAATGACAGGCCATTAGAAGCTCAGACTCATGCTTGTGGACTAGGGAGGTGTGTTACAAAGTGACCATCACCCAATCTGCATTTGGTCTCCCCAGTGTACAGGAGATCATGGCTGGAATTCTTTGGCCGTTCATCCCCAAGCCCTGCTAACAGAGAGGACGGAGAATTTGGCACTTGGCTGGTGTGAACAGCTGGAGAATCCCACCCCATGTTTCCAACTCTGATGAAAGGTCATCGAACTGAAACATCAACTATTTCTCCACAGAGACTGCGTGATCTGCTGAGCATTTCCAGCATTTCCTGGTTTTATTTCAGATTTCCAGCATTTGCAGTATAGTGCTTTTTCATTAAACAGAATCATAATCATTTAAGCAGAACCTACCCTGGCTCTGTGCACAGCAGGGATTCCCATGGAACTATTCAAATGACTCTCAACAAAAGTCAATATTTAGTTATATTTGAAAGGAAATTGTATTTAATTTTGGTGTTACTCAATTACTTTATTTTGCTTTTACACTTTGAGCAACAAGGATCAATTTCTGCCTTCGCACCATGGCACAAGATAATGTGAAAACCATCGCAACAGCACAATGGCTTTCAGAGGGTGATAGTCTGGGGAAAGAAGGGTATTTAACAACTTTTATGCTATGAAAGTCTATTGTTACAGTGTATCTTCAGTTTTACCTTCAGTTTAAAACTCAAGTAAGTACATTAATATAAAGGATGCAAGGTCAGTTTCGCAAAGCAGGACCTCCTCCACAAGTCCCTTCTGGGGAAAAACGCATGAACCCGAGGCAAAATTGCAATTACACCCCCACTCTGACCTGCACTCTTTAACTAGACTGCCAAAGAACAGCATGTAATTAACAGACTACTTAGAAGAAAAGGAATGTTCCTGTGAACTGTTGTCACTGCCTTTCCAAAATTAACCAAGGAAATTCTGAAACAAAGATGGATTCAACCATGCTGGGAAAGAATGAAGGAGGAAAATTTCACAAGGTAAAATTGCCATCTGACAAAAGAAATGCATTGGCTCTCAAAATGGTGGAGTAGGATATCTCCCAATACCTATTCCATAGGTCACTACACAGCCCCATCAAACAGGCTCCAGAGGTCTAGATTTTGCGTTTACGAATCACCTCACTTTCTCTCTAAGGTGGTATTTCAGCCAGCAGAATGGCAGGAGTCAGATTTGGAAGGGAATTTTAAACATGTTGCAGACCATATGAAGAGTAAGCCATTGTGCGCTGACAACAGGATAATTATTTTCAGTAGCTCCCACCTGCTCTGCACTATCTGCCCACACATGATAAAGCAAAGCACTGAAACCAAAGTTTGAACCCAAAAGCAAGGTATAGGCTGCTATCATGTTTATGAGTACTGGGTAAGCCTGCATTAGGGCAGTGTAGTTAATACATCAAAGGAACATGCTTTAAGTAAATGTAAAAATTAACTGAGGTTGCAACCAATTCCAGCCGAACAGTTGAATATTTATCTAAACTACTCTATAACCGACACTTTTCCAATAGTCCCACATAGCATTCGCTTCTGTTAAATGTCCAGCCACTTCTTATTCTATATCTTTGTAGCACTTTTCACAATCTCAGGACATCCCTAAGTGCTTTACAGCTAAAGGAGTATCTTTTGATGTGTTGTCACTGTTGGAATGTAAGAAATGATGTGGAGATGCCGGCGTTGGACTGGGGTAAACACAGTAACAGTTTTAACAACACCAGGTTAAAGTCCAACAGGTTTATTTGGTAGCAACTACAAATTTCCACTCCATTTGACGAAGGAGCAGCGCTCTGAAAGCTAATGGTATTTGCTACCAAATAAACCTGTTGGACTTTAACCTGGTGTTGTTAAAACTGTTACAGAATGTAGGAAACACAGCGGTCAATTTGTACCCAGCAAATTCTCACAAACATCACTATAACAATGACCAAATAATCTTTTTTTAAATTGCTTAGGGATAAATATTAGCCACAATGCCAGGGAGAATTCCCCTCTTGTTTTTCAAGATAGTGCCATGGAATCTTTCACATCCACTGAAAAGAGCAGATGTAATCTCTATAATCAAATTTCCAGTTAATGGAATATATTTCAAATTACAGACAGATGATCAATTGTTACCAGTTAGATAATACATTCTAAAACACTATTTTGAGAAATGAAAAGTTCAAACATAATTTGCTTTGAACTATTGAGTTGATAGCCCAAATTGCAGTTAACAACAGCACAAAGTGCCCGAAACACCTCGAAATTGCAGCATTTGATTAACTGTGCACAGAGCCAGCGTACATGGTTCGGAGAAAAATATGTCTGCACATGATTTGTGTACAAACACGCACCACAGTTACTCCCCACAAATAAAGGTTCAACACCAACACTTACCCCAAAGTTGCTGACCCTAAAATTAAAAGCTCATCAAGCAAAGTAATTTATGATAAGACTGCCATTATCTCGCATCGTTTTGTGCTAAAAGCATAGTGAGCAAGGTGGAAGTCTCAGCACATTTCCCTTTCACCATCAGAAATCTGCTAGGAAACTAGTCCAGACTGGTCTTGATAAAGTCACCACTATGCTGGCTAAAAGCAACACTTTATGTTGAATGGGCGGATTCAAGTTATCTCCTAGTGTGCAGAGATCCACAGCTTAAAATGGCTTGCACTTTGGCATAGTCACTGTTTTAACATTGGTGAGAGACATAGAAGTGCCATCCTGACACAGCACAGGACATTCCTCTGAGTTTGGTACAGAACATTGGGGAGTTTTATACTGCATTCATTACTTGGGATCTTTAAATCAAGATTATGACCAAGGGTTCCTTCTTACCAGAGACAGATGCCCTTGGCTTTATCACAAAAATAATCTGAACACAGGGTCACTTTATCATGTGAACGAAAAGCAGTGCAAGAACACGATGCAAAATGAAAAGACAAGTTAATACTAATATGCAATAGAGAGTGCAGCATCCATTGCTTCAGTCATGCAATGGGAAGAAATAGCGCACGACCCCAGGAATGACAGATGTAGCTGCAGAAGGGAGATGGTGATGTATTGGTATTGTCACTGGACTAGTAATCCAGAGGCACAGGCAAATGCTCTGGAGACATGGGTTCAAATCCCATCAGCCAGTGGAATTTAAATTAAATTAGTAATTCTGGAATTGAAAACTATTCAGTGCTTATCAATAAAAACCCATCTGGTTTATTGATGTCCTTTAGGGAAGGAAATCTGCCATCCTTAGCAGGCTCCAGACTCATTCCAAGAGTGGTTGACTCTTAAGAACATAAGAAATAGGAGCAGGAGTAGGCCATCTAGCTCCTCAAGCCTGCTCCGCCAGTCAATAAGATCATGGCTGATCTGATAGTGGGTTCAGTTCCACTTACCCGCCTGCTCCCCATAACCCTTAATTCCCTTAATGGTCAAAAATCTATCTGTGACTTAAACACATTTAACGAGGTAGCCTCTACTGCTTCATTGGGCAGAGAATTCCAAAGATTCACTACTCTCTGGGAGGAGAAGTTCCTCCTCAACTCTGTTCTAAATTGACTCCCCCGTATTTTGAGGCTATGCCCCCTAGTTCTTGTTTCCATCGTAAGTGGAAATAACCTTGCTGCTTCTACCCTGTCTAGCCCCTTCATTATCTTATATGTCTCTATAAGATCTCCCCTCAACCTTCTAAACTCCAATGAGTACAGGCCCAGTCTACTCAACCTCTCCTCATAAGCTAACCTCTTCATCTCTGGTATCAACCTGGTGAACCTTCTCTGTACCCCCTCCAAAGCATAATCTATCTTTCCTTTCTTTATTGCTTTCTTAGTAGTTCTTTGTCGTTTTTTAAAGCCTTCCCAATCTTCTAGTTCCCCACTAATTCTGGCCACTCTGTATGCATTGGTTTTTAATTTGATACTCTCCTTTATTTCCTTAATTATCCATGACTGGTTATCCCTTTTCTTACATTCCTTCTTTTTCACTGGAATATATTTTTGCTGAGTACTGACAAAAATCTCCTTAAAAATCCTCCACTGTTCCTCAACTGTCCCACCAATTAGTCTGTGTTCCCAGTCTACATTAGCCAACTCTGCCCTCATCCTATTGTAATCCCCCTTGTTCAAGCAGAGGACACTGGTTTGGGACCCTACTTTCTCACCCTCCATCTGTATTAGAAATTCAACCATATTGTGATCACTCATTCTAAGAGGATCCCTCACAAGGAGATCATTAAATTTTACCTGTCTCATTACACAGGACCAGATCCAAGATAGCTTGCTCCCTCATAGGTTCTGTAACATACTGCTCGAGGAAACTATCGCAACAGCATTCTAAGAACTCTTCCTCAAGTCCACCGCGTCCGACTTGAGTTGACCAATCAATATGGAGGTTAAAATCCCCCATGATTATTGCTGTTCCATTTTTACATGCATCTGTTATTTGTTTGTTTATAGCCCGCCCCACCTTGAAGTTATTATTTGGGGGCCTATAGACTACGCCCACCAGTGACTTTTTCCCCTTACTATTCCTTATCTCCACCCACATTGATTCCACATTTTGCTCCTTAGAGCCTATATCGTCTCTCACTACGGCCCTGATGTTATCCTTAATTAACAGAGCTACCCCACCTCCTTTTCCTTCCTGTCTATCCTTCCGAATTGTCTGATACCCCTGGATATTTAGTTCCCAGTCCTGGTCACCCTGCAACCACGTTTCTGTAATGGCCACTAGATCATACCCATTTGTACTGATTTGTGCCGTCAACTCATTCACTTTGTTTCGAATGCTACGTGCATTCAGGTAAAGTGTCTTTATGTTAGTCTTTCTTACCTGGACCTGATTTGTTAGTGCATTCCTTTGTTTGCATGCTCTGTCCTTTCCTGTCACAGACTGGTTATTCTTCCCCAGACCATCTCCTTGCACTGTGTTGACCACCTCCCTTCTCATGCTCGTCACCTTTCTTACTCTGCCTGAGGTTAGATTCCTGCCACCTTCTATACTCTCTGTTCTATTACGTGGTCTGGAAACTTTACTAACCTCTCCTGAGCCCTCGGCTCCTTTAACTAGTTGAAAGTCCTCATCATTAACCTCTTAAATGCTCTCACTCAGTTCAACGGCGATGAAGGATGAGCAACAAATATTGGCCTTACCAGCGACACCCACATCTCATGTAAGAATCAATTAGGAAAAAGAGAAACCTGGTTCTTCCTCAAACGGTTTTTTTCTGGCAAGGCCAAATCAGTTCACAACTGACGTTGGCAGGGGAGCAGCCAAGATCAAGAATGGAAAATGTCAGGTTGGTTCAAATATAGACATGGTTCTTTTTTAAAAACAAAGGGAAACGGATTAACTTTTCTGAATGATGTACTCTCAGATGAGGCATAAATTCAATACACAGCTTTGATCCTACACAAGAGATTAAACCGTGATCAAATCAGTAACCTATCAATTTCAAGAGGCTACTTGTCAAATGTTATGAGGAAAATCAAGAAGAAAACATGGAGGACAAAAAAAAGTTCAAAAAAGTTAAAAAGCACCCAGATTAACAAAAAAAAACTTAAAATGGATAGATAAAAGAGAAAAAGAGTGAGGCGGGAGGTTAGGATGCAGGGAGTGCGATGCATGGTGAGTTGGACAGTGCAAGGCACTGGGAGCACAAAGCATAGTGAGGGAGAAGGAGAGTGCGAGGCACAGGCGAGTCAAGAGAAGTATTCTACGTGCGTTTTATAGAATCCCTACAGCGCAGGCCATTCGGCCCATCAAGTTTGCACCGACCACAATCCCACCAAGGCCCTATTCCCACAACCCCTCATATTTACCCTGCTAACCCCCGATACTAGGGTTAATTTAGCATGGCCAATCAGTCCTAGGGTTATAGGTAAACCTAGTAGGTAGGGACATGTTCAGCGCAACTTGTGGGCCGAAGGGCCTGTTTGTGCTGTAGCTTTTCTATGTTCTATGTTCTAACCCGCATATCTTTGGACTGTAGAGGAAACCGAAGCACCGGAGGAAACCCACGCACACAAAACCTAGCCATGCGGGGAGTATGAGGCATGCTGAGTGAGAGTGGGAGCGTGAGCCGTGAGATGGGACTGAAAGTCACAGGGTGAGGGGGGGGGGCGGGGGGGGGAGCACCGGGGGGGGGGGGGGGGGGGGGGGGAGTGCACAGAGGGGAGGAGGGGTGGGGGGAGTGCACAGAGAGAGTGGGGGGGGGGGGGAAGAGTTCAAGGTGCAGAGAGTAGAAGTAAGTAGAGCAGAGTTCTATTCTTACATATGTAATCATAGCCAGAATATGATTGGCAATGACTTCTACACCTGCTCTTGTAGCATCAGCCCTGGTATCCCCCACAAGAATCTATCATTGCTGCCGCCCACCCCCTCCCCCCCACACCCACCCATTTATTTAGTTGCTGCTCCTTCATCAGAAAAGCAGAGGGAAGGTGAGTCAGAGTCAGGGCTCGTCACGCTCCACAGGAAGTGGCTCGACCGTATTCACACCTATTACTGGGTGGTCACTGGATGCTGACTAAGGAACATGATGCAGAAAACATAAATGAACAAAATTAATGAGGCAGGAAATGAAAGCCAATATCAATGTACAATCTTGATGGTGCGATTGTATCAGTCACTCTGCACAGGAACCTTGCCCAGCACTCCAGCTTCATGAAAAACCTCTCAGATTATGTTTTTGAATAATCTGTCAATTTTTACTAAGTGGCTATGGATAAAGGATGGAATTCCTTTCCAGCTCCCAGTCAATCAAAATCAACTGAAGGAAAATTCTGTTCAAAACGTCATGGAGAGAAAGAAACCATTTAAACAGAGAGCTAAGCATCACAATCTCAATTTATTCTTTAAGATACCTGGTTGAAAAGATTTTAGTGCTGAATAAACCACAGTAAATACCTCTTTTGATTTACAGTGATGCCTTTTTGTTTCAGTGCTTTTTCATTGGCATCTCGAAGCAAACGGATTTCTTTCCTGGAGAATAGGCGGATAGAAAATGCTTTGTCCAACAGCTTCTCAACTGGGACGTGCTCAGCAATGCTTTGGACAAAGCTCTGAATATCAGTTCGAATGTTGGCAGACCTTTCAGGCTGTCTGGTTCTGATTTTTCTGAAGAACTTAAGGAGAGCCAATGCTACCCTGTACAGTACTTTAAATCCTTCGACAAAGAAGATATCCAACACACGTGCTGCATAGTTGAAGGGCAGATCTCCAAACATCCACCGCAGCCAATCGGAATAAACCTCCAGCACATCCTCTGAAGCACTCACTATCAGTTTGTGAGCGCCTTGGCAGTATTTGTTGGCCAGGTCTCCAAAGGTCATGCAGGAGGACTCATAGGCTAGAAAGGTTTGGTCTATGAAATGTTTTGTACGGTCGTTGCAGGCCAAGAGCCGACACACCTTTTCAAAGCAGTCCGCTTCATCTGCGCTGTAGTGCAGAAGCAGTGCCACGATGGCTGGCAACACAGGACAGAAAGAGATGTCTGGAAACTGATTGGAAATACACACCACAATCTTTCTAACTGCAACAATTCCATCTGTGTTCAGACAATAGTTCGGCACAGCACTGCCATCCACAAATTCCGGAAGCGGTAAGGTGGAGGGGCTCCTTTTCCCAGTGATTTTTCCAACAATATCCTTGTACACCTCAGCATCGGGAGTCACGGTTCTGCAGGAGACTGCTTTGATGATCTGCTCATAGATTTTGCCTCTCAGAGAGTGGCTCTTTGCCCAGTAACCTTGTCTGGCATACTGCTTTAGCAAGTTGTCATCTATGCAGGATGGAACCACAGGAGTATCCTTCTCCAGGTCAGTCATCTTGTCCCAGTCCACAAACTGCCCACTCTGTGTGTCAGCCATAACTGGAGTACACTGATTTTTCTGTTTCAGTTCTTGAGAGTTGGGGTGAGTAGGATGGAATTTGATCTTCAAGTGGCAACCATGTTTTCACTGTTGGACAAAAGATATCAAAAATTAGCATTTTACACCCATTACAGCTTTAAACATTTATAAGGATGTACATAAGCTTGAACAGAGGACAAATCATTGACTGCAGGAATATGGCTTGAATACTCAAATGAGCAGATTCAGCATTCCCAATTCAAGAGGAAATCTAAGAAATAAAGGACTTTCTGCCTAACCTGTTCATATATTTTTAAAGGCAAGATCTCCAAAACACACAGTGCCCAAGGAAAACAAACAAAAAATTGTATTTACGTAGCACATTTCACATCAGGGTGAGGCCCCAGATTCCCACTCAGCTGGATATAAAACATCTGATGGCAATATAAAGTGGGAACTTCTCCTGCTATCTTGGCCAACATTCCTTTTTTCAACACAGTAATTAATGGATTATACATCCATTTGCTGTTAGCAGGGCCTTGCCAGTCTCAAACTGGTTACCATGTTTGCCCAAATAAAATTAGTTATTTTGGAATATCCCATAAGATTTCCACAGCAGGCATTCCAGTGACATTGAAATATAGAAAATACTTTCCCCAACACTATGAATGACAACAGAATAAAGGTGCAGGTAAATTTACAGTACAAACACTATTTTCCCCTTAAATCTTTTCCTTTCAAGTTTGTTTTCACCTAAAGACTCTTTAATGCTTTGAATTATCAGCAACAGTTCGATCAGTCCATCGATTAATACACTACATTTAGAAAGCCACTTATTGCTCAACATAGATCAGATAAATGTTGGCTGGATTCCAACTGTGTTCCATTTTAACCAAAATGTTTGTGTGGATTTAAGGATTACCAAAATAAAGGGAAGCAATGGTGCTGCTGCTGCAAAGAGTTGTGTTCCAAGTTGTGAGTGTTGATGAGGTTACATCATCCTTAGTGTTTAAGAGTCAACACACAAGTGTGTACAGATCACAAAGGCTGGAACAACTGTCATTATCCAGAGATCTTTATTTCAGACAATTACCATCAATGCAGTATAAACAAACTGGTGTTAAACATTAAGCGCATTAACCTCTAGGTCACACCACCAAAAATGATAACACATCTCCAAGTAGCAAAGTTATTTCAGTTTGGAATACATTTAAAAACAATCACTTGGACCCATCTCTTTTGTACCTCTACTGTAGATTTAATGAGTTTAAACTTCAAGGTCGTACGTTTTTTGTGTTTGGTTTTGGGTCACAAGGTAACAAACACAAATTGTGCACACAAAAATGCAAAACTGAATGAAAGCAGCTTATATTGCATGCTGAGGATGTGCTCCTGCAATGGGGTTGCTTTTACATTTCTGACAGCAAATACAAGCTTTCACTGTGGCACTCAAAACACACACTATGGTCTTGGAAAAATATGTTTTCCCAAACGCAAGTGTCCATTTTGGTTTCTGCTTTCTCCAGGCATTTCCCATCTCTGTAGAAGGTGCAGTCTGTACTGGGTTCCACACTCAAGCACCCACCAGTATCCATCCAAGTGTCCAACATTTAATTGTTGGCAGATTGATTGTAGAGGACAGCAGTACTGTCTCAAACTTGTGACTGCCCACTGCCCATCCACGCAGAGTTTTCAGGTTCTGCAACTCATTAGAAATCCTGGTTGAGCTCACTCCATACCCCAAGAACATTGAACCCCAGTGTGGTCCCCCAAGTACTAGGCATGCTTTCGTGGGAAGATTTAATGTACAGTAGTATCACTTGATGTTCATGCAGCAATACAACACCTCTTATTAAACCTCAGCTTATGCTACAACATGATGCTGGTGACTGGCAGCGTAACAGACTTCCCACAGGTGGTTCTACCTCATGCCACCAGAGGTAATACAGCAAGAGCAACCAGAATTTCAACATGGTTCAAGTTCATGAGTGGATGAAACTTTCAACCTAACCACACATGGCAGCTTTGGGGTTGTTGACTGATAAACTTCTGATCTTGGAAGAATCCATGGACAAAAATGCCATTGTAATTACCATTTGGAGAAGCAACGATTCGTTTTTGATGTTTGCACTTTGAAATCCATACCCCAGCACTCTGGCAGGTTCATGTTCTGGAACCACTTCAGAAACAATTCTGTGAAACAAGTCAGTTTTCTACAGGCAGACCTTAATCAAAGGCTACCTGTAATGATGTGTCCATTCTTTCACCTACACCAGGAATGTTCATTTCTCTTGGAAAGGTGTTAGTTTCCAAGCAAAGCCAGTATCTGCTTTACGGCTGAGGGCCAGGAGTCCGTTTATGCTCATGGAATTACTTGTGTAAGAACTAGCATTGGTAATATAATATGAATAGGAACCCCTTGATTAAAACGTCAAATACCCAACAACTGGGCCACAAAAGCTCATTTCACAAAATAAATTCTATTACATTACAAAAACAGAAAATGTTGGTAGCATCTGTAGAGAGAGAATAGAGCCAAGGTTGAGTCAAAATGTTGGCTCTATTCTCTCCCTACAGATGCTGTCAGACCTGCTGAATTTTACCAGCAGTTTCTGTTTCAGATTCCAGCAACTGAAGTATTTTGCCTTTATCTATATTACATTAAATGCTTGAAGTTCCACTGCGCATTTCAACGATATGGTTATTTCAAACTGAAACACAGTAAACAAATGCTGTAGCATGAAAGCTGGTGCACTCATTAATTTTTACACTAGGCATTTGGGTAGAACACGAAAGCTCTTGATTGCTTGCCAGTTCCACAATTAAAGTTCACAAGTCCTATGCTCTACCTTCTGTAAACTTCAACACATCTAAAATTCTGCATTATATTCTAGCCCCACACTAAACCCTACTTGCACATTAATACTATTGTTGCCCAGGCCTCAAATGCAAATTTTAGATGTTTAAATCCTAGCATGACCTTAAACATCCCATCTAATCTCCTCCAGCCCTTCAATCACCTTCTGAAAATCTCCTTTTTTCTATCTCTTGTGCTTTCTTCTGCCAAGTTTATAAAAGAAATACACTGAAGTGACAGAATAGTTAAGATGCTAACAAAAGGATCCCTAAAATAGGTTAAGGGTGAGTAAGATAGCAGACCAGGTATGCTAATTATGATCAGTTACTTAAAGAATCATTTAAAACTATGCATCATTACAGCGCCAATGACAATGAAAAGAATTAAGTTTGATTTTAATGAAGGGAAATTGAGGAAAAAACAGAAAGAATGTACAAAATGAAAATCAGAAAAGCAAATAACAAGAGTTTGCACTTTATGGTGTCTGGAATGATTCATATGGGAATTTGATGAGTACATGTTGTACATTTGGCACATCATATACAACAGATAGTTTGCAGCTCCAAGCTCAATGGATTATGACCCAATTCAACAGAACATGCAGTTCTCTCTCCTACAAAAAGTTGTGGTAGTCCACTCTACTGAGACAAAGAAAGAATGCTAACAAAGTTGCATTTTGAAAATTACACAATGAAATCAACAATCTACGAGGATTGCAGAACAAAAAGCACAATTGCAAGTACAATGTAAGTCACTAAAATTCTTGATTGTGGGTGTTGCTAACAGGGCTAGCAATTATCACCCCTCCCAATTGCCCTCAGAAGGTGGTGGTGGGACATCTTGAACTGCTGCAGCTTGTGTCGTGAAGGTATTCCCATAGTGATGTTAGGGATTGAGTCCCAGGATTTTGACCGAGTGATGCCCAAGGAATGGTAATGTTACGTACAAGTCAGGAAAATGTGAAACAAGGAGGTAATAGTGTTCCCGTGCACCTGCTTCCTTTGTCCTTCCGAGTGATGGAAGTTGCAGACTAGGGACGTACTACCAACAAAACCTTGGTGACTTTACATAGAATTAAAATAAGCAGCAGAGAAACAGGCCATTCAGCCCAAACAGTCTGTGCTGGCTTTTATACTCCTCCCAATACATGTACCAAACCTCAACCTTTCAACAAATTTGTCTGGTATCTTTTTGAAAGCATCGAAATTATTTGCTTCAACCCTTCCAGTAGCAGAGAGGTTCACCTTCTAACCATTTCAGTAAAGACATTTCTCATTTTCTTTTGGATTTATTAGTAACTATCTTATATTTATGATCCCTAGTTTGAGCTTCTCACATGGGTACATTTGCTCCACATCTAGCCTTGATCAACAAGTTCATAATTTTAAATAGCTTGAGCAGGGCTTCTTTTTTTCTAAAAGGTACCAGATATATGGTCCATTAAAACACTGCTGCTGTGGGGTTGACAGTTGGAAGTTAGCAGCATTTTAAAGATGAAATTATTCATGTCAACAGTTGTTTGTTGGCTGCATTTTAACTTCAAGATTTTCACACTGCAGCGTAAGACTTGATTTGATTTATTGTCACATGTATTAGTATACAGTGAAAAGTATTGTTTCTTGCGCGCTATACAGACAAAACGTACTGTACACAGAGAAGGAGAGAGTGCAGAATGTAGTGTTACAGTCATAGCTAGGGTGTAGAGAAAGATCAACTTACTGCAAGGTAGGTCCATTTAAAAGTCTGATGGCAGCAGGGAAGAGGCTGTTCTTGACTGGACTGGTATGCGTCCCCAGACTTTTTTGTACCTTTTGCCGAATGGAAGAAGGTGGAAGAGAGTATGTCCAGGATGCGTGAGGTCCTTAATTATGGTAGCTGCTTTTCCAAGGTACATTGACAGTGTTAATGGGTGAGAGGCTGGTTTGAGTGATGGACTGGGCTTCGTTCATGACCCTTTGTAGTTTCTTGTGGTCTTGGATAGAGCAGGAGCCATACCACTCTGTGATACAACCAGAAAGAATGCTTTCTATGGTGCATCTGTAAAAGTTGATGAGTGTCGTAGCAGACAGCCAAATTTCCTTAATTTTCTGAGAAAGCATAGGCATTGGTGGCTTTCTTAACTATTAGTGTTGGCATGGGGGAACCAGGACAGGTTGTTGTTGATCTGGACACTTAAAAACTTGAAGGTCTCGACCATTTCTACTTCGTCCCCATTGATGTAGACAGGGGCATGTGCTCCACTGTGCTTCCTGAAGTCAATGACTATCTCCTTAATTTTATTGACATTGAGGGAGTGATTATTGTCGTCGCACCAGTTCACCAGATTCTCTACTCTTTCCTATACTCCATCTCATCATTGTTTGAGATTTGACCCACTACAGTGGTGTCATCGGCAAACTTGAAAATCGAGTTGGAGGGGAATTTGGCCACAGTCATAGGTTTATAAAGAGTATAGTAAGGAGCCGAGGACCCAGCCTTGTGGGGCACCGATGTTGACGATGATTGTGGAGGTGGTGTTGTTGCCTATCCTTACTGATTGCGGTCTGTGGGTTACAAAGTTCAGGATCCAGTCTTAGACGGAGGAGCTGAGCCCCAAGCCGCGAAGTTCGGAGATGAATTTTATAGGAACAATGGTGTTGATGGCTGAGCTGTAATCGACAATAAGAGTCTGACATAAGTGTCTTTTCTATCAAGGTATTTCAGGGTTGAGTGCAGAGCCAGGGAGATGGCGTCTGCTGTGGACATGTTGCAGCGGTAGGCGAACTGTAGTGGATCCAGGCAATCTGGGAGGCCAGAACTGATTCATGCCATGATCAACCTTTTGAAGCACTTCATAATGATGGATGTCAGAGCCACCGGATGATAGTCATTAAGGCATGCTGCCTGGCTTTTCTTTAGTACCTGGATGATATTTGTCTTCTTGAAACACGTAGGAACCTCAGATTGTTGTAAAGAGAAGTTGAAGATGTCGGCAAATACCACAGTTTGTTTCATTGATTTTAATTGGTTAATGATTCATGGTCATCATTAGACTTTTAATTGGTTCATGTTTTAACCCAAAATAGGGTAACTCACCAACCTCAGGCAATGCTCTGGGGTCCTGGGCTCAATTCCCACCATGGTACATGGTCAAATCTGAATTTAATAAGATCTTTCTGTGGCAGGCATGGATGAGCGGAATACTGCCTCCAGATTAAACTCACATGATCATTAACAGTAACCTGCAAGCTCCTGCCCTCTTAAGTTCCGGCTCATATGAGCCTTACATTTTGAACACCCAGCCACCCAAGCTACCAGCCTAGTTGGCCAGGTTTCCCGGGCAAGTGGCAGGGCCTCTCCACATTGCTCAGGCCCTACAGCTGTGCATTGCAGCCTGAGGTGGGGAGATATGTTAGTGGTGTCTTTGCCCCAAGTCTCAGTGTCTTCACCTCTCATGGAGCAAATCATATCCCCCTGTCAATATCCCCAAAAATGGCCGGCTATCACACCCATTAAATTTGTCAGTTTCCATCACAAACATTGACAGATGTACTGAATGGTTCCAGCATTTTTGATTTTTTCCCCCCATATTTTTAATCCATGGCCAAGTAGCTCTCCAGAGGCAATCTTACGACCAAACATCTAAAAAACAATGTTTTTAAAGATACACCATAATTCTTGTATTGCGCTTGGGTACCAAACAACAAGAACACAGCATCAAAACACATCCACAGGTTATAAACTCAGCTGCACATTTCCACACTGATCTCTGCTGGCAAATTTCAACCTACCACTATTTTTAAAACAAGCCACAAAATAGCTAGATTACTGCAATGCAGCATTACTTGCTTGTTGGGTCATAGTGCAAATACCTTACTGCATCATGCAGAGGTTCTGACCTTCTGAAATTGGTTGTACTACAATCTTGCATGTGACTTAATCTAGCTCATAAAGTCAATTACATTGCAATATAGTGCTTTTAACTCAAAAGTTAACAGTGTACGCTCTTGTGAAAATTCAAACTAAATGTTAAACAAAGGTGTTAGACATACATAATTGCACTGGGAACCTAGTATATACACAAAACAAGCATAAAATAGCAGCTCAGCTAAGAGAAGCTAGGTCCATTTAAGTTACTCAGCAATATCACTGGCTGATTAATTTCTGGCAATACACCGGGAAAGCATGCAGAACAAATCCTGCGCACTTTGTTGGTAAATTACACTCATCTTCCAAGGAAAGTATGATTACACTGCAAGAACGGCAGCTGTTTTTAGAAGCATTTGACATATCTTATGATTATTTCAGAAAAAAACCCCACATTTTATTGAATTAACATTCACAAAACACTAACTATAGTTCCCATGGCAACAAACAGAATCAGATGTTAGGGTGGCCATAAGCTTTATATGGTGTACTATTTTGCAGAGATTGGAAGGGGCTGCATGTGGCACTTTTACCTGCATATTATATGTGCACTATTATGCTATTTCTTAAGGATGTTGGGATAATATTTGGTTGCTATCACAATTGATATCATTGGTGATTTTAATCCAAGGTGAACCTTGGATCTGAGGGGGGGGAAGCTGGAATGCAGGGATTTGAGATGTGAAGAGCAGGAGCAGAGAACATCTGTTAATTCAGAATGCTAACTTTATGCAAGCAAATGTACTACAACCTGGAGCACATGCACTGTACGGTAACAGAGCTACTTCTGCTATCTGATTATTTTATGCTTATGTTAAAAAAAGTTACATGGTGTATGTGCTCAAGCTTCCACAATGTCTGTCAATCACATGTCCAACTAATCTGATTTTCCAAGTATAAAATATTGGCTTGATGACAGAAAGACAGAGGCTGTTTGTGGAGGGTTGTTTTTCAAACTGGAGGCCTGTGACCAGTGGTGTGCCTCAGGGATTGGTGCTGGGCCCACTGTTATTTGTCATTTATATTAATGATTTGGATGAGAATTTAGTAGGCATGGTTAATAAGTTTGCAGATGACACCAAGATTGGTGGCATAGTGGACAGTGAAGAAGGTTATCTAGGATTGCAACGGGATCTTGATCAATTGGGCCAGTGGGCTGATGAATGGCTGATGAAGTTTAATTTAGATAAATGAGGTGATGCATTTTGGCTGATCGAACCAGGGCAGGACTTACTCAGTTAATGGTAGGGCATTGGAGAGAGTTATAGAACAAAGGGATCTAAGGGTACAGGTTCATAGCTCCTTGAAAGTGGAGTCACAGATGGACAGAGTGGTAAAGAAGGCATTCGGCATGCTTGGGTTCATTGGTCAGAACATTGAATACAGGAGTTGGGACGTCTTGTTGAAGTTGTACTAGACATTGGTAAAGCCACACTTGGAATACTGTGTACAGTTCTGGTCACCCTATTATAGAAAGGATATTATTAATCTAGAAAGAGTGCAGAAAAGATTTACTAGGATGCTACCGGAACTTGATGATTTGAGTTATAAGGAGAGGCTGGATAGACTGGAACTTTTTTCTCTGGAGCGTTAGAGGCTTAGGGGTGATCTTGTAGAGATCTATAAAATAGTGAGGGGCATAGATCAGCTAGATAGTCAATATCTTTTCCCAAAGGTAGGGGAGTATAAAACTAGAGGGCATAGGTTTAAGGTGAGAGGGGAGAGATACAAAAGGGTCCAGAGGGGCAATATTTTCCACACGGAGGGTGGTGAGTGTCTGGAACAAGCTACCAGAGGTAGTAGTAGAGGCGGGTACAATTTTGTCTTTTAAAAAGCGTTTCGACAGTTACATGGGTAAAATGGGTATAGAGGGATATGGGCCAAATGCAGGCAATTGGGACTAGCTTAGGGGTTAAAATAAAGGTGGCAGCATTGACAAGTTGGGCCGAAGGGCCTGTTTCCATGCTGTAAATCTCTATGACTCTATGTACAGAAATTACCGAATAGAAATAGGCCTTGAGGCCCAACTAACCGGTGTTGGTGTTTCTCCTCTACATGAGCAGTATTCTACCATGTGCCTATTCCCAAAACCCTTTATCCCACTTTCCTTCAATCACCTACATTACCTGATCTTCAATGTTGTTAAATCCTGCTCTCTGTTTCAACCACTAACTTCCAATGATACATTCTACAGCCTCACAACCTTGTGCAGAAAAATAAAGTTTCTCCTGCTTTCCGTCCCGAATCTCATATTTTGTATCTATATCCTCTCACTATAGATCCTTCAATCACTGGAATCAGTCTGTTTTAATCTAATCTGTCACATTGATTCTTAATTTTAAAGATCGCTGTTCCAATGAAACACCCCAATTTTTCAAAATTTACTTTAAATTTCTATTTCGTTGCACCAGGCAACATCCTTGTGAATCTGCACTGTACTCACTGTTTTCTCAATACCCTTCCTATAGCACGCAGAACACAACAGATAGGAGCAGGAGTCGACCATATAGACTGTCGAGCCTGCTCCGGTATTCATTACAATCGTGGCTGATCAGCACTTCAACACCACTTTCTTGCTCACTCCCTATATTCCGAGACACCAAAAAACAATCTATCCTGTCCTTAAATATAATCAACGATGGGGGAACTACAGCTCTCTGGGGTAGAGATTTTTAAAGATTCACAACTGTTTGAACTAAGAAATGTTTCTTCATCTCAGTCCTGAATGATCAACCCCTTAACCCAAGACTATGCACCACAGCCGCCACCAACCCCCCCGCAATGTTCCAGCAGAAATAATCTCCCAGTGTTTACCCTGTCAAGTCCCAGCTGAATCTTGTATATTTCAATGATCACCTCTCATTTTTCTAAATTCCAGCGTCTAGACCCAATTTATTCAACCTCTTGTCTTAGACAACCCTTTCATCCCAGGAAACAATCTAGTGAACCTTCGCTGTATTGCCGTCCTTAAATATGGAGACCAAAACTACACACAGTACTCCAATTGTGGCTTCACCAAATCTCAATACAATTGTAGCAAGACTTCTTTAATCCTGTACTCCAAACCCCATGAAATAAAGACCAACATGCTATTTGCCTTCCCAATTGCTTGCTGCACCTGTATCCTAGCTTTGAGGTCCGTGAACAAGCACATCCAAATCTCTTTGAACATCAACATTTACAGCTTTGATACCTTTTTTAAAAATTTGCTTTTTGTATTCTGACAACCAAACTGAATATCCTCACACTTCTTCACATTACTCTGTTTCTTTGTGCAAATCATTAATATAGATTGGAAATAGCTGAGGCCCACTCTGTAGTCTTACCAAGGTAAGTAAATACATTATTGGATCTCAACTTTTAGATTTTATGCCTCTTCCCGTATAAATATGAGAAAGACCCTGGAGTAGAACATTTGGCCATTCCACTTTCCCACACTATCCACATATCTCTTCATTCCCACAGTATCCAAAAATCTACCAACCTCTGTTCTGAATATACTCAACAACTGAGCAACCACAATTCTCTTGGGTAAAGAATTCCAAAGATTGACAATCTCTAAGTCCAAAATGACCAGCCCCTATTCTGAGATCGTGACCTTATGTTCTAGATTCTGTGACCAGAGCCCCTTATGAATTTTATATTTGCTTTAATTATATAACCTCATCCTTTTAAACACCAGGAATAAGAGGTCTAGGGTATGCAATCATAGGATATTCACCTCTTCCCAAGAACCAATCTAATGAATTTTCATTACACTCCCTCTGGTTTGGGGGTGGATGTCCTTCCTTTGGTTAAAAAAGCCCAAAACACATAACTGAAAAATTCTAAACAGGTAAGTGAAAGAAAGAACAGAATTTTCTGAAATTTAGAGAATCTGAAAAAGGATGGATTTAACGTATTGGATGGGTGGGACCCTTCTTTGAAAACTCAACATGCAGGTGTAGGGAAATAATTCACCTTAAGAGTGAAGTATTACACCCATCATCCTTTTCAGATGACATCTGACCTGCTATGCAATCCCAACACACTTTTTATGTGTGGTCCAGGTGTGAGAGACCTGATTGAATAGTAGGTAGGATATTACACATTTGGTCATTACTCTATTAACCTATCTTTTCCTCATTCCCAGCCCTAATGGCACCAAAGATTGGTGTACCAGTGTACTACACTGCAGCGTGATAATACCACCCGTCATGAGCATAGAATCAGGTATAGGTCACTCAGCTCCCGACCCCATGCTAAGCCTGTTCCACCATTCAATGAGATTGTCACTGACCCATATCCCAGCTCTAACTAATTCCCTCTCCTTAATATCTTCAGCTAAGAAAAAATAATCTCAGACTTAAGATACCCTACACTTCTCTGTCTCTCTACCCTACTTTCATCCATTAAGACACTTGTTAAAACCTATCTCTTTGACCGAGCTTTATCTGACCTAATGTAGTGCCTCAGTTTTGTTTTGTAATGTTCTGGTGAAGCACCTTAGGATGTTCAGTTACATTAAAAGGCACTTCATACAAGATTTTGTTGTTCTACTGCTTTATCCAAGTTTTAAGAAATAAAACAAAAAAGTGAAATCAAAGCACAAATTGTTGAGACCCCAATTCAAGTACATTCCTATTATTTCTACACTCTTCCATTGCCTACTCAGGTAAATAATTTACCTTCAATTCCATGAGCTTCAATTTTAGGCAGTCTCCTTGTGGAACCGTTTTGAATATCTTATGGGAAGCCACATAAACTACATACAAGGGGAGGCAATGGTGTAGTGGTATTGTCACGGGACTAGTAATCCAGTGACCCAGAGTAATGCTCTGGGGATCTGGGTTTGAATCCCACATGGCAGATGGTGAAATTTGAACTCAGTAAAAATATCTGGAATTAAATGTCTAATGATGACCATGAATCAACTGTTGTTAAACCCACCTGGTTCACTAATGTCCTTTAGGGAAGGAAATCTGCCGTCTTTATAGCAATGTGGTTGCCTCTTAACTGTCCTCTGAAATGACCCAGCAAGCCACAAAGGTAATTTGGGATGGGAAATAAATGCTGGCCCAGTCAACAACACTCACATCCCATGAATGAGTTTTAATAAATTTCTACTGTATTAGTTGCTTCCACAAAAAATTCAGAAAGCTTTGTTAGACATAACCTATCCTTTACAAATCCATGTTGGTTGTCTCCAATCAGTTCAAATTTCTCAACGAGAAATTCCCCACAACAGATATTAAGACTAGCAGGTCTACTATTTTCTGGCTTTTCCTTCATCTTTCTTGAACAATGGAGTCACAAGTTTCCATCGCTACACTTTTCTGATGGATTAAAAAGTTAGATGAAAATCAAAGTGAATTATCCTTACACAATATAGCAATAGCAAAATTACACACCTGAGAAAATCCAAGCTCAGTATGTATGTATATACCTATTGATACATCATGGATGTTAATCCACAAGATTAAAATAACAGGAATTGGAATGTGTCTTCACTACAGTAGCCCTTCACCCACACATTTAGCAAAAATGTGTTCAATCTAGCAGAATGTCTACAATGCAAGTAACATGTAGCCAGGTTAAAGACTTTGAGCAATGGACCTAATACAATCCCTCTGAAGATAAAGCACAGATCTTTCATGACAATTTGACACAAAGTACACAGCAGAGATAGGTCATTTAGCCTGATCGGCCCATTATGCTTTATGCTCCACTCAAGCTTCCTTGCATCCTTTCTCATCTAACTTTACCAGCATCTTGCTCATGGATGGATTGGCCATGCTAAATTGCCACTTAGTGTTAGGGGGATTAGCTGGGCAAATACATGGGGTTATGGAGATAGGGCCTGGGTGGGACTGTTATCAGTGCAGGCATAATGGGCCGAATGGCTTCCTTCTGCACTGTAGGGATTCTATGTGCTTATACAGCTTCCTCTTAAATGCAACCATATCATTCGGCCCAATCACTTTCTATGTAGCAAGGTCCACATTCTCACTACTCTCTGGGTAAGGAGCTGAGTTCCTCATTTGTTTTCTTGATGACCATCTTATATTAATGGCCTCTAGCTTTGCTTTTCCTACATGGAAACATATTCTATGTCTATTCCATCAAAACTTTCCATACTTTAAAAATCTCTATTAGGTTAGCCCCAACCTTCCCATTTCGACAGAAAAGAGACCCATCCTGCTTGATTAGTATAACCAATTTGTGGCATCATCCGTGTGAATCTTTTTGCAGCCTCTCCCGTGCCTCTATATCCCATTGTATAGTGTGGCAATCAACTATAAACAGTATTCCAGTAGCATAGTGGCTATATTACTTGTAATACAGAAACTTGGACTAATGGTTCAGAGACTTTAATTCAATTCCCACAGTGACAACTGGGCAATTTACATTTAATGAATTAAACAAAATCTGGAATAAAAAGCTCATATCAATAATGGTGACAATGAAACTACCAGATTGGTCTAAAAACCCATCTTGTTCACTAATGTGAGAAGGAAATCTGCCATCCTTACCTCATCTGGTCTGTGCGTGACAATGTGTTTAACTCTTAACTGCATCTGAAATGACAAGTCGAGAGGTTTGCTCACCAGCATCTTTTCAAGGGCAATTAGGGATGGGCAATAAACACTGACCATATCACTGACCCCCCAGTCTGCCAATGAAAAAAAGATTGAGACAAGTTTAGCATAACTTTTCCACTTATCAATTCTATACCTCTAGAAATAAACGCATTGGAATCAGAAGGACTGTAGATTCATGGATTAATTTAGAACAGGCAGGTCAGAATTGAGTTGCCAATCTTCCAGAATCTCCAGGAATTAAACATTGCAAACAACCTGTGAGACCATCACAAGGGCATGAATAATTAAAAATCAAGGTGTATTTCCTTAAAAGGGAAAGGTAGGGCAAACAAATCCAGAGCTCCCTCGATGAAAAAAAGAGATAGAAATTATGATAAGGAAGAAATAGTGTGCTTATGCCAGGTGTCAAGTAGAAAATACAGTTGAGAACCAAGAGGAATACAGAAGGGAGGTGAAAAAGCACATTAGAAAAGCGAAGAGGGATTATGAGGAAAGTCTGGCAGCCAACATAAAGGGGAATCCCAAAATCTTCAACTAACATTTAAATAGTGGCAAAAGGAGGCAGCCAATTAGGTACCTAAAGGGAATTTACACATGGAGGTGGGGCATAGCTGAGGTAGTAAATCAATACTTGGCATCTGCCTTTACCAAAGAGATAGATGCTACCTAAGCCATGGTGACAGTCAATAAAATTCTGTCCCTAGAAGAGTTCAAAATTGATAAGAAGGAAGAGCTGAATAGACAGTTGGTACTGAAAGTTGACAAAGCACCGGGACTTTGTGAATAGAAATAGCAGGAGTGCTGGCCATAAACTTCCAGTCTTCTCTAGACTCAGGGAGGTGCCAGCGGACTGGAGAATTGCAAATGCTACGTCCTGGATCAAAAAAGGTTGTAAGGATAGTCCCAGCAAATATAGGCCAGTCAGTTTATCAATAGTAGACAAGCTTCTAGAAACAATTATTTGGGACAGAATTAATAATCACAACAAACGACAAATTAATGCGTTCTAAGACAGATTGTTCAGAAAGCAAATTAAGTTACATTTTTCTGGCAGGGAAAAGTCCCTTTCAAAAAGAGGGAGGGTATTGGAATATACTTTGCAAAACAGCTAAAGAGCCAAAGAACTATGTCATTGAGATATGGCTCGATAGAAAACACCCAAGGCACAAATAACAATTCACATTTTAATAAACCAGTCTCAGCCGAAACAAAACAGGCAGAAGAACAATACTAAATATACAATATTAAACATTCAATTTTAAAACTAGACAATAAAATGCAAAATTTCCACTCCATTTCTTTTGGAGATTGTGATGGAATTGAAATTGGATCTCAACTAAGTAAAGGTACACATTGGATTTAGACAGTCACACTTTGCTCCACATCAACTGGTTTGGTTGCTCTTGCATCGAGAAGAAAGTATTGCTCAGATCATCTGTATTTCATTCAATGACATCTTCGGGAGGGCATGTCAACGGACTTTTATGATAGTTTACTGGCTGAGGTGGGGGATATTAAAAGACACCTTGTACAAATAGGATACATTACATCACCTGAATGTGAACCAACGGGGACAGCTCACTCAGCTCAGAGTTTCAGAAATTTGGTATTACAATCAGTAGAATTACTTAGGGCAAGGATATAAAGGATATCCCAGCACATAAGAGGAGAAGCAGAATTGAGGTACAGATCAGTCATGATCAAACTGAATGGGAGAACAAGCTTTAAGGGCTGAAAGGCCTACTCCTGTTCCTATGACTCAATTACTGTCAGAATTAAAATGAGGCATAACATCCTCAAAAGGACAACCTGCTGACAACAAGAGGCCAAGTAAAAATGATTAGTGTCACCACAGTTATGGACAGTGACATATATGACATTATATATGTGGCCAAGGCCTAGGAATGAGTTCCATCCAGCAGCTTGGCTTCCACTCAGATTTTGGGAAATTAGACAATAAACAAAATGAAATCCTCATTAAACATGTGCACCCACACATTATTAATTAGAAACAAGCAGCAAGAGTAGGTCATTCGGCTCTTAGAGCCTGCTCCACCATTCATTTTGATCATGGCTGACCATCAAATTCAATATCCTGATCCCCCCTTCCCCCACATCCCATGATCCTTTTAGCCCCTCGTGCTATATCTCATTTCTTTTTGAAATCAGACAGCGTTTTGGCCTCAACTACATCGGGTGGTAGTGAATTCCACACATTCTCCACTCTCTGGGTGAAGAAATTTCTCATCACCTCAGTACTAAAAGCTTACCCCTTATCCTCAAAGTATGACCCCTAGTTCTGGACTCCCCCACCATTCTTTCTGAATCAACCCTCTCTAACCCTGTTATTATTGTTTACTTTCATAGCTGGAAAATTAGGAACCTTTCTACCCACAAATGCACTCACAGTTCTCTCTAATGTAAAAGATTACAGTTGAGAACAATATTGCAATCCCAAATACCATTTAAAGAGGAGAGATCATGCCTAGATCATTTATATGGCATCTTTAACATAAAACATCCCAAGCACTGCACAGAGCATTATCAAACATAATTTGACAAAAGCACATAAGATATTAGGATGGAGTCATAGTAGTATAGAAGGAGGCTATGTGGCCCATCAAGTCCATGCCAGCTCTCTGCAGAGCCATCCAATCAGTCACATTTCCCCACTGCATCTTTGTAAATAAATTACCCTCAGTGGTTGGTAAGTTGATGGAGAAGATCCTGAGAGGCAGGATTTATGAACATCTGGAGAGGAATAGTATGATCAGAAATAGCCAGCACGGCTTTGTCCCAGGCAGATCATGCCTTACGAGCCTAATTGAATTTTTTGAAGATGTAACTAGACACATAGACGAGGGAAGAGCGGTGGATGTAGTTTATATGGATTTCAGCAAGGTGTTTGATAAGGTGCTCCATGCAAGGCTTATTGAGAAAGTGAAGGGGCATGGGATACAAGGGGACATTGCCTTGTGGATTCAGAACTGGCTTGCCCACAGAAGGCAAAGAGTGGTTGTAGATGGGTCTTTTTCAGAGTGGAGGTCGGTCACCAGTGGAATGCCCCAGGGATCTGTTCTGGGACCCTTGCTCTTTGTGATTTTTATAAATGGAAGGATGGGTTGGCAAGTTTGCTGATGACACAAAGGTTGGTGGTGTTGTGGATAGTGTAGAGGGATGTCAGCAGTTGCAACGAGACATAGATAAGATGCAAGACTGGGCGGAGAAGTGGCAGATGGACTTCAACCCAGATAAGTGTGTGGTGGTTCATTTTGGCAGGTCGAATAGGATGGAAGAATATAATATTAAAGGGTAAGACGCTTGGCAGTGTGGAAGATCAGAAGGATCTTGGGGTCCGGGTTCATAGGACGCTCAAAGCAGCGTCGCAGGTAGAGGCTGTGGTTAAGAAGGCATATGGAATATTGGCCTTCATCAATAGAGGAATCGAGTTTAGAAATCGGGAGATAATGCTGCAGCTGTCTCGGACCCTGGTCAGACCCCACCTGGAGTACTGTGCCCAGTTCTGGTCGCCTCATTACAGAAAGGATGTGGAAGCCATAGAAAGGGTGCAGAGGAGATTTACAAGGATATTGCCTGGATTAGGTGGCATGCCTTATGACGATAGGTTCATAGAGCTAGGTCTTTTCTCCTTGGAGAAGCGAAGGATGAAAGGTGACCTGATAGAGGTGTACAACATGTTGAAGGGTATTGATAGAGTGGATTCTCAGAGGCTTTTACCCAGGGCTGAAATGGTTGCCACAAGAGGTCACAGGTTTAGGGTGCTGGGGAGTAGGTACAGAGGAGATGTTAGGGGTAAGTTTTTCACTCAGAGGGTGGTGGGTGCGTGGAATCGGCTGCTGGTAGTGGTGGTGGAGGTGGATTCGATAGGGTCTTTTAAGAGACTTTTGGATAAGTTCATGGAAGTTAGTAAGATAGAGGGTTATAGGTAAGCCTAGTAGGTAGGGACATGTTCGGCGCAACTTGTGGGCCGAAGAGCCTGTTTGTGCTGTAGCTTTTCTATGTTCTATGTGTCCAACAATTTCCTTTTGAAATCATTCATTGTCTCTGTTTCCAATGCGTTCCCCCACATCCTCCCTGCATCTCTTGTACTAAGCCCAACCATCTCCAGCTGCTTCATCAATGACCTTTCATCCATCATAAGGTCAGAAATGGGGATGTTCACTGATGATTGCACAATGTTCAACATTGTTCAGGCACTAAAGAATACCATGTCCAAATACAGCAAGACCCAGACCATATCCAGGCTTGGGCTGACAAGTGGCAAGTTACATTCGTGCCACACAAATGCCAGGCAATGGCCATCTCCAACAAGAGAAAATATATCCATTGTCCCTTGACATTCAATGGCATTACCATCGTGAATCCCCCACTATCAACATCCTGGGAGTTACCACTGATAAGAAGCTTAACTGCCTAGCTATATAAATACTGTGGCTACAAGAATAGGTCAAAGGCTAGGAATCATGCAGTAAGCAACTCCCCTTGACTCCCCAAAGCCTGTCCACAAGGCACAAGTCAGGAGCAGCTCCAACAACACTCAAGAAGCTCGACACCAACCAGGACAAAACAGCCCGCTTGATTGGCACCCTATTCACAAACATTCACTCCCTCCACCACCAATGTATTGTAGCAGCAGTGTCTTCCATCTACAAGATGCATTGCAGGAACTCACCAAGGCTCCTTAAACAGCACTTGCCAACCCACCACCACTGCCATTCAGAAGGGCAAGGGCAGCAGATACTTGGGAACACCAAGTTCCCTCCAAGCCACTCACCAACTTGATTTAGAAATAAATCACCATTCTCCACTGTCATTGGGTCAAAATCCTGGAACTCCCTCTCTAACAACACTGTGGGTGTACCTACATCACAGACTCCAGCGGTTCAAGAAGGCAGCTCACTATCTTCTCAACGGCAATTAAAGATAGGTAATAAATGCTGGCCCAGCCAGTGACACCCACAGCTCTTGAATGAATAAAAAGTAAATATGTGTCTCCTAGTCCTTGTACCATCAGCTAATGAAAACAGTTTTTCATTATCTATTGTCATGCCGAGTAAAGACATGTCCAATCCATAACTTTAAAACATAGACTGTAATTGGTTTGGAATCTTTTCCTAACCTTCTTTCAAAAAGGGAATAGTAACAGCTGGCTAATATGGCTCCTGAAGGTCAGAAGACTTTTGCAATTTCTGCCTCAAGTCTCTGAAATGCTCCCTATTGAATAACCATGGGTGAAGGCCTCCCACTCAAAAGAAATACTACTTTACTTGTTAATTTTTGTGGACTCCCCAAAATTCAAAATCTATAGGCCCAAAGACTCCCTAGCTGCAAGCTTTATACTCAACAAAAGAAATATGCAGAAATCAGTTTATCACTGGTCAGTGTGGGGTTAGGTATACTTGATCAGATGGTTACCTGATCAAAACTGTCTTCATATAACAAATCTATTATCCCAAAAACCAGCAAAAACTCGTTGGTCAGGCAGTATCATTAATTTTTAAAACCTGGAGACAGCTACATCTTAAAAGTCTTCCAGTCGTTCGTTTTCCAAGTTCACCAATACAGAACCGTCACCAAAACAGACAGTAAAGGGAACAAGGGTTTCAGTTTTCTTCCATCCCTGTCTGTAATACTATCCTATCTTAATTTGTCATAATCTCATACACCTGTCAAATTTCCCCTCAATTTTCTCTGCAACTAGTAGAAACAAACCCAGTTGATGAATGACCAACGGTTTAGTCAAAGAGGTGGGATTTAAGCAGAGGCCAGAGAAGTGTCGGAAGAGAATTACAGAGTTTAGCGCATAGGCAGCTGTAGGCACAGTGCTAATGGTGGAGCAATTAAAATTAGGGATGGTCAAGAGCCCAAAAATTGGAGGAGCGCAGAGGTCTCAGTGGCTTCTAGGGCTGGAGATGGGGAGAGTCAAGGCCTTGGGGGATTTGAAAAGATGAGAATTTTAAAATCAATGTGTTGCTTAACCACAAGCCAACATAGGTCAGCAAAGAACAGGGTGATGGGTGAAAGGGACTTGATGCGAGTTATGACATGGACGTAAGTATTTTGGATGACCTTAAGTTTCCAGCGGTTAGAAGATAGAACAAAGGTAGAGGATCAATACATATAAAAATGTTTAAAAGTCTGCAGAGATTACAGGGTCACCTGCAGGATTGCCAGTCTATATTCAATGACTGAGGGTGCCACATTACAACCCATCAACTTGATCATCAGTTTTGTTCCCACCAAGCACTGACCTTGTTTTCCTATTAGCACATTCTGCTATCTTACCTTTAGCCATTATTAGCACTGTTGAGTCCTTAATGGCACCAAGAACACATCCCTTTATCTTATGTCCATAACACCTTTGTCAATCTCTCCTTTGTTCTGACCTATCCTTGTCCTTCTATTCTGCCCCACCTCCTCAACTATATAATTCATGACCTTTCTACCCCTCTTCAGTTTTGTAGAAAGATTATATAAATGTCACATGGATTCAAAATGTTAACTCTGGTTCTCCCTCCACAGATGTTGCCAGACCTATTGAATTTATCCAGCATTTTCTGTTTTCATTTCAGATTTCCAGCATCTGCAGTGTTTTGCTTTTTATTAGCTTGCTCATAGTTGTTTTGACAGCACTATAATCTGACAATGCAAAATTTCCACAGCACAGCTGAGTCCTAGATACTGAATAGCATTGCAACTTCAAATTGTGGCTAGCATCCAATTCAAGCTTGTACCAAGTATAATTTCTATTGAATTTTAAAGATGGAGTACATTACAAGTAGCACGTTTACTAAAACCAGAGATAATACTTGTGTAAAGTAAAAGCCCTTTCCCCACGTTAGCAAATGATTACAGAACCATGGCTACTGAAAGACTCAAATCCAGCTCAATCCAAACTCATCTCCAAACTCCGTGGCCTGGGCCTCGGCACCTCCCTCTACGACTGAATCCTGAACTTCCTAACTCTCAGACCACAATCAGTAAGGATAGGCAACAACACCTCCTCCACGATCATCCTCAACACCGGTGCCCCACAAGGCTGTGTTCTCAGTTCCCTACTATACTCCTTATATACCTATGACTGTGCGGCCAAATTCCCCCCCAATTCGATTTTCAAGTTTGCTGACGATACCACCACAGTGGGTCGGATCTCAAACAATGACGAGACAGAGTACAGGAATGAGATAGAGAATCTGGTGAACTGGTGCGGCAACAATAATCTCTCCCTCTATGTCAACAAAACGAAGCAGATTGTCATCGACTTCAGGAAGCTTAAAGGAGAACATGCCCCTGTCGACATCAATGGGGACGAAGTAGAAAGGGTCGAGAGCTTCAAGTTTTTAGGTGTCCAGATCACCAACAACCTGTCCTGGTCCCCCCATGCCGACACTATAATTAAGAAAGCCCACCAACGCCTCTACTTTCTCAGATGATTAAGGAAATTTGGCATGTCAACTACGACTCTCACGAACCTTTACAGATGCACCATAGAAGGCATTCCTTCTGGTTGTATCACAACTTGGTATGGCTCCTGCTCTGCCCAAGACCGCAAGGAACTACAAAAGGTCATGAGTGTAGCCCAATCCATCACGCAAACGAGCCTCCCATCCATTGACTCTGTCTACACTTCCCGCTGCCTCGGCAAATCAGCCAGCATAATTAAGGACCCCACGCACCCCGGACATTCTCTCTTCCACCTTCTTTTGAATGGACTTACCTTGCATTAAGTTGATCTTTCTCTAGCTATGACTGTAACACACTGCACTCTCTCATTTCCTTCTCTATGAACAGTATGTTTTGTCTATACAGCGCACAAGAAACAATACTTTTCACTGTACGTTAATACATGTGACAATAATAAATCAAATCAAAAAAAGTTACGATTAAATTTGTTCTATGGCAAAAAAATTGAACTGTTCAAACACTGCCTAAGCTGTAAATAAACAAATCAGAAAATATTATTTTTTGGCGTGAAAATGTTTTGTTTTGCATTGATGGGTGGGAAGGGAGGAATGAAGCAAGAATTTCAGCCTCAACTTCAACAATTTCTAGAGAGCTTCCTGATGTGGTGAGCAGATTATTCAATCTAGCTGAATACCAAATCAAGAGCTGTTAGTTTTAGCTATTAAAAGCCAGTGAACTCTCTGGTAAAATTTGTGCATTTGTCAGCAATGCTTGCCCTGGATCCAACATTTAATTTCTTATTAAAGACCTTGATTTTCTCCTTTTCAGTTATGAGCGACAATTTCCTGTTTTGTTTGCTTCATCTGCTTCCAGTCGGTGTTACATAACAAAATTTACCTCAAGTGAAATGCTGTGGCACGGACTCAGGTAAACAACCAAAACTCAGTGCAGTGACAATGTGAACCGAAAACAACTGCAAACTTTAACGATGCCCGTTTACTTAAATTTGGGTACCCTTGTCACTATGTTCCAAAGCGCCCTCAGACTGCACTTAATGTTTTTAAACGTTGCGTGGCTCGCTTTGCAAATTATGCAACTTGTTGCAAGGAAAAAAACAATCAATTTCCCAACCGAGCACGCAATGAGAAGCGCGAATGTGTACATTTTCTGATGCAAAAATAGCCTAATTCCAACCAACTGACAATTTCCCCCGAGCAAACCTCAGGCAGCTGCCAAGCTGCAATGGTCAGTGTGCATTTGTCAATTTGCACGCAGTCCCTGATGCAAATGAAAGACTGGTCAGTGGGACCAAGATCAGCTTTCCCGCAGGTTGCACCGAGCCAGGTGGAGCGGCGCCAACTGCCACAGGGGGCTCGAGCTCCGGGTCGCGGGGAAAGGAGGGGCGCATCCCCTCAGCAGCTGAAAAGAGGGGACATTTAAATTAAAACGGCCGCGAAAAAATGGACATGGTAATGGGCCAGGGGGAAGGACGTGTGGATTCGCGGTATCCGGTCCCCGCCGCCTGTCACTCACTCACCCGCCTGTCGTCCGCCGCCTGTCCCTCGGTGTCCCACTGGCGGCGGCGCCAACGCGCATGCGCCCCGGGCTCCCCGCTCGCGAGTGCGCACGCGCAGCAGTAGCTGTTGACATTATGGCTGAATTAGTGACAGTTTGCTCACTTCCAAAACTGACCACATCTAATGGCCCCTGGAAGAGAAACCCTTCTCCAGGTATTTAAAATCCTGAATGGGATTGACAGGCTAGATGTGGAAATGTTTCCACTCGTGGGGCATTCTAAAATCAGGGACTGTAAATACAAGATAGCCCCTGATAAATCCACTAGGAAAATTATTTTGTTACTGTCAGAAGTAGGCTTACATTAACACTGCAATGAGGTTACTGAGAAAATCCCCTAGTCGCCACACTCCGGCGCCTGTTCAGGTACACTGAGGACGAATTTAGCATGGCCACTGCACCTAACCAGCACGTCTTTCAGACTGGGAGGAAACCCACGCAGACACAGGGAGAACATGCAGACTCCACACAGACAGTAACCTAAGACAGGAATCAAACCCAGGTCCCCAGCGCTGTGAGGCAGCAGTGTTAACCCCTGTGCTACCGTGCAGGGGAAAGTACTCAGGGTGGAACTTGCTGACACAGGTAAGGGGCTGAGGCAGATAGCTTGGATGTTTCCAAATATGACAGAAAAGCAGATAGAAAAATATGTTGCAGGGCTGAGATGAGGTACATAAAATAGGAGGAGAACCGTATGGAACATAAACACCAGCACAGGCTGGTTGTACGGAATAGCCTGTTTCTCTGCTGTATATCCCACGTAAGCCTGCGGTACCAGAACTTTACACCAAAGTCCAAAGTATGAGATTTTCAGTCACAATCCATATAGCTGAGGCAATAACTTAAAATAATAAATGTAGATAAAAACAGCGATAAAAGCAAATCACTGTGGATGCTGAAATCTGAAACACAAACAAAATGCTGGAAAATCTCAGCAGGCTCTATTTTCTCTCCACAGATGCTGTCAGGCCTGCTGAGATAAAAGCAGCGAGTTGTCTACCCCATTTTTAATTTAATTTTTCTGACATGTAACTACTTGGACAGCCACTTGACCACCTATTTTCTCTGCACACAATGATTGTTTGAACCATGTCAGAGTAGCTATAGTCGGGACATTAGACAATTCCTTTAACCAGAGACTAGGGAGCCTCTGGAATGCATCACCAACTTCGTGGTGGATGCTGATTCCCTCTCTTTAAAGAGGGAGTTGGCCAGTTCCTGACTGTGGTAGAGATCACATTATAAAGAAGATTGTGTTATGTCTTCTGGTTCCCATTAGCTCAGAATAATTCCTTTAAACGTAAAATGCTGGCACTTCATCAAGTACATTTTTGCATCTCTCCATGTGCTGATGAACTGATACATTGTTACTTAGCACATAACTTCAGCGTGACAATGAATGTGGCACCCAGGATATATATATACATAACAACTATTCCAAATTCTTTATGAATACAATATCCCTTCTCCTTTATAAAATATATAATGACTCTATATCAATATAATTATTCCAATCATAAACTTTTTCTTCTAAAGAACAAATGGACTTTTATAAATAAACTGAACTTGTGTTGGTAAAGCTCATTTTCCTTCCCCAAAATATTATTCATGGTATCACTTGATGGTACGGTGTTGTGCCTCTATCGTGTAGATTTGGCATTCATCGCTCTCAGTAGTGAGTTGGCACGTTGCTCAGACAATGTTGAAGGAGTTGTGTTTGATGTTGCTAACTGCGTCACTTGCAGGTGACATTGTAATTTGCCTGCTCGTTGATGAGGCTGGATGTTGATGTTATCTCACTGGTTAATGTTTCTGGTGTTGTTCAAGATCTTTTTCTGCTTTTCCACCATAGTGGTGGTGTCATCAGCAAACTTGAAAATCGAGTTAGAAGGGAATTTGGCCACACAGTCATAGGTGTATAAGGAGTATAGTAGGAGTATAGTTACTTCATCAGTTTTTGTAGGTTTGCTCTATGTTCTGTCACGTGAGGTCTGAAGGAACTTGTACTGGATAAACCAAGGAAACTTCTCAACTTTTCCTTGTCCGAGTTTCCATTTCTGAGGTGGCTATGACTTTTTCAAGACTCAGCTCAAATCAAGCCTGTATATACACCATTCTGAAGAATTGGCATTCTGTCACCATCGCAATGCATTTGTCTGCATTGAGCTTGATCTGAGCTTTATTAGTTCTCTCGATGGCTTCATGATCTTTGCATCTATGCCATAGATTTGAAAATCATCACCTATGCCAGCTGCTCTTTCACATCCTTGGTATATCTCATCTACTTTCTGCTGGAGCACATAAGGGCTTGCCTGAACACCTGCAGGAATCTTTAGCAACCAAAGTGTGTATTGTCAACAGTGAAGATTCCTTGTCAAGCTTCATGTTCCAGTAGCCATTTCTGGCATCAAACTTGCTGAAAACTTTTGTTTCTGCCAGTGCAGGTGTGATCTTTTACAGTATTGGAATATGGTAGTGATTCCTCTTTATTGGTCTTTACAATCAAGGCAAATTCTTAGCTGTCCATTTGGCTTCTCTTTCACCATGATGGAATTTATTCAATCTGTAGGCAATTACCTTCTTTTCCTCTGTTGCTTGGATCTTACTTTCAAACTTTCCTTTTAGGTTTATTGGTACTTTATGTGGGGCATGAATCACTGGTTTCATTGCTGGATCAACTGTGATGCAATACTCAAATTCTTCAAATGATCCAACCATCTCATCAAAATACTCTGAGTACATTTGTACCAGATCTTTTATGCGTCTGATTGGAGGATGATTGTCAATGTTAATTCAATCTTTAACCCTTGTTGTCACCTCCTTCATCTCTTGGCTTACTGAGATAGCTGCAGCTCTTCACAACTGCTCATTCCTGGGTAGCAGGACCATCTGTTTCAGTGATGTAATTAATATATTTGCCTTTATGTCTCTCATTTGGGTTGTCCCTGGCTGTTGAATCTCAGTTCCTCTATATGCCATTACTCAGTTTCAGAGCATCTTTCACTAGGTACCCATTTCTGGTATAATTTGAGTGGGTGATCTCACTGTGCTCTGGTATCAAGTTTCAGATTTACTGTTATGGGCTAATTTATAACCCACTTCTCATTCTGAATGGTTGTGTGAAGTTCCTTTCTCAGGGAACAGTCACATCCAACCATTTCATGCAATTTTATGATTCCTATGTCTATTGTGTTCTCAAACTCATCATCTTCCAGGGTATGGGTGTTTTGGTTTCTTTTCCTTCCTTTACCCTGTTGCTCTGATTCTAATAACTCATTTATCATCTTTGTGCTTTTTTTCGCATATCTTTCTTCCATGATTTCACTTTCTACAAGCTCTGCAGTTTGACCCATATGCAGGACATTTCCTTCTCCGTGAACTTATGGTCATCCACGTCATGCAGATTTTAGTCCGGTGTGTATTCTTTTGTCACTTTTTCACTGCACCAACATTGTTGCCTTTCTTGACTTAACTAAAAGCTAACTGTTTGGGTTGTCAGTGTGTCATCTATCTATTCATGGCTTCGTGTGCTTTGGCAGTGTCTATAGCCCAGGGGGGCCAGATTTACTAAATATTAACAGCAGAATATGATAATCTTCAGATGTTCAAGAGCAGCAAGACATGAACAAACTTTACATAGGCTACTTACTGCTAGTAGAGGTCTTGTGTGTTTCCATCCTGGCCATAAGTCTTTGATAATCTGACTGACGTGTTGTCAAGGATGTATGAAGGAGCTCGGCCAGGTATTGATTTGTTCGGACTGCACAGTGTTTCGACTTGACTAACTTCATGATGGAGTACAGCGATTCGCAGCAATATGCTGTTCTGGAAATTGGGGCGGGGTGGAATTTGTCAGTTTGATTTATAGAATTGTACAGCACCAGAGACCACTCGGCCCAGTGTGCCTGTGCAAGCTTGATGTTTTGTTACACAAATTAATTTGTATTGACTTGTATGTGAAAAGAAGCCGAGACAGAGGGGGTGCTCTTACAGTTAAAGCCAGGTTGAAGTTTCTGGCTAATGTTTGAGCCTAATGCGGTTTGATTTTTCTCCACTCAAAAACTGAAATCACTTCCACATTTTATTAAAGTCCCCAAATATTTCCACTCTCAAACCCAACCACTGGGTCCATCTGTTTCAGATTCTAATCAATCCCCAGCAATGTGAATCGTTAATTCACAAAAATCTAATTTATGGCATTTATGATGATGGCCACGAAGGGCACAGGGGAACATCAATAGATCTCCCCATGGGCTTTGTGGAGTAGAAACTCCCTTATTGAGCGAGCAGAGGCTCACCCAATGGGAAGTGAACAGCAGGGGGGTTAAAACCCATTGCTTCAACCCGGACCGGTATTGTGCACGTCCCCAGGTATTGACTTGCTGTATGCCGCGGGAGCAACTCTTCCTTGTGCTATCATTAAAGGGTTTTTGGTGATGGAAGACTGGCCTTGGCAGAATTATTACAGTGTTAATGGCCAGGTGACAGGAAGGAGGGAAATAGAAAAGAAGCCCCTCAAAGAAAAAAGGAAATAATCTTCAGCTTTACCTACCGAACTTTCCAGACTTCAGATTTAGAAACTGGTCACTCAGCTTCACGAAGCCTTATGTGCGTAAACTACAAAAGAAATCTCACGACAGTACTGGAACAAATCAGTAAATAGGAGGAAGGTTAAGATGATCAATGATTCATTCCAGCATTGTCATGAGATTTATTTTGTAGTTTCCTGTTGGTCCTTCATGGGCCATAAGAGTTTCAATTAAGCATTTTTTTTTTCCCCGTTTCTGTTCGGATTGGCTTGCTTTTTCTTTTACAATCCGCCCCCAGCATGATCTCAGGATCAAGGGAAGAACCCAGATGCAATGGGCTGAAGAGCAGCATAAGGCTCACAGGTCATGGTTCGGTCACCCCAGCTATAGCCTATGGTGCTATGAGCTTGTCCTTCACCATTTAATCTTTTTGTACTTCAGGGTATGCAAAGCCCCAAATGAGCTGATCTTGCAGCCTTTCATCCATCTTCTATGTTCTATGTTCTATAGGGATGAGGAAACAAGGTTCAGATGGCTCGATTGAGGGTTACAAGTTAGCAAGGAATGAGCTGAAAAAGGGGCTTAGGAGAGCTAGGAGGGGACATGAGAAGTCCTTGGCGGGTCGGATCAAGGAAAACCCCAAGGCTTTTTACTCTTATGTGAGGAATAAAAGAATGACCAGGGTGAGGTTAGGGCCGGTCAAGGACAGTAGTGGGAACTTGTGTATGGAGTCAGTAGAGATAGGCGAGGTGATGAATGAATACTTTTCTTCAGTGTTCACCAAGGAGAGGGGCCATGTTTTTGAGGAAGAGAAGGTGTTACAGGCTAATAGGCTGGAGGAAATAGATGTTCGGAGGGAGGATGTCTTGGCAGTTTTGAATAAACTGAAGGTCGATAAGTCCCCTGGGCCTGATGAAATGTATCCTAGGATTCTGTGGGAGGCAAGGGATGAGATTGCAGAGCCTTTGGCGTTGATCTTTGGGTCCTCGCTGTCCACGGAGATGGTGCCAGAGGACTGGAGAATGGCGAATGTTGTTCCTCTGTTTAAGAAAGGGAATAGAAATGACCCTGGTAATTATAGACCGGTTAGTCTTACTTCGGTGGTTGGTAAATTGATGGAAAGGGTCCTTAGGGATGGGATTTACGACCATTTAGAAAGATGCGGATTAATCCGAGATAGTCAGCACGGATTCGTGAAGGGCAAGTCGTGCCTCACAAATTTGATAGAATTTTTTGAGGAGGTAACTAAGTGTGTTGATGAAGGTAGGGCAGTTGATGTCATATACATGGATTTTAGTAAGGCGTTTGATAAGGTCCCCCATGGTCGGCTTATGATGAAAGTGAGGAGGTGTGGGATAGAGGGAAAGTTGGCCGATTGGATAGGTAACTGGCTGTCTGACCGAAGACAGAGGGTGGTGGTCGATGGAAAATTTTCGGATTGGAGGCAGGTTGCTAGCGGTGTGCCGCAGGGATCAGTGCTTGGTCCTCTGCTCTTTGTGATTTTTATTAATGACTTAGAGGAGGGGGCTGAAGGGTGGATCAGTAAATTTGCTGATGACACCAAGATTGGTGGAGTAGTGGATGAGGTGGAGGGCTGTTGTAGGCTGCAAAGAGACATAGATAGGATGCAAAGCTGGGCTGAAAAATGGCAAATGGAGTTTAACCCTGATAAATGTGAGGTGATTCATTTTGGTAGGACTAATTTAAATGTGGATTACAGGGTCAAAGGTAGGGTTCTGAAGACTGTGGAGGAACAGAGAGATCTTGGGGTCCATATCCACAGATCTCTAAAGGTTGCCACTCAAGTGGATAGAGCTGTGAAGAAGGCCTATAGTGTGTTAGCTTTTATTAACAGGGGGTTGGAGTTTAAGAGCCGTGGGGTTATGCTGCAACTGTACAGGACCTTGGTGAGACCACATTTGGAATATTGTGTGCAGTTCTGGTCACCTCACTATAAGAAGGATGTGGAAGCGCTGGAAAGAGTGCAGAGGAGATTTACCAGGATGCTGCCTGGTTTGGAGGGTAGGTCTTATGAGGAAAGGTTGAGGGAGCTAGGGCTGTTCTCTCTGGAGCGGAGGAGGCTGAGGGGAGACTTAATAGAGGTGTATAAAATGATGAAGGGGATAGATAGAGTGAACGTTCAAAGACTATTTCCTCGGGTGGATGGAGCTATTACAAGGGGGCATAACTATAGGGTTCGTGGTGGGAGATACAGGACGGATATCAGAGGTAGGTTCTTTACGCAGAGAGTGGTTGGGGTGTGGAATGGACTGCCTGCAGTGATAGTGGAGTCAGACACTTTAGAAACATTTAAGCGGTTATTGGATAGGCACATGGAGCACACCAGGATGATAGGGAGTGGGATAGCTTGATCTTGGTTTCAGATAAAGCTCAGCACAACATCGTGAGCCGAAGGGCCTGTTCTGTGCTGTACTGTTCTATGTTCTAAAATTTACATTTCCTGGCTGCAACTTTCAATCTTGTTATGAAATTGTCAACAGGCTCACCCAATTCCTGCCTCAGGCCTTGAAATTCATATCAGTGGATCAGAATTTTAAAAAATTGTCCGGGTTTAGCTGTCATCTTCACTCAACTCCAGGTATTAAATAAATTTAACTCTTTCTCTCCTGCGCACAAAAATACCTTTTCCTTTTCATTGGTGCCTGTTAGAAAGCTACTGAATGTCAGTCTGCACTTTTGTTTAAACTTCTCAAATGCTCCTACAAGCTCATCAGCCTCCCAAGTCATCATGAGCTGGAGCTGTGAGATTATTGTGCAGCAATAATTTCATTTTTGCATGATTTACTCCATTTTTTCTCTGTCTCTGGGATTACTTTCAGTTGACCTTTCCAAATAATTCAGCATTAAATTTGTTTTTAAAATGTTTGGGGCTATTCTCACAAATGTCCCCCTGCCACCATGTTATATCTTCAGATTCCCATAGGTTAAAAATAATCTCAAAAGGCTGGAGCTTCATTGAGTGTATTTCTTACATCTCTCCATGTGGCTGGTAGACTAACACATTGGTACTCAGCATGTAACTGTAGTTTGGTAGTAAATGTGGCACCTCGGGATATACAATTTTACATACATGTTGTAGCCCAGAGCTATGGATAATGGTTGTGGAGACTCCAAACACTTACCATCACATGGCTGTTTAGGAATCTTTACTGCTTTTACCACCTGCCATTGGCCTAAGTTCCTTCCTCCCAACACCAAAATAATGAGTTAGAATAGAAACACATGACCAGATGACTTCAATCACTTTAATTAAGGATAGCTGCAGGTCATTATTAGAAACATAGAAAACTACAGCACAAAACAGGCCCTTCGACCCCACAAGTTGTGCCGAACATATCCCTATCTTTTAGGCCTACCTATAACCCTCCATCCTATTAAGTCCCATGTACTCATCCAGGAGTCTCTTAAAAGACCCTATTGAATTTGCCTCCACCACCACTGACGGCAGCCGATTCCACTTGCCCACCACCCTGTGTGTGAAAAACGTCTCCCTAACATTTCCCCTGTACCTACCCCCCAGCACCTTAAACCTGTGTCCTCTCGTAGCAGCCATTTCCACCCTGGGAAAAAGCCTCTGGGAGTCCACCCGATCTATGCCTCTCAACATCTTATACACCTCTATTAGGTCTCCTCTCATCCTACATCTCTCCAATGAGAAAAGACCGAGCTCCCTCAGCCTATCCTCATAAGGCATGCCACTCAATCCAGGCAACATCCTTCTAAATCTCCTCTGCACCCTTTCAATCTTTTCCACATCCTTCCTGTAATGAGGCGACCAGAACTGAGCACAGTACTCCAAGTGGGGTCTGACGAGGGTCTTATACAGCTGCATCATTATCCCCGTACTCCTAAACTCAATCCCTCGATTGATAAAGGCCAGCACACCATATGCCTTCTTAACCACCTCCTCCACCTGCGGGGCCGATTTTAGAGTCCTATGGACCCGGACCCTTCTGATCCTCTACCGTACTGAGAGTCTTTCCCTTTATATTGTACTCCTTCATCCCATTCGACCTGCCAAAATGGATCACGACGCATTTAACTGGGTTGAAGTCCATCTGCCACTTCTCCGCCCAGTCTTGCATCCTATCTATGTCCCTCTGTAATTTCTGACATCCCTCCAGACTATCCATCATTATTATTTAATGAAACCTCCAAATTAGTGATTAATACATGTTTTTTACAAACTTAGTCCCCCTTCTGAAAGGATAAGTGCTTTAAAGTTTTTTTTTAAAAGCAACAGTTAAAATTTGGTACATGTCAAAATAGTGTGTAATGAGTCTGTTGATTGCCCTGGATTTTGGTGGAGATAGATTAACTATAGTTCTAATTTCTGACCAGAAACTAGTGACCTTTGCTTAGAAATTGCCTGTGTATGGCATGCTGGGAGAGGAGATCAGGCTTGGATCTGATGCCTTCCACAGTCTCACTGCCTGGGCTCACACACAAAGAAATTCAGCCTGCTTGACTGAGTTTCAGAGCAGAGACATACCTCAGCAACATTGAGTGCTTCCAGCCGTGGGAAAGGGATATAAAAAAAAACAAGCAATAAGGTTTTTCTTTATCCAAGGAGTAATAAGAATGTGGAAATCAGTACAACAAAGAGCAGTTGAGGTAAATGGCATAAATGCACTTAAAGAGAAACTACATAGTCACACGAGGGAGAAATAAATAAAAGGAGATGTTGTTAAGGTTAAATGAAGGTGGGAGAAGGCTCAAGTGGAGCATAAACCTCAGCAAAGACCATTTTCTGTCTTATAAACATAATGTATGTAACGCATGCTAATCATACCTTTGGCATCAATCTCACTGTTATCTAATGTATATGTACAAACAATGAGCAAAAGTGGCTAAACATTCATAAACTGCCCAAATTACTTCTGGTAAAAGAGTTCCACACACTGGGCATAAAACCATTGGGTTTACATTGCAAACTCTCTCTAACACAATAAATAATTCTGGGTTATTTCCCTCCTGCTTTAGGATCAGTCTGCTTGTTATGGCAGGGTCTGTCTTGTGAAACAGAGAATGCAAGAATGCAAACTGTAAAAATTGATAACTTAAAGAGAGGAAATATCTTTCATCAAAATGCAGAACCTTTAGAAATGACAGAAGGAGATTATTCAGTACATCATGCCTGAAATAGCTGCATTATTACTCCATTCCCCTGCTTTGTGGAGAGAAACAAAGTTAACCTTTCAGGTTGATGCTGCCTGATCTACTGAGTATTTTCAGCATTTTCTGTTTTAATTTCAGATTTCCAGCATATGTAGTGTTTTGCTTTCATAATCTTAAAAAAGCGATAGGATTGGGACTCGAGATGGAAAATTTGACAGGAATATGGGGAAAGGGTAAGGGAACGGGATAATTATACAGCTCTTTCAAATAGCCAGCACAGGCACAATGGGCTGAATGATCTCCTTCCCCACTGTAAGATTCTACAATTTGTTAAAGTCTCAGTTTGGCTCAGTTGATAGCGCTCACAGCACTTAGCCAGTAGCATCGAGGATCATACTCCACTCCCTGATCACAACGGCAGTACTGAAGAAGTGCTGAATTAACAGAGCTGGTGTCTTTCAGGGGTGCAGTTAGCAGAAAAGAATAGCACATGGAGCGCAAACGAGTTGCCCATTTAGCATCAGCTGATTGAGCCAAATTTACGTCCCAATATGTTTCTTACGTATGGATTTAACGTTTCTCCAGTTTCCAATATGAAGGATTCCATCACATCAAAGAAACAGATAGGGTAGATTGGGAGAAATGATTTCCCCTCATTGGAGAGTCTAGGATTCAGTAGCACAGTTAAAAATTAGAGCAGATATTTCAGGGGTGAATTAGCAAACATGTCTTCATAAAAAGGGTAGTAGAGGCTTGGAACTCTCTGCAAACAGCGATTAATGCTGGATCAATAGTTAATTTTAAAAATGAGATTAATAGGTTACTGTTAACCAAAGTTAACCAAAACAATAAGGAATTTGGGGCAAGTATATGGAGTTGCATTTTAACCATGATTTCACTGAATGATAGAACAAGCCCAAGGATAGAATAGCCTCCTCCTGTTCCCACGTTCTTATCTTGTATCACTTCAGAAGACATATAAAGATCAGCCAGGAACTTTTGGTAATAGGCTGAGCTATTAAACTTCATCAATGGTAGTATAGGAAAGATAGTCTGGAAACAGTTCATTAAGGGATTAATCAAATCAACTAGACATATTTCTTTGGATTCTTCTTAAAGAATTTGAGATCAAACAATTTTTAGAATGAAATTAAACAATTTTGATTTTTAGATAAATTAGAAAACAGTCTTTGTATTTATTATGCAGTAACATAATTAATCCCATGTGACATGGAAAAATAAATTCAATGCATGATATGGGGTTTTCTTAAATATTCTTAGTCCCTTTCAAGCACAAACCCATCTTTGTAAATCAACTGAACAGTATCACATTATTTTTAAGCTATAAACACGTGTGTGGAGTGGACCAGAAACCCAGACACTGTGTATTCAAATTCCATCAAAGTGTCAGGGGAGAAAAACTGACCATAAAAGGAGAGTGCTTCTGGGAAGGGAGCCTGCCATCCCCACTGATCTGGCTTTCACATGACTCCAATCCTCCACTCTGTTTCAATGTCCTTGGAAGTGACCTTACAAGACACAGCTGCAAACAAGGATGAGTAATAAATCTAACCTCATCAAGTCCTGCCTATTTGCAGAGAGCGACACATAAATGATTAAATGCATAAGACTATTTGATGAGAAATGTAAATATATCGCTTATAGATCCATAACAGCTGACACATTGCAATTTCACTTCCATTTCAAAGTATCTTTATCCTAACTGACCTTCCCTGATAGCGAAAATTCTTCTCCTCTCAGCCCATCCTAGGCCAGAATTCTCCGACCTCGCTCGCAGCTAGGATTCTCCGATCCTGCTGCAGTGAATGGAGGTTTAGCTGAACATCAAATTCTCCGTTCTCACTGGCAGTGGGGCTTGCGAGACAGGAGAACTCTGGTTCTAATGAATAGATCAGTACATCCGCATACTTTGCCTCTTTAAGGACAGGATTGCTTGTTCCTGAGTAAACCTGCTGCCAATAATGAAGGTGCAACCTGCACTCGGAGTACTGTATTTTTAAACTGAGAACGAAAACAGGAGAAACCAGGGACTAAATAACATTTTCCATTTTTCTCACTCAGGCCATGTACCAGGATCTGCTCTTAAGGCTTGATTAAGGAACTTTGCAAGACATTAAGCAGACCCTCAGATTGCTGGCATTCCATCCTTTGGATGAGAAGAACTTGATAAGGACAGGGAGATTAATGCCCAAAATCACCAGTCGGTAAATCAAATGATCTGATCCCTGTCTATCACTCTTGTCTCTGAGTCAGAAGGTTGTGGGTTCATATCCCATTACAGAACTGTGAGCAATGCGTCCATTTATCTACAGATGCTTTTCATTGAGCCCTTAGGGAGACGCTGGGTTATTCCAGTGCCATCAAACTAAAGTATCACTTTTTTTTTAAAAAGAGTGACTATTATGATGACCACGGGAGATCGTCAACAGATCTCCCCGTGGGCCTCGTAGAACACGGACTCCCCTTTTAAGAGGAATTTCACGGTAACTTCATTGCAGTGTTAATGTAAGCCTTACTTGTGACACTAATAAATAATCTTTTTAAAAAGTGAGCGGAGGCTTGCCCAGTAGGGAAGGAGCAGGGTGGTGGGGGGTTTAAAACCAGCTGGCTCCACTCAGCCAGCAGTTGATAGGCGTGGGGCTGACCTGCACTCTGTAGCCATTGAATGGCATTCAGAGCTCACTGTAAATAAAGGGTGGTTGGTGACAGAAGACCGGCCTCAGTAAGATTATTACATTGGGGAAAGGGAGTAAAACGAGTTTTTTTGTTCCCCCCGGACCCATCTTTACTGTTGAGGTAAATAATCCAGTAAGCAAAATGCCTCTTTTCGGTTAACTTGAAGCCCACAATGCAAGCATAGAAGACTGGGTCCAATACGCAGAGCGCATGTGTTACTTTTTTTGTGCCAACAATATTGAGATGAGAAGGAGAGAGTGACACTGTTGACAGCATGTGGGGTATCGACTTTCAGAGTAATAAAAAGCTAAACCAACCAGGGTGCCCATGACTCCCAAACCTTTAGTGAATTGATGGATTTGGTTAAAGGCTATTATGACCCAAAACCTTCCATAATACTTCAGCAATACCGCTTTAACATAGCAGGGCAAACCCCCGAGGAATCTGCCACCAAATTTCTGACCAGGCTGCGAAAGAGGGGCAGAGCACTGTAAATTCGGGCCACCCCTGAACAACATGCTGTGAGATAGACTGGCCTGTGGAATTAACAATGTGACGTTCCAAAAAAAAATTATTGGAGAACTCAATTTGGATCTAAAGAAGGCCATTGAGATAGCTCTATCATTGGAGAATGCAAAAAAAGGAGCTCAGAAACTAGCAGTGTCCTCCAATTGGGATGGAAAGTCCTCATGCAATGTCCAACCCTCAACTGAGAGTGATGGTATCGGTAAATTATTTCAGAATCCCTTACAGTGGTGGAGCTCGAGTCGCATCTTAAGCAGTCAAGGAAGGGCAGGGATAGCTTTCGGACTCTTAGGGAGCATATTCCAGATGGTTGGAGATGCAGATGGTAGATTATTTCAAGTGCTGCAGAAGACCACAACCGAGGTTAAAATATTGGGAGTCAAAATGCATGCTATTTCGAAAAAAGGCCGAGGCTAGTACCAGACCTTACTTTGCAGGCAGGCCCACAGCCAGGAACAATGCAATTAAGTTGCATCTCCACAACAAAGGTTGCTCCCCCATTATGGTGGAGCTGTTAGTAAATGGTCATCCATTAAAAATGCAAGTGAATATGGAGGCTGCACTCTCCGTTATCGAGGAGCAGCCTCTGGGCTGGTAATCATCTCCTGAACTTAGTAAGTACAAAGACCAGGCTGATTACCTACACAGAGGACCATTGCAGAAAACGGGCATCACAGCAACCCAAGTGACCCACAACCAACAATCAGCTCAATATCCACTCATCATTGTATGGGGACAAGGACCTAGTCTTCAGGTAGCTGTGTAGCTGGAAAATGTCTTGGTCACAGAAATTTCGGAATGCAAACACCTAGTGAACCTGGAAGAGGTCTTGCGGCAATTTTTGGAGGTCGGGGTGCGCCTGGAAAGGGAAAAACATGTCTTCCGAGCAAGTGCCATGACCTATTTGGCTGTCAGGTGGATGGCAAGAGCCTTCATCCAGTGGAGGACAAGATGAGGGCCATTAGGAGGCACCAACTGCAAGGAACCCCATGGAATTGAAATTTTTCCTGGGGTTAGTGAATTATTACAGGAAGTTTACTCCTAATTTAGCTTCTTTGCTGGCCCCCTTGCATGCCCTGCTACAGAAACATCAAAAGAGTTTGAGAGGGGGGGGGGGGGGGGGGGGCGCACAGCTGGAGGCTTTCAACAGTGTTAAACAGCAACTCTTGTCCTCTAATTTATTGGCCCATTTTGACCCCAAAAAGGACTTTACCTTGATTTGTGATGCCTCCCCTTATAGGGTTGGGGTGGTACTGGCATATCGCTGGACAGATGGAACAGAGGAGACTACTGTGTATGTATCTGGGACCCTCTTGGGAACTGAGTGGAGGCATTCCCAGATCAAGAAAGAGGGATTGGCAGTTTGTCTCCGGCATTAAAAAATTCCGTCAATATGTCTGCAGTAGACGCTTCATCATAGAAACTGATCATAAACCATTGCTGGGACGTTTTAAAGATGACAAGGCAATACCCCTCAGCACCTCTGCCCACATCCAGGGTTGGATCTGGTTACTGGTAGCTTATGAATATCTCCCAGAGCACCACCCTGGGACCAGGATAGCTAACGCCGAAGAACTGAGTCATCTGTCTTTGCCCATAAGCCCAGCTTCGCTAACAGCTATGGAAGAGGTTGTGATGACTCCCAATTTTTTTGGACACCTTGCTGGTGTCTGCAAGGCAAATAATAGCCTGGATGCAAAAGGATCCAGTCCTATCTAAATTAAGACATACGATATTACATGCGGGTTCAGAGGACAGCCCTCAGATGAATTGAAACGGTATTTGATGAAGAAAGACAAGCGCAGTGTTGAGGATGATATCATCCTCTGGAGTTTTGGTGCAGTTGTTCCTTGCCCAGGGCAACGCCTGATACTTGTGGAATTATACCATGGCCACCCTGGGATTTCAAAGATGAAAATGCTAGCCAGGAGCTACCTATGGTGGTTCAGCTTTGATGCAGACATTACCGACTTGGTCAGAAAGTGTGAGTTGTGTCAAGAGAATCAAACCTCCCCCTGCCTCAGCCTCCCTACATCCATGGGAGTGGCCTGGTAGGCCCTGGATGCGAGAGCATGTAGACTTCACCGGACCTTTTTTTGGTCTCCATGTTCTTAATTATGGTTGGCGTGCATTCCAAATGGTTGGAGATACATCGCATGGTCTCCATCACTTCCCAAGCTAGCATTGAGAAACTACGACAAAGTTTCTGCACGCAAGGGATACCCAAAGTCCTGGTCTCTGACAATGGCACTGCCTTTTCAAGCACTGAGTTTCAGACCTTCATGCTTTCTATTGGAATCAAGCACATTAGGACTGCACCCTATCGCCCGTCATCGAATGGGTTGGCTGAACAAGCAGTGCAGACTTTTAAGCTCGACATGAAGAAGCAACCCGCAGCGTCCATAGAGACTGAACTGATTTTTATTTGACTACAGGATTACCCCTCATGCAATGACATGAATTGCCCCAGTGGGATTGTTAATGGGATGGAGGCTTTGGACAAGATCAAGCCTACTGTACCCAAACCTGGCAGGGAGGGTGGAGTCCCAACAAGAGAACCAGAAGAACTATCATAGAAATCATAGAAACCTTATAGTACAGAGAGAGGCCATTCGGCCCATTGAGTCTGCACCGACCACAAACCCACCCAGGCCCTACCCCCATATCCCTACATATTTACCCACTAATCCCTCTAACCTACGCATCTCAGGACACTAAGGGCAATTTTTAGCATGGCCAATCAACCTAACCCGCACATCTTTGGACTGTGGGAGGAAACCGGAGCACCCGGAGGAAACCCACGCAGACACGAGGAGAACATGCAAACTCCACACAGACAGTGACCCAAGCCGGGAATCGAACCCAGGTCTCTGGAGTGGTGAAGCAGCAGTGCTAACCACTGTGCTACCGAGCCGCCTCAGAACTATGATTCTGCAAATTCAGAGAGAACATTCAAAATCAGCGATCCAGTCTCTGTGAGGAACTTCGGGGACAGCCTCATTTGGATCTCCGGGGTCATAATGGAGAAAACGGGGTCTGTGTCTTATAAGATCCAATCACAGGGGAAAATTGTCAGGAAACATCTGGACCATCTCAGGAGTAGGGAGCCCGTTCCAGTACTGGCCTCATTACCAGCCACGAGGACAACCACTGCCAGCATCGAATGGAAGTCAACCTTATGCCTGCTCTTGCAGCTAATGATTCCGAACTAGAAGCGGAAGAGATTGGCACCCTGACTGACGGAAGACCTCAAGAAGAACCAGAGTCGATGGCTTTATGGCACTCTCTTTGGGAGCAAAGGTCACCGCTTCACTCCCCCGATCAGGTCCAGCCTCCAATCGACCCCAGGCCGAATGCTAAGCAGGTGGAAAAGAAGCCCACCCATGGCGGGGGTGGGGGGGAAGAAATGGAGTTGGGGGGGGAGGGATGTTATGTTGGCCACGAGGGGGATTGTCAATGCATTTTTCCATAGGCCTCATAAAATACGAACTCCCCTATTAGTGAGTGGAGGCTCACCTGGGGGGGTGGGGGGGTAAAACCAGCTGGCTCCACTCAGGCCAGTAGGTGATAGACTTAGAGCTGACCTACACTCTGTAGCTGCTGAATGGCATTCAGAACTCACTGTAAATAAAGAGTGATTGGTAATGGAAGACTGTCCTCTGTAAGATTATTACAGGGGCCCAACTAGTAAGCACCCAAATCATACAAAAGAAAATGGAAATTTAACACATTAATATTGTTTCCACTGTCAACTACACACTCCAGTCCCTGCAGTTCCCACTGCTTGTGGCAGGCCCAGCAGATATTTTATGCTCCTTCTCCAGGGCCACTTGGACACAGTCAAAACCACAGAAGAGAAATGGACAGCAGAGCAACCTTCCCCCTTTGTTCCTGCAAAACCTGGACCTGTCAATGTGCAGACCCAGGGGCAGGCCCACAATGAGGCCCTCCAGTTTCATAGCATCATACAGAACAAAAAAAGGCCATTCAGCCTATTGTGCCGATGCAGACCTTCAAAACAGCTGTCCATTTAGTTCCCATAAGCCTGCAAATTGTTCCTTTTCAAGTATTTATCCAATTCTCTGTTCAAAGTTATTCTGCTTCCATGCTGCTGACTCTCCGACACACCAGGTGACATAAGATCTGGAGACCTTCACAGTTGCTGACTCACCTGCTGAGCGATTGAAGCATTTTTCTTTTTACCTAAGTGTCCGTGGGATTCTACATATGTGTCAGAAATCAGCGCTCCATAGAAATTCCATTTAAAAAAAACTACAGATGAACTAGATGCCACCTGCTAGTGATTTAATCAGTTTTTTTCTCGAAATATTTAAACTGCCTCTCCCATTTCCAGCTGCTTGGTTTTAATGTACTGAGATCTTTCCTGGATTGAGTCCAGCCATTGTAGGTGATTTGTTTCATATAGCACATAGAGGCTTGTCCTTTAATCCCAGGATTAGCTTCCTAAAATAGACATTCCCTCCATACAGTATTCAGGAAAGACTGGCTGACTGTATAAGATTGGAGCTGTTCTTAGATGCTGGACATGATCATATACACACAGCAATCCTGATTAATATGTGGTTTTAGCCATTTCAAGTAGCTGGGGATGTTAGGAAGAATGAAAATGAATTTACCACACTAGAATATTTAATCAAGTAGTATTTTATAAATCATATTTCACAGGCCCTCTTCTCATCAGAAGGATGCAGAGATGCTTCAGTGTGATTTGGACAAGTTGAATGAGTGGGCAAATGCATGGCAGATGCTGTATAATGTTGATAAATGTGAGGTGATCCACTTTGGTAGCAAAAACTGGAAGACAGATTATCTGAATGGCTATACAGGAATGTGCAACAAGATCTGGGTGTACTTGTACACCAATTGCTGGAGGTAAGCATGCAGGTGCAGCAGGCAATAAAGGCGGCAAATGGCATGTTGGCCTTCATAATGAGAGGATTTGAATACAGGAGCAGGGGTGCCTTGCTGCAATTATATAGGGCCTTGGTGATGCCACACCTGGAATAGTGTGTGCAGTTTTGGTCTCCTTATCTGAAGAAGGATGTTCTTGCTATAGAGGGAGTGCAGCAAAGGTTTACTAGACTGATTCTTGTGATGGCGGGACTGATGTATGAAGAGAGATTGAGTCGTTTAGGATTATATTTACTGGAGTTTAGAAGAATTGGGTGGGGGGGGGGAATCTCATAGCAACCTATAAAATTCTAACATGACTCGACGGGGTAGATGCAGGGAGGATGTTCCCGATGGTGAGGGAGTCCAGAACCAGGGGTCATATAGTCTAACGGTACAGGGTAAACTTTTTAGTAGAAATGAGGAGAAATTTCTTCACCCAGGGAGTGGTGAGCTTATGGAATTCACTACCACAGAAAGAAGTCGAGGCCAAAACATTGTACGTTTTCAAGAAGGTGTTAGATATAGCTCTTGGGGCTAAAGGGATCAAAAGATATGGGGGGAAAGGGGTAACAGGTTACTGAGTTAGGTGATCAGCCATGATCATAATGAATAGGCTGAATAGCCTACTCCTGTTCTTATTTTCTATATTTTTCTGTCATTAAGTTGTCCAAGTAAATCAATTTACATAATCACAATTGTTAGCAATCTGTTTCATCATTCTGAAAACGTCAATTAGGACATCTTTTCCGAAGCCTAACTCTCTTGTTCTTTCCACTAAGTTAGATTCCTGGCGCCATCCCAGACACCCCTCGATAGATAACTGTACAACACGTAACTAGCAGGAAAAAAACCTTGCAATTATATAGCACTCAGTGTTTCTTACACAATCTATTCCTTTGAAACGCAGTCATCACCATTTACACAACAGCACTGAGACTGTACTTATACCACTTGGACTGTAGTAGTTCAAGTAGTAGTTTATCACCAACTTCTCAAGGGCAATAAAGGACAGGCAATGAATACCGGCCTTGCCAGCGACATCAACATCCCATGAACAAATGAAAATATGTAGATTGATGAGCAGAGTTCAAAGGGTTTAGCTTGTTTCAGATGATAGCTTCAATAACATCCTATTTGGATATTCAAAATTTCGCTAGCGAAGTTCTCTGTCAGATCTGCCATTGATCACCATTCCGATTCATAATTCTGAACATGTGATACTTGGGATTTATTGGCTGGATTTCTCGTCAAGCGTAATATCCCCATCTGATATGCTGTCCAATAATTTTTGATTACCCATGCTGTGGATATGGCAACACTGCTGGAGTAACATGCATTCATTCTCAGTAACACTCGGGAACACCATTGCTGGGGACCCAACTGGCAGAGACAGGATCATTCCCTTATGAAATTATGTTTCAATTGCAAAGCAGATAGAAACATAGGCTTGCTGGTTTGGTCTCAAGAATAATCAACTGAAGTTAAAGGTGTTTGAATGATAACAGCATAATAGGACATGCAAGTAGATTATCATCCAGCCCCTGGCTGAAGTTTAGGCAATAATTATTTCAAATTGTTCAATTGTAAAATCACCTTTGTGATTTCCTGGATCCTGGTTTGAACTTCATTCTGACAGGAGGTCCACTTAACCTGGGCTGCTACAGCTTAGGATCTTCTTGCCCCTCTTTAACCCCAGCCAGAGCTGAGGACACAGAGAGCATTGTGAGTGAGTGTAATGTCTTATTTTCATACCCAGGGATTAAAAGGTAAATGATCTGTAAGCAAGTAAAAGGAGTTATACTGATTTTTTAAAAACTCACAGAGTCACTGCCCAGATCAGTTGAAGGGTCGTTGTGACCAAGCCAGGGGTAGATGGGTAGAAGGGTCTCCATGACTGAGTCACAAAGATACAGTCCAGACCAATGGAAGGGTCACTGTGAACAGGTGAGAGAGTCAATGTGAACACCTGTCAATGGGTCCTTGTGACTGGGTGACAGAACTGTGGAAGGGTCAATGTGATCAGGTCATGGTGTCATGGCCCTAACCAGTCATGGGTCTTTGTGAATCAGTCACAGAATCCCGTGTGTCATAACAGCATAGAAGGAAGTCATTTGGTTCATCAAGTCCCATGTCAGCTCTCTGTAGAACAATCCAGTCAGTCCCATTACACACCTCCATCCCCATAACCCTACAAGTTGATTTCCATTTGCCCCACCCAATCCTGAGCAGCAATGGAAAAACAGGACAATCTTTAGTTGAAAGTATTTTTTTTAATAAATGTGCATTCCCGATTAGGCAACAATGCAAAATATTGACCCTGCATAAATCTGCATGAAGGGTGAGAGTGGATAGAAAAAGGGAGGCTGTTTGTTGGGGGGTTTGTGTAAGGGAATGTTTTGGTTGTACGTACGAAGACTGGGAGAAGAATGTACAAAGAGGAATGCTGGGAAATGAGATGGAGACTTACAGAATGTAAGCGAGGATCAGGAAGACGCTGAGTGAAAGACACTATGACTGAGCATAGATATTCACTCCGAACAAGGGGGCAGGTGCGATGCACTGTGAGGGAGCAGGGGTGACGTGCTGCAGGGGTGACATGCTGTGGGGGAGTGGGGGTGACGTGCGGTGGGAGTGACGCACTGCAGGGGAGCGGGGGTGATGCACTGCGGGGGCGACACACTGCGGGGGTGATGCACTGTGGGGGCAGGCAGGGGCGATGCGCTGCAGGGGAGTGGCGGCGAGGTACTGCGAGTGAACGAAGGAGATGTGCTGCAAGCGAATGAGGAGGACACCCTGCGAGGGAGATGTGCAGCAAGGGAGACAACCTGTGAGGGAGAAAGGGAAACACGCTGAGAGTGAGATGCGCTGCAAGTCAATGAGGGAGGTGCTGTAAGTGATATGCACTGCGAGTGAGCTACGCTGTGAGTGAGCGAGGGAGACGCCCTGTGAGCAAGTGAGGGAGACGCCCTGTGAGTGAGATGGGCTGCAAGTGAGCTACGCTGTGAGCGAGCGAGGGAGACATGCTGCGAGTGTGAGCGAGGGACACATGCTGTGATTGTGAGTGAGGGTGATGTTCTCTTGCTCATTAACAAGCTTGTGATTAATGATAGTTGATGCAGAAAGCTGTGGCTCCATCGATTGGAGGGTCCATCAAGAGATGAAGTACTGTAGAGATGTCTTTGGCTGAAATTTAGTCATCCTGAAATAGCAGGAAAGCAACAGGTTAGCTCTTTGTGCACAGTGCTGAAGTGATACCAAGGTGCCATTTACATCATCAAGACCTTTATTGAGCAGTGGTCATGAAGATGATAATGACACTCCTGTTGAGATGAGCAGTATTGCTTCCCATGCAAAGTGCAATCTCTAATCCACCAATACGCCGCCGTTCAATGCAAATACCCCAGCCGAGGAGCCCAGCTGGGGAATGCCAAGCTATTGTTGGTGAACTCGGAAATCCTTGCACACTATCTGAACAATGCAGACCCTTCCACCCTCATGTAGAACACAAAGAGGTCTCTTTTAGAGACTAGAAGACTATGTCCTCTCATCACAATGAACGCAGGAGCCCCCGCCCCACCTGTGTTAGATCAGTAGCAAAGCTGCAGCACAGACACCACTCACCCATTCGTCCTCATCTACCCCCTCAAACGAGTCCTGAGGCAGGGGATCATCCAGGTTCCCAAGCTTCGCCACCATGGCACTCAGGAGCTGGAAGGAGTACAGAGGGTGAGATACTGCTCACACTATCACCTGCTCAACTGAGGCAAGCCTGTCACTCCTCCACATAAAGCTGGTCCTTGCATTCCAAATTAATCCTCGTCTTTGGAAAGTCAATAAATGGGAGAGAAAATACCAGCATCTCAGGAATGCCATTGATTCATTGCAGTTTCTAACACTGGACTTCATTACACAGGGACAAGAGGAGACCATTCAGCCCTACAAACCCTTTCTGTCATTCTGTTAGTTCATGATTGATCTATACCTCAACTCCACTTAACAGCTATCTTCACCTACCAAAATCAATCAATTCTGGTGTTGAAAATTTCAATTAACCTCCAGCACCCAGTCTTGTGGACGAGTAAATTCCAGATTTCCACTATCTTTTGTGCTCAATCTCACTGTGACCATCTATCCAAGGTCCTGGACATACTGAATAAATTGTTCTCCGATGTGAGACACAAAGGAAAACCACCTAGAGCAGGAGAGGTGACTGGGTTGGTTGTTATAAAGGTGGAAACAGGTCACATTACATATATATTGTTTCTTTCAAGGAGCAATAGTAACTACTTGTATTTAAGTAGCGCCTTTAGTATCCCAATGTGCTTTATAGGAGTGTCCTCAAACAGAATGTAACACTAAGCCACATAAAATTAGACAACCAAAAGCTTGATAAGAGAAGACGTTTTAGGACATGTATTAAAGGAAGGAAGTGTGATGGAGAGGTGGAGAGATTTAGGAGGGAGTTCCAGAGCTTAGGGCCTAAGCAACTGAAAGCATGGTCAGCAATGCTGAGTGATTAAAATCAGGGATGCTCAGGAGGCCAGAATTAGAGGATCAGTTAGTTTGTGAGACAAGAGAGAGAGAGAGAGAGAAAGTCAGGTGAAAAAAGGAAAAGCAAGGCACTTACTGATTGTGCAATGGTCACTTAGATGAGCACAATAGGACAATCAGAAAGCGAAAGAGATAGACAGACTGAGTGAAAGAGAGGAAGAGAGAAATAGACAGTGTAGGAGAGAGATAGAGAGATTGAACTTGGGCAAGAGATAGAGAACAGACTGGGAGAGGGGGAGAAATTGAAAGACAGACTGAATATGTAAAAGAAAGAGAGAAAATGCTAAATGAAAGAGAGAGATATAGACTGAGAGAAAGAGCGGACCAGGCTGAGTGAGAGAGGAAGAGAGGCAAACTTACTGAGGGGGAGGCTGACAGACTGAGATAGAGAGACAGACTGAGAGGAGGGAATGTAGCAGAAGTGGATACATAAACACTTTGAAGTATAAATACCTCTTCCTTTTTCTCCTCATCTGTTTTCTCCTCTAGATAGAATGCTGAGGGTTTGTATTTCTTGACTGGAGCCTCTTTAGGGACTTCACTCACTGCAGAACAAACACATCATTAATATCAAGCTCTGCAACTCCTAAAATTCACAGGTATCAGAAACTCTTTCCAGGACAGTCACAAGGGAAGTGGAAGAACGGATATGTCAGGAGATACTGGATAGGTGCAGGAAAAATAGGGTTGTTGTAGTGGGAGACTTCAATTTCCCTGGTATAGACTGGAAATCGCTGAGAGCTGGGACTCTGAATGGGGAGGAATTTGTAAAATGCGTACAGGAGGGTTCTTTGGAACAATATGTAGATAGTCTGACTAGAGAGGGGGCTATACTGGACCTAGTACTGGGGAGTGAGCCCGGTCAGGTCTTCAAAGTTTCGGTAGGGGAACATGTGGCAAATAGTGACCACAATTCTGTTAGCTTTAGGATAGTGATGGAAAAGGATGAGTGGTGTCCCAAGGGTAAGGTGTTGGATTGGGGGAAGGCTAACTTTAGTGGGATTAGGCAGAAATTGGCAGCTCTTGATTGGGAGAGGCTGTTTGAGGGTAAATCCACATCTGGCATGTGGGAGTCTTTTAAGGAACAGTTGTTAGGGCTACAGGACAGGCATGTGCCTGTAAAAAAGGATAGGAAGGGTAGGATTCGAGAACCGTGGATAACCAGGGAAATTGAGGGACTGGTCAAAAAGAAAAGAGAGGCGAATGTTAGGTCCAGGCAGCTAAAAACGGAGGGAGCTCTGGAGGAGTACAAAGAAAGTAGGAAAGAACTCAAACGGGGAATTAGAAGGGCAAAAAGGGGTCACGAAATGTCCTTGGCAGACAGGATTAAGGAGAATCCCAAGGCATTTTATTCATACGTTAGGAACAAAAGGGTTGTCAGGGAAAAAATCGGACCTCTCAGGGACAAAAGTGGGGAATTATGCTTGGAGCCCAAAGAAGTAGGGGAGATCCTAAATGAATACTTTGCGTCGGTATTCACAAAGGAGAGGGATGTGTTGATTGGGAGTGTCTCAGAGGGGAGTGTTGAACCGTTGGAGAAAATCTCCATTACAAGGTTTACAATGAAGAACGTGCCTTTACTCCTAACCGCTCTCACAATAGAGGTTTGTTAGAGAATATAATGACTGACAAATCCCCAGGGCCTGATGGAATCTATCCAAGGCTGCTCAGGGAGACGAGAGATGAAATCACTGGGCCTCTGACGCAAATCTTTGTCTCGTCACTGGACACAGGTGAGGTCCCAGAGGATTGGAGGATAGCTAATGTGGTCCCATTATTTAAGAAGGGTAGGAAGGATAACCCGGGTAATTATAGGCCGGTGAGCTTGACGTCCGTGGTGGGGAAGTTGTTGGAGAAGATTCTTAGAGATAGGATGTATGCGCATTTAGAAAGGAATAAATTCATTAACGATAGTCAGCATGGTTTTGTGAGAGGGAGGTCATGCCTCATTAACCTGGTGGAGTTTTTTGAAGAAGTGACTAGAATGGTTGACGAGGGAAGGGCCGTGGATGTCGTCTACATGGTCTTTTTCCGGCTGGATGCCTGTGACTAGTGGTGTTCCGCAGGGCTATGTATTGGGACCTCTGCTGTTTGTGATTTATATAAACAATCTGGAAGAAGGTGTAACTGGGGTGATCAGTAAGTTTGCAGACGACACAAAATTGGCAGGACTTGCAGATAGTGAGGAGCATTGTCAGAAGCTACAGAAGGATATAGATGGGCTGGAAATTTGGGCAAAGAAATGGCAGATGGAGTTCAATCCTGATAAATGCGAAGTGGGAGCGGCACGGGCTTGGAGGACCGAAGGGCCTGTTCCTGTGCTGTATTGTTCTTTGTTCAGATAGGAGGCATAGGTCTACATTTCTAGCCAAAGGTTTACAATGAAGAACGTGCCTTTACTCCTAACCGCTCTCACAATAGAGGGTGGCTGCAGTATAACCAGCATTCTACAATTAGCAGAGGGGAGGGGGAGATGGGGGTGTTCCCTTTGTAGCATGACCATGTGTATGTGTATGTTTGGGGGGGGGGATGGAAGATAAATAGTCCTTATTAATGGGATTGTGTTTAGGTGTGCACGTGTGTTGGGTACATGCGTGTGTACATATGCTAATGTGCATGGAGTGAGCGAGTGGTATGAAGTTGGTATGAAGTAGTGAGTGGAGGAGGGTCTCCTTAGATATAACTGAGACAGCGTGTACATTAATGAAGTGTTGAGTCTGTACAGGACTCTCCAGTTATAATGAGGGCAGCATGTGTTGGGGCAGGTCTCCAGTTAATTTGGATGGTTGAGAGAGTGAGTATAGTTCTTTTTTTGGGTCTCAATGCATCACCAGATTCAGGAGGTCTGACAAGTTAGCCTGTGTTAGAAGTTAAAGTTTATCTATTAGTCACAAGTAAGGCTTACATTAACACTGCAATGAAGTTACTGTGAAATTCCCCTAGTTGCCACAGTCTGGCGCCGGTTTGGGTCAATGCACCTAACCAGCACGTCTTTCAGAATGTGGGAAGAAACTGGAGCACCCGGAGGAAACCCACGCAGACATGGGGAGAACGTGCAAACCCCACTCAGACAGTGACCCAAGCTAGGAATTGAACCCAGGTCCCTCGCGCTGCGAGGCAGCAGTGCTAACCACTGTGCCGCCCCAGTTTATTAATGGAAAAGACAAGGTGTGGGAGAGATGGGGGGGTGGGAAGCACAGGTACCTGGGGTCATGTCTTCAGGCTTCAGACTCATCTTCTTGTGCTGGCCATTGGAGCCTGCTAGCCAGGCAGAGGCCGAGAGTACTGGTCTCCACCAAATCGTGGTATCAGGAAAAATATCATCCTGGAAAAACTCTTTCTGTGAGGCAAGTCGAGAAAAAGAACATGAGAAATATCTACAAAGAAAAATAAATTGTTGAGAAGAGTTCATAGAGATTCTGCTCAGTTTCTCACACTCACACCAGACTGGGATACACTGGAGTAGGTCCAACAGTCACACCAGACTAATAGCAAATCCAAATCTGACATCAGACTGGGACAACTGTTTACTCATGTCCACACTGGAGTCAATGTAGAGGAGCATTTCATCCCTGAGCCAAGCCCCATTAGTCTCAAATACCTGTCTCAAGCCCATTGCAGCGACTCTGGTCCTGATGGACGCGATCTCTTGTATCAAATAACTGAGCCATAAAGGATCTGAAGTATGTGATGCTATGCCACAGTGCTGGTTCAAACAAACCCAAAATTCCCACATTTCCAAGACAGTGACAAACCTCTCACCTTAACTCGTGGAGCTTTGAAAATGATGGACTCTAAGGAGTTGTGTCCCAGACGCAAGGCTCGGGCAACCTCCACTTCCCTCACATTGCATTCAGGCTTAGGTAGGAAGCAAAGTCCCTGGAGAGAAGCAAAAAAATGTGCCAACTTAATTTATACAAGGTCACAGTGGGGCTCGTTTAAGCGGGGAAAGTAAACCAATTCTATCTAGTCTTTACAGCAGTCTTCTAATCCCAACTGCTAATCCCATTCCCCATCCCTCCCTCTCCATTCCCTCCGTTCCCCATCTCACCTGCTCAACTTTTCTCCCATTTCCTATGCTCAGTCTTCACTGTATCCCTTTCCTCCTCATTTTAAATCATTCATACACCTTCCTACAGGATTCTGACTGGTTAATCTTGCAGCAGAGAGTTGGTCTTCAAGGATTAAGAAACATTAAACTCCCATCTTCAGATTCCACACTTTACTTCAGAAACACTTGGTGGATGAGCCAAACATGTGAAAACCAAACAAAATGACCCATAACTGCATCACAGATACAGACAGCAACCACAACTTTCAGTTCAGCTGTTTAGGTCATCACTCATGGCTGCAGCCCCTGCATGTTCCCCAAACTGTCTCACCAACTCCATATACTGTATTGTACTGGTCTCCTTATTTAATGGACTGAATTGCATTAGCAGTTCAGACAAGGTTTACTTGACTGATTCCCGGAATGAGTGAGTTATCTTATGAGGAAAGGTTGGATAGTCTGGGTTTGTATCTATTGTTTAGCATGAGAGGTGATCTTATTGAAAAATACAAGATCCTTTTTTTGCCCATGTTTAATTGCACTCGAGAAGGTGGTGGTGAACTGCAGTCCATGTCAAATAGGTATACCTGATGTGGAGATGCCGGCGTTGGACTGGGGTAAACACAGTAAGAAGTTTAACAACACCAGGTTAAAGTCCAACAGGTTTATTTGGTAGCAAAAGCCACAAGCTTTCGGAGCATTAAGCTCCTTCTTCAGGTGAGTGGGAATTCTGTTCACAAACAGGGCACATAAAGACACAAACTCAATTTACAGAATAATGGTTGGAATGCGAATACTTACAGCTAATCAAGTCTTAAAGGTACAAACAACGTGAGTGGAGAGAGCATTAAGACAGGTTAAAGAGATGTGTATTGTCTCCAGACAGGACAGCCAGTGAAATTCTGCAAGTCCAGGCAAGCTGTGGGGATTACAGATAGTGTGACATGAACCCAATATCCCGGTTGAGGCCGTCCTCATGTGTGCGGAACTTGGCTATCAGTTTCTGCTCAGCGACTCTGCGCCGCCGTGTATCGTGAAGGCCGCCTTGGAGAATGCTTACCCGAATATCAGAGGCCGAATGCCCGTGACCGCTGAAGTGCTCCCCAACAGGACAGTCTTGCCTGGTGATTGTCGAGCGGTGTTCATTCATCCGTTGTTGCAGCGTCTGCATGGTTTCCCCAATGTACCATGCCTCGGGACATCCTTTCCTGCAGCGCATCAGGTAGACAACGTTGGCCGCGTTGTAAGAGTATGTACCGTGTACCTGGTGGATGGTGTTCTCACGTGAGATGATGGCATCGGTGTCGATGATCCGGCACATCTTGCAGAGGTTGCTGTGGCAGGGTTGTGTGGTGTCGTGGTCACTGTTCTCCTGAAGGCTGGGTAGTTTGCTGCGGACAATGGTCTGTTTGAGGTTGTTGGGTCAAGATTGTGCGGTTGTTTGAAGGCAAGAAGTGGGGGTGTGGGGATGCCTTGGCGAGATGTTCGTCTTCATCAATGACATGTTGAAGGCTCCGGAGGAGATGCCGTAGCAGGTACACAGTACATACTCTTGCAACTCGGCCAACGTTGTCTACCTGATACGCTGCAGGAAAGGATGTCCTGAGGCATGGTACATTGGGGAAACCATACAGACGCTGCGACAATGGATGAATGAACACCGCTCGACAATCACCAGGCAAGACTGTTCTCTTCCTGTTGGGGAGCACTTCAGCGGTCACGGGCATTTGGCCTCTGATATTCGGGTAAGCGTTCTCCAAGGCAGCCTTCACGACACACGATGGCGCAGAGTCGCTGAGCAGAAACTGATAGCCAAGTTCCGCACACACGAGGACGGCCTTAACCAGGATATTGGGTTCATGTCACACCATCTGTAATCCCCACAGTTTGTCTGTACTTGCAGAATTTCACTGGCTGTCTTGTCTGGAGACAATATACATCTCTTTAACCTGTCTTAATGCTCTCTCCACTCACATTGTTTGTACCTTTAAGACTTGATTAGCTGTAAGTATTCGCATTCCAACCATTATTCTGTAAATTGAGTTTGTGTCTTTATATGCCCTGTTTGTGAACAGAATTCCCACTCACCTGAAGAAGGAGCTTAAGGCTCCAAAAGCTTGTGGCTTTTGCTACCAAATAAACCTGTTGGACTTTAACCTGGTGTTGTTAAACTTCTTACTATATAGGTATACCCACAGTGCTGTTAGAGAGGAAGCTCCAGGAGTTTGACCCAACAACAACGAAGGAATGGCCATACATTTCCAAGTCAAGATGGTGATTATCTTGGAGGGGAACTTGCAGATGGTGGTGTTCCCATATGTCTACTGCCCTTGTCCTTCTAAATGGTAGCAGTCTTGGGTCGCAGGTGCTGTCTAAGCAACCTTGGTGAGTTCCTGCTGTGCATCTTGTAGATGGTACACACTGCTGCTACTGTTCATCGTTGGTGGAAGGAGTGAATTTTAGTGGGTGGAATGCAAAACAAGCGGTCTGCTTTGTCCTGGATGATATCGAGCTTCTTGAGTGTTGTTGGAGCTGCACTCATCCAGGCAATTGGAGAGTATTCCATCACACTCCTGACTTGTGCCTTGATACAGGCTTTGGGGAGTCACGAGGTGAGTTACTTGCTACAGGATTCTAAGCTCTGACCTGCTTTTGTAGGCACACAGTATTTAGGTGACTGGTCAAATTCAGTTTCTGGTCAATTGTAACTTAGCTGAGTGGATGCTGAGAGAATTGCGAGAGACCAGAATTGCGGGACATAGTTTAAAAATAAGGGGTCTCCCATTTAAGACAGATGAGAGGAATTTATTTCTTACAGGAGGTCACGAGTCTGTGAAAATTTCTTCCCTAGTAGTACAGGCAGGATCATTGAATATTTTTAAGGCGGCGGTAGACAGATTCTTGACGAACAAGGGAGTCAAAAAGTTTATGTGAAGTGGTGTTAAGGCCATAATCAGATCAGCCATGATCTTATTCATCTGAATGATGGAGCAGGCTCGAGGGGTCAAATGGACAGCCACTTCTCCCAATTTGTTTGCTTGTATTTGTGGTCAATCACTTTTCCTCATGACTCCCTACACAGAATCCATTCTCCTTATTACTCGTGAGCCAAAGTGACTGGGTCTGATACCCCAAATGCGAGCATGGTTGGGTCAGTTGCGTCATTGCAATGAAAAGAGCAAATCAATACTTTACCACAGCTTCACTCCTACCTTGTGTGGCTCAATGGAACTGAAACTGCTGCATTGCAGGAAATAGGGATCTTCAGCCTGAATCTCGTAGATATGGACTCTGGTATCACCCTGTAGAACAGCATCATTAGTGACCAAAGAAGAGACAGCATAACCTGATAGTGAGCAACACTACTCACCTTGGGACTCAGTCACCTTGTAACCTAACCAGTCATCCAGTAACCCAGTCAGTCACTCAGCAACTTATCTCCCAGCAACCCACCTGGTTGTCCTAACCCAGTCAGCTGCCCAGCAACCCAGGTAATTACCCAGCAACTTGTCATCTAGCAACTCAGTCAGTCACTGAACAATCAAAGTCAAATAGCAACTACTAATTAAAGTATCAGTTACCCAGCACAGCCAGGGTGATATACTGGGGAGGGAGAAGCTGTAAAGGCGAGGCTATGGCAATTAGCTGCCATGGCAAAGTGTGTGCCTTGATGTTGAAAATGCTGGAAAATTTCAGCAGGTCTGACAGCATCTGAGAAGAGCGAAGACCCGCTGTCAGAGCCCTGATTGAGAGCTAACAAAGGGTCATCCAGACTCAAAACGTTGACTCTATTCTCTCTCCACAGATGCTGTCAGACCTGCTGAGATTTTCCAGCAGATTCTGTTTTTGTTTTAGATTCCAGCATCCACACAATTTTGCCTTTATCTTTGCTTCGATACTGACCTTGCCTGTGAGATAGACGGTGCTGGTGTCATCATCATAGAACGGAATGAGAGTGGAAGGCGCTGGGTTGATGTCAGCAGTTGCCAGTGATCCTGATGCCAGGGACCCCACATTGTAGAGGTAGATCTGTCGCTCACTGCGGCTGCAACACAAAGCTTGGAGTCGTCAATACAAATCCTCAAAGAGCTTTGATTTTACTCATGCACATATTTTATAAGATTGTTAGCAGGAGTACAGAAGTGAGGCTCCCAATCCTGAGGCAGTAGTTCCATTCATCCTGCATGGTCCCAGACACATCTGGGAATACAGCTGTACAGCTCAAGATTTCAAATCTGACCCCCACTATAGTAGTGTAATTAATTAATTTGTGATTAATTTTCTGTAACCCAAAAAACAGTTATGTTAGAGGCAAAAGGCAAGTGTACCCACCAAGCACAATAAAGATACCCAGCCTAGCCTCTCCATACTACACCCACATCCCATCTACAACTTGTTGGCCATGTATCAGTGGGTAGCACTCTCACCTCGGAGGTAAAAGTTGAAGCCTTGCACTTAAGCACATAATCCAGATGAATAGAATAGAATAGAATAGAATAGAAACCCTACAGTGCAGAAGGAGGCCATTCGGCCCATCGAGTCTGCACCGACGACAATCCCACCCAGGCCCTACCCCCACATATTTTACCCGCTAATCCCTCTAACCTACACATCCCAGGACTCTAAGGGGCAATTTTTTAAAACCTGGCCAATCAACCTAACCCGCACATCTTTGGACTGTGGTAGGAAACCGGAGCACCCGGAGGAAACCCACGCAGACACTAGGAGAATGTGCAAACTCCACACAGACAATGACCCGAGCCGGGAATCGAACCCGGGACCCTGGAGCTGTGAAGCAGCAGTGCTAACCACTGTGCTACCGTGCCGCAGAGAGATAGTCAGAGGGGAAGTAATATGGGAATGTTGCACTATTGGATGACGTGTTAAAGCAAGGTCTTGTTTGCCCTCAAAGGTGAATGTAAAAGATTCCAGGGCACTAATGTGAAGAGGAGGGGAATATTTTTCGCACAATCAACATCACAAAAACAGATTATCTGGTCATTATCATGTTGCTGTATGTGGGAGCTTGCTGGGCACAGATGGCTGCCACTTTTCCTGCATCGCACAATGACTACACCTCAGAAACATTTCATTTGCTGTAAAGCACTTTCGGACACTAGATTGTGAAAGGTGCTGTAGAAGTGCAAATTATTTTCTTTTTAAATTTACTTGCATCTCAGTCCCACTCTGATATTGTCTAACATTCAGGTACCTTTATATTTCTTGCTTACCTGTCGAAGCCAGATACCAGTAGGTGCCGTCCATTGCACACCCACAAGATCCGTGCTCCCCGACTGCCCGCAGGTCCTGGTCCTTCCTGCAGATGGAAGCCAAGAGTCTAACTGGCATCAACACATCAATCAAGCAATTACAAGTGCAAGCGTACACGGGGAGAGAGAAAACCGTGCAAAGCTTAAACCAAAACATACAGATAGCAAGACTCCGCAATTTGCCAGGGCATTCCTGGAAAAGCAGTCATTACCTGCACGGGGTTGACTGAACGCCGAGGATCATACACTCGAATTTTGCCGTCTTTGCTGACCGTTGCCAGTTGCTGCCCATCAGGTGCCCAGGCCAGGCTGAAGATCTGGAAAAGAGCAAATGAAAGTTAAAAAAGAGAGATAGTGAGAGAAAGAGACAGAGCATGAGAGCGCTTATACTTCAATGCAAGGAGCGTAGCAGGTAAGACAGACGAACTTAGGGCCTTAATGCTCACGAGGAATTTGGATGTGGTTGCGGTGACAGAGACTTGGTTGAAAGAGGGACAGGACTGGCAGCTGAATATTCCGGGGTACAAGTGTTTTAGGCGAGACAGAGGAGGGGCCAAAAGAGGTGGGGGAGTAGCAGTATTAGTTGGAGAGCATATTACAGCGGTGCAGAGGGAGGACAATTCAGAGGGGTCGTGTAACGAGTCACTCTGGGTGGAGCTTAGAAACAGGAAGGGCGCAGTCACTATGTTGGGGGTATACTACAGGCCCCCTAACAGCCCAAGGGAAGTGGAAGAACGGATATGTCAGGAGATACTGGATAGGTGCAGGAAAAATAGGGTTGTTGTAGTGGGAGACTTCAATTTCCCTGGTATAGACTGGAAATCGCTGAGAGCTGGGACTCTGAATGGGGAGGAATTTGTAAAATGCCTACAGGAGGGTTCTTTGGAACAATATGTAGATAGCCCGACTAGAGAGGGGGCTATACTGGACCTAGTACTGGGGAGTGAGTCCGGTCAGGTCTTCAAAGTTTCGGTAGGGGAACATGTGGCAAATAGTGACCACAATTCTGTTAGCTTTAGGATAGTGATGGAAAAGGATGAGTGGTGTCCCAAGGGTAAGGTGTTGGATTGGGGGAAGGCTAACTTTAGTGGGATTAGGCAGAAATTGGCAGCTCTTGATTGGGAGAGGCTATTTGAGAGTAAATCCACATCTGGCATGTGGGAGTCTTTTAAGGAACAGTTGTTAGGGCTACAGGACAGGCATGTGCCTGTAAAAAAGGATAGGAAGGGTAGGATTCGAGAACCGTGGATAACCAGGGAAATTGAGGGACTGGTCAAAAAGAAAAGAGAGGCGTATGTTAGGTCCAGGCAGCTAAAAACAGAGGGAGTTCTGGAGGAGTACAAAGAAAGTAGGAAAGAACTCAAACGGGGAATTAGAAGGGCAAAAAGGGGTCACGAAATGTCCTTGGCAGACAGGATTAAGGAGAATCCCAAGGCATTTTATTCATACGTTAGGAACAAAAGGGTTGTCAGGGAAAAAATCGGACCTCTCAGGGACAAAAGTGGGGAATTATGCTTGGAGCCCAAAGAAGTAGGGGAGATCCTAAATGAATACTTTGCGTCGGTATTCACAAAGGAGAGGGATGTGTTGACTGGGAGTGTCTCGGAGGGGAGTGTTGAACCGTTGGAGAAAATCTCCATTACAAGGGAGGAAGTGTTAGGTTTGTTAGAGAATATAAAGACTGACAAATCCCCAGGGCCTGATGGAATCTATCCAAGGCTGCTCAGGGAGACGAGAGATGAAATCGCTGGGCCTCTGACGCAAATCTTTGTCTCGTCACTGGACGCAGGTGAGGTCCCAGAGGATTGGAGGATAGCTAATGTGGTCCTGTTATTTAAGAAGGGTAGGAAGGATAACCCGGGTAATTATAGGCCGGTGAGCTTGACGTCCGTGGTGGGGAAGTTGTTGGAGAAGATTCTTAGAGATAGGATGTATGTGCATTTAGAAAGGAATAAACTCATTAACGATAGCCAGCATGGTTTTGTGAGAGGGAGGTCATGCCTCATTAACCTGGTGGAGTTTTTTGAAGAAGTGACCAGAATGGTTGACGAGGGAAGGGCCGTGGATGTCGTCTATATGGACTTTAGTAAATCGTTTGACAAAGTCCCTCATGGTAGGCTGGTGAAAAAGGTTGGATCTCATGGGATAAAGGGGGAGGTGGCTAGATGGGTGGAGAACTGGCTTGGTCACAGAAGACAGAGGGTGGTAGTGGAAGGGTCTTTTTCCGGCTGGAGGCCTGTGACTAGTGGTGTTCCGCAGGGCTCTGTATTGGGACCTCTGCTGTTTGTAATTTATATAAACGATCTGGAAGAAGGTGTAACTGGGGTGATCAGTAAGTTTGCAGACGACACAAAATTGGCAGGACTTGCAGATAGTGAGGAGCATTGTCAGAAGCTACAGAAGGATATAGATAGGCTGGAAATTTGGGCAAAGAAATGGCAGATGGAGTTCAATCCTGATAAATGCGAAGTGATGCATTTTGGTAGAAATAATGTAGGGAGGAGCTATACGATAAATGGCAGAACCATAAAGGGTGTAGATACGCAGAGGGACCTGGGTGTGCAAGTCCACAGATCCTTGAAGGTGACGTCACAGGTGGAGGTGGTGGTGAAGAAGGCATATGGCATGCTTGCCTTTATAGGACGGGGCATAAGAGTATAAAAGTTGGGGTCTGATGTTGCAGATGTATAGAACGTTGGTTCGGCCGCATTTGGAATACTGCGTCCAGTTCTGGTCGCCACACTACCAGAAGGACGTGGAGGCTTTGGAGAGAGTACAGAGGAGGTTTACCAGGATGTTGCCTGGTATGGAGGGGCTTAGTTATGAGGAGAGATTGGGTAAACTGGGGTTGTTCTCCCTGGAAAGACGGAGGATGAGGAGAGACTTAATAGAGGTGTATAAAATTATGAAAGGCATAGATAGGGTGAACGGTGGGAAGCTTTTCCCCAGGTCGGTGGTGACGTTCATGAGGGGTCATAGGTTCAAGGTGAAGGGGGGGGAAGTTTAACACAGATATCAGAAGGACATATTTTACACAGAGGGTGGTGGGGGCCTGGAATGCGCTGCCAGGCAAGGTGGTGGAGGCGGACAAACTGGGAACGTTTAAGACTTATCTAGATAGCCATATGAACGGAGTGGGAATGGAGGGATACAAAAGAATGGTTTAGTTTGGACCAGGGAGCAGCACGGGCTTGGAGGGCCGAAGGGCCTGTTCCTGTGCTGTATTGTTCTTTGTTCTTTGAGAGAAAGAGGGGGACAGAGCACAAGAGAGAAGAGAGCGAGAGCGAGAGCATGAGAGAAAGACCAAGAGCACAAGAGATAAAAAGAGTACTCAAGAGAACGAGAGAAATAAAAAGAGCATGAGCGAAAGAGACAGAGTGTGAGAGAAAAGAAGTAATCCTGGACAAAATGCTCAGAGAATTGCACTGGAAATACAAAGTCTCTCAGTGGATGCAATGAGTCTTTATGACGCAGTACTGCAATGAAATAATGAACCAACTACAGACCAGGCCAGTCCAAAAATCACTCTCACCTTCACAAATCTAAAGGAAAGGAATCTGTGATGCGGGGCTTTGTCTGGCTCCCTCAGATTTTACATGTAGCATACCTGGTCTGTATGTCCCCTCAATATGATCTCTTCTTTCCCTGAACTGAGGTTCCAGATCCTCACAGTCATGTCATAGGAAGATGAAGCTAAGATATCAGATGCCAGTGGATGGAATCTAATGGAATAGATTTTCTCTGTGTGACCTGGCAGAGAGTAAGGAACAGAAACATAATCACCACACTGACCTGGCATTGAGATTCTGAAGTACGCCACAGTCAAAAATATGTGTAGCCATGCACGAAGAGCTAGTTCCTTTTCAAGCCTGTTAATCTTCATGAGTTCCTGCTCATCATCTCACCCCATCCTTCTTCCTGAAGCAGAGTTATTTGACTCTGTATTGCCTGTTTTGATTACTTTATCTGATAACTGATGTTGCAAAACTGAGCTCTGAAGGGGATCTGGGGAATTCTCCCCAGGGAAAAATGTCTGTGGTGAGATCAGTTATCTCATTACTGTGACTATAAGAACGGGGCAATCTCACATGCTCACCTTCTCATCACCTACAAACAGATTGTTTCAGCAATGCTCCTGCCACTGGACTCAACATCCATCTCCTCCACCCCCAGCATGTTGTGACTTCCATATATACCTTTCACATGGTCCTTAGCAGCAACTCAATGAACTCAAACACAACAGAACTTTCAGTGCTGTGACCTTCACCTGCAATGTCATAGAAGAACAATCCGATCCATGTTCCCCTCTAAGATGCACACCTTCCTGACTACCTTCCTATTGTGCACATATCACTGCTGTTGGGCTAAATCCACCAGGTCAGACATCAAGGGGTGATTCTCCCAGCCTGCTGTGCTACTCGAGTAGTGCAATGGGCCAGGTGATATCAGCAGGGGGCCCGTAGCAGGACTTGGGACTGGCTTCCAACCAGTCGCAATCCCCAAGGCAATTTTTTTCAATGTAATCAGTCTCATGTCGGAAATCGTCGCATGGCTGATTACCATATTGAAATCACACTTTTAATATGATTAGAGCGCCTGTGACAGTATTCTCCGGGCTCACTAGTGTCCCCCACGCCCCCCTGCCAGGAGAGGTTCCCATCAAGGGGGACCAGGTGTGATCACCCAGCTGGTGGGGATAGAGGCCATTAAGGCCTCCCATGAGGTCGGGCGCAGGGGGGGGCACCCCTTGGGCAGTGCCAGCCTGGCACACTGGCACTGCCATCCTGGCAATGCCCATCAGGCACCAGGTAGTGCCAAGGAGGTGGAGCCAGAAGGGGGCAGGAAGAGCTGATCGGTGGTGGTGGGGGGAACACCCACTGCGCACAATGCAGGTGGGAAAGTGAGGGAGGCCGCGATTGGGGCTGCAGATTGGAGGTATTCTGGGCTTCACTTAGGGGGTTGGGACTGCAAACGGGGGGCTGACGATTGGGGCTGGACGGTGGGGCGGGGGGGGGGGGGGGGGGGGGGTGGGGGTGGAGGAATCTATGTGCATTCAGAGACACAGGTCGGCGACTGCGCAGTGACCAGCTCAGCACGCTGATTCTGGCCTCTCCAGCAGGATGAGGTCCTGCTCCTCACTCACCAGCGTGAATCCCCCTGAGACACTCTGTCGAGCACAGAGTGCCGGAGATTCGTGAAACTAAGTACGCCCAAAAAAACATGTGGGAAAACTTTCTGTTTTCCTACCCATTGGGCACTTAAATTTTTTGGGGGGAGAATCACCTCCCAGCTTCCTGAATCCACACTGACTTCCCTTTAATGCATCCTGAATTTCAAAGTGCTCACTCACTAGACCTCTCCAAATTGGTTCACAGACTCTCTCCACTACCTATGAAAAACTTACTGGGCGGCACTGTGGCACAGTGATTAGCACCGCTACTTCACAGTGCCAGGGACCAGGGTTCAATTCCGGCCTCGGGTGACTGCATGGAGTTTGCACGTTCTCCCCACGTCTGTGTGGTTTTCCTCCGGGTGCTCCGCTTTGCTCCCACACTCCAAAGATGTGCAGGTTAGGCCATGGTAAATTGCCTGTTAGTGTTAGGGGGGGATTAGCAGGGTAAATACATGGGATTACGGGGATAGGGCCTGGGTGGGATTGTTGTCGGTGCAGGCTCAATGGCCTCCTTCTGCATTGTAGAGATTCTAGTTTCCAGGTAAACAATGAGAACTGGTGTTCTCATAAATCGCTCAAGAATTTAATTAATTTACAAAATGGCAGCTGGAGCTTCAATAATTACAGTCCACATCGCCTTTAATACTCACAGGACTAGGTTTCCTGAACTAAGTCTTTGATCTGTTCTCATAACATCACACTATATTATAACCTCAGCCAGTTGTCCTTTGCTGGTTGTCTGGCTCTTCCTTTCGCCAGGTAATTTTATTGCCTCCTTTAGCTAAAGATGGTTGTGAAATAATTTTAATAACTGTTTCCACAATGAGTAAACCAACTGCCGGTTTCTCCGCACTGTCTCACCAGAAAGGGTTCTCTCAGGCTCAGAAACGACTTGGGTGAGTCCTCCGGTTGGAATTCTCCAGATTCGGATCTTTGCATCCTCACCAGCTGAAATCAAACAATCAAACACACACAGGGTGTCAACCGTGTTCAGAAGCAATCCAGTATCATACAGCGCTGGAGGTCATTCAGCCCCATTGTTCCTGTGACAGCTCTTTGAAACAGTGGTCCACTTAGACCCCATAGTCCTGCAAATTATTCCTTTTCAAGTATTTGTCCAATTATCCTTTGAAAGTTGTTATTCACGCTTCCATCAACCGTTCAGCTAATCCATGAAGATAATCACTGTTTCCACTGGAGGGTCGATCGGGAGCCAGGATGAAATTCAAGGAAGTCAACTGGTGAAGGAGGGAACTAGAGCCAGTCTTTACTCAGGTGTAACAGATTCAGGCAGTGCATTTTAGATCATAAACAATTCACTGCATAACAAAAAAATTCTCTTATCTCCCAGTTGGTTCTTTTGTTACTTCCCTTCAATCAATATTCTCTGGTCAATTGTGTATCAATTGTGTTTAATTATATGCTGGTGGAGGGCATTAATTGAGGTTCACTTGAGCAGATAGAAAGAAACATTTATTGAAACTGGGGTGCAGTTGCTTTCGAAGGCGCATACTTGTAATATTTCATTCTGCAAATAAATGTTACACTGAGTAAAGATTGGCTCTGGTTCTCTCCTTCGCCAGTTGACTTCCTTGAATGTCATCCAGGTTACCGATCGACCCTCCAGTGGAAACGGCGATTATCTTCATGGATCAGCTGATTCACAGGGGTAACCGCTGGTGATGGGGGAAATGTATGTGCAAGGCCGGTAGATGGGAAGTACTGAGAATTGAGCTCAGCATGATCTCTTGCAGCTGTACACATGAGCGCAAACTCAGCTCCCACAGGAGCATAGAATTCAATCCATCAAATTTACACTGACTCTTTCAAAGAGCAATCCAGTTAATCCCACTCTTTCCCCATACCCCTGCGATTTTATTCTCCTTTTCTAGCTGGACAGGGCAGGAAATACCTTGGGTAAGTTATTGGACGAACAGACATGAAATGGAAAATAGTCTGGTTAAAGTGGAGCAAGTATTGGAATATAAAAGAGATCTGTTGAGAAATCGAGTCTCCAAAGTGAGGAGAGGGTGACATATAAAGATGTTGGCATAAAACATGGGTGGGAAATACAACATCCCTCAGTCCATGGGGAAGCATCCTGGGATGAGTGATGAGGACTGCAGTGTTGAACACATCTCGAGATCCAGGAAGAGCAAGAAAATGAGCTATTTGAACACTTAGAATGCTGAGTAACGACTACCCTGATAAAGAATCCCCTCCCAGATTACAGTATTGGCCCATGTGCTGACAGGTCAGAAGCTGAGGAATGCATCAGTACCGACAGCGAGGCGATGGCAATCAAAGGGATCCCAGCTGAGGTCAGCGACAGCTACGCTGTTTTGAATGGTGGGCAGAGAGCTGTCCGGCAGCCGTCCAGGTTTTGAGAGCTGCAGGAAACAAAGAGTATTGAAGAAAGAAATTGTAATGAACTCAACATACAAACAATCAACAGATTTCAAAACTCCTGAGATATTCTCAAAGGCCTGGGCAGAGACCGTGGGTCAGGTGAGACACACTGAATAGCCAGGACCTTCCTCGACTGGCAGATACTGAGCAAAGCTCCGTCTACACTGTCCCCATCTAACACGCCCGAGGCAGGTAGCACAGTGGTTAGCACTGCTGCTTCACAGCTCCAGGGTCCCGGGTTCGATTCCCGGCTCGGGTCACTGTCTGTGTGGAGTTTGCACATTCTCCTCGTGTCTGCGTGGGTTTCCTCCGGGTGCTCCGGTTTCCTCCCACAGTCCAAAGATGTGCGGGTTAGGTTGATTGGCCAGGTTAAAAATTGCCCCTTAGAGTCCTGGGATGCGTAGGTTAGAGGGATTAGTGGGTAAATATGTGGGGGTAGGGCCTGGGTGGGATTGTGGTCGGTGCAGACTTGATGGGCCGAATGGCCTCCTTCTGCACTGTAGGGTTTCTATGATTTCTATGATTCTAGGTACTGCATGGGGTTAAATACAGAGTGAAGATCCCTCTACATTGTCCTATCAAAAACTCCCAGGAAAGGTTCTGCACAGGTTAGATTCAGATTAAAGCCCCCTCTTCAGTCTTAAACACCCTTGTGGTGTTCTGCTCTCTGAGCCTCCATCCTAACCTGGGCTTACCCTGAAAGTAACTTCCACTTAATACATCTATAATGTTGTCTTAGCAGGTGTGTAGAGTGACAGAATCCACTGTCAAGTATTCACCTCCAGCACAGCAACCTGCCCACCTGACACCGACAGTGGAACTGCGATTCGCTCACGATTCACACAGAATCCATCAGACTCGCCAGGCGTGGTCAGGTTTAACCCTTTCAGGTTGGTGAGGTGTGTGTCCCGATGAGATACTGTGCCCTGCAGGTGTCTGAACTTCGAATTGTTGCCTGGAAATGAAATTCAGAAGCAGCTGTTAGAAATGTGGTCATCACAACATGAAAAAAAACAACTTTGCAGCTGTTCTCACCCCACACAAATAATTTCAGTGCTGACCCCGCAGTGAGCGTACCACACCCAGTGTCCACCCCACACGGTGAGTGTACCACACCCAGTGCTGACACCGCAGTGAGCGTACCACACCCAGTGCTGACCCCGCAGTGAGCGTACCACACCCAGTGTCCACCCCACACGGTGAGTGTACCACACCCAGTGCTGACCCCGCAGTGAGCGTACCACACCCAGTGCCCACCCCACACGGTGAGCGTACCACACCCAGTGCCCACCCCACACGGTGAGCGTACCACACCCAGTGCCCACCCCACACGGTGAGCGTACCACACCCAGTGCTGACCCCGCAGTGAGCGTACCACACCCAGTGCCCACCCCACATGGTGAGCGTACCACACCCAGTGCTCACCCCACACGGTGAGCGTACCACACCCAGTGCCCACCCCACACGGTGAGCGTACCACACCCAGTGCTGACCCCGCAGTGAGCGTACCACACCCAGTGTCCACCCCACACGGTGAGTGTACCACACCCAGTGCTGACCCCGCAGTGAGCGTACCACACCCAGTGCTCACCCCACACGGTGAGCGTACCACACCCAGTGCCCACCCCACACGGTGAGTGTACCACACCCAGTGCTGACCCCGCAGTGAGCGTACCACACCCAGTGTCCACCCCACACGGTGAGTGTACCACACCCAGTGCTGACCCCGCAGTGAGCGTACCACACCCAGTGCCCACCCCACACGGTGAGCGTACCACACCCAGTGCCCACCCCACACGGTGAGCGTACCACACCCAGTGCCCACCCCACACGGTGAGCGTACCACACCCAGTGCTGACCCCGCAGTGAGCGTACCACACCCAGTGCCCACCCCACATGGTGAGCGTACCACACCCAGTGCTCACCCCACACGGTGAGCGTACCACACCCAGTGCCCACCCCACACGGTGAGCGTACCACACCCAGTGCTGACCCCGCAGTGAGCGTACCACACCCAGTGTCCACCCCACACGGTGAGTGTACTACACCCAGTGCTGACCCCGCAGTGAGCGTACCACACCCAGTGCTCACCCCACACGGTGAGCGTACCACACCCAGTGCCCACCCCACACGGTGAGTGTACCACACCCAGTGCTGACCCCGCAGTGAGCGTACCACACCCAGTGCTGACCCCGCTGGGTGAGCGTACCACACCCAGTGTTGACCCCGCAGTGAGCGTACCACACCCAGTGCTGACCCCGCTGGGTGAGCGTACCACACCCAGTGTTGACCCCGCAGTGAGCGTACCACACCCAGTGCTGACTCCGCAGTGAGCGTACCACACCCAGTGCCCACCCCACATGGTGAGCGTACCACACCCAGTGCTCACCCCACACGGTGAGCGTACCACACCCAGTGCCCACCCCACACGGTGAGCGTACCACACCCAGTGCTGACCCCGCAGTGAGCGTACCACACCCAGTGTCCACCCCACACGGTGAGTGTACCACACCCAGTGCTGACCCCGCAGTGAGCGTACCACACCCAGTGCTCACCCCACACGGTGAGCGTACCACACCCAGTGCCCACCCCACACGGTGAGTGTACCACACCCAGTGCTGACCCCGCAGTGAGCGTACCACACCCAGTGTCCACCCCACACGGCGAGTGTACCACACCCAGTGCTGACCCCGCAGTGAGCGTACCACACCCAGTGCCCACCCCACACGGTGAGCGTACCACACCCAGTGCCCACCCCACACGGTGAGCGTACCACACCCAGTGCCCACCCCACACGGTGAGCGTACCACACCCAGTGCTGACCCCGCAGTGAGCGTACCACACCCAGTGCCCACCCCACATGGTGAGCGTACCACACCCAGTGCTCACCCCACACGGTGAGCGTACCACACCCAGTGCCCACCCCACACGGTGAGCGTACCACACCCAGTGCTGACCCCGCAGTGAGCGTACCACACCCAGTGTCCACCCCACACGGTGAGTGTACTACACCCAGTGCTGACCCCGCAGTGAGCGTACCACACCCAGTGCTCACCCCACACGGTGAGCGTACCACACCCAGTGCCCACCCCACACGGTGAGTGTACCACACCCAGTGCTGACCCCGCAGTGAGCGTACCACACCCAGTGCTGACCCCGCTGGGTGAGCGTACCACACCCAGTGTTGACCCCGCAGTGAGCGTACCACACCCAGTGCTGACCCCGCTGGGTGAGCGTACCACACCCAGTGTTGACCCCGCAGTGAGCGTACCACACCCAGTGCTGACTCCGCAGTGAGCGTACCACACCCAGTGCTGACCCCACAAAATGAGTATACCGCACTCAGTCCTGACCCTGCACAGTGAGTACGTACCCAGTTTGTCACCCAGATTTATCTACCAATTCTCTGCCCCTTTGCACATGACTGAAACCTCGTTTTCACTTCCTGTTACGGCAGCAGCAACTCATCGACAAGAAGCCAACCAACCTGACTAGCCCCCTCCCTCCGACCCAATCTCACCATCCTATCCCCTTACCCACCCTATTACCGTATCTACCAACAACCATAACCCCTTACCCATTACCATACTCACCCCACCCCTTCACCTTCTAACTCTCCCGTGACATTGAGAAACATATTGTCAGCCTCTCTAACTCACCTAGGATACTGTGCACAGATTTTTGACTTTGAGGCGTTGTTGCAAAATCGCTGAGCTTTGAGCTGCTGCTGCTGCTTGGGGAGGTGATGGACGGTGAGGTCATTGAGCTGATGGAACTCGATGACGATGTCTGCCCATTGTGAACCTGGAATTTGTTTTTTAAAAAAAACACAATCACAAACAAGAAGCTCAGCAGTATGGGGAGAACAGGCAAATTAAAATATAGTTGACACATTTTCAGTGTATCCAGGAAGAAACAAACGGTACAAATACGAATGAGTGTCCTGGACCCTGGTTCGTGGCTTCACCCCTCCCTATCTCTGTTATCTCCTCCAGCCTCACTACAACACTCTGAGGTATGTCGCATTCCTCCAATTCTGACCTCTTGAGCATCCCCAATTTTAATTAGTCCACCACTGGCAGCCCCAAGTCTGAAATTTCCTCTCTCCACCTTTCCGTTCCAGGATGACACTCCTTAAAGTCTCTCTCTTTGGCTAATGTTTTGGTCACCTGCTCTGAAATCTCCTTATGCAGTTTACTATGACTTTTGTCTTCGCTCTGTGAAAAACCTTCGGGATATTTTGCTATGATAAAAACGCTATATTAATATAAGTTGTTTCTGTGTTGGTTCTCCAGACTGATTCTGACCTTGTGGATGAGGGGACACAATTCTCTGTGTTGAATCTGTTGTTGTAGCTCCAGATGTGAGCGACACACGTCATGAACTCCGAGCTTTACAGGATAGTTACGTTTTAAAATGTCCCCTTTAAGTTAAGATGAAACAGACGTTCTGAAAGGAAGATGGTGAATTCTGGATAAACACCTCCACTCGGAAACAGGCCCATGTAATATGGCTGCCATGAGGAGAGAAACTCAAACAAAAACTCATTGAAGTGTCGGCTACCGGTTTTGACATCTTTACACTAAAAAAGGTCAGTTTTGGAAGCTGGAGAGAAAAATAAACTATTGCTGCGGGGAAGCAGGTGAACTGTATTGTGCTATCGACCAGGCAAGATGATTGCAAGAATTTGGTTTCTGTTAAAAAGGGTACAGAACAGATGGGACTCCTGAAAATTTAAGGATGGGAGTGCTGCTGGTGATAAGTAGACGTGGAAAACCAAGGACTCTGGGGCTGGAATTTTACTGGCCCGCCCGCCATGGGAATCGGAGCAGGTGAGGGGCTGAGCATGGGAGGGTCTGTTGACCTCGGGCGGGATTTTACGGTTTCGGAACGAGCGAGGCCATAAAATCCCGCCCTGGAAGTTTCAACCCAGTGTGGCAGGGAGGAGTGAGCTGGAAGGGACCGTGACACTGTTCCTGTAATGATAGATTGGTCACGTGCATGCCCTCACGCACACAGACACACGCACACAGACACACGCACACAGACACACGCACACAGACACACGCACACAGACACACGCACACAGACACACGCACACAGACACACGCACACAGACACACGCACACAGACACACGCACACAGACACAGACAAAAGGAATGTTCCTTTGGAGAGGAAGTTGGCTGATTGTAAGGTGATCTTGTCTTTCCAGAAGCTAGACTTCCATTATGGGGGAAGACGCATAGAGTAAGTCTTGGAGGCATGAGTTCAGAGGTTCCAGCAGTTTTGATGAAGGCCAGAGTTCCTTCTGTTGCCACCAGCTTGATGGCAGACAGCACAGGCTATTGCCTGGAGTCCTGTGCTCATTGGAGGTCATAGAATCATAGAATCCCTACAGTGCAGATGGAGGCCATTCGCCCCATCAAGCCTGCGCCAACAACAATCCCAATTAGGCCCCATCTCCGTAATCCCACATATTTACTCTGCTAGTCCCCCTGATACTAAGGGTCAATTTAATGTGGCCAATCAACCTAACCCACACATCTTTGGAGTCAAACAGTGACTGACCATAAGATCCAAAGACAGCGTTAGTAAAGGAGTTAAGTCTCAGTCATGTAATACTGGTTTCAGGTTGCTAAATGAGGCCCGCTTGTTGAAACTATTGTGTTAGAATGGTTAATATTTAGGCCATTAGCACCATTATTAGAGATTAGAACTTGCTATATTTCTTCAAACCTACTGGAGTAGGCAAACCGTCTGCTGGGCCACTGTGTTAGCTTGGCTGGAATGTTTTGTGATGCAAGGTGTGTTACATTCAGGACTGTTGAAGTGTTAGCCTTTGTTCACTTTGAAATGGCTCAGACTTGGAACTATATTGTTGTTCTTTCCCTGTCCCTGGGTCAAAATCCTGAAAATTCCTCCGTAACAGCATTGCAGGTGTATCTACACCACATGGACTGCTGTGGTTCAAGAGGCAGCTTATCACCACCTTCTCAATTAGTGATGTGCAAGAAATGCTGACCTAACCACCAAGGCCCAGATCCCATGATTGAATAAAAACTGTACAACTCCGTGTGGAGGTTTTTCTGCCTACGGTTATTTTAAACTGCCATCATTTGAACAATAAAATTTTTTTCACTCAACTCTCCCACTCTGATTTTTTTGGGTTCCTCAATAGTCTCAACTCCACTGAATATAACCTCAGTTTACACAGTCTGTCATTTTAACACAGTTCCATAATCCCAGGTACCATCCCAGTGAGAGTCCCAGGCCTTCTCCCAGGCTGATGTATTCCAATGAGGTACGACCAGCACTCTGTCTAATGGCTCTGCCTTCTGTGATATTGCCGAAGCTCTCATAAGCTTTGACACCTGTGGACAACCATCAAAGATTGCTGTACCTGGAGGCATAATTTCTTTGTGCATTCATCCTCGCTATCCCCACCACCCCATTCTGCCCATTTAAACTACCCCATTATTGCCACTGCCATTCTAACTACTCACTCGCTGCCTATCAAGCTGGTGCCGCCCACATCCAGTGGTGTCTCTGGTTTTGTGGTAAGTCATTGTGGTCTGTTCGAAGGGTAAAATCTGCTGGCTTCTCTGCGACAGTGGGAATGTATTCCTGCTCTAGATCTGTACCTGTCTGAAATAATCAAATGGTTTGGAAGATCAACTTATTCATCCTGGAATGTTGACTTATCAATACACCATCATCTTAGAGGAGCAGGATGGAGAATCCATTGGCTCCCACAGATTGAAATACTTCTTACTGGTTTTCTTGTTTCCCAAGGCACTTCTTCCATTTCTTTCTCTTCTCTTGGAGCTCGTTCTTGCAATTGTGTCACAGATTCCCGCAGGCTGGGCACAACGCTGGAGATGAAACTCTGCCTGGTGCGTTTTTCTGGGTGTAAAGAAACTTTTGGTACCTACAGGAACAAACGCAGCAGTTACAGCAGCTGGTGAGGATATGACATTTAAATAAATAACTGGCACAGAGTGAGCGGGTGTGACAAGAGGGATTGAAACACAGAGTGGGAGAGATACCAAGGGACACAGAAAAAGGGAGAGAGAAAAACACAAACTAAGAGAGAGGGAGACTAAGATAGACATCAAACAACAGACACTGAGTGAGGATGATACTGACCTGTTCATCAGATCCATTGAACCAGTCCAGCGCAGACATTGAAGGAGTGTTACCAGGAGTGTCAGGGAATAAATCATCATGGAATTCATGAAGATTCTGGGATCATGGACACAAAATATAGAGTGTTACACCACTGGTAATAAAAAAACAGAAAGTGCTGAAAAAATGCAGCAGTTCTTGCAGCATTCGTGGCGAGAGAAATAGAGTTTTTTTTTGTATTTTTATTCCAATTCAATCAAATCAAGTCCAATTCAGAGTCTCAACAAGTTGAGACATTTCCGATCCAAGCTGACAAGACAGGGCCCACACTCCTGTCTTGGGCCTGATCTACATGAGCCAAGCTGATTGGAGGAGGGGGAGGTTTCCTCCTCCAAGGCTTGATCTCATTTGCATCTTAGCCAAAAGGCCGAGATGCCGCTTTAAAAAATTGCTTCATATGAAAATGAAGCTTAAATGTAACCTAATGGCCTCAAGTGCAGCATCCGATCCATACTACACTTGATCTTAGCCAAAAGGCCGAGAAGCGATCGAAATAGAGTTAATGTTTTGAGCCCAATATGACACTTCTTCAGAACTGAAGAGAGGTAGAAATGTGATGGGTTTTATGCTGTGTGGGGAGGGGTGTGTGATCAGGTGCAACAAAGGGGATAGGTAGAGGATGAGGGAAGTTAAATACCAAAAGTGTCATGGAACAAAAGGCAAAGCAAGTGTTTATGGCAGTAGTGGAGAAACAAAGTATTGCAGCAGAGTAGGTGTTAATAGCAGAATTAAAAAATCACAGAATTGTTACAGCGCAGAAGGCCATTCAGCCCATCGTGTCTACAATGGCTCTCCAAACAAGCATTATTACTTAGTGCTATTCTCCTGCTTTTCCCCGGTGCCCTTGCACATTATTTCTATTCAAATAATCATCTAATGCCCTCTTGAATGCCTCAATTGAACCTGCCTCAACCACATTTCAGGCAGTGCATTCCAGGCCTGAACCACATCAGATTATCTGAGAGCTTTGGGGTGTTTATCTGAAGGGTTTGGAGTGTTTCTCAGAAGGGTTTGGAGCGTTTATCTGAGAGCTTTGATGTGTTTATCTGAAGGGTTTGGGGTGTTTATCTAAGGGGTTTGAAGATGTTTATTTGATTTATTGTCACATATATTAGTATACAGTGAAAATTATTGTTTCTTGCATGCTATACAAAAAAAGTATATCGTATACATAGGGGAGAGGAAAAGGAGAGGGTGCAGAATGTAGTGTTGGGTTTGGGGGTGTTTATCGGAGGGGTTTTGGGTGTTTATCTGAGGAGTCTGGGAGTGTTTATCTGAGGGGTTTGGGAGTGTTTTTCTGAGGGGTTTTGGGTGTTTATCTGAGGAGTCTGGGAGTGTTTATCTGAGGAATCTGGGAGTGTTTATCTGAGGAGTCTGGGAGTGTTTATCTGAGGGGTTTGGGAGTGTTTTTCTGAGGGGTTTTGGGTGTTTATCTGAGGAGTTTGGGAGTGTTTATCTGAGGGGTTTGGGAGTGTTTATCGGAGGGGTTTGGGAGTGTTTATCTGAGGGGTTTTGGGTGTTTATCTGAGGGGTTTTGGGTGTTTATCTAAGGGGTTTTGGGTGTTTATCTAAGGGGTTTTGGGTGTTTATCTGAGGGGTTTGGGAGTGTTTATCTGAGGGGTTTGGGAGTGTTTATCTGAGGGGTTTTGGGTGTTTATCTGAGGGGTTTTGGGTGTTTATCTGAGGGGTTTTGGGTGTTTATCCGAGGGGTTTTGGGTGTTTATCCGAGGGGTTTTGGGTGTTTATCCGAGGGGTTTTGGGTGTTTATCTGAGGGGTTTTGGGTGTTTATCCGAGGGGTTTTGGGTGTTTATCCGAGGGGTTTTGGGTGTTTATCTGAGGGGTTTTGGGTGTTTATCTGAGGGGTTTTGGGTGTTTATCTGAGGGGTTTTGGGTGTTTATCTGAGGGGTTTTGGGTGTTTATCTGAGGGGTTTTGGGTGTTTATCTGAGGGGTTTTGGGTGTTTATCTGAGGGGTTTTGGGTGTTTATCTGAGGGGTTTTGGGTGTTTATCTGAGGGGTTTTGGGTGTTTATCTGAGGGGTTTTGGGTGTTTATCTGAGGGGTTTTGGGTGTTTATCTGAGGGGTTTTGGGTGTTTATCTGAGGGGTTTTGGGTGTTTATCTGAGGGGTTTTGGGTGTTTATCTGAGGGGTTTTGGGTGTTTATCTGAGGGGTTTTGGGTGTTTATCTGAGGGGTTTTGGGTGTTTATCTGAGGGGTTTTGGGTGTTTATCTGAGGGGTTTTGGGTGTTTATCTGAGGGGTTTGGGAGTGTTTATCTGAGGGATTTTGGGTGTTTATCTGAGGGGTTTTGGGTGTTTATCTGAGGGATTTTGGGTGTTTATCTGAGGGATTTTGGGTGTTTATCTGAGGGATTTTGGGTGTTTATCTCAAGGGTGGGTGTTTATGTGAAGGGTCGGTGGTTGATTGTGGGTCATTTTTGTGAGAAATTGATGAAATGTTGGAAATCAGAAGAGGGTTTGAGGGAACAGTGAAAAATTATTTCTGTCCATGTGTGAAACAGTGTAAACTCAAGATGGTGCAGGAGCAGAAAGGGAGATCAGGAGAAAAGTTTTCAGGTGAAAATCAAGTAGAATATGGGACTGATTGTCACAGGTGGCTGTTGGAGTTCAGGGAGATATGGAAGCTGAGAGGAAATAGATAAATGATGAGATTGGATTTATCAAATGGATGGTGAAGGGCTAGCATGGGCACTGACACAAAGGGCCGAATGTCTCTAGCTATTTCTTTGTGAAACACATATTAGATTCGCTGGTACCAGTGATTTTTAAATGATCTGTATCTCCACCCCCATCTAATCCCAGAGTCATGGGCTGTGCATTGAGTCTAGTGGTGCCAGCCTCTCTATGTCCATTGGTTACCTTGCGAGGCACATTGTAACTGATGGGCACTATGGAGTTCTCGGTGAGCTGCAGCACTCGAATCACTTCGCACGACATCACATCCAGTGCGAGTTTGGGCACCATGGCAACACCCTTGGACTTCACCTCTGTCAGGCACTGGTTCACTGGGGAGTTTACAAAAAATAGAGTTGAAACAAACAGTCTCTGCCAACGCATCGACAGTGAGATGGAACAGAGCGAGAGCACAATTCTGTGCAGCATATTCAACTGCATTCAATACATCAGGATTGGTTCATGAACTAGGGCACAGGTCAAGAGATGTAGGAATGTAAAAATGGAGGCTTAAAAAGCTGTTGTGTATCTACGATACACAAACTAATCATTCCCAATGGGTAAACCTTACCTTGAGTTAAACTGGCCTCTGTAGTGGACACTTCAAAGCAATGTAGAATGTTATCACCCTGCAAGGAAGAATGGAGTTGATTTGTTCAGTACAGTCATAAAAGTGCTGACCTGCTACACAGACAGTCACACACACTCACAGACATGCACACTCACATAGGCATACAAAAGGGCACCATCAACATCAAAATGAACAGAATAACTGAGTTTCCAGGTCTCCTATTTAACATGTCGTTTCCAGGACCCAGATGGTGGAATAACCTTCCCTTTTCACCACTCCATCCACAAGGTTGTAAGTGACTCCCCCTCCTGGTCACTGCTGGCTGGGGTTTGCTCAGCAAGTTGCTGCTTCAGAAAGACACCAGGCAAAAGAACTGGAGAACTAAGAAATTGGAGTAGGTTATTCAGCCCCTCGAGCCTGCTCTGCCATTGAATAAAATAATGGCACACCTGATCCTGACTGCCACCCATAACCCTTAATTCCCTTGTAGATTAGGGGGAATGGCACTAAGCCAGAGAGTCGGCACAGACACGATGGGCCAAATGGCCTCCTTCTGTGCCGTAACAATTCTGAGATCAAAAGTTTGCAGGCTTGCACATATTCAGTGGCCCGGCCGCCCCTGCTTTCTGGAGTAGGGAATTCCAAAAGTGGCTCCAGGAACTGAATGGCCTTCCTCTGTTCCTATATAGAGGAGGGAACAATGGACAAACAGCTGGTGGGCTAGTTTGGGGAGTAGAGAATGATTATTGGATAGTCAGAGGGTAAGGGATTGAATGTCCATCTGAAAGCAGTGTTCCAGCAGCAGCAAGATCTGACAATCAGCAATGATCAGGTAATCTATTTTAGCAATGTTGCCCGAGTGTACAATACTGCCCAGGACATCAGGAAGAACTAACCTGTTCTTTTCCAATAGTGCAATTAGACCTTTACCCAGCTGACATGACAGACAAGGTCTCATGTAAAACACAGCACTTCTGACACTGCGACACTCCTTCTCTACTGACCCTACAAGAGTGCAGCACTCCCTCTCTACTGACCCTCTGACAGTGCAGCACTCCCTCAGTACTGACCCTCCGACAGTGCAGCACTCCCTCAGTACTGACCTTCCAACAGTGCAACACTCCCTCAGTACTGACCCTCTGACAATGCAGCACTCCCTCAGTACTGACCTTCCAAAAGTGCAGCACTCTCAGTACTGACCCTCTGACAATGCTGTGCTCCCTCAGTACTGACCCTCTGACAATGCAGCACTCCCTCAGTACTGACCCTTAGACAATGCAGCAGTCCCTCAGTACTGACCTTCACAAGTACAGCACTGCCTCAGTACTGACCCTCTGACAATGCTGCGCTCCCTCAGTATTGACCCTCCGACAGTGCAGCACTCCCTCAGCACTGACCCTCCGACAGTGCAGTGCTCCCTCAGTATTGACCCTCCGACAATGCTGCGCTCCCTCAGTACTGACCCTCCAACAGTGCAGCACTGACCCTCTGACAGTGCAGCACTCCCTCAGCACTGACCCTCTGACAGTGCAGCACTCCCTCAAGAAATGACCTATTTCTTGTTTTGGTCTGTATTACTCCTGATTTTAAGATCACCGTTAAACTGAAAGGTGTTGCAACCACCAATTCCCCTTGGTTTCACCATTGTATTGATTGCTTCAACCAGACAAGGTTGTGAGATTTTAACTTGGTGTGGGCTGTAACTGCCTGCTACTACCCCCTAGAGTTGTGATGATGCTGCCCCATGGAAAAAGGCAACAATTCAGAGATTTTATCTGCATACTGATGTGTCAAGGAAGTCCATCCCTGGATGTAGTTGATGAGCTGGGACGTCGGATCATCATTGCTCACCTTTCCAGCCAGGATCAGCAACCCAGAGTCAGCATCGTACATCGGGATCAGCGGACTGGGGATTGGAGACAGAGAGATTATCAGGATCACCATCCACAGTCTGAGTACAACATACAGAACAATAGTCCTTGCCCCCCAATGTACCCAACCTTACAATGGACATCAGTCTCATCCAGTGAAGTGAAAGGAAAGGAAAATCAGCTCAAGTTCCTGCTCTTGAGCGTAGTTATGTGATCCTAACAGCAATGTGTATGTACATGTGGGTATCAAGTGAAAATGAGAACCGAGGAGATGTCCTTCATGTAGGAATAGTGTGAAACACTTACTTGGATGAGGCACTGAGGAGCAATTTATGTTTTATAAAGTAGTTACAACACAGAAACAGATCATTCAACCCAACCAGTCTATGCTGGTGTTTATGCTCCTCACAATCTCCCTTGTACCCTTCATCTCACCTGATTAGTTTATCCTTCCATTCCTTTCTCCCATCTGTTTTATCTAATTTCTCTTTAAATTAATCTGTACCAGCACCTCACCCAGTCCTTGTGATATTGAGTTCCACATCCTTATCACTCTCCAGGAAAATAATTCTCTCTTGATTTCTCTATTAGATTTATTCGTATTATGTTTTTTTTCCATTATTTTATGGGATGAGGACATCGACAGCCAGGCTAGCATTTATTACCCATCCCCAGTTGCCCTTCAGAAGGGGGTAGTGAGCTGCCATCTTGAACCGCTGCAGTCCCTGAGGTGTAGCTACACCCACAGTGCTGTTAGGGAGAGAATTCCAGGATTTTTACCTAGCGCCAGCGGAGGAACGGTGATATATTTCCAAGGCAGGATGGTGAGTGATTTGGAGGGGAAGTTCCAGGTGATGGTGTTCCCAGGTATCTGCTGCCCTTGTCCTTCTGGGTGGTAGTAATTGTGGGTTTGGAAGGTGCTGCCTTGGCGAATTGCTGAGTGCATTTTGCAGATGGTGCACACTGCTGCTATCAATGGTGGAGGGAATGAATGTTTATGGAAGGGTAGCAATCAAGCAAACTGCTTTGTTCTGAATGGTGTTGCTTTGAGAGCAGCGCTGCTGGGAGCTCCATGTCAGTACAATCCAGCCTCAGCATTCATTAAACAAGAGCATTGGTCTTTGCTTCATTACAATATAAAGATCGCCAGCAGCCCCCCATGTTTGAGCCGAGGCAGCAGACAATGCAGCCTGGGGACAATCAAAGACTGAGGAGCACCTGAGTAAGGACCAGATTGGGTCCACATGCGTCCCAGCAGCAGTCGGCGAAAATCCAGTGCACCCAAGACCCTGAAAGTGCCCTCACCCTGTGGTGGAAGGATTAGTGATGGACTCCTTGTCACACTGCAGTGCGTTGATGACGCTGGTTCTCAGACTGAAACACTAAATTATAACATAAACAGTCCCTGGTTGGAGACACTGGGAAATAGAGGAGGCAAATTGAACTTGTGGGTAGTGACTCACATCTCCACCAGAGGGCAGGCGCTGTCTGTTCATCATCTGATAACAGTAAGAAGTTTAACAACACCAGGTTAAAGTCCAACAGGTTTATTTGGTAGCAAAAGCCACACAAGCTTTCGAGGCTCTGAGCCCCTTCTTCAGGTGAGTGGGAATTCTGTTCACAAACAGAACTTATAAGACACAGACTCAATTTACATGAATAATGGTTGGAATGCGAATACTTACAACTAATCCAGTCTTTAAGAAACAAAACAATGGGAGTGGAGAGAGCATCAAGACAGGCTAAAAAGATGTGTATTGTCTCCAGACAAGACAGCCAGTGAAACTCTGCAGGTCCACGCAACTGTGGGAGTTACAAATAGTGTGACATAAATTCTGATTCTAGGATCGCATGATAAAGACTCAGGAGGAAAAAAGCAGAAATATTTATGTGAAATAGTGTGACATAAACCCAATATCCCGGTTGAGGCCGTCCTTGTGTGTGCATCTCCACATCATCATCTGATGAACACGGTAAGAAGTCTCACAACACCAGGTTAAAGTCCAACAGGTTTATTTGGTAGCAAATACCATAAGCTTTCGGAGCGCTGCTCCTTCGTCAGATGGAGTGGAAATTTGGTATTTGCTACCAAATAAACCTGTTGGACTTTAACCTGGTGTTGTCAGACTTCTTACTGTGTTCACCCCAGTCCAACGCCGGCATCTCCACATCATCTGATGTACAGAGCACTCAGAACTTGGCAACAATTAAGAGGTTACCTGGGAGAGGGGGGGCAAGAACGAAGCAGGCCAACAAGAGAGGGGGAGGGGGGGAGCGAGAGGGGACGGGTGGGGGGGGGGGAGAGTGAGAGGGGCCGGGGGCGGGCGGGCGAGGGGCCGGGGGCGGGCGGGCGAGGGGCCGGGGGCGGGCGGGCGAGGGGCCGGGGGCGGGCGGGCGAGGGGCCGGGGGCGGGCGGGCGAGGGGCCGGGGGCGGGCGGGCGAGGGGCCGGGGGCGGGCGGGCGAGGGGCCGGGGGCGGGCGGGCGAGGGGCCGGGGGCGGGCGGGCGAGGGGCCGGGGGCGGGCGGGCGAGGGGCCGGGGGCGGGCGGGCGAGGGGCCGGGGGCGGGCGAGGGGCCGGGGGCGGGCGGGCGAGGGGCCGGGGGCGGGCGGGCGAGGGGCCGGGGGCGGGCGGGCGAGGGGCCGGGGGCGGGCGGGCGAGGGGCCGGGGGCGGGCGGGCGAGGGGCCGGGGGCGGGCGGGCGAGGGGCCGGGCGGGCGAGGGGCCGGGGGCGGGCGGGCGAGGGGCCGGGGGCGGGCGGGCGAGGGGCCGGGGGGCGAGGGGCCGGGGGCGGGCGGGCGAGGGGCCGGGGGCGGGCGGGCGAGGGGCCGGGGGCGGGCGGGCGAGGGGCCGGGGGCGGGCGGGCGAGGGGCCGGGGGCGGGCGGGCGAGGGGCCGGGGGCGGGCGGGCGAGGGGCCGGGGGCGGGCGGGCGAGGGGCCGGGGGCGGGCGGGCGAGGGGCCGGGGGCGGGCGGGCGAGGGGCCGGGGGCGGGCGGGCGAGGGGCCGGGGGCGGGCGGGCGAGGGGCCGGGGGCGGGCGGGCGAGGGGCCGGGGGCGGGCGGGCGAGGGGCCGGGGGCGGGCGGGCGAGGGGCCGGGGGCGGGCGGGCGAGGGGCCGGGGGCGGGCGGGCGAGGGGCCGGGGGCGGGCGGGCGAGGGGCCGGGGGCGGGCGGGCGAGGGGCCGGGGGCGGGCGGGCGAGGGGCCGGGGGCGGGCGGGCGAGGGGCCGGGGGCGGGCGGGCGAGGGGCCGGGGGCGGGGCCGGGGGCGGGCGAGGGGCCGGGGGCGGGCGAGGGGCCGGGGGCGGGCGAGGGGCCGGGGGCGGGCGAGGGGCCGGGGGCGGGCGAGGGGCCGGGGGCGGGCGAGGGGCCGGGGGCGGGCGAGGGGCCGGGGGCGGGCGAGGGGCCGGGGGCGGGCGAGGGGCCGGGGGCGGGCGAGGGGCCGGGGGCGGGCGAGGGGCGGGCGAGGGGCCGGGGGCGGGCGAGGGGCCGGGGGCGGGCGAGGGGCCGGGGGCGGGCGAGGGGCCGGGGGCGGGCGAGGGGCCGGGGGCGGGCGAGGGGCCGGGGGCGGGCGAGGGGCCGGGGGCGGGCGAGGGGCCGGGGGCGGGCGAGGGGCCGGGGGCGGGCGAGGGGCCGGGGGCGGGCGAGGGGCCGGGGGCGGGCGAGGGGCCGGGGGCGGGCGAGGGGCCGGGGGCGGGCGAGGGGCCGGGGGCGGGCGAGGGGCCGGGGGCGGGCGAGGGGCCGGGGGCGGGCGAGGGGCCGGGGGCGGGCGAGGGGCCGGGGGCGGGCGAGGGGCCGGGGGCGGGCGAGGGGCCGGGGGCGGGCGAGGGGCCGGGCGAGGGGCCGGGCGAGGGGCGAGGGGCCGTGGCGGGCGAGGGGCCGGGGGCGGGGACGGAGGCGGGCGAGGGGACGGGCGAGGGGACAGGGCACGCGAGGGGACGTGTGGAGGGGGAACGAGAGGGGGACGGGTGGGGGGGAGCGAGAGGGGACGGGTGGGGGGGGAGCGAGAGGGGACGGGTGGGGGAAGGGAGCGAGAGGGGACAGGGAGGATGAGATTATGGGGAGAGCAGCGTGGGCAATCCGGCGTTAGTGTTGGGATGGCGTGGGGAGAGTGGTGGAGACAAGGAGGTACAGGGTGGGCGGGGAGGTATTGGCGATGAAGAGATACGGGGAGAGTGGGGGCTACGGGGAGAATGGGGGGGGCGACGGGGAGAATGGGGGTGACGGGGGGAGTGGGGGTGACGGGGGGAGTGGGGGTGACGGGGGGAGTGGGGGTGACGGGGGGAGAGGGGGTGACGGGGGGAGTGGGGGTGACGGGGGGAGTGGGGGTGACGGGGGGAGTGGGGGTGACGGGGGGAGTGGGGGTGACGGGGGGAGTGGGGGTGACGGGGGGAGTGGGGGTGACGGGGGGAGTGGGGGTGACGGGGGGAGTGGGGGTGACGGGGGGAGTGGGGGTGACGGGGGGAGTGGGGGTGACGGGGGGAGTGGGGGTGACGGGGGGAGTGGGGGTGACGGGGGGAGTGGGGGTGACGGGGGGAGTGGGGGTGACGGGGGGAGTGGGGGTGACGGGGGGAGTGGGGGTGACGGGGGGGTGGGGGTGACGGGGGGAGTGGGGGTGACGGGGGGAGTGGGGGTGACGGGGGGAGTGGGGTGACGGGGGGAGTGGGGGTCACGGGGGGAGTGGGGGTGACGGGGGGAGTGGGGGTCACGGGGGGAGTGGGGGTCACGGGGGGAGTGGGGGTCACGGGGGGAGTGGGGGTCACGGGGGGAGTGGGGGTCACGGGGGGAGTGGGGGTCACGGGGGGAGTGGGGGTCACGGGGGGAGTGGGGGTCACGGGGGGAGTGGGGGGTCACGGGGGGAGTGGGGGTCACGGGGGGAGTGGGGGTCACGGGGGGAGTGGGGGTCACGGGGGGAGTGGGGGTCACGGGGGGAGTGGGGGTCACGGGGGGAGTGGGGGTCACGGGGGGAGTGGGGGTCACGGGGGGAGTGGGGGTCACGGGGGGAGTGGGGGTCACGGGGGGAGTGGGGGTCACGGGGGGAGTGGGGGTCACGGGGGGAGTGGGGGTCACGGGGGGAGTGGGGGTCACGGGGGGAGTGGGGGTCACGGGGGGAGTGGGGGTCACGGGGGGAGTGGGGGTCACGGGGGGAGTGGGGGTCACGGGGGGAGTGGGGGTCACGGGGGGAGTGGGGTCACGGGGGGAGTGGGGGTCACGGGGGGAGTGGGGGTCACGGGGGGAGTGGGGGTCACGGGGGGAGTGGGGGTCACGGGGGGAGTGGGGGTCACGGGGGGAGTGGGGGTCACGGGGGGAGTGGGGTCACGGGGGGAGTGGGGGTCACGGGGGGAGTGGGGGTCACGGGGGGAGTGGGGGTCACGGGGGGAGTGGGGGTCACGGGGGGAGTGGGGGTCACGGGGGGAGTGGGGGTCACGGGGGGAGTGGGGGTCACGGGGGGAGTGGGGTCACGGGCGGAGTGGGGTCACGGGCGGAGTGGGGGTCACGGGCGGAGTGGGGGTCACGGGCGGAGTGGGGGTCACGGGCGGAGTGGGGGTCACGGGCGGAGTGGGGGTCACGGGCGGAGTGGGGGTCACGGGCGGAGTGGGGGTCACGGGGGGAGTGGGGGTCACGGGGGGAGTGGGGGTCACGGGGGGAGTGGGGGTCACGGGGGGAGTGGGGGTTACGGGGGGAGTGGGGGTTACGGGGGGAGTGGGGGTTACGGGGGGAGTGGGTGTTACGGGGGGAGTGGGGGTTACGGGGGGAGTGGGGGTTACGGGGGGAGTGGTGGTTACGGGGGGAGTGGGGGTTACGGGGGTAGTGGGGGTTAGAGGGGGAGTGGGGGTTACAGGGAGAACCGGAGGACATGGGGAGAATGTGGGAGACAAGGAGACGCAGGATGTGCATAGCTTTGCAGACCAAAGTTTTGAGATTTCTGACCAGATTCAAATGGTGGTCTTTTCATTTAAAAATATTTGAGTCCTGATTGCCAGCTGCAAGGAGGCTCCAGTTTCTTGCCTCTCATTCCTCTCCTTCGAGTCTCAGATTCAGAGTTCCTGCACATTCACAGGGCGGACTGCCTCTAACACCACCCCCCACTCCCCCCAACCCGTCTTCGGTTCCTAGCTCTCCACACAAACAAAACACAGAGTTCCCACACAACATATTTACATGCTCAGCCTCCAGCCTTCCCACACTGCCTGTCACACAAGGCTCTGGCAGCGTCCCAGAGAGCATAAAATATCCAAACATATGCTACAGACCACACTGTACAGCCAACCTTCATTCACTCAATATGGTGAAAGGCGGCGACAGAGATTTGAAAAGTTGGACGGGGGTCTGGGAAGTTATCCCTCCACTAAGCCTCATGTAAACACAATATTGACGTCATGGGTCTTATGGCGAAGCATTTCATGTGAAAATGTACAGATTAAAAATGATCAAACTGGAACTGAACGACCCCCAAGGCACACTCCTCGGATCATGGCTCTTGTTCATCTGTATGTGGAACTAATGTAAAGTTGCACAAGCCCAGAACAGCAAACAAACCTGCATAAGTTTTTGTTCTCTCCCTGTACCCAATTCCAACAGCAATTTGCATTTCTATAGCATCCTGAACATAGTTAATATTAACACAGCACAATATTAAACAAGATTTGACAACATCTCAGTCCATATGGTGTTGGCTGGACTCAGTGGGTAACCCTCGCTCATCTCTGGGTTAGAAGGGAGTGGGTTCAAATCATACTACGGTCGAGCATACCTGAAGCTTATGTGCTCGCCACAGTGCAGAGGAAATGCTGCACTTTCAGAGAGGCAATACAGAGGGAGTGCTGTACTGTCAGAAAGGAAACACTGGGGAGCAGACAGAGGGCTAAAAGCCACACCATCTCCCCAGTCTCATCTATTGAACTGGTACAGTGTAAAACCACCTTACAACGTCAGAGGGGCAGGACTGAGGAAATGCTGCACTGTCAGAGGGACAGGACCGAGGGAGTGCTGCACTGTCAGAGGGACAGGACCGAGGGAGTGCTGCACTGTCAGAGGGACAGGACCGAGGGAGTGCTGCACTGTCAGAGGGACAGGATTGAGGAAATGCTGCACTGTCAGAGGGACAGGACTGAGGGAGTGCTGCCCTGTCAGAGGGACAGGACCGAGGGAGTGCTGCACTGTCCGAGGGACAGGACTGAGGGAGTGCTGCACTGTCAGAGGGACAGGACTGAGGGAGTGCTGCACTGTCAGAGGGACAGGACTGAGGAAATGCTGCACTGTCAGAGGGACAGGACCGAGGGAGTGCTGCACTGTCCGAGGGACAGGACTGAGGGAGTGCTGCACTGTCAGAGGGACAGGACTGAGGGAGTGCTGCACTGTCAGAGGGACAGGACTGAGGAAATGCTGCACTGTCAGAGGGACAGGACTGAGGAAATGCTGCACTGTCAGAGGGACAGGACTGAGGGAGTGCTGCACTGTCCGAGGGACAGGACTGAGGGAGTGCTGCACTGTCAGAGGGACAGGACTGAGGAAATGCTGCACTGTCAGAGGGACAGGACTGAGGGAGCACTGCGCCGTCAGAGGCGCAGTACAGTAAGAAGTCTCACAACACCAGGTTAAAGTCCAACAGGTTTATTTGGTAGCAAAAGCCACTAGCTTTCGGAGCGCTGCTCCTTCGTCAGGTGAGTGGGAGTTCTGTTCACAAACAGGGCATATAAAGACACAAACTCAATTTACAAAATAATGGTTGGAATGCGAGTCTTTACAGGTAATCAAGTTTCAAAGGTACAGACAATGTGAGTGGAGAGAGCGTTAAGCACAGGTTAAAGAGATGTATATTGTCCCCAGACAGGACAGTTAGTGAGATTTTGCAAGCCCAGGCAAGTCGTGGGGGTTACAGACAGTGTGACATGAACCCAAGATCCCAGTTGAGGCCGTCCTCATGTGTGCGGAACTTGGCTATCAGTCTCTGCTCAGCGACTCTGCGCCATCGTGTGTCGTGACGGCCGCCTTGGAGAACGCTTACCTGAAGATCAGAGGCCCCCAAATAATAATGTTGAGGTAGGGAGGGCTATAAACAAGCAGATAAGGGATGCGTGTAAAAACGGAATGGCAATAATCATGGGGGACTTCAACATGCACATTGACTGGCAGACTCAAGTCGGTAAGGGTGGAATGGAGGAAGAGTTCTTAGAATGCTGTCGGGATAGTTTCCTTGAACAGCATGTTACGGAACCGACGAGGGAACGAGCTATTTTGGATCTGGTATTGTGTAACGAGGTAGGTAGAATTAAGGATCTTATTGTGAAGGACCCTCTTGGGTCTAGTGACCACAATATGGTCGAATTTCTGATTCAGATGGAAGAGGAGAAAGTTTGGTCCCAAACCAGTGTCCTCTGTTTGAACAGAGGGAAATATGATAGGATGAGGGATGAATTGGCTAAGGTAGACTGGGAGAGCAGGCTGGCAGGTAGGATAGCTGAGGAACAGTGGAGGATTTTTAAGGAGATCCTTTTCAGTTCTCAGCAAAAATATATTCCAGCAAAAAACAAGGATTGTAAGAAAAGGGAGAACCAGCCGTGGATAACGAAGGAAATAAAGGAGAGTATTAAAATAAAAACAGCTGCGTACAGAGTGGCCAAAAATAGTGGAGAAAGAAGTGATTGGGAAAAATTTAAGAAACAACAAAGAGAGACTAAGAAAGCGATAAAGAAAGGAAGGATAGACTATGAAGCTAGGCTAGCAATTAATATAAAAAATGATAGTAAAAGTTTTTATAAATATATAAAAAGGAATAGAGTGGCGAGAGTGAATGTTGGACCCTTGGAGGACGAGAGGGGGGAGTTAATAGTGGGAAATGAGGATATGGCTGAGTCTTTAAATAAGTTTTTTGTGTCGGTCTTCACGGTGGAGGACACAAATAGTTTGCCAAATATTAACAATAGAGGGTTGGCAGCAGGAGAAATACTTAATACAATTAATGTTACCAGAGAGGCAGTGCTGGGTAGACTAATGGGACTGAAGGTGGACAAGTCCCCGGGTCCGGATGGAATGCATCCCAGGGTATTGAAAGAAATGTCAGAGGTAATAGTGGATGCGTTAGTGATTATTTATCAAAACTCGTTGCATTCTGGGGTAGTGCCGGTTGATTGGAAAACGGCTAATGTTACGCCGCTGTTTAAAAAAGGAAGGAGACAAAAGGCGGGTAACTATAGGCCGGTCAGCTTAACGTCTGTAGTAGGGAAAATGCTGGAATCCATTATTAAAGAGGAGATAGCAAGGCATCTGGATAGAAATGGTTCGATCAATCAGACGCAGCATGGATTCATGAGGGGAAAGTCGTGCTTGACGAACATGTTGGATTTTTATGAAGATGTGACTAGGGCGGTTGATGGAGGAGAACCGGTGGATGCGGTGTTTTTGGATTTCCAAAAGGCGTTTGATAAGGTGCCCCATAAAAGGCTGCTGAAGAAGATTAGGGCACACGGAGTTGGGGGTAGTGTGTTAAAGTGGATTGGGGACTGGCTATCCGACAGGAAGCAAAGAGTCGGAATAAATGGGTGTTTTTCCGGTTGGAGGAAGGTAACTAGTGGCGTGCCGCAGGGATCGGTACTCGGGCCGCAACTATTTACCATTTATATAGATGATCTGGAGGAGGGGACGGAGTGTAGGGTAACGAAGTTTGCAGACGACACAAAGGTAAGTGGAAAAGTGAATCGTGTGGAGGACGGAGAAGATCTGCAGAGAGATTTGGACAGGCTGAGTGAGTGGGCGAGGATATGGCAAATGGAGTATAACGTTGATAAATGCGAGGTTATACACTTTGGAGGAAATAATAACAAATGGGATTACTATCTCAATGGAAACAAATTAAAACATGCTACCGTGCAAAGGGACCTGGGGGTCCTTGTGCATGAGACGCAAAAGCCCAGTCTGCAGGTACAACAGGTGATCAAGAAGGCAAATGGGATGTTGGCCTATATTGCGAGGGGGATAGAATATAAAAGCAGGGATGTCTTGATGCACCTGTACAGGGCATTGGTGAGGCCGCAGCTGGAATACTGTGTGCAGTATTGGTCCCCTTATATGAGGAAGGATATATTGGCATTGGAGGGAGTGCAGAGAAGGTTCACCAGGTTGATACCGGAGATGAGGGGTTTGGATTATGAGGAGAGGCTGAGGAGATTGGGTTTGTACTCGTTGGAGTTTAGAAGGATGAGGGGGGATCTTATGGAGACTTATAAGATAATGCGGGGGCTGGATAGGGTGGAGGCGGAGAGATTCTTTCCACTTAGTAAGGAAGTTAAAACTAGAGGACACAGCCTCAAAATAAAGGGGGGTCGGTTTAGGACAGAGTTGAGGAGGAACTTCTTCTCCCAGAGGGTGGTGAATCTCTGCCCACTGAGGTGGTGGAGGCTACCTCGCTGAATATGTTTAAAGCGCGGATGGATGGATTCCTGATCGGTAAGGGAATTAAGCGTTATGGGGATCAGGCGGGTAAGTGGTACTGATCCACGTCAGATCAGCCATGATCTTATTGAATGGCGGGGCAGGCTCGAGGGGCTAGATGGCCTACTCCTGCTCCTATTTCTTATGTTCTTATGAATGCCCGTGATCGCTGAAGTGTTCCCCAATAGGAAGAGAACATTGTCAGCAGGACAGGACTGAGGGAGTGCTGCACCGTCAGAGGGACAGGACTGAGGGTGTGCTGCACTGTCCAGGGACAGGACTGAGGGAGTGCTGCACCGTCAGAGGGACAGGACTGAGGGTGTGCTGCACTGTCCAGGGACAGGACTGAGGAAGTGCTGCACTGTCAGAGGGTCAGTACTGAGGGAGTGCTGCACTGTCAGAGGGACAGGACCGAGGGAGTGCCGCACTGTCAGAGAGACAGTACTGAGGGAGTGCTGCACTGTCCAGGGACAGGACTGAGGGAGTGCTGCACCATCAGAGGGACAGGACTGAGGGAGTGCTGCACTGTCAGAGGGTCAGTACTGAGGGAGTGCTGCACAGTCAGAGGGACAGGACTCAGGGAGTGCCGCACTGTCACTGGGACAGGACTGAGGGAGTGCTGCACTGTCAGAGGGTCAGTACTGAGGGAGTGCTGCACAGTCAGAGGGACAGGACTCAGGGAGTGCCGCACTGTCAGAGGGACAGGACTGAGGGAGTGCTGCACAGTCAGAGGGACAGGACTGAGGGAGTGCTGCACTGTCAGAGGGACAGGACTGAGGGAGCGCTGCATTGTCAGAGGGACAGGACTGAGGGAGCGCTGCACTGTCAGAGGGGCAGGACTGAGGGAGCGCTGCACTGTCAGAGGGGCAGGACGAGGGAGTGCTGCATTGTCAGAGGGGCAGGACTGAGGGAGCGCTGCATTGTCAGAGGGACAGGACTGAGGGAGTGCTGCACTGTCAGAGGGACAGGACTGAGGGAGTGCTGCACCGTCAGAGGGGCAGGACGAGGGAGTGCTGCATTGTCAGAGGGGCAGGACTGAGGGAGCGCTGCATTGTCAGAGGGGCAGGACTGAGGGAGTGCTGCACTGTCAGAGGGACAGGACTGAGGGAGTGTTGCAATGTCAACAGGGCAATACTCAGGGAGTGCTGCACTGTCAGCGGGACAGTACTCAGGAAGTTCTGCACCGTCAGAGGCACAGTACTCAGGGTGTGCTGCAATGTCAGAGGAGCTGGGGATGTGTTGTACAATTGGAGGGTCAGTACTGAGGGACTACTGCACTGTCAGAGGGGCAGTATTGAGGGAATGCTGAACTGTCAACAGGGCAGTACTAAGGGCATAATGCACTGTAAGATGGGCAGGAGTGAGGAAGTGCTGCATTATCAGAGGGGCAGTGCTGAGGGTCCACTCCACTGTATGAGGGGCAGGACTGAGAGAGTGTTGCACTGCCAGTGAAGAAACACTGAGGGAATGCTGCACTACCAGAGGGGCTGGACTGGAGAAGTGCTTCACTGTCAAGGTTGTCTTCTTTCGGATGAGAAGTTAAGCCAAGGGCTCCACCTGCCCCCTCAGGTATGTGCAAAAGTAGCCACTGCCATTATTTTAAAGGGGAGCAGGGGAAAAGCATACCATATTTATTAATGATTTGTAATCTTCCAAAATTCTTTTCAAGAACAGAGGAAGACAGAAAGCAGCAAATTATAGGCCAGTTAGCGGGGCCAGTCAGAGGGGCAGGACTGAGAGAGTGCCTCACTGTCAGAGGGGCAGGATGAGGGAGCACTGCACTGTCAGAGGGGCAGGACGAGGGAGCGCTGCAATGTCAGAGGGGCAAGATTGAGGGAGTGCTGCACTGTCAGAGGGACAGGACTGAGGGAGCGCTGCACTGTCAGAAGGGCAGGACGAGGGAGCGCTGCATTGTCAGAGGGGCAGGACGAGGGAGCGCTGCACTGTCAGAAGGGCAGGACTGAGGGAGCGCTGCATTGTCAGAGGGACAGGACTGAGGGAGCGCTGCATTGTCAGAGGGACAGGACTGAAGGAGCGCTGCATTGTCAGAGGGACAGGACTGAGGGAGCGCTGCACTGAGAGGGACAGGACTGAGGGAGCGCTGCACAGTCAGAGGGACAGGACTGAGGGAGCGCTGCATTGTCAGAGGGGCAAGATTGAGGGAGTGCTGCACTGTCAGAGGGACAGGACTGAGGGAGCGCTGCACTGTCAGAAGGGCAGGACGAGGGAGCGCTGCATTGTCAGAGGGGCAGGACGAGGGAGCACTGCATTGTCAGAGGGACAGGACTGAGGGAGCGCTGCACTGTCAGAGGGACAGGACTGAGGGAGCGCTGCATTGTCAGAGGGGCAGGACTGAGGGAGTGCTGCATTGTCAGAGGGACAGGACTGAGGGAGCGCTGCACTGTCAGAGGGTCAGTAATGAGGGAGCGCTGCATTGTCAGAAGGACAGGACTGAGGGAGCGCTGCATTGTCAGAGGGTCAGTAATGAGGGAGCGCTGCATTGTCAGAGGGACAGGACTGAGGGAGCGCTGCACTGTCAGAGGGACAGGACTGAGGGAGCGCTGCATTGTCAGAGGGGCAGGACTGAGGGAGCGCTGCATTGTCAGAGGGACAGGACTGAGGGAGCGCTGCATTGTCAGAGGGACAGGACTGAGGGAGCGCTGCACTGTCAGAGGGACAGGACTGAGGGAGCGCTGCATTGTCAGAGGGACAGGACTGAGGGAGCGCTGCACTGTCAGAGGGGCAGGACGAGGGAGTGCTGCACTGTCAGAGAGACAGGACTGAGGGAGCGCTGCACTGTCAGAGGGACAGGACTGAGGGAGCGCTGCATTGTCAGAGAGGCAGGACTGAGGGAGTGCTGCACTGTCAGAGGGGCAGGACTGAGGGAGTGCAGGCCAACAGTGAAACCACATCTAGGAGTACTGTGTACAGTTTTGTTCTCCAGAAGGGATCTACTTGTCTTGCAGGCCATTCAGAGAGGGTTCACCTGGTTGATCCCTGGGATGGAGAGATTGACTATGAGGAAAGATTGAACAAGTTGGGTCTGTATTCATTGGAATTTAGAAAAGATGTGCTCTTATTGAAACTAATTAAGATTCTGAGGGGGCTTGACAGGGTGGATGCTGAGGGGATGTTTCCCCTTTTGGGGGAATCTAGAAATAGTGGGCACAGTTTAAAAATAAGCGGTCTCTGATTTAATATGAAGGGGAGGAATTGTTCCTCTCAGAGGGTTGTTATTCTTTGAAATTCTCTACCCCAAGGTCCAGTGGAGGGTGCATCATTGAATACACTCAAGTCTAAGTTGGACAGACTTTTGACCTACAACGGAGTTAAGAGTTCTAGTGAGTGTACAAGAAAATGGTGTTGAGGTCACATTCAGATCAGCCATGATCTCTCTAAATGGGAGAACAGGCTCAATGGGCCGAATGGACTACTCTGGTTTTTATTTCATAAGTAGATGATGGAAAAAGAGCCACATACCCAAATTTGCCGATGATACAAAGAGAGGTGACATTATATGCATTGGGGACACCAGCACCTGCAAGTTCCTCACACTATCATGACGAGGAAATAAATTACCATTCATTCACTGTCGCTGGATGAAAATCCTGAACTTGCTTCTTAACAGGTATACCTACACCAGATGGACTGCAGTGGTTTAAGGCAGCAGCTCACCACCAATTAGGGATGGGAAACAAATGTTGGCTTTGCCAGTAATTCCCACATCCACGAAAGAATTTTTAAAAAGATGGAACCAGAAAAGTACAGAAAAATAAGTGAATTGGCAAAGCCGTGGCATCCAGATTTCAACGCAGGCAAATATGACATAATCCACTTTGGACCCAATTGTGGGCGGCACGGTGGCACAGCAGTTAGGACTGCTGCCTCACAGCGCCAGGGACCTGGTTTCGATTCCCGGCTTGGGTCATTGTCTGTATGAAGTTTGCACATTCTCCCCGTGCCTGCATGGGTTTCCTCCGGGTGCTCCAGTTTCCTCCCACAGTCCAAAGATGTGCGGGTTAGGTGGATTGGCCATGCTAAATTGCCCGCTTAATATCAGGGGGACTAGCTAGGGTAAATGCATGGGTTATGGGGATAAAGCCTGGGTAGGATTGTGGTCGGTGCAGATTCATTGGGTCGAATGGCCTCCTTCTGCACTGTAGGATTCTATGATTCTAATTAGAATGTGACAGGACACTTTCTAAATCATAAAAAGTTGGAAAGAGACATGATAGTCCAGATGCACAAATCATTAAAACATCACGAACAGGTACAGCTCAGTGGGGAGGGGTGGAGAGTAAGTGCAGAGTGGTCATGGAGCATGGGAGGGTGCAGAGCAGGAAGGGGGACATAGAGAGAGTGGGGAGAGGCTGAGGAGAGGAGCAAGAAAGGGGAGGAGAGGTAGACCGAGACATAAAGAGTGACAGAGAAAGGGCGGCACGGTAGCACAGTGGTTAGCACTGCTGCTTCACAACTCCAGGGACCTGGGTTCGATTCCCGGCTTGGGTCACTGTCTGTGTGGAGTTTGCACATTCTCCTCGTGTCTGCGTGGGTTTCCTCCGGGTGCTCCGGTTTCCTCCCACAGTCCAAAGATGTGCGGGTTAGGTCGATTGGCCATGCTAAAATTGCCCCTTAGTGTTCTGGGATGCGTAGATTAGAGGGATTAGCGGGTAAAATATGTAGGGATATGGGGATAGGGCCTGGGTGGGATTGTGGTCGGTGCAGACTCAATGGGCTGAATGGCCTCTTTCTGTACTGTAGGGTTTCTATGATTCTATGACAGGGAGGGAGATAGAGAAAAGTCAGAGAGAGAGAGAATGGTAACTGCAGTGATCACAGTAAGTGGTTAAAGTCCAGCTCCAGTCTGTGAAGCCTGGCTCTGTCCTAATACAAATATTGGTTCTGGCTGCCACGACTGCCGGGTCCTGTGGGACAGTGCTGAACACCAGACTGTGCAGAGGCTGTGGGACATCAGAGCAAGGATTTACAGATTGCGATAAGACTAAAGGGTAACAGTGAACCACAGAGAACAAAAAGTCCAGTCTGCTCTGGTCCTTGTTTAACATTTGCATTTTAACACAGCAGAGTTATTCAATCTCTCTTTGAGTGGCACAGTGTGGAGGGAGGGCGACAGTGTGTGGGGAAGGATGGCAATGTGGTGGTTTGACAGCCTGGAGGTGGGGTGGCAATGTGGAGGGAGAAGCAGCAGTACAGAATAGGTGAGATAGTGTGGGGACGGGGTGGCAGTGTGGAGGGAGGCTTTGGGCAAGATTAAGTGAGGGGGAGAGTGAAACATCTATTGGTGCTCATTACTGAGCGATGAACATGAGACCAAACTGCCTTTCGCCCTCGAACAGTCCGTCACCACTTACCATCCAGCTCACACACACAGAAAGGCAGAATGGGGGTAAAATACAGCCTCTTTGTACCTCCGGGAGGGAGAAAACTGGGTAAATCTAAGCAAACAGGACCCGGTTTTGTACAAGGTGCATCAAGGCTGAGTAGTACAAAGTGTGATCCCAGTGATTTGATAATTTCACTCAATCCCGTTACTACAATGCTTCATTGCCACTGAGCACCTTGAGCCCAAAAGATGTGGCCTGAATGGAGAAGGGAAAAGTGGACAAAGGATGTACCTGCACAAGCACTGCATCCCTGGGTACGTTCGAAAATGGATTAATCACTCCCAGTGCAGTCAGACTGAGAGATTGGCCTCCATTGAGGCAAAAACCTTTGTTCTGGCTTTAAACATTCACCTCAAAAAGGGGAAAGCAAACAGCAATCCATTCTTGACTGGTTGCCAGTTTAACAGAATAAAGCTTTGTGAATTCCACACTTTCCACACAGTTGCCAACAGCTCCACAAAAAATACAAACCTCCCCACTCACAGACTGAACACGAAATGTATCTCAGCCTCGCCCGTGACACATAGCGCAGTTGGCAAATGACAACAGCCTTATTCGGTCAATTCTCTAGCCCAAACCGTGTGCAAACTCAACACAACTGTCTTGTTCTTAAAATAAGTGGGTGAAGATTTGGCGAGGATTTAGGAATTTTTAACACATGAGATTGTCCTGCCAGAGTTCAGGCAAGGCATACTGCACATTCTCCTCCTCCTCAATCCCACTACGACAGCGAGTAAATTCAAAGCAGGAGCAAACTGTGCCCACAGCTCTCATCCCAGCCCAGAAACATCTGTGTCATGGTAACTGGAAATCCAATCACAGTGCTGAACCTGAAAACTCTCTAGATGAATCAGGACACAAATTGACAACAGGATAGTTGAACCGTGAGGTCCTGAGGCCAACACTAAGGTAGAGCCACCTGGACCCATGCTTTTAATACATAATTATGGAAGTAGTCCACTCCCCTGTCCAAACAGCACAGGGTTGGCGAGAAGGTTCCCAGGTGAATGCAGGCTATTGCTGTTACATTGTCCACCCACCTCTGCCAAGACTGTGAAAGGATCTGCTTTATCGAGATGTAAATGTGCGGTTTAGGCCGTCCTTATGTGTGCGGAACTTGGCTATCAGTTTCTGCTCAGCACTGATAGCCAAGTTCCGCACACGAGGACAGCCTAAACTGGGATCTTGGATTTATGTCACACTATCAGTAACCCCCACAGTTTGCCTCCTGGACTTGCAGAATCTCACTGGCTGTCCTGTCTGGAGACAATACACATCTCTTTAACCTGTGCTTAATGCTCCCTCCACTCACATTGTCTGTATCTTTAAGACCTGGTTGGCTGTAGAGATTCGCATTCTAATCAGTATTCTGTAACTTGATTTTGTGTCTCTGTGCCCTGTTTGAGAGCAGATTTCCACTCCATCTGACGAAGGAGCAGCGCTCCAAAAGCTAATGGCATTTGCTACCAAATAAACCTGTTGGACTTTAACCTGGTGTTGTTAAAACTCTTACTGTGTTTACCCCAGTCCAACACCGGCATCTCCACATCATGTCTACAAGAGTAGGTCAGAGACTGAGGATTCTGCATGAAGCAACTTACCCCCCCGACTCCACAAAGCCTGTCCACCATATACAAGGCATAAGTCAGGAACGTGATGAAATACTCTCCACTTGCCTGGATGGGTGCAGCTCCAACAACACTCAAGAGGCTTGACACCATCCAGGACAAAGCAGCCCACTTGATTGGCACCTCATCCACCACCTTCAACATTCACTCCCTCCACCATCGATGCACAGTGATAGCAGTCTGCACCATTTACAAGGTGCACTGCAGCAATTCACTCACTCGTTTGACATTATCTTCCAAATTTGAGACCTCTACCACCTAGAAGGGCAAGGGTAGCAGATGCATGGGAACACCACCACATACAAGTTCCCCTCCAAGCCACACACCATCCTGACTTGGAAATATATCGTTGTCCCTTCACTGTCATGGAGTCAATACCTTAGAACTCTGCTCCTAACAGCACTATGGGTGTCCCTCTGTTCCTCTACCACATGGACTACAGTGGTTCAGGAAGGCAGCTCACGTCCACCTTCTCAAGAGCAATCAGGGATGGGTAATAAATGCTTGCTTAGCCAGTGATACTTACGTCCCATGAAGACATTTCTAAAAAGGCACAGCTACTAAAAGTGAAGTGCTCAAAATTGGGAATGCAAAATAGGCCAGAATTGTAAAGAGATCTTGAAAGCTTGCAGAAAGAGATTCCAGAAAAAGGATCAACCCCAAGTCTGCTGCTGGATAAGTGTCCACCTTTTCACTGTAAGAGCCTTTCCTAACTAATGGTTTCTGGACAGACCCAAAGTCATCGATCAGCACCACATGAACTCCCCATCTCCAATCCTCCCCAAAGGACCCTGAGGTTACCTTGCTGACAATGACATGGTTTAATGGTGTGCACTATGGGTGCTGCGCAGAATAGACCGAGCAAGCTGAAGGAGCGTGCCCTCGTTCCATATCATCAGTTTGGAAATATCCTGACACAAGTACATTTCTTGACAACATCACTGTGTTTCAGTACAATTCAACTGTATTTTTAGGGAGTAACAACAGTCCCTTCTGAAAGGCTGTTTTGATGATCAGTGCCAGTAAGAAACCACTTATAATTAACAATGAAAGAAGCGGCATTTTGTTACAGCCATGGGAATTTTAATTTGCACCTTTAGTAGAAATCAATCCGCTGGCCATACATTAAAGAGACTCAAATGTCATGGCCCCTGGTTAATTTCCCCCAAATTATAGGATTTACTCGGACTATAGTTGAACAATGTTATTACCAAGTTCCACCCTGCAGTCCCCATGGCCTTATTCCATGCCACTAATGCTTAGGTGGCAGAGTTTATACTGGGAACTGGGCCTGGGCTACACGGACTCCAGGGGTGCACAAGTTGATAGGTGATGTAATTGACCCCTGCAGCTGAAAAAATCAAAAATTCATGGGCTGGATTTTTGGATCACTAACTGATCTTTCTGCATTACAAAGAGCAAAGCACAGCACAGCACAGGAACAGGCCCTTCGGCCCTCCAAGCCTGCACCGACCATGCTGCCCAACCGTACTAAAATGCCCTACCCTTCTGGGGACCGTAGCCCTCTTTTCCCATCCTATTCATGTATTTGTCAAGACGCTCCTTAAAAGTCACTATCGTATCTACTTCCACCACTCCCCCGGCAGCGAGTTCCAGGCACCCACCACCCTCTGTGTAAAAAAAACTTGCCTCATACATCTCCTTTAAACCTTTCCCTTCGCACCTTAAACTTATGCCCCCTAGTAATTGACTCTACCACCCTGGGAAAAAGCTTCTGACTATCCACTCTGTCCATGCCCCTCATAATCTTGTAGATTTCTATCAGGTCGCCCCTCGACCTCCGTTGTTCCAGTGAGAACAAACCAAGTTTCTCCAACCTCTCCTCATAGCTAATGCCCTCCATACCAGGCAACATCCTGGTAAATATTTTCTGTACCTTCTCCAAAGCCTCCACATCCTTCTGATAGTGTGGCGATCAGAATTGAACACTATATTCCAAGAACTAAGGTTCTATAAAGCTGCAACATGACTTGACAATTTTTAAACTCAATGCCCCAGCCGACAAAGGCAAGCAGGCCGTATGCCTTCATGACTACCTTCTCCACCTGCGTTGCCACTTTGTGACCTGTGTACCTGTACACCCAGATCCCTCTGCCTATTAGTTTAGTACGTATGTGTGTATAATATTTAAAATCAGAAGAGAGACAGACTCTCCTGAAATATACATGGAATTTCAATTTGCACTTCTAAGTCAGTGCTTTTATTGCTGGGTATCTGTTGAAGTGACTCTGATGGTCGGGTGATTTAAATGGAACCGCCCAGAGTGATGCCAAGCCTCACGGATCACGTTCAGTTAAAAAGTTAGTGCTGCTCTGAGTATCTCAGGGTGAGGTTGAGGGAAAAGAAAAGCATAAAATAATCAGCCAGAGCACTTGTTCCAATATAGGACATGATCATGGCTATCAGGCTAAGTACAGGATTCCAGCTTGGCTTCAATGGCTCCCATGGCTTAATAGCCTGCCAACAGCACACCATCTATTTCAAAGTTAGACATTAATAGGAGACCCATAAGTTAGAGGTTAATGGTGGCTGAACAGAATAGCCTCAAGTTGGAACTGTTAAGATCAATTGCGAGTCTCTCCGCACAGCAGCAACAGAAGCCGTGTCATGGAGTGGAACTGCACAGGGCACTCCTTCACTACAACTTACATTCATATAATATATAGAGTGTTTATAAAATCCTTGTCCAACTTTAAATTTCAATAACTTTGACTGTGCTCATGAGAGAATCAAACTGGGGACAATATATGAAAGCATCATTCATAAAGTTTTTTTTAATGTTAATGGTAGGGCCTTTTTTTGTTCATTTTATTTCAGATGCTGAGACTGATTGAAAACGCTGAGTAGAGGAGGGGAACTGTGTCATTAAGAGAATGGAAGCCCATAACAATGTTGACATTAAAAAAGATGTGGAGATGCCAACGTTGGACTGGGGTGGGCACAGTAAGAAGTCTCACAACACCACCTGATGAAGGAGCAGCACTCCGAAAGCTCATGATACCAAATAAACCTGTTGGACTTTAACCTGTTGTGCGATTTCTTACTGTAACATTAAAGAAACCTTTATAAATATTGCTCTCATATTTCCAGTTTGCTTCTATCATGTGCTGTTTAACATGCATTTAACATGGTAAAATGTTCCAAAATGATTCACAGGAGTGTTATCAAACAAAATTTGACACCAAGCCACTAAGGTGATATTAGGGGAGATAGCCAAAAGCTTGGTCAAAGAGGTATGTTTTAAGCAGTGCCTTGAAGGAGGAAAGTGAGGGAATTCCAGAGCTTGGGGCCCAGTAAACTGAAGGCTTGACCAGGAATGATGGAGCAATTAAAATTGGGATGACAAGAGGTCAGAATTAGATGAGCACAGATAGCTCAGAGGAGATTACAGAGATAGGGATAGGTGAATGCATGGGGGGATTCAAAGCAGTGTGGATACGTGAATACACTGATGTTGACCATCAGTGATCAAGGTGCAGTCAACAAAACTTAAGATATGATCAAACAGCAGTGACGTGGATCTGCAGGGCTCCTTCTGTCAAATTGCTGACTCCCCCACCATAATAACAAAATGAAAGTACGTGTTGAAGATGAGAAGACTTTTACCGCTCTCATAACATTGCGCAAACACCTGAGGTACAAAAGTGCTGCCAAGTTGGGCCGAGTTTATCGGATGCTTTTGCCACTCAGTTGCACATCCCGCAATGTGGAGATGTTGCTTGTTACCATATTCGATACTGTTAGGATAAACCTCAGAACTCAGGCTGTTGCCTCGGCTTCCTTGAACTTTGGGTGTTGACTCCAGCAAGATCAGACACACAGCTTCCTGCAGGAACTGTCCTCTGGTGGGATCTGTGAACAGCTGTGTCTAAAACTAAACCTTGAGAGGGAGCATTTAATCAACCTCATATCTATCTCCAGAGTCCCATAACCAGAGCACACAAAAACATTCCCACTCCATTCTGGCCTCTCACAGGTTAAGTAGTTCTCTTACATAGCCCCGTGTGTGCTTGGAGAGCTGGGAACGAGCCGAGCTCCCTGCACTAGGCAGTCTTTAGGCAAAGCATTTTCTCACAGAAATTACTCACTAACCAGCCAGTGAAAACCTGCAAGAATTGGGCCATCAATACAACTGGGCTAATGCTCAGTATAATGTTAAGTCGGCCCTGCCTTGTAGTTGTGTAAAGCAAGCCAGATTCACAGTAAACAGAGAATCTTCATTGAAGTGAGTACTTTCAAACATGCAATTTGTTCACACACCGTGACAAAGGACAATCCCAACTGCATTGGGCTATAAACCAAGCTTCATAACTCACCTGGAGGAGCAGTACTAAGGAAGTGCCACCCCGCCAGAGGAACAGTACTGTGGGAGTGCCACCGTGCCAGAGGGGCAGTACAGTGGGAGTGCAACCCTGCCAGTGGAACAGTATGAAGGAAGTGCCACCCTGCCAGAGGAACAGTACTGTGGGACTGTCGTGCCAGAGGGGCAGTACTATAGGAGCGCCACCCTGCCAGAGGGGCAGCACTGTGGGAGTGCCACCCTGCCAGAGGAACAGTACTGTGGGATTGTCGTGCCAGAGTGGCAGTACTGTGGGAGTACCACCCTGCCAGAGGAACAGTACTGTGGGAGTGCCACCGCGCCAGAGGGGCAGTACTGTGGGAGTGCCACCGTGCCAGAGGGGCAGTACTGTGGGAGTGCCACCCTGCCACAGGAACAGTACTGTGGGAGGGCCACCGTACCACAGGAACAGTACTGTGGGAGGGCCACCGTGCCACAGGAACAGTACTGTGGGAGTGCCACCGCGCCAGACGGGCAGCACTGCGGGAGTGCCACCCTGCCACAGGAACAGTACTGTGGGAGGGCCACCGCGCCACAGGAACAGTACTGTGGGAGGGCCACCGTGCCAGAGGGGCAGTACTGTGGGAGTACAACCCTGCCACAGGAACAGTACTGTGGGAGTGCCACCGTGCCAGAGGGGCAGTACTGTGGGAGTACAATCCTGCCACAGGAACAGTACTGTGGGAGGGCCACCGCGCCACAGGAACAGTACTGTGGGAGTGCCACCCTGCCACAGGAACAGTACTGTGGGAGGGCCACCGCGCCAGACGGGCAGCACTGCGGGAGTGCCACCGCGCCAGAGGGGCAGCACTGTGGGAGTGCCACCCTGCCACAGGAACAGTACTGTGGGAGTGCCACCGTGCCAGAGGGGCAGTACTGTGGGAGTACAACCCTGCCAGAGGGGCAGTACTGTAGGAGTGCCACTGCGCCACAGGAACAGTACTGTGGGAGTGCCACCGCGCCAGAGGGGCAGTGCAACCCTGCCACAGGAACACTACTGTGGGAGGGCCACCGCGCCAGAGGGGCAGTACCATGGGAGTGCCACCCTGCCACAGGAACAGTACTGTGGGAGGGCCACTGCGCCACAGGAACAGTACTGTGGGAGTGCCACCCTGCCACAGGAACAGTACTGTGGGAGTGCCACCGCGCCAGCACTGCGGGAGTGCCACCGCGCCAGAGGGGCAGTACTGCGGGAGTGCCACCGTGCCTTGGGGCAGCACTGCGGGAGTGCTACGCGCCAGAGGGGCAGCACTGCGGGAGTGCCAAAATGCCAGAGGGGCAGCACTGCGGGAGTGCCATCGCGCCAGACGGGCAGCACTGCGGGAGTGCCACCGCGCCAGAGGGGCAGCACTGCGGGAGTGCCACCGCGCCAGAGGGGCAGCACAGCGGGAGTGCCACCGCGCCAGAGGGGCAGCACTGCGGGAGTGCCACCGCGCCAGAGGGGCAGCACTGCGGGAGTGCCACCGCGCCAGACGGGCAGCACTGCGGGAGTGCCACCGCGCCAGAGGGGCAGCACAGCGGGAGTGCCACCGTGCCAGATGGGCGGCACTGCGGGAGTGCCACCGAGCCAGAGGAGCGGCACTGCGGGAGTGCCACCGCGCCAGAGGGGCGGCACTGCGGGAGTGCCACCGCGCCAGAGGGGCGGCACTGCGGGAGGGCCACCGCGCCAGAGGGGCGGCACTGCGGGAGGGCCACCGTGCCAGAGGTGCAGCACTGCGGGAGGGCCACCGCGCCAGAAAGGCGGTACTGCGGGAGGGCCACCGCGCCAGAAAGGCGGTACTGCGGGAGTGCCACCGCACCAGAGGGGCAGTACTGTGGGAGTGCCACCGCACCAGAGGGGCAGTACTGTGGGCGTGCCACGCTGCCAGAGGGGCAGTACTGCGGGAGTGCCACCCTGCCAGAGGGGCAGTACTGCGGGAGGGCCACCGCGCCAGAGGGGCGGTACTGCGGGAGTGCCACCGCACCAGAGGGGCGGTACTGCAGCGTGCCACGCTGCCAGAGGGGCAGTACTGCGGGAGTGCCACCCTGGCAGAGGGGCAGTACTGCGGGAGTGCCACCCTGGCAGAGGGGCAGTACTGCGGGAGTGCCCCCCTGCCAGAGGGGCAGTACTGCGGGAGTGCCACCCTGCCAGAGGAGCAGTACTGCGGGAGTGCCACCCTGCCAGAGGAGCAGTACTGCGGGAGTGCCACCCTGCCACAGGAACAGTACTGTGGGAGGGCCACTGCGCCACAGGAACAGTACTGTGGGAGTGCCACCCTGCCACAGGAACAGTACTGTGGGAGTGCCACCGCGCCAGCACTGCGGGAGTGCCACCGCGCCAGAGGGGCAGTACTGCGGGAGTGCCACCGTGCCTTGGGGCAGCACTGCGGGAGTGCTACGCGCCAGAGGGGCAGCACTGCGGGAGTGCCAAAATGCCAGAGGGGCAGCACTGCGGGAGTGCCATCGCGCCAGACGGGCAGCACTGCGGGAGTGCCACCGGGCCAGAGGGGCAGCACAGCGGGAGTGCCACCGCGCCAGAGGGGCAGCACTGCGGGAGTGCCACCGCGCCAGAGGGGCAGCACTGCGGGAGTGCCACCGAGCCAGAGGAGCGGCACTGCGGGAGTGCCACCGCGCCAGAGGGGCGGCACTGCGGGAGTGCCACCGCGCCAGAGGGGCGGCACTGTGGGAGGGCCACCGCGCCAGAGGGGCGGCACTGCGGGAGGGCCACCGTGCCAGAGGTGCAGCACTGCGGGAGGGCCACCGCGCCAGAAAGGCGGTACTGCGGGAGGGCCACCGCGCCAGAAAGGCGGTACTGCGGGAGTGCCACCGCACCAGAGGGGCAGTACTGTGGGAGTGCCACCGCACCAGAGGGGCAGTACTGTGGGCGTGCCACGCTGCCAGAGGGGCAGTACTGCGGGAGTGCCACCCTGCCAGAGGGGCAGTACTGCGGGAGGGCCACCGCGCCAGAGGGGCGGTACTGCGGGAGTGCCACCGCACCAGAGGGGCGGTACTGCAGCGTGCCACGCTGCCAGAGGGGCAGTACTGCGGGAGTGCCACCCTGGCAGAGGGGCAGTACTGCGGGAGTGCCACCCTGGCAGAGGGGCAGTACTGCGGGAGTGCCCCCCTGCCAGAGGGGCAGTACTGCGGGAGTGCCACCCTGCCAGAGGAGCAGTACTGCGGGAGTGCCACCCTGCCAGAGGGGCAGTGCCTTCGGGAGTGCCACCCTGCCAGAGGGGCAGTACTGCGAGTGCCACCCTGCCAGGGGGGCGGTACTGTGGGAGTGCCACCCTGCCAGAGGGGCGGTACTGCGGGAGTGCCACCCTGCCAGAGGGGCAGTACTGCGGGAGTGCCACCCTGCCAGAGGGGCAGTACTGCAGGAGTGCCACCCTGCCAGAGGAGCAGTACTGCGGAAGTGCCACCCTGCCAGAGGGGCAGTACTTTCGGGAGTGCCACCCTGCCAGAGGGGCAGTACTGCGGGAGTGCCACCCTGCCAGAGGGGCAGCACTGCAGGAGTGCCACCCTGCCAGAGGGGCAGTACTGGGGGAGTGCCACCCTGCCAGAGGGGCAGTACTGCGGGAGTGCCACCCTGCCAGAGGGGCAATAGTGTGGGTGTGCCATCGTGCCAGAGGGGCAGTAGTGTGGGAGTGCCACCCTGCCAGATGGGCAGTACTTTCGGGAGTGCCACCCTGCCAGAGGGGCAGTACTGCGGGAGTGCCACCCTGGCAGAGGGGCAGTACTGCAGGAGTGCCACCCTGCCAGAGGGGCAGTACCGGGGTTGTGCAACCCTGCCAGAGGGGCAGTACTGCGGGAGTGCCACCCTGCCAGAGGGGCAATAGTGTGGGAGTGCCATCGTGCCAGAGGGACAGTACTGTGGGAGTGCCACCGTGCCAGAGGGGCAGTAGTGTGGGAGCGCCACCATGCCTGAGGGGCAGTAGTGTGGGAGCGCCACCATGCCAGAGGGGCAGTCGTGTGGGGGTGCCACCGCGCCAGTGGGGCAGTACTGTGGGAGTGCCACCCTGCCAGAGGGGCAGCACTGCAGGAGTGCCACCCTGCCAGAGGGGCAATACTGGGGGAGTGCCACCCTGCCAGAGGGGCAGTACTGGGGGAGTGCCACCCTGCCAGAGGGGCAGTACTGGGGGAGTGCCACCCTGCCAGAGGGGCAGTACTGCGGGAGTGCCACCCTGCCAGAGGGGCAGTACTGCGGGAGTGCCACCCTGCCAGAGGGGCAATAGTATGGGAGTGCCATCGTGCCAGAGGGGCAGTAGTGTGGGAGTGCCACGCTGCCGGAGGAGCAGTACTGCGGAAGTGCCACCCTGCCAGATGGGCAGTACTTTCGGGAGTGCCACGCTGCCAGAGGGGCAGTACTGCGGGAGTGCCACCCTGCCAGAGGGGCAGTACTGCGGGAGTGCCACGCTGCCAGAGGGGCAGTACTGCGGGAGCGCCACCATGCCTGAGGGGCAGTAGTGTGGGAGCGCCACCATGCCAGAGGGGCAGTCGTGTGGGGGTGCCACCGCGCCAGTGGGGCAGTACTGTGGGAGTGCCACCCTGCCAGAGGGGCAGCACTGCAGGAGTGCCACCCTGCCAGAGGGGCAGTACTGGTGGAGTGCCACCCTGCCAGAGGGGCAGTACTGGGGGAGTGCCACCCTGCCAGAGGGGCAGTACTGGGGGAGTGCCACCCTGCCAGAGGGGCAGTACTGCGGGAGTGCCACCCTGCCAGAGGGGCAATAGTGTGGGAGTGCCATCGTGCCAGAGGGGCAGTAGTGTGGGAGTGCCACGCTGCCGGAGGGGCAGTACTGTGGGAGTGCCACCCTGCCAGAGGGGCAGTACTGCGGGAGTGCCACCCTGCCAGAGGGGCAGTACTGCGGGAGTGCCACCCTGCCAGAGGGGCAGTACCTGGGGAGTGCAACCCTGCCAGAGGGGCAGTACTGCAGGAGTGCCACCCTGCCAGAGGGGCAATAGTGTGGGAGTGCCATCGTGCCAGAGGGACAGTACTGTGGGAGTGCCACCGTGCCAGAGGGGCAGTAGTGTGGGGGTGCCACCGCGCCAGTGGGGCAGTACTATGGGAGTGCCACCCTGCCAGAGGCGCAGTACTGCGTGTGTGCCACCCTGCCAGAGGAGCAGTACTGCGGGAGTGCCACCCTGCCAGAGGGGCAGTACTGTGGGAGTGCCCCCCTGCCGGAGGGGCAGTACTGCGGGAGTGCCACCGTGCCAGAGGGGCAGTAGTGTGGGAGTGCCACCGTGCCAGAGGGGCAGTACTATGGGAGTGCCATACTGCCGGTGCGGGGGGCGCCGGGGGGGGGGGGGGGGGGGGGGGGGGAGTACTGAGGGACTACTGGGGCTACAAGAAGATATAGACGGGATGGTCAAATGGGCAAATAAGTGGCAGATGTAATTTGGCCCTGAAAAGTATGAAGTGATACACTTTGGAAGGAGCAATTTGACAAGGAAGTATTCGATAAACGGCATGACACAAGAAAGTTCTGTGGAACAAAGGGACCTTGGCACGTTTGTCCATAGATCTCTGAAAGTGGGAGGGCATGTTAGTAGGATGGTGAAAAAGGCATATGGGACACTTGTCTTTATCAATCAAGACATAGATTACAAAAGCAGGAAAATCATGTTGGAGTTGTATAGAACTTTGGTGAGGCCACAGCTAGAGTATTGTGTGCAGTTCTAGTCGCCACATTATCGGGGCTGCAGGGTGGCTCACTAGGTTGCTGCCTGGTTATGAAGAGAGGTTGGATAGGCTTTGGTTGTTTGTTGGAGCAGGGAAGACTGAGGGGTGGCCTGATCGAGGTGTACAAGATCATGAGAGACATGGACAGAGTGGATAAGGAGTAGCTGTTCCCCGTATTTGAAGGGTCAGTCATGAGGGGACATAGATTCAAGGTGAGGGGCAAGAAATTTAGGGGGGATGTGAGGAAAAACCTTTTTATCCAGAGGTTGGTGACGGTCTGGAAGAGGCTGCCTCGGAGGGTGGCAGAAGCGAGTGGCCTTACATCCTTTAAAAGTACCTGGATGAGCAATTGGCCTGACAGAACATTCAAGGCTATGGGCCAAGTGCTGGTAAATGTGATTCGGTGCGAGGTCAGGTATTTCTCGCATGTCGCTGCAGACTCAATGGGCCGAAGGGTTTCTTCTGCACAGTATGATTCCATGACTGCACGTCAAAAGATGCATTAATGGCCATAAAGTGCTTTGGGACATCTCGAGGTCATGAAAGGAACTTAATTCCCAGCTGGCAAATAATGATTTCCATCTCAGAATTTGCTAATCAGTGGGAATGTATACCGAGTGTGAGAGAATGACCGACTCCCTCAATAGTACAGTTTGAACCACATAAAAACCATATAATCATCCACAGCACTGGGAAAGACATCAGTCACATAGTGACTGCTGTACAGACTCCCTGATGTGTCAGGCTGTGTTAATGGGAGATCTGACTCATAGATTCACTCTCACTGGTGATTACTCTCAGTACCACACTTCTCTAAAAGGAGGGAACTGCAGCTCCTGAACTCTCAGTCATTGGGCACCGACACTAAAGAGCAGTCAGAAACCAAAACCGCGAGACAGTGTTACTTCGTTTACAAAAACAGGAGGGTTGAGGAGAGCTGAGTATATTAAGGAGTATACTGGCTACTCTCCAAACACAAGTGAATAACAAGGGCGAGGGGGGGGGGGGGGGGAGGGGGGGAGCAGATTTGGCAACTTAACAAGAACTACTAACAGATCAGCATTTCATAAGGACAGAGGAATTGCTGCGTTAGTGTGCATTGTATGCACAGAATAGCACTGACTGGATAAACCAGTACTGAAACCAGGAACTGCTATGTATGTGCTGCACACTTGTACATGGGCTAGAACTGTGCACTGTTATGTGTGCAAAGCTTCACTTTGTACAAACGGACTGTTGCTGGAAATGTAATTCCACACCCTGTTTATGAGTCAATAATGAATAGTGTTAATAAGAAAGATGCCATTAACATGGCAATGCACTCATCTTTGATTTGATTTATTGTCACATGTATTAGCATACAGTGAAAAGTATTGTTTTTTGCACGTTATACAGACAAAACATACCGTACATAGAGAAGGAAAGAAGAGAGTGCAAAATGTAGTGTACAGTCATAGCTAGGGTGTAGAGAACGATCAACTTAGTGCGAGGTATGCCCATTCAAAAGTCTGATGGCAGCAGGGAAGAAGCTGTTTGAGTCGGTTGGTATGTGTCCTCAGACTTTTGTATCTTTTTTCCTGTGGAAGAGAGCATATCCGGGATGTGTGGGGTCCTTGATTATGTTGGTTGCTTTTGTGAAGCAGCGGGAAGTGTAGACAGTATCAATGGATGGGAGGCTGGTTTGTGCAATGGACTGGGCTTCATTCACAACCCTTTGCAGTTTCCTGCGGTCTTGGACAGAGCAGGAGCCATACCAAGCTGTGATGCAACTAGAAAAAATGCTTTCTATGGTGCATCTGTAAAAGTTGGTGAGAGTCGTCGTGGACATGCCAAATTTCCTTAGCCTCCTGAGTAAGTAGAGGCATTGGTGGGCTTTCTTAACTATAGCATCCGCCTGGAGGGACCAAGATGGGTTGTTGGTGATCTGGACACCTAAAAACCTGAAACTCTTGACCATTTCTACTCTGTCCTCATTGATGTAGACAGGGGCATGCCCTCCACTACGCTTCCTGAAGTCGATGACTATCTCCTTCGTTCTGTTGATATTGAGGGAGAGATTATTGTCGTCACACTAGTCTACCAGATTCTCTATCGCTTTCCTGTACTCCGTCTAATCATTGTTTGAGATCCGACTCACTACGGTGGTGTCATCAGCAAACTTGAAAATAGAGTTGGAGGGGAATTTGGCCGCACAATCATAGGTGTATAAGGAGTATAGTCAAGGGCTGAGGACACAACCTGTGGGGCATTGGTGTTGAGGATAATGGTGGTGGAGGTGTTGTTGCCTATTCTTACTGATCACGGTCTGTGGGTTAGGAAGTCTAGGATCCAGTCGCAAAAGGAGGCGCCGAGCCCCAGGCCACGGAATTTGGAGATGAGTTTCATAGAAATAATGGTGTTGAAGGCTGAGCTGCATTCAATAAATAGGAGTCTGACATAGCTGTCTTTGTTATCTAGATGTTCCAGTGTAGGGCCAGGAAGATGGCGTCTGCTGTGGATCTGTTGCGGCAATAGGTGAACTGTAATGGATCCAGGCAGTCCGGGAGGCTGGAATGGATTTGTGCCATGACTTGCCTTTCTAAGCACTTCATAACGATGGATGTCAGAGACACCGGATGATAGTCATTAAGGCACGTTGCTTGGCTTTTCTTTGGTACAGGGATGATGGTCGTCGTCTTAACGCAGATAGGGACCTCAGATTGGTGTAAAGAGAGGGTGAAAATGTCTGTGAATACCCCCGCCAGCTGGTCCGTGCAGGATCTGAGTGCCTGTTCAGGTACCCCATCCGCGCCAGTCGCTTTCTGTGGGTTGACTTTTGAGAAGGTCGCTCTGACGTCTGCGATGGTGACCTCGGATACAGGTTCTTCTGAGGCTTCTGAGGTGGAGGACGTGCTCCTGCTGACCTCTTGCTCAAAACGGGCATAGAATGCGTTGAGCTCATCGGGGAGGGGTGCGTTGGAGCCAGTGATTTTAACTGCCTTCATTCCTACCTTAGTCTAGCTTAGTCCAGTACAGTCTTTTGGCATCTTTGATGGATCTCAGTAGATCATATCTGGCTTTAATCTATAAGAAAAGGTGTCATCCAACTGGACTGAATGACGCTGTGAATGGGAGTGACAAAGAGGCTTGTACTTAGACCGCACCTTACACCAGTGAATTCCTTCATTTACAATCAATTACTTATAAAACTGCTATGCAGACAAACAATACACAAGGAGCGAACCCTATGCAGTGACACTATATATCCAGGGTATCATTGGGGGAAATATTACCTAAAAATGGCTGTGTGTTGTTTCTAGTGAAAAACTAGCGTGTTTCTCATGTCAGTTTTGTCTCCAGATCTTACGACACACTGCCAAAAAAAATTAAGGGGAGGTTGTGTTTCACGCAGCGGGGCAGGGCCTCAACATGCAGGCAAAACCCGGCTGCACCGAGATCAGGGCGCCATCTTTAGAACAGCAATAAACCTACCCCCCAGCCGATCATGCAGGTCTCAGGGGCTCCCCCACCCCCCCATCCATCCACCCCGATCAGAGCCTGCACTTGACACCATCCCCAATCATCGCCTCCACTGGGTCTGGGTGAACCTGTTGCAAACCAGGCCAACGAGGGAACCTCAATATCTGGTTGATTATATTTAAATCCATGTAAAGCAGGTTCACACCGGCAAGATCTAAGACTTCCAGATCTTGGGCCCACGCTCACCAGCCGTGCGAATGCCGGCGCGGCTCGAGATCACCCCCACAGTGTTTATTGACTGTTAATGAGTATGTGCCTGGGACCTTATATGGTACAAACAAAACAGGGTGCCCACATGGACTGCAACAGCATTATATGGATGTACAATGTAAATACAATTGGTATATCGAGGCCAGGCTGTGTACATACCAGTTAACTCTGAGTGTGCTGTTTGTATGGACAGAGGAAGCTACTGATTCATAGAGTCATGGTGCACAGAGTCTTAGGTCAGTTTCAGGGATTTATTTACACTCTCCCAAACTGGATCTAATGAGAAAGTTCATGTAAAATGATCAGAAGTAGGATTTGGCACAAGTAACAAACCTGCATGATTTCACACTAGCGTAGTAGTGTCACTGGACCAGTAATCCAGAAACGCACAGTCATGCTCTAGGGACCTAAGTTTGAATCCCACCACAATGGTGAAATTTGAATTCTATTTAAAAAATGGCATTAAAAGCCTAATGACCATGAATCCACTGTTGAAAAAACCCATTTGGTTCACTAAAGGATTTTGATTTGTCACATGTATTAATATAGAAACATAGAAAACTACAGCACAAAACAGGCCCTTCGGCCCCACAAGTTGTGCCGAACATATCCCTACCTTTTAGGCTTACCTATAACCCTCCATCCTATTAAGTCCCATGTACTCATCCAGGAGTCTCTTAAAAGACCCTATTGAGTTTGCCTCCACCACCACTGACGGCAGCCGATTCCACTTGCCCACCACCCTCTGTGTGAAAAACTTCCCCCTAACATTTCCCCTGTACCTACCCCCCAGCACCTTAAACCTGTGTCCTCTCGTAGCAGCCATTTCCACCCTGGGAAAAAGCCTCTGAGAGTCCACCCGATCTATGCCTCTCAACATCTTATATACCTCTATTAGGTCTCCTCTCATCCTACGTCTCTCCAAGGAGAAAAGACCGAGCTCCCTCAGCCTATCCTCATAAGGCATGCCACTCAATCCAGGCAACATCCTTGTAAATCTCCTCTGCACCCTTTCAATCTTTTCCACATCCTTCCTGTAATGAGGCGATCAGAACTGAGCACAGTACTCCAAGTGGATATAGTAATATACAGTGAAAAGTATTATTTCTTGCGCACTATACAGACAAAGCATACCGTTCATAGAGTACATAGGGGAGAAGGAGAGACGGTGCAGAATGTAATGTTACAGTCAAAGCTACGGTGTAGAGAAAGATCAGCTTAATGTGAGGTAGGTGCATTCAAAAGTCTTGATGGCAGCAGGGAAGAAGCTGTTCTTGAGTCAGTTGATACGTGACCTCAGACTTTTGTATCTTTTTCCCAACGAAAGGAGGTGGGAGAGAGAATGCCCGGGGTGTGTGGGGTCCTTGATTATGCTGCCATCCATATCTGGTCTGCCATGTGACTCCACAGCAATGTGACTGACTCTTAAATGTTCCCCCAAGGGCATTTAGGGATGGGCAATAAATGCTGGCTCAGCCAGCGATGCCCACATGCCATTAAATCTTTGTTTAAAAAACCTAGGGTTGAATAAAGGCTCATTCATCCCAGTGTAAACCACCACTTCGATAACTAACTGTTTATCTCGAACAACCAGTCATTAGGGTGAGGTGAGGCATGAATGGATATTTGAAGCATGTGGACTAAAAATGCTGTAACATCTATTTATTTATGATCAGTCTGCAGCTCCTACCCAAAGCAATGAGTCCCTGCAACTACACACTCGGTACTATCCTTACTCCCATCCATTGCAGGGGCCATATCCTCTACAGTAATATCTCCTCACTACTGTAATAATATACAGTAGTCCATTCACACCATATTCATAATACATTGAGATTGCAACACAGAAACAGGCCAGTCAGCCCATCCAGTTCATGCTAGCATTTGGTTCACTAATGTCCTTTCGGGAAGGAAATCTGCCGCCCTTACCTGGTCTGGCCTATGTGCGACTCCAGAGCTACAGCAATGTGGTTGGCTCTCAATTGTCCTCCGAGGGCAACTAGGGATGGGCAATAAATGCTGATGTGGAGATGCCGGTGTTGGACTGGGGTAAACACAGTAAGAAGTTTAACAACACCAGGTTAAAGTCCAACAGGTTTATTTGGTAGCAAAAGCCACAAGCTTTTGGAGCCTTAAGCTCATTCGAGCTTAAAGCTCCGAAAGCTTGTGGCTTTTGCTACCAAATAAACCTGTTGGACTTTAACCTGGTGTTGTTCAACATCTTACAATAAATGCTGGCCAGCCAGCTACGCCCATTTCCCACAAATGAATTCAAAAAACGCTCTTCAGAACCAAATAGACTTAACCACAACTATCTGCTCTATTCAAATCAATTCAACCACCTCGACAACCTAATCTGAAATGTTGACATTGTTTACTTTGCAACAATGAATTCGACAACCTCTCAATTTTTATGCAAAGTTGGTTCTCCTATCCTCTGTTTGAAATCTCTTGCATTCAATCTCGAGCGAACAGCCTTTTTGAATGTTGGAACTAATTTGTTTCTCTCTACCTGTTCACATCCTTTGATAACTTCAAGCACCCCTAACAATCTCCATAAGCTGTTTTCAGGAGCCCAACTTTACTTGACTCGGAACTTGCTCAACCTTTTATCTGTAATGACAAATGTGAAGGAAGAAATTACTTCCTCTGCTATTTCATCACCTTCCCCAAGATTTCCACTCCCCCAACAGATTTGCCTAGTCGCCAGCTCGGCTGACGCAGCTGAAACACTCAGTGTCAGCCCTGCAAACTGGTAGCAAACTAACCATAGTTAGAATTCATTGGTAAAACTAGCACGTCTCTGAATCTCTGGTTGGTTAACGTTATAGAGTACAGCTTATAGAGAGATGTTTAAAGTTATTAAAGGCCGTGACAAGGTAGAGAGAAACGAATTGGTTCCAATACTCAAAGGGGCCATACGTACGTTTTGGATGCCAGAGATTTAAAACAGAAGGCAAGAGAACCAATCCTGCGAAAAACATTGAGAGGCTGTAGAATGATCGCAATCAGGGATTGAGATGGCTGCAACCATCAGTTGGACCGGGAACAGTGGTGACATCTGCATCACAATAACCGTCAGAAGAAGCTGCTAGGTTTTAAAGTTTATTTAATATTCACAAGTAGGCTTACATTAACACTGCAATGAACTTACTGTGAAAATCCCCTAGTCGCCACACTCCAACGCCTGTTCGGTACACTGAGGGAGAATTTAGCATGGCCAATGCACCTAACCAGCACAGGTAATCAGTGGAGATTCAGCACCAGTTAAAGTAGTAGCCTACTGTTTTCAGTCAGGTAATAAGATGGCCTCTCTAGGAAGCTGGGCTCCCTCCCTCTGGTATGTCTAAATGAGCAATTGAACTTGACGGGCAACTTTCTCAGCAGCATTCATCAGATAAGTGCACCTTATAGCAAAATCTAGTGAGGGCTCACTCTGGAAGGCACTGCCACCTGTCCTCCCTGTTGACTGTGACTCAATGGGATGTCCACTGGAGGCTCAGAGACACTCCTGTCTAGGGAAGAGTTAAAATCATTTGAAAAGGCACCACATTGAGTAAATACAGGAACAGGATAAGTCGTTGCAGCTCCTCAAACCTGTCCTGCTATTCATGTCGATGGCGGCTGATTTGTACTTCATTTACTCACTTTATCCCTTTTTACACTTACTCAACAAAAATCTGTCAACCCGTCTTGAAAACCTTAATTGTCCCAGAGCATCTGCAGCTTTTTTGGGGGAGTAACTTCTAGATTTCCAACACTTTTGGCTCAAAGAGTGTTTCCTGATTTCATTTCTAAATGGCTTGGCTCTCATTTTAAAACTATGTTTCCTTGTACTTGACTCCCCCACTACAGGAAATTATTAACTCTACCCTTTTGAATCCCTTAATCATTTTAGAATACAACGATTGGATCACTTCGAAACCTTATAAAGGGAGTTACAAGGGAATACAAGTGTATGCAAGCTGTCGTCATCATTTAACACTCGGGCAGTGCTTGACTGAACAGGAGTTATCAGTGGATGGCACTGATGTTGACCAGTAATGCAGGAAATGGCAGCCAGCGTGTACACAGCAAGTTCCCGCAAACAGCAATGCAATAATGAGCAGATAGTTTGTTTTCAGTGATGTCAGTTGTGGAATAAATATTGGCCAAAGACACCAGGGAGATCTCTTCTGCCCTTCTTTGAAATATCCTGCCTTGTCCTGAGAAGGCTGACTAGGCATCGGTATAACATCTCATCTGAAAAACGGCACCATTGACAGTGTGATGCACCCACAGTACTAAACCTCCCTCAGTATGGTGCTCCCTCAGTACTAGCCCTCAGACACTAGTGTTCCCTTCGTACTTGCCCTCCAACAGTCCAGTGTACGCTCAGCACTGGTCTGTCGACAATTCAGCACTCCCTCAGTATTGACCCTGCGACAGTCCCTCAGTACTGACCCTCCAACAGTGGGACACTACCTCAGTACTGACCCTCCAAATGTGCAACACTCCCTTAGGACTGATCCTCCAAAACTATAGCACCCTCAATACTGACTCTCCAACAGAGCACCACACCCCCAGCACTGACCCTCCAAACAGTGCAGCACTGCCTCAGTACTGACCCTCCAAACGTGCAGCACTCCCTTAGTACTGATCCTCCAACAATGTGGCACTTCCTCAGTACTGGTCCTCTAACAGTAGGGCACTCCTTCAGCACTGACCCTCCAACAGTGTAGCACTCCCTCAGTACTGACGCTCCAACAGTGTAGCACTCCCTCAGTACTGACCCTCCAACAGTGTAGCACTCTCTCAGTACTGACGCTCCAACAGAGTAGCACTCCCTCAGTACTGACCCTCCAACAGTGTAGCACTCTCTCAGTACTGACGCTCCAACAGTGTAGTACTCCCGCAGTACTGACCCTCCAACAGTGCACCATGCCCCCAGTACTGACCCTCAAACAATGCAGCATTCTCTTTGTACTGATCCTCCAAAAATGTAGCACTCCCTCAGTACTGACCCTCCAACAGTGCGGCACATCCTCAGTACTGATCATCCAACAGTGGGGCACACCCTCAGTACTGATCCTCCAACAACACAGTCCCTGCAACAGAGTAGCATTCCCTCAGTACAGTCCCTCCAATAGTGCAGCACTCCCTCAGTACTGACCCTCCAACAGTGCAGCACTCCCTCAGTACTGATCCTCCAACAACACCGTCCCTGCAACCGAGTAGCATTCCCTCAGTACAGTCCCTCCAATAGTGCAGCACTCCCTCAGTACTGACCCTCCAACAGTGCAGCACTCCCTCAGTATTAAATCATGGAATCATACAGTACAAAAGGAGCCATATGGCCCATCGAGTCTGCACCGACAACAATCCCACCCAGGCCCTATCCCCATAACCCTATGCATTTACCCTAGCTGGTCTCCCTGACACTAGGGTTAATTTAGCATGGCTAGTCCACCCAAACCGCACATCTTTGGACTGTGGGAGGAAACCGGAGCATACACGGGGAGAATGTGCAAGCTCCACAGACAGTGACTCAAGCTGGGAATCGAACCCAGGTGCCTGGCGCTGTTAGGCAGCAGTGCTAACCACTGTGCCACCGTGTCACCCCCTCCAACAGTGCAGCACTCACTCAATACTGACCCTGTGACGGTGTGGTGATCCCACAGTACAGCTCCAGAGACCTGTTGCTTTAGGTAGGAGTATCAGCCTGGAGTTTGGAACTTGAACCCATCACTTTCTGCCTCTGAGCTGTGTGCTTCTTATTAAACCACGCTTTCCTGTCTTTCGCTCGAAAGCCTATCTCTGCCCATTGGTTTGATTCTTATCAATTCAATATTATCATTACTGCTGTCGTGTAGACGTTACAGTACCTGATTAACCACTTGTTGGACCAGGGTCACGGACACGGCATTCAATCTGGAGAATTCCTAATCTGCAGCTTCCCAATCTTTTGGCGTTTGCCAGCAATCACCTGTCCCAATCAGAGTCATATCCAGCTCCTTCCTGTTCCACATAGTGTTAGGTGTTTCCTAGCAAACAAGCACCAGCATCAGTCTGTGCTGATACCTGGGTCCAAATAAACAATATACCTTGGTTAAAGCACCTGCATCATGAGCAAACAGAAGAGCCTCGGATCATTTTATTCTGAAAACATGGCTCCGGGCAGACATTATGAGCTTCATTTGAACTCTGTGTTAGCAGGTGGATTTTGAATGGGTTAAAATTGGGTCCATTGCAACTTAAAGGAAGAGAAAACTGAGCCCGAATAAAATGCTTGAGATTGCCAGACTCTCAGTCAGGGAATGAGTCCCATTAGACCAAGGCTTATCAACAACTTGAACACCACTTTACACAGAGGTGGGTGATTATTGGGAATAGTGTGTTCAGGGAGGGAGAGTGGTAAATCTTATGAAAATTGGTGAGATATTTGAGGGTTGACTGGGGAATATTGGTTTTTGGGGCCTGGTTAAATAGATTGTCGGTCCAGTAATCTGCAACTGTCTTAGGTGACTTGTTGCACTGTCTGACTAAATGAATTACAAACTGGCCAGCTGGGAACCTGTGGATCGAGTGACATGTGAATTAGAACAGTTGTTGCCATTATAAACACAAATAGGCTGATTTAACAATTACATGTTCAAATGCCAGCTGGTAGGTTATGGTTATTTCCAGGCAGCACTCACAGGGTTAATGAGGCTCCAGTCCATGTCTCTCCAGTAAGAGGGGAGTGGCAATTACAGTTCCCTCCCCTCCTGTTCTCCCTCTCTCCGTGAAAAGCACAGATTGCATTCATTAGCATTGCTTTTTTGCCAGATCCCTTGGAGGAGTGGAGTGGAGCGGGGGAACAGTGACATGCTGTTTGCTCCTTCCTGGCTCCCACAGTCTCTCTCTCTCTCTCTGTCAGCACCCAGTCCACAATCGCACTGAGGCATCCTGCTAGTCTGAGGTGAGACCCGACCCCACTGCACAGGTCACCACGATATGCTTGGTTTTCCACACTGCATACGGCCAGCAAGGTAAGATTAGTTTTATGCCTCTCGCAGTCACTCAGCTCTGGACACAGCCTCCAAGCTCTGGTCAATGAATTAAAACAAAATCTCTCGACAAAACAGCAGGCAAATCTTTGTCCAGAGATTTTGCCTCAAGTTGTGAAAGAGAATCTCTTTGCGCTCTCTTATTTGAGCCACTGTGCACATTTATTAGAAAGCAGTAGCCTCCAAATCCGTCAGTACAGTTAGTCCAGCACTCGAAACACTGAGCTGCTATAAGCTCAAACATCTGAGTGGTATTAAACAAACCCCAAACCAGTCAAAGGTCTAAAGCTCATGAAAGAGTTGTTCAGCAGAATTTCAAAATTTAACAAGGAAAAGCTTCAGTAAGTGAATTAGAAACCAGTAACATACCAATCATTCTGGTACAGAGCTTCACATAAAGCCTCACTCCGGTCTGCACAGTATGCTTGTTTTATAACTACAGATATGGTTTATTCAGCAATTTAAGGGGTATTTACCACATAACTGGGGTTCCTGTTTATTCAGAGTGATGATGCATTTATTTAGCACCATTAATGTAGCAAACACCAACATACTGAAACATGATCAGATGCAAATGGACACAGAGCCCAAGGAATTAGATGTTAGGATTGGGTCATTAAAGGCTCAGTCGAAGAGATGTGTTTTCAGGGAAACTGGAGAGATGGAGACCAGAGAGATACAAGGAGAGAATTTCCAGAGCCCAGGGTATAGGCAGCTGAAAACACAACCACCAATGGTGAATAATGCACAAAAAGACCAGACTGAATGAGGTGGATGGTGGGACTGGAAAATGTGCTAAGGAGGGGTGGGACCATATAGGGATTTGAATATAAGGCTGAGGAATTTGAATTGCTGAGCTGGAGCCAATGTAGATCAGAGAACACGGGTGGAAGGTGAGCAGGACTTGGTGAGAGTTAGGACACAGGTAGCAGAGTTTAGGGTGAGCTCAAGTTTACAGAGGATGGAAGATGGGAGGTTGGTCAGGAGAGTACTGGAATATTTGAGTCTACAAGTAACAAGGGGAATGGATGAGGGTTTCAGCAACAAATGTGATATGGCAGGAGTGGAAACAGGTGATGTTGCAAAGATAGATGTCGGAATGGAATTGTTAATGAAGAAATGGATAATGTGGCAGCAACCGGAAACAATGGTTTCAGGCATCCCATTATTAGCAGGAGTTTCTGTTTATTTAGCAGGGCAAGGATTACTACCTGTGTAACTGTACAGAATTACCATTTATTCAGCAGGGTAAGGGTCACACACTACGTAACTATACACAGTTACTGTTTATTCAACAGAGTAGGGGGTTACTCACTGCAACAGCACAAGAGATACTGCATATTCAGCAGCGTAAGGGTTACTCGGTTGGGAATGGAGTTTCGGTTTATTCTGTAGTGTAGAAGTTAAGGTCTTAGTCATTCTGGCAAATTAACAAGGCTAGTAAAGAAACAGGATGAGCCTGAATTACCAGCTGACCTTGCTTCAAGTTGTTCCATTGAAAAGGCGGGATTTTACAGGTAAAGGTTTATACTCACTGCTCTGTAAGAATTTCAGGATAAGGATCAGGTGCAGCCAGAATCTCCTTTTAGAAGTAGATTGAACTATATTTTGGCTGTCAGTACAAATTATGATGAATTTGTAACTATGTACTTTTAAGAAATATGCCACAGAAAGGCATGGAAGTAACCCTGACTGTCCGAAAAGTCAGGGAAACAGGAAACTTTCACTCTTTCAAACACATGGCAACAGGAGACCCTAATTCCCCCATACACAGGGCAACAAGAGGATTCACACTCCCCAGACAGAGGGCACCAAGATGATTCACATTCCCCATACACAGGACAACAGATCTTTACCCCCTCCCCCGACACATGGTAACAGGAGACCTTCACTCCCCTCTGACAGGACAACACAAGGACCTCACTCCCCCAGGCACAGGGCAAGAGGAGGCCCTCACTTCCCAAGAACAATAGGGAGACCATCCACTCCACTACTGCAGACAATGAAATTGAGGATTCGTTGTTATAGTGTTAGTGCTATGGAGATTTTTCTTGGCAGTCGTTAGTGAATGTGGTGTCTATGGGTTTTTTTTTTAAAACAGAGGATACTGTTTCTGTAGCTGCTGAAGAGAGTGGAATTTATAATAACATTCTCATTACCTCAGGATGGTATGTAGGGGTGGAGCTCGCTCCTGGAGCCAGTGAGTAGCAGAGGCCAATCTTTGGACAAGAGGGTTGAGAAAGGGAAAAGTAAACAAGCTTTTAGCTGCCACTGGCCTTTAATTAAAAAGTGGAGAGCTCGACAGGAGTTGTTTTTTTTTGTCTGAAGATTTTCAGATGGATTTGGTCTGCGGATTTGACCCCAGCGTAATCCTTCACAAGGGTCAAGCTGCATTCAGACTGGAGCTGCCCAAATGGAGAATGTCAGATATGTCGACTGACAGCTCACTGCTCCCTCAGAACTCATTCATTCATCTCATCACCTCAGGGCAAACCCTCAAGAGGGACATCATGCCAGAATTCTTCTCGCACACGACATCATCCCGCCACCCCTCCCCCCTGCACCTTTACCACTGACTATTTCTCACCAACGTTAATCCAGCTCCCTCACACTGTCACTGAATAGTCCCTCCCTCCCAATGCTCTGTGTTAAACGTTTACAAGGAGTCTGTTGCTAGGGTTGGAAAGGTGTAGTTAAAACCCCTCACTTAGCCTCTGCCCCTCACAGTTGAAACAAATCTTGCTCAAAGGCAGAGCTAGTTGCAAGAACTGGGCTCCTGGTTCCCCATGAGGGAAGCTGAAGTTCACAGTCGATGCAACAACTTTCTTGAAGAATGGGGGTTGAATGAGGTGACAGGAAGTGAATTGGGCCTTGTTCCACTCCTGAGTAAGGAAGCTATCAGAAGTGGAATCGCTCAGTATGGTTTAAAAGTACAAGAAAACAACAAGTGTAGAATGAAATGGGGAGCAGCGAGATCAGAGTAGATAACCCAGAAGGGACCAGTCGTAACTCAGCCGGTAATACTTTAGCCCCTGGTTCACAGCAAGTTGTGGGTTCAAACCCTATTTGAGCATAAAATCCAGACTGACACCCCCAGTACAGTACAGTGGGAGGTTCAAATTGTCAGAGGCCCCGTCTACTCCCTCAGGTGGATCTAAAGAGGACCAGGAGTCAGCAATTTATATCCCTCAAGCTTGTTCCACCATTCTGAGAGATCTTAACTGATCTATGAGCTAAGCCTCAACAGAAATCCATCAATCTTACATTTAAAATTAACAATTGATCAAGCATCAATTGTCGTACATGGATGACAGTTCCAAACTTTCACCATTATTTGCATGTGAAAATGTTTTCTAATTTAATTTTTTTTTGGACATTTTCCCCCAGCCGTAAACCCCCCAACCAGATGAAATAGCTTCTCTCTATCGACCTAACTATTCCCTTTAATATCTTGAAAGCATCAATTAAATTACCCCTTAGCCTTCTAAATTCCACAGAATGCAATCTAGTTTATGTGATCTCCCCTCCAAAATCAATACATCCTTCCTCAGGTGATGCTCATAGCTGCTCACCGTACCCAGACGTGGTCTAACCAGAGCTCTGCGTAGCTGCAGCATTACTTTGACTTCATTGTATTCTAGTCTCCTGGATATAAAGGCCAGAATTCTGTTAGCCTTTTTGATGATTTTATGTGGTTGTAGATCACATTTTAATGACCTGTGCACCTGTCTTGTAAGTCTCTTTTGACCTCCTCTGTTTCTTACTTTTTAGCATTTAGAAAATATCCTGTTCTATCCTTTTTTAGGTCCAAATTGGATGATCTCACATTCATCTACATTGAATCCATTTGTCACAGTTTTATCCATTCACATAATTTACCACTTGGTAATTTTATGTCACTCTCATTGTTTACAGTGCTGACCATCTTTGTGTCATCAGAAAATTTGGATATATGGTTTTCTATCCCATCATCAGCCATTAATAAATACAGTGAATACTATAGTTTACATAGGAACAAGAAGCAGGAGTAGGCCATCTGGCCACTCGAGCCTGCTCTGCCATTCAATAAGATCATAGCTGCTCTTTTCGTGGACTCAGCTCCACTTACCTGCCCGCTCACCATAACCCTTAATTCCTTTACTGCTCAAAAATGTATCTATCCTTGCCTTAAAAACATTCAATGAGGTAGCCTCAACTGCTTCACTGGGCAGGGAATTCCTTTGAGTGAAAAAGTTCCTCCTCAATTCAGTCCTAAATCTGCTCCCCCTTATTTTGAAGTCATGCCCCCTAGTTTAACACCCCAACAAAGATCCACGCGGGACACCACGGGAACGATTCTCCCAGCCCCCTGCGCAGCAGGCCAGGAAGCATTAGTAGCCGCCACCCCCCACCCCCGACCACCACTAGTTTAATCATGTCAGAGTGCTTTGCCATTATCATTATCCCTTCTCTCGGTCTTCTCTTGTCAGCTAATGTTCTAACCATGTCAATTCCATGAGGTACAACCTTAGTGAATGGTCTAGATCGATTCTGGGATGAAAGACCTGTCCTTTGAGAATAGTTATAGACCTATATTCTCAGGAGTTTAAAAGAACGAGAGAAGCTCTCACTGAAACATTAAGATTCTGTGATGGCTTGATAAGGTTGAGAGGCTGTTTTCCCTGGCTGTAGCATCAAGAAAATGAGGACAAAGTCTGAGGATAAGGTGTGAGCTGTTTAGGACAGAAATGAGGAGAGATTGAGTTGAGAAGCTTTGGAATTTCGCACCCCAGAGAACTGTGAATGTTTGGTCATTTGGCATATTCAAGACTGAAATTGAAATATCTTTAAACTCGAAGAGAATCAAGGGATATGGGGATTGTATGGTGAACTGGAGGCGAGATCAAGGATCAGTATGATCTAATTGAACAGGGAAGCGACCCCGAGAGGATGTATGACCTACACCTGCTCCCATTTGTTCTGTTTTCTTACAAGGAACTTTATCAATTGCCTTCTGGAAGCCCATTAACCTAACACTCATGGACATTTTCCATCCAATATTTAAGGCAACTCTTAAAATTCAATCAGGCATCATCCATCCTTTATAGGAGGCTGAGATGGATCATCCACTTGTCATTCGTGGCTGAAGATGGTTGCAAATGTTTCATCTTTGTCTTTTGCACTGACCTGCTGAGCTCTCTCATCATTGATGTTCAGTTAGTTACTTAATTGTCCACTCCCATTCACAATTACAAGTGACAAGATTGCACAGCTTTGATCTGATCTGTTGGTTGTGGGATAATTTAGTTGTCTATTGTATGCTGCTTCTGCTGTAGCTTCACCAAATTGGCATTTCAATTTTTAGATATGCATGTGCTGTTCCTGGCATGTTCTCCTACAATCCTTGCTGAACAAGGGTTGATCCCCTGGCTTGAATGTACATCTTGAAAGTAATGGTACAGTGAGGAATATGCTGGACCATGAGGCTACAAACTATGGTTGAATACAATTCTCTTGTTGATGGCGGCTCACGGCACCTCACGGATGCCCAATTTTGAGCCAGATCTGTACTGAAACTGAAACATTTAGAACATTTAGAAATTGTGACACACAACACCATGGGTGGCATCCTCAACGTTAAGACATAACTTGGTCTCCATGGGAATGGGTGATGGTCTATGAATACAGTCATGGACAGATGCATCTGTGACTGACCCAGTCTGTGCCACTCCTGGTGATGGGGATTGAAGATCCCACCCAGAATACATTCTCTGCTCTTGCTACCTTCAATACTTCTTCCAATTGGCGTTCATCATGGAAGAGTACTGATTTATCAGCTAAGCGAGGGAATTAGGTCTCAATCAGTGGGAAGTTTCCTTGTCCACATTTGACCTGATCTCATGAGGCTTAATGGAGTCCAGAGTAGAATGTTGAGAATGATGGCAGATTTCTTTCCCAAAAGGACATTAGTGAATCAGATGAATTTTACAACAATCCAGCAGTTTTTTCCAATCAGTTTTAAGGAAGATAAACCGTCAATTCATGGTTACCATCACTGAGACTAGCCTATTATTCAAGATTTATTCATTAATTGCATTTAAATTCCACCAGCTGCCAGGATGGAATTTGAACTTGTGCCTTCAGAACATTAGCATAGGCCCAGTGACGGCCAATTCTAGTAATGCTATTGTTATATTATCATTCCTACAGATCAGAAGGGTGGAACAAGGACCCTGCTTTGCTCTTTCGTTGTTGTCTATTTCACAGACACTCATGGTTTTTTGCATCTCTTCATGTTATTGATGCTTTTAAGGGAAGTTTGATAAGTACAAGAGGGAAAAAGGAATAGGTGGATTTGCAGAGGGCATTAGATGAAGTAGGATGGGAGGAGGCTCATGTGAAGTATAAACACCAGCATGGACACAATGAACCTAATGGCATCCTTCTGTATCATTCTAGGATTCTGTAAGTTGCAGACACAGCCTGCACTGTGCTAATCTGTAAGGAGAAATCTTTCCACTACCCCACTTCCTGTCACACAGAAGCTGCCAGGGTTGGAGCAGGAAGTTCTCCACAGCTTGGCCTTGTCCGCCCTACACCAACGCAGTGAAAAGCAGCATCTCACATTACAGCAAACATCTTGAAATATTCCCTTGGAAAAATAAGCCAGAGGCCGTGGCAGTGTTATCTTACCCCGAGGTACAGCGCACGGTCATATTGTTTTTGGAAGGATGGAGAGCATTGAGGGAGGCTATGGGGAAGATTGTACAGTCAGGCTGTACATTCCTCAGACCCCTAGAGACTCACATCCACATCACCATGTTACCATCACATACAATCCCCTTCAAGACCAAACCAATCATGCAAAATATTTGCACTGGCAATTGTGCAATGGGTAACAGGAAGAACTAGCTGTAAATAGGCCACTGGTCCAAACAGCAGGTGACATGCTTCCTTCTCACCATTTCCTTTCAATCCCAATCGCTCCAAAAAATGCTGCCAGTTGCCTCTGTAACACAGTGCTCCTGGAATTTTCAACAAACTTCTATTGCAACTTACTTCAGCATTCTCGTATGATCAATCCATCTACCTTCCTACTTGTTGCACAACTTCCCTGTCCCACCACCATGCCACTCATTGCAGTTCTGCTCATTTAAGAGCATCCACTCCCTTAGTGGATAGACAGTGAGCTTAATTCAATTCAACCACCATTCCTCAGTCACTAAGCTGCTTGGACCCTCAATGGTGAGCTCCTCCAAATCTCTTCTTCCCTGAGAAGCAAGCAGGCATTTGGTGCCGTCCCCTCTCCACCAGGGTACAGGGGCTCAGCAAGTCCTAGTTTGAGGTGTAGCCTTATATCCAAGGATCATCCTTTCACCAAATAGGACTAATGACTATGGCAGGGTTTCCAAAACCATGAATGCCTCGTGGTGATGTTGTGGGATGAGATTTTGGGACCCTACCTTATAACTGACCAGAGTTAAGCATAGTCCAGCTCCTCCCACATTTCTAACATGCGCAGAGAATGGAGCATGCAGCTAGAGAGCCAAAGAAAATCAAGTCCATAATCAACAGGGAAAGTCTCAGGACACATAATCACAAGCAGTTAATGGACTGGGAGCACAGTTGGCCCTGGCTCACTGTCTCTCTGCACTTCAAACTAGACCAGACAACCACACCCTGATCTCAGAATGCGCCTCACTTGGCCTTCAGCAGCCAGAACAGCTTCTAGTTAGCAATATGAGGACACAGCAGAGTCTGTGCCAAGGTGACCATCCAGTTCCAGCACAGACAGCCAGTCAGACTTTCAGCAGGCTGTGCTCTAAAGGCTCTACACAGCGTAAACAGACAAAGTCAAACAGCTGACAGCAAGCACTGACTTTGGACAGTGACAGAGGAGAGGGACTTTTCATATCAGCACTTAAAACACCAAATGGGAAAAGACTTTGGATTGACAACTTCCTCCAGCCCCACAATCCTCAGAGGTCTCCACACTCTTGCACATCCCCAATTTTAATCACTCCACTCCCAGTGGTCGTGCCTTCAATTGCTGGGGCCCTAAAATTCCCCCTAAACTTCCTCTCCACTTTTTCAGATGCTCCCCCCAACCCGACCAAATCTTTTGGCATCTGCCATAATATTTCAAATGGCTCAGTATGGAATTTTGTTTGGTTATGCTCCTGTGACGTGCCTTGGTTTGTTTTACTAAGTACGGGCTCTATATAAATGCAAGTTGTTGTTAAAATAAATTATACTTCAAGTTCATAAAGATGTCTTACTGGAGTCATCGTTTGCAGGAAGCTGCAGTAATATATGGAGCGATGTTGGTAAAAGATAAAGATAAAACACTGCAATACTGGGATTTGGATAGCACAAGAGAACACCAGGCAGGATTCAAACACAGCCCAGGACTGCTGGGATTGAAGATCCCTCCGTCTGCTGAACAATCTCAATACAGTTTGCAATGGGCATCTGTCCCACATCTTGTGATCTGGATGTAGTTTAGAAAGTAGTCGAGGCTAAAACGTCGTCTGATTTCAAGAAGAAATTAGATAAAGCTCTTGGGGCTAACGGGATCAAGGCATGTGGGGGGGAAGGGAGGGGAAATCAGGATATTGAATTCAATGATCAGCCATGATCAAAATAAATGGCAGAGCAGGCTTGAAGGGCCGAATGGCCTACTCCTGCTTCTAGTTTCTATGAATGCTCACTCCTGCCATGTGGAGCAGCCTCCTGTTTATAATTCACAGCCCTTTCAGCCCAGTCTCTCACATTGATGGACGCTCCACACAAGAACCACTCTCGACATGCTAATCCCACTCTCTCAGGGGTTTTCAAGTCTAAGAGGTGTGTTGATATTTCCAATTCCATAGTTATGTTCGAGACTAAACTGAATTCCATGGAAACGACAGCTTATTTGGCTGGGAGACGGACTATAAATCTGGTATGTGGCATTCCAGTCACTGTCACCAGTTCGGCAGAGAGGGAGAGAGAGAGTGTGTGAGGAGAAATATAAAGACGGCGAGGGGTTTTTGAGGCGCTGAGAAGGGCAGGAGAAGAGGTGAGTTGGGAGCAGGGATTGCTAAGATGTGCTGCACTATCTGAGATGCTGTTTTACAGATGAGACATTAAGCCAAGATCCTAATTGCGGATGGATGTAAAAGATCCTACTGCACTGTTTTAAATAGGAGTGTTAGTTCCCCCCCGCAATCGGGAACAATACTTACCCCTCAACCAACATCACTAAAACAATTGATCTGGTTATTATCACATTGCTGTTTAATGGGTTCTGGCAGTGTGCAAACTGACTGCCGCGTTTCCCGAGATCACAACAGTGACTACACTTCAAAAAGTGGGTCATTTTGTAAAGCACTTTGGACATTGTGAGGCTTTTCAAGACACAATTATAAAAACAAGTCTTATTTTTGCATGGCAGTGTTGCAACTACTTGCTCCCATTGTGACAGACTCTGCCTGTGCTCCAAATGGAAGAGATGCAGGGAATTATTTTTAAAGAATGTCCTTTTTATTAATTCAATCTGTTACTGAGCATTCCTCTTCCCCAACTGTCCCCTGATGTGGTCTGGAAATAGTGTGGAATGAAAATAGTATGGAATGAATCAAAATTTCTAAAAATACCATCTCCCTACGGAGGGAGAGAATGTTCCCCCAATCACCTCCCGCTCATTACAGGCACACAAGACAGTTTCTGGCTTCTCTGTGGGTGAGGGATTAGAACGCAGCCTCTCCTTGGGAGGAAAGGACATGGGTACGGTCCCCCCACTGACAGTGAAGAAGCTGAGAGTGATTTTACCAACGGGAGATCCTGACTTGCCACGAGAGCCATCGCCCTTCTCACAGTCACAGAACCATCCGCTGCTGAACGGGCAAAAGGGTCACAGGAGCATTCCTGCAACCACTTAAACACAGGACAACGCTTCTAAAAACTGTGAAGTCAGAAATATTCCTTCTAGAGTTTTAAATCTGTTAATATTCTGCTCAATTTTCAATCTTTTTACTTTGTAGGTTGCAGCTTTCGGAAGCACAACCCCTCCCCCGAAAACACACAGCCCCCTCCCCTCCCCCCTCAACACACACAGCCCCCTCCCCACCCCCGAAAACACACAGCCCCCTCCCCTCCCCCCTCAACACACACAGCCCCCTCCCCACCCCCGAAAACACACAGCCCCCTCCCCTCCCCCCTCAACACACACAGCCCCCTCCCCCCTCCCCATCCCCCTCAACACACACAGCCACCTCCCCTCCCCCCTCAACACACACAGCCCCCTCCCCTCCCCCCTCAACACACACAGCCCCCTCCCCATCCCCCTCAACACACACAGCCCACTCCCCTCTCCTCCCCCTTCAACACACACAGCCTCCTCCCTTCCCCCCTCAACACACACAGCCCCCTCCCCATCCCCCTCAACACACACAGCCCACTCCCCTCTCCTCCCCCTCAACACACACAGCCCCCTCCCCTCCCCCCTCAACACACACAGCCCCCTCCCCTCCCCCCTCAACACACACAGTCCCCTCCCCTCCCCCCTCAACACACACAGTCCCCTCCCCTCCCCCCTCAACACACACAGCCCCCTCCCCCCTCAACACACACAGTCCCCTCCCCTCTCAACACACACAGCCCCTCCCCTCCCCCCTCAACACACACAGTCCCCTCCCCTCCCCCCTCAACACACACAGTCCCCTCCCCTCCCCCCTCAACACACACAGTCCCCTCCCCTCCCCCCTCAACACACACAGCCCCCTCCCCTCCCCCCTCAACACACACAGCCCCCTCCCCTCCCCCCTCAACACACACAGCCCCCTCCCCTCCCCCCTCAACACACACAGCCCCCTCCCCTCCCCCCTCAACACACACAGTCCCCTCCCCTCCCCCCTCAACACACACAGCCCCCTCCCCTCCCCCGAAAACACACAGCCCCCTCCCCTCCCCCGTCAACACACACAGCCCCCTCCCCTCCCCTACCCCCTCAACACACACAGGCCCCTCCCCTCCCCCGTCAACACACACAGCCCCCCCCTCCCCCGTCAACACACACAGCCCCCCCCTCCCCCGTCAACACACACTGCCCCCTCCCCTCCCCCTTCAACACACACTGCCCCCTCCCCTCCCCCCTCAACACACACTGCCCCCTCCCCTCCCCCCTCAACACACACTGCCCCCTCCCCTCCCCCTTCAACACACACTGCCCCCTCCCCTCCCCCCTCAACACACACTGCCCCCTCCCCTCCCCCCTCAACACACACTGCCCCCTCCCCTCCCCCCTCAACACACACTGCCCCCTCCCCTCCCCCCTCAACACACAGCCCCCTCCCCTCCCCCCTCAACACACACAGCCCCCTCCCCTTCCCCCTCAACACACACAGCCCCCTCCCCTTCCCCCTCAACACACACAGCCCCCTCCCCTTCCCCCTCAACACACAGCCCCCTCCCCTCCCCTCTCAACACACACAGCCCCCTCCCCCCTCAACACACACAGCCCCCTCCCCTCCCCCAAAACACAGAGCCCCCTCCCCTCCCCCAAAACACACAGCCCCTCCCCTCCCCCAAAACACACGCAGCTCCCTCCCCTCCCCCCAAAACACCCACAGCCCCCTCCCCTCTCCCCAAAATACACACAGCCCCCTCCCCTCCCCCCAAAACACACAGCCCCCTCCCCTCAAAACACACACAGCCCCCTCCCCTCCCCCGTCAACACACACAGCCCCCTCCCCTCCCCCCAAAACACACACAGCCCCCTCCCCTCCCCCGTCAACACACACATAGCCCCCTCCCCTCCACCAAAACACACACAGCCCCCTCCCCTCACCCCCCAAAACACACACAGCCCCCTCCCCTCCCCCCCCCCAAAACACACACAGCCCCCTCCCCTCCCCCCCCCAAAACACACACAGCCCCCTCCCCTCCCCCCCAAAACACACACAGCCCCCTCCCCTCCCCCGTCAACACACACAGCCCCCTCCCCTCCCCCCAAAACACACACAGCCCCCTCCCCTCCACCAAAACACACACAGCCCCCTCCCCTCCCCCCCCAAAACACACACAGCCCCCTCCCCTCCCCCCAAAACACACACAGCCCCCTCCCCTCCCCCCAAAACACACACAGCCCCCTCCCCTCCCCCCAAAACACACACAGCCCCCTCCCCTCCCCCCAAAACACACACAGCCCCCTCCCCTCAAAACACACAGCCCCCTCCCCTCCCCCCAAAACACACAGCCCCCTCCCCTCCCCCCAAAACACACAGCCCCCTCCCCTCCCCCCAAAACACACAGCCCCCTCCCCTCCCCCCAAAACACACAGCCCCCTCCCCTCCCCCCAAAACACACACAGCCCCCTCCCCTCCACCAAAACACACACAGCCCCCTCCCCTCCCCCCAAAACACACACAGCCCCCTCCCCTCCCCCGTCAACACACACTGCCCCCCTCCCCTCCACCAAAACACGCACAGCCCCCTCCCCTCCCCCCAAAACACACAGCCCCCTCCCCCAAAACACACAGCCCCCTCCCCTCCCCCAAAACACACACAGCCCCCTCCCCTCCCCCAAAACACACACAGCCCCCTCCCCCGTCAACACACACAGCCCCCTCCCCTCCCCCGTCAACACACACATAGCCCCCTCCCCTCCACCAAAACACACACAGCCCCCTCCCCTCCCCCCCCAAAACACACACAGCCCCCTCCCCTCCCCCCAAAACACACACAGCCCCCTCCCCTCCCCCCAAAACACACACAGCCCCCTCCCCTCCCCCCAAAACACACACAGCCCCCTCCCCTCCCCCCAAAACACACACAGCCCCCTCCCCTCCCCCCAAAACACACACAGCCCCCTCCCCTCAAAACACACAGCCCCCTCCCCTCCCCCCAAAACACACAGCCCCCTCCCCTCCCCCCAAAACACACAGCCCCCTCCCCTCCCCCCAAAACACACAGCCCCCTCCCCTCCCCCCAAAACACAGCCCCCTCCCCTCCCCCCAAAACACACACAGCCCCCTCCCCTCCACCAAAACACACACAGCCCCCTCCCCTCCCCCCAAAACACACACAGCCCCCTCCCCTCCCCCGTCAACACACACTGCCCCCCTCCCCTCCACCAAAACACGCACAGCCCCCTCCCCTCCCCCCAAAACACACAGCCCCCTCCCCCAAAACACACAGCCCCCTCCCCTCCCCCAAAACACACACAGCCCCCTCCCCTCCCCCAAAACACACACAGCCCCCTCCCCTCAACACACAATTCATCTGTTTAAACTGATTGCTATCCACACCTACTCCAACATCAGTGTGAGATGTGATAGTGCTTCTCCTCCTTGCCCACAGCACAAGTTCCTCGGCCCTTCCTTCCTCTCTCCCAACAGCACTGCTCCTTCTCTGTTCCCTCATTTCAACCCCACATCATTTCACCTCTTCCCTCAACCCCTCCTCCTCCCATTCCCCCACACCCTTCCCTCTTCCAACCACAGTAGGATATCACCAGTGTACTTCCTCCCTTCTGCATCATGTTGGATTTTCCACAGTTTTCACAGACTGATTGTACTCTGGGTTGCTGCCACTACCTCCCTGGGAAGCTCTATGTAATTCACTCCTCTTTGTCCCCACAGAGCTCACTGCCCCACGATGAGGACCTCCCGGCACAGCTTGCTCTGGCTGTCCATTCTGTTGCTGCTGATGGAACTGCTCTCGGTGCTCTGCTGCCCGACAAAATGTAACTGCGACGCCTCGGGGATGCTGTGGTGCATCAAGATGGGACTGTCTGCCATTCCCGAACACATCCCTCCCGACACCTCCAGTATCTTCGCCTTTGAGAACTCCATTTCCACCCTGCACAAGGAGGATTTTGCGGGACTGGAGGAATTGAAGCTGCTCCACTTGTCGCACAATAAAATCAGCAGGCTGCCTCAGGAGGTCTTCCAGCCACTCAGTGTGCTCTCCAATCTGGACCTGTCGTCCAACCAGATAACCGAGATCACCAACACCACCTTCTCTGGGCTGCAAGAACTGGAACGACTGTACCTGCAGCAAAACAAGATCGAAACCATCCACCCTGCCGCTTTCGACACGCTAACAAAGTTAGTTGAGCTCAAGCTACAGGATAACCTGCTCCATCACCTTCCTCCTCTGCAACTTCCCACTCTCCTCCTGCTGGATCTCAGCAGAAATAACATCCCGTACACAGAACTCAGAAGCATCCAGGCACCCGAGATTGAATCTTTAAAGCTGGCTGGTCTTGGCCTCAGCACCGTAGACGAGGAGATGTTTAAGAGCATGAGGAATCTTCAGGAGTTGGATCTGTCAGACAATCAGCTGGTGACAGTGTCAGCCACCCTCCAGCAGCTCAGCGAACTGACCTATTTGAGTCTACGGGGAAACAACAAGCTCTCTCACCTGAAGGGCGAGGACTTCAAGCACATTAGAAACCTTCAAAAACTGGACATCAGTGGGTTGAGTCTCACGACCATTCCAGAGGGTTTTTTGAACCTCTTCCCCAACTTAAAGAGCCTCTCGGCTGCCGAGAACCCCTACAATTGTGTCTGCCAACTCAGCTGGTTTTCCCAATGGGTCCGGGTCAACGATGCTCTTCTCCAGAGGAAAGAGGAGACACGTTGCCACTTCCCACCGGTCAATGCTGGGAAGCCACTCAACAAATTAATACATGGCGACTTTGGATGCCCCACCACCATCGTGCCCATCAGTGCCACAACCACCACTCAGTCAACACCAACCACAGCCAAGAAAGCAACATTGGGCCACAAAGCCACACACCTGCCAGGACAACCATTGTCCTTCAATGGTGGAGCTACACTTGGAGCCATCACTGAAATAGATCAACAACTGAGCACAAAGGGACATCACTGCCTCCCCACAGAATGCCTCAATGGAGGTGTTTGCCAGCTGGATAAGTATGGGCAACACAAATGCACGTGTCGTGCAGGCTTCCATGGACCACTCTGTGAGGCAGCAAATGGTAGTTTTGATCTCCAGACTTCTCACAAAGGTCTTGTGAACATCAGCCAAATAACCAGCACTTCAGTCACATTAAACTTAGAAGGTTTCAAACTCTCACCCATTTATTACAAGGGGCTCCGACTGACATACAAGAACTGGTCAGGCCCCGACCCCAGGCCAGTGTCGCTCAACATTCCAACGTCCCTGCCAACATACAGAATCCCAAGCCTGTGGCCCAACTCAACATATCAGATCTGTGTTGGAGCTCTGGGAGAGACCAGCACCAAAGAAGAGCCTTGCGTAGTCGTACAGACACTACCGATGACGCAGTTAGCTCCGTTCATACAGGCAGAGGATAGTAACCTGACTAGTGTCATCTGGCCAGCAATCACAGGCATGTTCCTGGCCTTACTACTAGCAGTTGTCATCACACTGTATTGCCGGAGAAAACAAAAGAACTCTGCTCAGCGGGGAGAATCACACCCTTACGATGTAGAAGGGCTCAAACCCAGTCCACAGGAGAGAAAGATCTCATCCAGCACTTGGAAAGAACATGAATGCCTTGCTCTGCAGAGTGAAGTGCCATTAATCCAAGATCACCAAAGTAACAGTCCGAAAGTTTTGTGACCTTCCATTCATGGAGATTAATGTGGATTCCCAAAGCTAGCTGTAAAACTTCACTGCTTCAACCAAAAAGCCTTTCCCTACCAAGAGTGGAGTTGCACACAGTACGCTGAGGCAGTCCCATTTCAATCTCTCAAGTAAATCCAGTAGATACAAAGCCTAATCAATCTTGTCCAAGATTTCCTTACCACATTTTGTACACTTCAATCTGGGATATACTTACTGCATTTGATGCTTCCAGAGACCCAGTGAAACTCCAACCAAAGAAGGAGATCAAACCTTCCAAACCACCACTGTAAATATCACTGATACCACCTTCGCTATTGAGACATCTATCTGCATGTATCAATTTATGACTTGCATGGCCAGAGTCCCGAGTGTTTTCTATACATGGATGATGGTCCAGAGCCAACCACACCCCATAATAACCACCGCCATTGCCCAACAGCGCTACAGTGTAGGGGAAGAGAGCCAGTGACACGCACTTGCCTTCACCCAGCACCATTAATTGCTGTATATTGCTGAGCCAAACTTAACCGAGCCAAGCATACAATGTATATGACGATATTTGTAAGCAAATAAATATTTTTCTAGAGAAGTGACATCAAGGCTCTGGACTGTTTTGTTACACAGCCAGGTGTTAAAGGTGAGAGGGGAATGGATGAAGCGCTGGCAATGAAGAGGAGAAATGATAGAAGAGTCATACAAGGTGTAGAAGGTGAAGAAACAAGCACTTGTACCACAGAGAGAGGGTGGCAAGGCACATCACATTTTTAAAGCTTTTTTAAAAAAAAAGTTTATTTATTAGTGTCACAAGTAGGCGTACATTAACACTGCAATGAAGTTACTGTGAAAATCCCCTAGTTGCCATAGTCTGGCGCCTGTTAGGGTACACTGAAGGAGAATTTAGCATGGCCAATGCAGCTAACCAGCACGTCTTTCGGAGACATGGGAGGAAACCAGAGCACCCGGAGGAAACTCACGCAAGCACAGGGAGAACATGCAGACTCCGCACAGTGACCCAAGCCGGAAATTGAACCCGGGTCCCTGGCACTGCGAGGCACAGTGCTAACCAGTCTGCCACCATGCCATTTGGCAATGTAGCCAAAACAGTGCCTCTCGGAGTGAAGGGCAAGGCTGGTAGAAATAGGGAACCCTGGATGACTCGGGATATCGAGGCCCTGGTCAAGAAGAAGGAGGCACATGACATGCATAGGCAGCTGGGATCAAGTGGATCCCTTGAAGAGTATAGGGGGTGTAGGAGTAGAGTTAAGAGAGAAATCATGAGGGCAAAAAGGGGACACGAGATTGTTTTGGCAGATAAGGCAAAGGAGAATCCAAAGAGCTTCTACAAATACATAAAGGGCAAAAGAGTAACGAGGGAGAGAGTAGGGCCTCTTAAGGATCAACAAGGTCATCTATGTGCGGATCCACAAGAGATGGGCGAGATCCTAAATGAATATTTCTCATCAGTATTTACTATCGAGAAAAGCATGGATGTTAGGGAACTTGGGGAAATAAATAGTGATGTCTTGAGGAGCGTACATATAACAGAGAAGGTGATGCTGGAAGTCTTAAAGCGCATCAAGGTAGATAAATCCCCGGGACCTAATGAAGTTGTCGGTCCCCTTGCAGAAATATTTGAATCATCGATAGTCACGGGTGAGGTGCCTGAAGATTGGAGGGTGGCAAATGTTGCGCCTTTGTTTAAAAAGGGCTGCAGGGAAAAGCCTGGGAACTACAGGCCAGTGAGCCTTACATCTGTAGTGGGTAAATTGTGAGAAGGTATTTTGAGAGACAGGATCTGCAGGCATTTAGAGACACAAGGACTGATTAGGGACAGTCAGCATGGCTTTCTGAGTGGAAAATCATGTCTCACAAATTTAATTGAGCTTTTTGAAGGGGTAACCAAGAAGGTAGATGAGGGCAGTGCAGTTGATGTTGTCTACATGGACTTTAGCAAGGCCTTTGACAAGGTACCGCATGGTAGGTTGTTGCATAAGGTAAATCTCACAGGATCCAGGGCGAGGTAACTAAACGGATACAAAATTGGCTTGATGACAGAAGCCAGAGGGTGGTTGTAGAGGGTTGTTTTTCAAACTGGAGGCCTGTGACCAGCAGGGATCGGTGCTGGGTCCACTGTTATTTGTCATTTATATTAATGATTTGGATGAGAATATAGGGGGCATGGTTAGTAAGTTTGCAGATGACACCAAGATTGGTGGCATGGTGGACAGTGAAGAAGGTTATCTATGATTGCAACGGGATCATGATCAATTGGGCAGTGGGCTGACGAATGGCAGATGGAGTTTAATTTAGATAAATGCGAGGTGTTGCATTTTGGTAGATTGAACCAGAGCAGGACTTACTCAGTTAAAGGTAGGGCGTTGGGGAGAGTTATATAACAAAGAGATCTAGGGGTACATGTTCATAGCTCTTTGAAAGTGGAGTCACAGGTGGACAGAGTGGTGAAGAAAGCATTCGGCATGCTTGGTTTCATCGATCAGAACACTGAATACAGGAGTTAGGACATCTTGTTGAAGTTATACAAGACATTGGTAAGGCCACACTTGGAATACTGTGTACAGTTCTGGTCACCCTATTATAGAAAGAATATCATTAAACTAGAAAGAGTGCAGAAAAGATTTACTAGGATGCTACCAGGACTTGATGGTTTGAGTTATAAGGAGAGGTTGGATAGACTGGGACTTTTTTTCCCTGGAGCGTAGGAGGCTTAGGGGTGATCTTGTAGAGGTCTATAAAATAATGAGAGGCATAGATCAGCTAGATAATACCTTTCCCCAAAGGTAGAGGAGTCTAAAACTAGAGGGCATAGGTTTAAGGTGAGAGGGGAGAGATACAAAAGAGTCCAGAGGGGCAATTTCTTCACACAGAGGGTGGTGAGTGTCTGGAACAAGCTGCCAGAGGTGGTAGTGGAGGCAGGTAAAATTTTTTCTTTTAAAAAGCATTTAGATAGTTACATGGGTAAGATGGGTATAGAGGGATATGGGCAATTGGGACTAGCTGAGGGCTTTAAAAAAAAAAAGTGGCATGGACAAGTTGGGCCGAAGGGCTTGCTTCCACGCTGTAAACCTCTATGACTCTAGCAGGATGATCTCAATTATCACAGCAACTGGAAGGATACTGTCCTCCTTCCATCAATGTGAGGGACGGAGTTCAAATTCTAGTCTCCCACTTATCTCAGAAACAGTTCCAGAACTGGGAGGGACAAGGACGCAACGGAGACCGTGGGGCAGGGAAACAGGTGTCATTAAAGACCAAAACCCATCCTTAAATTGGAGGAGCCTCTGAAATCTACAAACACTCCAAGCTACATCCCACCACCCCCAAAGTGTGGGACAGGCTCACTCCAACATTTGATTCATAATCGCACTGCTAACACAATAAACTGACCTGAAGTACTTTGGGGTGAAAAATGGTGGCGAGCAGGGAGGGGAGAAAAGTGAAGAAAATTAATCTAAAAAGCAGACAAAGGTAGGACTTAATTTGAGGGACAGACAGAAATAGAAACAAAAGTGTGAAAGAACTTGTATTTCTATAGCTCTTTTCTTGGGCCAAGATCCCAAAGTGCTTTACTTAATGAAGTATTTTACAACAATGACTAGGCTGAAATAATGTTGGAAACAGGGCACCATGTGTGGACAGCAAACTCCCACAAACAGCAGTGATAATAACCAGATAATCCATATAGCCAATGGTGGTCAAGGTATAAACATTGGCTCGGGCAACAGGAAGAATTCACATTTCTCAAAGAACTCTTGCATCTACACGAGCACATTAGTTTAGTGTCTCATCCAAAGACAGCATCTCCATCAGTGCAGCACTCCCTTAGTTCTCCACTGTCAGCCTAGATTTAATTTTAATTCATTCATGAGATGTGAGCCAGCATTTATTGCTCATCCCTAATTCCCTTGTGAAGGTGGTGGTGAACTGCCTTCTTGAACTGTTGCAGTACATGTGGTGTAGGTACATCCACAGTGTTGATGTAGATGGGAGGGAGTCCCAGGATTTTGACCCAGCAACAGTGAAAGAACAGCGATACATTTCCAAGACTTGATGTTGAGTGGTGGTGTTCCCATACACCTACTGCCCCTGTCTTTTTGTATAGTAGTGGTCATGGTTGTGGCTATTTAAGTAGCCTTGGTGAGTTCCTGCAGTGCATTTTGTAGATGGTACACACTGCTGCTACTGTGGAGGGTGTGAATGTTTGTGCATGGGTTACCAAGAGGCAGGCTTATTGTCCTGGATGGTGTCAAGCTTCTCGAGTGTTGTCGGAGCTGCACTCACCCAGGCAAGTGGAGAGTGTTCCATCAGATTCCTGACTTGTGCCTTGTAGATGGTGGACAGGCTTTGGGAAGTCAGTAGCTGAGTTATTCGCTGCAGGATTCCTAGCCTCTGACCTGCTCTTGTAGCCACAGTATTTAAATGGTTTGTCCAGTTCAGTTTTTAGTCAACGGTAACCGCACAAGATGTTGATACTGGGGGATTCAGTGATGGTAATAATATTGAATGTCACAGGGTGATGGTTAAGTTCTCCCTTGTTGGAAATTGTCATTGCCTGGCACTTGTGTGAAACAAATACTTATTTACCACTTGTCAGCCCAAACCTAGGCATTGGCCAGGTCTTGATGCATTTGGACATGGACCGGTTCAGTATCTGAGGAATTGCAAATGGTACTGAACATTGTGCAGTCACCATCGAACAACCCACTTCTGATCTTATGATGGAAGGAAGGTCATTGATGAAGCAGCTGAAGATGGTTGGGCTCAGGACACTACCCTGAGGAACTCCTGCAGCTGAGATGATTGACCTCCAAACACCACAACCATCTTCCCTGTGCCAGGTATGACTCCAACCAAGGAAGAATTTTTCCCCCCGATTCCCATTGACTCCAGTTTTGTTAGGGCTCCTTGATGCTGTCAAATGCTGCCTAGATGTTAAGGATAGTCGCTCTCATTTCTAGACTTCAGCTCATTTGTCCATGTTTGAACCAAGGCTGTAATGAGGTCAGGTACCCTGGCAGAACCCAAACTGAGTGCCAGTGAGCATATTATTGCTAAGCAATTGCCCCTTGATAGTGCTGTTGATGACCCCTTCCATCACTTCACTGATAACCGAGAGTAGACCGACAGGGCGGTAATTATCTGCTTTGGATTGTCCTGTTTTTCTTTGAGTACAGGACATACTTGGCAATTTTCCACATTGTAAGAAGTCTAACAACACCAGGTTAAAGTCCAACAGGTTTATTTGGTAGCAAAAGCCACTAGCTTTCGGAACAGGCTGTTCCTTCATCAGGTGGGTGGGAGTTCTGATCACAAACAGGGCACAAAGACACAAACTCAATTTACATGAATAATGATTGGAATGTGAGTCTTTACTGCTAATCAAGTCTTAAAAGGTACAGACAATGCGAGTGGAGGGAGCATTAAGCACAGGTTAAAGAGATGTGCATTGTCTCCAGACAGGACAGCTAGTGAGATTTTGCACATCCAGGCAAGTTGTGGGGGTTACAGATAGCGTGACATGAACCCAATATCCCAGTTGAGGCCGTCCTCATGTGTGCGGAACCTGGCTATCAGTCTCAGCTCAGCGATTTTCCACATTGCCAGGTAGATGCCAGTGTTGCAGCTGTACTACAAAGAACTCAATTATCTTCATCAGGATTTCCAGCAGACAGGATGCATTTTGAACATGCTGTCAGGATGAACACCATTAGCCTGTTTTTTTCAAAACTTCAAGTCCTTTTTGCACCACCCACCAACCTGCATCAATATTTGCCTGCCTTTTTCACAATGTGCAAGCTTCATTTAAGAGATTTTTGGAGGAAACTTCATAGTCAAAGTACTAAAATTGACACAAAGTTTATTTATTAGTCACAAGTAGGCTTACATTAACACTGCAATTAAGTCACTGTGAAAATCCCAGTGTTTCAATTTGATCTGGCAAATTTCAAACGGTAGCTGGAAAGTTCCAAGCCTGGACCCTCTGTTTCATTAGAAAACCTCTTTTACTTTAGAGCGACCTGCAACCTTTCCTCCCCACAGCCTTCTACCTCCAGGCAGCAAGACAGGTGCTGTTGGAATGCAGTGGCTTTTTTTTTTAATGTTGCCATGGGGATTAGGCCCGAGGCCCAGGAACGAGCTGGGCCAATTCTTTAATAAAACACCTGCACTCAACAGGAAGGCAACTTCAATAGAATTAGGGCACAAACAAGAAAGCTAATAATAGGATTAGTAGTGTCCTGCTTTAGGAGTTTAGGAATTAGATTATTTAACCAGTTCGACCCAGCTGCCACAGCACAAGCCTGCGGCCTACAGCAGTCAGACAATTGTGCAACCATTTCTGGATTTTTAAAAATTCATTCATGGGATGTGGGCATCTTTGGCTGGGCCACCCCTAATTCTCCTTGAACTGAGTGGCTTGCTCAGTCATTTCAGAGGACAGTTAAGAGTCAACCACATTGCTGTAGGTCTGGAGTCATATGAGACGAGGCCAAGTAAGGACGGCAGATTTCCTTCCCTAAAGGACATTAATAAACCAAATGGGCTTTAAATTACAACTGACAATGGTTTCATGGTCATCATTAGACTATGAGTGGCACAGTGGTTAGCATTACTGTCTCAGTGCCAGGGACCCAGGTTCAATTCTCGATTTGGGTCACTGTATGTGCGGATTCTGCATGGACTTCCTCCGGGTGCTCTGGTTTCCTCCCACACTCTAAAAGCCATGTTGGTTAGGTACGTTGGCCATGCTAAATTCAGTGTACCCGAACAGGCACCGGAGTGTAGCGACTAGCAGATTTTCACAGTAACTTCATTGCAGTGTTAATGTAAGCCTACTTGTGACAGTAAATAAACTTTACTTTAAATTCCAGATTTTTATTGAACTCAAATTTCAACATCAGCCATGGTGGGATTCGAACCCTGGCCCCCGGAGCATTACCCTGCGTTTCTGGATTACTACCCCAGTGACAATATCACTATGCCACTGCCTCCCCTTATATACTTGGTAAATACTGGAGTGTGTGATACTTGCAGCAAACACTTTCATTTATATTAACAAAGTAGAATGTCCCAAGGCATTTCTCGGGAAAGACTTTTCTCGAGAGATATTAGGACAGGTGGCCAAAACTTTAGTCAAAGGGGTTGGCTTCAGGAGCATCGCTATGGAGGAGAGTTAAAGAAACGGAGGGGTTAAGGGAAGGAATTCATAGCTTGGGTCTTCAATGTAGTCACTCTGTGCTCTGCCACATGCTCATTCTTTGCCCTGCACCTTGAAATGAATCTGTTGTTGAAACGAAGCATTCTTTTGCTTACACAGGGGTCATTGTCTAATTACAACTGGTCTTGATTTGACTGCAGGCTACACACCTGATTTCTATTTCCCAATGTCACAGGAGCTTTCAAGATGCCAATAATTAAACCTAAGTGAACTGCAATTTCGTTGTTTCAAAGATTCGCTTAGGGATTTTGAAGAATACTCAGGGCAGGTCTACAAACCAGGAAACGTTTCCAAATTTAATACTCCCCAGGGAAAAAAAATGAGATACTAGAAACCTCAAACAGAATTGTAATCCCGTTGGTTTTAGCTTCTTCAGCTGGTACATAGCAGTATTGGAGTTCTCTCTCGATGTTACTATTTGCTAACGGGATTAGAGATGATCTCGCATTGCAGCAGGTTAGAGACCAGTTCAGTGGCAGTACTGAAGTAGGTCACACTCAGTGGATTAGTGACAAGCATGCCTTGATAACTAATGTCAGAAGGAATATTAGCATTCAGCGAGTCTCTCAAACATATTAAAGCATTCCAGATGTCGTGTGTTACTCTGAAGAGCAAGCACAGCAGCCATTTTGTGTACAAGTTGTCAAAAATAAGGAGATAAGTGTGCAGATCATGTGTTTGGAGATATTGTTGAAGCAGTAACATTGGCCAGGACACCAGGCTCTCTCTTTGCACTTCTTCATATAGAACACGCTGTTTTCCTTTACACACGGCCCAGAGGGCAGACTGACCTGTTGTTTAACTTCTCACCCGATCAGAAACTTTTGATTCAGATGAAAGGAATACCAACCGAGGCAACAGCCATTTCAGTGTTAATGTGTGGAGAATGTTGATGATATGCCCACATACACTTGCCTTTTATTGGAAGCTTTCGAAATGAGCCAAATATTATTTCCTTTTTGTAAAGAAAACTCTGTTCACTAATGATTGTTTAAACTCAGATATATTTTATTTTTACTGAGCTATAGAAGAACATGAAATATTTGAAATGTGGCCAAACTGTGGAAGGTGCCTGTGTGTTTAATCCAGAGTTTGAAGGCGATTGATTCACCAACAAGCACAATTCCCAAGACCAGTTCACTTGAATTATTGCAGAGGTAATTAACAACCTAACAAAAGGGGTTTCAGTGGAATAGCAGGGGCATTTTTTGATTATTCTGGCCTATCATTTCGACTGAGAGAATACATTACAGGAATGGAACATTGTTTGAATGTCCATGATTCACACATCACCTGAACCAAGGCAGTAAATTGGAATTCTCAATACACAGGGCATGAGGCAGGGGAGAGCAGGCGGGCAGAAGGGAGAGAGGGCGCGCACAAAGGGGAGAGAGGGCGCGCACAAAGGGGAGAGAGGGCGCGCACAAAGGGGAGAGAGGGCGCGCACAAAGGGGAGAGAGGGCGCGCACAAAGGGGAGAGAGGGCGCGCACAAAGGGGAGAGAGGGCGCGCACAAAGGGGAGAGAGGGCGCGCACAAAGGGGAGAGAGGGCGCGCACAAAGGGGAGAGAGGGCGCGCACAAAGGGGAGAGAGGGCGCGCACAAAGGGGAGAGAGGGCGCGCACAAAGGGGAGAGAGGGCGCGCACAAAGGGGAGAGAGGGCGCGCACAAAGGGGAGAGGGGGGAGAGGGGGGAGAGGGGGGAGAGGGGGAGGGGGGAGGGGGGAGAGCGGGCGGGCGCAAAGGGGAGGGGGGCAGGTGCAAAGGGGAGAGGGGGAGAGGGGGCGGGTGCAAAGGGGAGAGGGGGGAGAGGGGGCGAGTGCAAAGGGGAGAGGGAGGGGGGGAGGGAGGAGAGGGGGCGGGCGCAAAGGGGAGAGGGAGGGGGGAGAGGGGAGAGTGGGTGGGCGCAAAGGGGAGAGGGGGGAGAGGGGAGAGTGGGCGGGCGCAAAGGGGAGAGGGGGGAGAGGGGGCAGGCGCAAAGGGGAGAGGGGGGAGGGGGGGAGAGGAGAGAGCGGGCGGGCGCAAAGGGGAGAGGGGGGAGAGGGGAGAGCGGGCGGGCGCAAAGGGGAGAGGGGGAGAGGGGGCAGGCGCAAAGGGGAGAGGGGGAGAGGGGAGAGGAGAGAGCGGGCGGGTGCAAAGGGGAGAGGGGGGAGAGCGGGCGGGCGCAAAGGGGAGAGGGGGGAGAGGGGGTGGGTGCAAAGGGGAGAGGGGGGAGGGGGGAGAGGGGGCGGGCGCAAAGGGGAGAGGGGAGAGTGCAAAGGGGAGAGGGGGGGGAGAGGGGAGAGCGGGCGGGCGCAAAGGGGAGAGGGGGGAGGGGGAGAGGAGAGAGCGGGCGGGCGCAAAGGGGAGAGGGGGGAGGGGGAGAGGAGAGAGCGGGCGGGCGCAAAGGGGAGAGGGGGGAGGGGGAGAGGAGAGAGCGGGCGGGCGCAAAGGGGAGCAGAGAGGAGGGGGAAAGGGAGCAGAGAGAGGAGGGGGAAAGGGAGCAGAGAGAGGAGGGGGAAAGGGAGCAGAGAGAGGAGGGGGAAAGGGAGCAGAGAGAGGAGGGGGAAAGGGAGCAGAGAGAGGAGGGGGAAAGGGAGCAGAGAGAGGAGGGGGAAAGGGAGCAGAGAGAGGAGGGGGAAAGGGAGCAGAGAGAGGAGGGGGAAAGGGAGCAGAGAGAGGAGGGGGAAAGGGAGCAGAGAGAGGAGGGGGAAAGGGAGCAGAGAGAGGAGGGGGAAAGGGAGCAGAGAGAGGAGGGGGAAAGGGAGCAGAGAGAGGAGGGGGAAAGGGAGCAGAGAGAGGAGGGGGAAAGGGAGCAGAGAGAGGAGGGGGAAAGGGAGCAGAGAGAGGAGGGGGAAAGGGAGCAGAGAGAGGAGGGGGAAAGGGAGCAGAGAGAGGAGGGGGAAAGGGAGCAGAGAGAGGAGGGGGAAAGGGAGCAGAGAGAGGAGGGGGAAAGGGAGCAGAGAGAGGAGGGGGAAAGGGAGCAGAGAGAGGAGGGGGAAAGGGAGCAGAGAGAGGAGGGGGAAAGGGAGCAGAGAGAGGAGGGGGAAAGGGAGCAGAGAGAGGAGGGGGAAAGGGAGCAGAGAGAGGAGGGGGAAAGGGAGCAGAGAGAGGAGGGGGAAAGGGAGCAGAGAGAGGAGGGGGAAAGGGAGCAGAGAGAGGAGGGGGAAAGGGAGCAGAGAGAGGAGGGGGAAAGGGAGCAGAGAGAGGAGGGGGAAAGGGAGCAGAGAGAGGAGGGGGAAAGGGAGCAGAGAGAGGAGGGGGAAAGGGAGCAGAGAGAGGAGGGGGAAAGGGAGCAGAGAGAGGAGGGGGAAAGGGAGCAGAGAGAGGAGGGGGAAAGGGAGCAGAGAGAGGAGGGGGAAAGGGAGCAGAGAGAGGAGGGGGAAAGGGAGCAGAGAGAGGAGGGGGAAAGGGAGCAGAGAGAGGAGGGGGAAAGGGAGCAGAGAGAGGAGGGGGAAAGGGAGCAGAGAGAGGAGGGGGAAAGGGAGCAGAGAGAGGAGGGGGAAAGGGAGCAGAGAGAGGAGGGGGAAAGGGAGCAGAGAGAGGAGGGGGAAAGGGAGCAGAGAGAGGAGGGGGAAAGGGAGCAGAGAGAGGAGGGGGAAAGGGAGCAGAGAGAGGAGGGGGAAAGGGAGCAGAGAGAGGAGGGGGAAAGGGAGCAGAGAGAGGAGGGGGAAAGGGAGCAGAGAGAGGAGGGGGAAAGGGAGCAGAGAGAGGAGGGGGAAAGGGAGCAGAGAGAGGAGGGGGAAAGGGAGCAGAGAGAGGAGGGGGAAAGGGAGCAGAGAGAGGAGGGGGAAAGGGAGCAGAGAGAGGAGGGGGAAAGGGAGCAGAGAGAGGAGGGGGAAAGGGAGCAGAGAGAGGAGGGGGAAAGGGAGCAGAGAGAGGAGGGGGAAAGGGAGCAGAGAGAGGAGGGGGAAAGGGAGCAGAGAGAGGAGGGGGAAAGGGAGCAGAGAGAGGAGGGGGAAAGGGAGCAGAGAGAGGAGGGGGAAAGGGAGCAGAGAGAGGAGGGGGAAAGGGAGCAGAGAGAGGAGGGGGAAAGGGAGCAGAGAGAGGAGGGGGAAAGGGAGCAGAGAGAGGAGGGGGAAAGGGAGCAGAGAGAGGAGGGGGAAAGGGAGCAGAGAGAGGAGGGGGAAAGGGAGCAGAGAGAGGAGGGGGAAAGGGAGCAGAGAGAGGAGGGGGAAAGGGAGCAGAGAGAGGAGGGGGAAAGGGAGCAGAGAGAGGAGGGGGAAAGGGAGCAGAGAGAGGAGGGGGAAAGGGAGCAGAGAGAGGAGGGGGAAAGGGAGCAGAGAGAGGAGGGGGAAAGGGAGCAGAGAGAGGAGGGGGAAAGGGAGCAGAGAGAGGAGGGGGAAAGGGAGCAGAGAGAGGAGGGGGAAAGGGAGCAGAGAGAGGAGGGGGAAAGGGAGCAGAGAGAGGAGGGGGAAAGGGAGCAGAGAGAGGAGGGGGAAAGGGAGCAGAGAGAGGAGGGGGAAAGGGAGCAGAGAGAGGAGGGGGAAAGGGAGCAGAGAGAGGAGGGGGAAAGGGAGCAGAGAGAGGAGGGGGAAAGGGAGCAGAGAGAGGAGGGGGAAAGGGAGCAGAGAGAGGAGGGGGAAAGGGAGCAGAGAGAGGAGGGGGAAAGGGAGCAGAGAGAGGAGGGGGAAAGGGAGCAGAGAGAGGAGGGGGAAAGGGAGCAGAGAGAGGAGGGGGAAAGGGAGCAGAGAGAGGAGGGGGAAAGGGAGCAGAGAGAGGAGGGGGAAAGGGAGCAGAGAGAGGAGGGGGAAAGGGAGCAGAGAGAGGAGGGGGAAAGGGAGCAGAGAGAGGAGGGGGAAAGGGAGCAGAGAGAGGAGGGGGAAAGGGAGCAGAGAGAGGAGGGGGAAAGGGAGCAGAGAGAGGAGGGGGAAAGGGAGCAGAGAGAGGAGGGGGAAAGGGAGCAGAGAGAGGAGGGGGAAAGGGAGCAGAGAGAGGAGGGGGAAAGGGAGCAGAGAGAGGAGGGGGAAAGGGAGCAGAGAGAGGAGGGGGAAAGGGAGCAGAGAGAGGAGGGGGAAAGGGAGCAGAGAGAGGAGGGGGAAAGGGAGCAGAGAGAGGAGGGGGAAAGGGAGCAGAGAGAGGAGGGGGAAAGGGAGCAGAGAGAGGAGGGGGAAAGGGAGCAGAGAGAGGAGGGGGAAAGGGAGCAGAGAGAGGAGGGGGAAAGGGAGCAGAGAGAGGAGGGGGAAAGGGAGCAGAGAGAGGAGGGGGAAAGGGAGCAGAGAGAGGAGGGGGAAAGGGAGCAGAGAGAGGAGGGGGAAAGGGAGCAGAGAGAGGAGGGGGAAAGGGAGCAGAGAGAGGAGGGGGAAAGGGAGCAGAGAGAGGAGGGGGAAAGGGAGCAGAGAGAGGAGGGGGAAAGGGAGCAGAGAGAGGAGGGGGAAAGGGAGCAGAGAGAGGAGGGGGAAAGGGAGCAGAGAGAGGAGGGGGAAAGGGAGCAGAGAGAGGAGGGGGAAAGGGAGCAGAGAGAGGAGGGGGAAAGGGAGCAGAGAGAGGAGGGGGAAAGGGAGCAGAGAGAGGAGGGGGAAAGGGAGCAGAGAGAGGAGGGGGAAAGGGAGCAGAGAGAGGAGGGGGAAAGGGAGCAGAGAGAGGAGGGGGAAAGGGAGCAGAGAGAGGAGGGGGAAAGGGAGCAGAGAGAGGAGGGGGAAAGGGAGCAGAGAGAGGAGGGGGAAAGGGAGCAGAGAGAGGAGGGGGAAAGGGAGCAGAGAGAGGAGGGGGAAAGGGAGCAGAGAGAGGAGGGGGAAAGGGAGCAGAGAGAGGAGGGGGAAAGGGAGCAGAGAGAGGAGGGGGAAAGGGAGCAGAGAGAGGAGGGGGAAAGGGAGCAGAGAGAGGAGGGGGAAAGGGAGCAGAGAGAGGAGGGGGAAAGGGAGCAGAGAGAGGAGGGGGAAAGGGAGCAGAGAGAGGAGGGGGAAAGGGAGCAGAGAGAGGAGGGGGAAAGGGAGCAGAGAGAGGAGGGGGAAAGGGAGCAGAGAGAGGAGGGGGAAAGGGAGCAGAGAGAGGAGGGGGAAAGGGAGCAGAGAGGAGGGGGAAAGGGAGCAGAGAGAGGAGGGGGAAAGGGAGCAGAGAGGAGGGGGAAAGGGAGCAGAGAGGAGGGGGAAAGGGAGCAGAGAGGAGGGGGAAAGGGAGCAGAGAGGAGGGGGAAAGGGAGCAGAGAGGAGGGGGAAGGGAGCAGAGAGGAGGGGGAAAGGGAGCAGAGAGGAGGGGGAAAGGGAGCAGAGAGGAGGGGGAAAGGGAGCAGAGAGGAGGGGGAAAGGGAGCAGAGAGGAGGGGGAAAGGGAGCAGAGAGGAGGGGGAAAGGGAGCAGAGAGGAGGGGGAAAGGGAGCAGAGAGGAGAGGGAAAGGGAGCAGAGAGAGGAGAGGGAAAGGGAGCAGAGAGAGGAGGGGGAAAGGGAGCAGAGAGAGGAGGGGGAAAGGGAGCAGAGAGAGGAGGGGGAAAGGGAGCAGAGAGAGGAGGGGGAAAGGGAGCAGAGAGAGGAGGGGGAAAGGGAGCAGAGAGAGGAGGGGGAAAGGGAGCAGAGAGAGGAGGGGGAAAGGGAGCAGAGAGGGGAGGGGGAAACAAGAGCAGGGAAAAAGAATTTCGGAGGGCGGCGGGGGGGAGAGAGGTGGGAAGGAAAGGGTGAGAATGGGAAATTGGCAGCGGGATAGAGGGGCAGAGAATACTGGAATGAATTCTGGTATCTGTCTCTCATTCAGTTGTTATCATGTCTGAGACCAAAGACTATCAATGTTTTCACTGTAAATATTCATTATCAAGGCATAAACAGCTCACATTGTCAATGCAGTTTTACCAGCTGAGATAATTTTATATTTTCATTTTTATAGCCGATATAAATTTTAAAAATAGCAAACACAATCGTTTGAAACTCCTGTAAAAACAAGCAAAATTATCTCTAAACTGGACCCCAGGGAGGGGAGGGGGGGGGGGGGGGGGGGGGCGGCAGGGGGTGGAATAGGGGGGAATTGAGATCAGGATAAAGGGACACGAGTTGCTCGCATTTTGAACCCACCACCACAGGTCATTTACTAAGCCCCCAAAGCCACTCTGCCTGGAACCTTCCAACCCGGCACTGCCCAGGGACAGACCCGGAGACACACACTTTTTTCAACCATGTCAGTAACTCCAGGGTGAGCAGATCTAACAATGTAACACTGCGTCCTGATGGGTCATATCTATAACATAATGCCTGGCCTGAGTGTGATACATGTTTTTGCACTCACCTCTGCGCTGTATCAAGTGTGAAAGTGGTGACAGGACTGGTGAACCGGCGTGTGTCCCAAAGTCTGGCTTGTCGCTCACGCATCTGAAAGAGACAATGGGGAAGGGGCTGTGAGGAACCAGCAAGAGAAGCAAGGAACTTACTGCCTCACCCACCACAGCACCGCCTGAACAGGGACAGGAAGAGGGACTCTCCATATAAACACAAGAGGGTATCCAAGATCCTTCCAGATTTCTGGGGAGTGGGAAGATTGGCTTCAGGGTGGATCTAGGATCCCAATACAGCCCAAACCCCATTCACCCACCTCCTGCACATCCCAAGTCACATATAGGTTACCTACTTGGGTGTGAGAAATGGTACATGCACACAGGAACTGGGCAATAGGAAGCAACATATAGACAAGTACACATGACTCATCAGCCAATTGTGAGATTATAGTACTGCAGACATGATCGGTAAGGCAGAGGGTTTGGGATTAACATGCAACATGAGTTTCCATTTATATCTCCTTCGAAGAACCCTTTAACAAATACATATTCCATTGGAAAGGGGCAGTACAAAACCACTAACAAAAACAAACCAAAACTGGCTTGGAGAGCCAAAGGGCCTATTCCTGTGCTGTAATTTTCTTTGTTCTTTAAAGGAACATTAATAACTTGATGACTTTCCTAGGTTGAAAACATACTGCATCCCCCACTGGTTGCAGAAGGCCTCGAGTGTACCAGCAGTCGCTGCAGGCTCCCTCTTCAGGGTGGCACAGTGGTTAGCACTGCTGGCTCACAGCGCTTGGGACTGGGTTCAATTCCAGCCTTGGGTCACTATCTGGGTGGAGTTTGCACATTCTTCCTGTGTCTGCGTGGGTTTTCTCTGGGTGCTCCGGTTTCCTCCTACACTCCAAACATGCGCCGGTTAGGTGGATTAACTATGGTGAATGCGCAGGTAGGCCTGGGTAAAATGCTCCGAGAGTCGGTGCAGATTCAATGGGCTGAATGGCCTCCTTCTGCACTGTAGCAATTCTACGATTCCTAGGCATGAAGATAGCTGCGGAAGAGTGGCAAGCAGTCAGGCTGAATGACCCTCTGGATTACCTGCTGCTTGGAACTTACAATGGCTAGTTTCCATTTATGTGGCATTTTTCGTAACTTCCGAACATTCCAAAGCAGTTCTCGGCCTGTGATGTACTTTCTTAGGTGTAATCAATGTTGTAATGCAGAAAACATGGCAGGCAATCTGCACACAGCAAGAATGCACAAACAGCAATGTGACAATGACCAGATAATCTGTTGACTGAGGGATAAAAATTCAGCTGGACATTGGGGGGTACATCCCTGCTCTTCCTTGCGAGATCTCTCATTTTCACCTAAGAATTTTCACCTAAGCATTTGGTTAGACATCGCAGCCAAAAGATGGCACCTCAAAAGTGCAATGCCCCCTCCATAGTGCCCCTCTGACAGGGCAGCGCTCCCTCCGAACAGCCCAACAGCACGGTGTCCCTCTGTCAGGTACGCTACCCATCTGACGGCACAGTGGCCTCTTGGTACTGCCCATCATGCGGCATGGCACCACTCCAACAGTGCAGGGCCACTCCCCGCCCCTGGGCACCCCCCTACGCCTGGGGCAGCATCCCCTCAGTACCACTCCCCTCATAGGCAGTAACCCCCTTGCCCCTCAAGTGGTGTTGCACTCCCTCACTTCTGCTGATTTGGAGGTGAGAATATTACCCACTGAGCTGGCCAGGAGTATGGATGAGATTCAGAACCATAATGCTGGGCTGGTTAGTGTGAAATGGATACACGCATTTGTAGCATACTGATAAACACCAGGTCAGTTCTGTAACCCTGCCACATTTCTGAAACAGTGAAAGATTGCAGCAAGATAGTTCATTGCACTGGTGAAACCCCTCACCATCAAAGCTGCTGCTGTCTGCTGTACAGTCAGAGCATTGTTACATGCAGAGGCACTTGTGTACTGAGCACATTACGAGAGCAGTGATAGTTACCTGGCTAAACCCAGTTGACAGGACAGTGTCTGATGTATTAAGCCAGATCAGCCGGGAATCCTTGATGTTGTCGTGGCCTTGAACGCTCTGGAAAAGAGAGAAGATTTTACTCTCACTCAGCCCAACAGCAGGGGGAACAACCCCAATCCTGCCCCAGTATCCCCAGCCCCACACCAATACTCCAGTCTCCACTCTCCTCCCACCTGCCTGTCATGCAGCTGATGCATTATCTCTGCTGCCTGCTGTTTTTGATACTAGTCCAACAATAACAGCAGGCCCAACCCACACTGACTAATCCTACGCCAAAGAAAAGCAGCCATTTTGTCATCTGCACTTGTACAAATGTTTACTGTGACAGAACAGACACAATCTGACTGTGCCCGGCAGACTGACAAACCGCCAGACCAGCTGGATGGAGAGAGCAGAGCCCTTCCCCCACTCAGGCAAAAAGTGTCCTAAAATTGTCACCTTTCCCAGTCCAACCAGCTAGAGAAGGCCCTTCAGGATTTTGGCCTTTTCCTAATCCCACAAGCCTTCATTTTTTGAACAGATTCTCAGGATGTGGCATCACAGACAAGGTCATCATATGTTACCCATCCCTAGTCCCTCTGAACTGAGTGACTTGCTAGATAAACTTATGAGTCAACGTGTGCATGTGGGTCTCAGACTCGGTAAAGATGGCAGATTTCCTTTCCTAAATGACACTAATGAACCAGATGCTTCAACAATTTTACAACAATCTGACAGCTTCATGGTCACTTTTAAATGGAATTTAAAGGGGCGACACGGTAGCACAGTGGTTAACACTGCTGCTTCACAGCGCCAGAGACCCAGGTTTAATTCCCGGCTTGGGTCACTGTCTGTGTGGAGTCTGCATGTTCTTCCCGTGTCTGCATGGGTTTTTTCTGGGGGCTCCAGTTTCTGCCCACAGTCCAAAAGATGTGCGGGTTAGGTGGTTTGGCCATGCTAAATTTTCCCTTACTGTCAGGGGGATTAGCGGGTAAACACGTAGGGTTACAGAGATAGGGCCAGGGTGGGATTGTTGTCAGTGTAGGCTCGATGGGTCGAATGGCCTCCTTCTGCACTGTAGGGTTTCTACGATTCTAAGTTCACAAACTGCCTGGGTAGAGATCTGAACTCTGATTCTCTAGATAATTGGTCCAGTGACGTTACCAGTACACTGGTGACATTCACAGGACTGAAAGCAGAATAGGAACTACAGCTGGCCAGGATTCCCACAGCCAATCCTTTGCTGTGAGAGAGTTGCTCACTGAGAGGCCAGTGCACTCGTTCAGGCTGATCAACATACTTGGAATGCAAGAGATAAACAAACTGTCAGGCAAACTCCCCAGCCTCTGAGAAAGTTGTTGTTCATTGTGCTTCATTGTTTGAGCCCTCTTCAGAAAGAAAGGAATTGGTGTTCGTACAGCACCCTTCATGACCACTGGATGGCCCAAAGTGCATTACAACCAATGAGGTCTCTTTGAAGGAGTCACTACTGTAATGTAGAAAACTCTGCAGCCAGTTTGCACACAGCAAGCTCCCTCTCTCTCCTCCCTCAAGACCCACCCCCCGACTGAGATTTCAGACTCACTTGATCTTTGCTTCTTTAGTTCAAAGTCTACTTTCCCCTTTTCCCATGAAGCGCCTTGTAATGTTTTTCTACACTGAAGACACTGTAAATGCAAGTCCTAACTCACAGTAAAGATAAACAGAAGCTAATGCTATTGGCCATTGACCAATTTGCACTACACCTAGTACAATGGAAAAAGCCTTTACAGTTGGATTAATTAGAAGCCTGTCAGAAAAGTGCAGTGATTATCATGATGGATTTTAATCTGTGTGTAGATGAGAATAATCAGATGGGCAAAGGTAGCATTATTTAACAAATTCAGAGAATGTTTTCAGGATCAGTTCTTTGATCAGCACGTTCTAGAGCCAACCAGGGAACAGGTTATACTAGACCGGGTATTGTGCAATTGGATTACAGTATTAATCACCTCAAAATGAAGGCACCCGTAGGTAACAGTATGAAATTTACTTTCAATTTGAGGGAGAAAAGAGTGGGTCTAAGACCACGATTTTAAACTTAAACAAGGGCAATTATGAGGGCATGAAACCAGAGCAATTAACATTAAGGGATAAGTCAAAAGTGGCAGACATTTCAAAATAGTTATGTTCCAACAAGAAAATAAAACATTTCAAGGGAGGATCCACCATCGATGATTAACTAAAAGGGTAGATGGTATCAAACTTAAAGAAAAACCATATAAAGCTAGAAATATAAAAACAGTAAGAATTTCTATATTTTAAAACAATAAGAGTTAAAGTGAGCATTAGTCCTATAGAAAGTGAATTTGGGGAGTGACTAATGGAAAATAAGGAGTTAGCAGATGTATTTTTCATCAGCCTTCACCCAGAGGATACAAGTAATGGCCCAGAAATGGATGTAAAATCAGGAATTGGAAGAGAGGGAGGAACTCAAGAAAAGAGCTAATCTAAATCTTTAATTCAAAAAGGGAGACAGAAAGCAGGAAACTATAGGCCAATTAGCTTAACATCTTTCATAGGGAAAATGTTTGAAGTTATTATTAAATAAGTTATAACAGAGTACTGAGATAATTTCAAGGTAATCATGCATTGTCAATGTGGTTTGTGAAATGGAAATTATGTATAACCATGGAGTGAGCTTGACGTCAGTGATAGTGAAATTGTTGGAGAAGATCTTGGGAATAGGATCTATACACATTTGGAACTGAATGGTCTTGTTAGTGACAGACAGCATGGTTTTGTACCAGGGAGGTCATGTCTCACTAATTTAATTGAGTTTTTTGAGGAGGTGACAAAAATGATTGTCGAGGGAAGGGCTGTGGATGTTATCTACATGGACTTTAGTAAAGCATTTGACAAGGTCCCTCATGGCAGGCTGGTGCAAAAGATTAAATCTCACGGGATCAGGGGTGAACTAGCGAGATGGATTCAGAACTGGTTTAGCCATAGAAGACAGAGGTAGCAGTGGAAGGGCGTTTTTCTGAATGGAGGTCTGTAACTAGTGGTGTTCTGCAGGGATCAGTGCTGGGATCTCGGCTGTTTGTAATATATACATATATATTATATATATAAAAATGACTTGGAAGAAAACGTAGCTGGTCCGATTAGTAAGTTTGCGGATGATACTAAGATTGGCGGAGCTGTGGATAATGTTGAAGATTGTCAGAGAGTACAATTGGATAAAGATACGCTGGAAAATTGGGCGGAGAAATGGCAGATGGAATTTAATCCAGACAAATGCGAGGTGATGGATTTTGGTAGATCCAATTCAGGTGGGAGCTATAAAATAAATGGCAGAACCATCAGGAGCATAGACACACAGAGAGATCTGGGAGTACAGGTCCACAGATCCTTAAAAGTGGCAGCACAGGTGGAAAAGGCGGTGAAGAAAGCATTATGGCATGCTCGTCTTCATTGGACAGGGCATAGAGTACAAAAGTTGGCAAATTATGTTACAGTTATATAAAACGTTGGTTAGACCACATTTGGAATACTGTGTCCAATTCTGGTCACCACACTACCAGAAGGACATGGAGGCTTTGGAGAGACTACAGAAAAGGTTTACCAGGATGTTGCCTGGTATGGAGGGTATCAGCTATGAGGAAAGATTGAATAAACTGGGATTGTTCTCCCTGGAAGGACAAAGGCTGAGGAGCGACCTGATAGAAGTCTATGAAATTATGAGAGATATAGATAGGGTGAACAATTGGAAGCCTTTTCCCAGGGCAGAAATGACAATTACAAGGGGACACAAGTTAAAGATAAGGGGGGAAAAGGTTCAGTGGAGATGTGTGGGGGAAGTTTATTTTTTTATACAGAGGGTGGTGGGGGCCTGGAATGCACCGCCAAGTGAGGTGGTTGAGGCAGTTACGTTAGCCACAGTTAAGACTAATCTTGATAGACATATGAACAAACGGGGGATAGAGGGATATAAGCAGTTGGTCTAATAGATAAATGTGATCAGTGCAGGCTTGGAGGGCCAAAGGGCCTGTACCTGTGCTGTACTGTTCTTTGTTCTTTGAAATAGTAACAGGTGCTTTGGATAAAGAAGATGTACTGTACTTAGATTCTCAGAAAGCATCTGATAAGGTGCCTCATCAACGATTATTGAGGAAAATAAATGCTCATGGTGTAGGGTGTAACATTGGCATGGATAGAAGATTGGCTCGCTAATAGGAAACAAAGTTGGCATAAATGGATCATTTTCTGGTTGGCAGGGTGTGACAAGTGGTGTGTCACAAGGATCAGTGTTCAGGCCTCAACTCTTTACAATGATTTGCATGGTAATTTGCTGATGACACAAATACGTAGGGAAATAAGTTGTAAAGAGGACATAAGGAGCTAAGAAAATGATATAAATAGGTTAGGTGAGTGGGCAAATTTCTGGCAAGTGGAATATAATGTGAGAAAATGTGAAGTTGTCTATTTTGGCAGAACAAATAAAAAGCATATTACGCAAATAGAGAGAGATTGTAGAGCTCCGAGATATAGAGGGATTAAGTATCCACGCACATGAATCAGTAAAGTTAGTGTGCAGCAAGTAATTAGCAAAGCTAATCAAACGTTATTGCTTATTGTTAGGAGGACTAAATACAAGAGTAGGGAGATTATGCTACAGTTATACAGGGCAATGGCGAGAACACAGTATTCTCTGGAATACGGAGGACAATATTGGTCTTATTTAAGGAAAGATGTAAATGCATTGGAAGCAATTCAGAGAAGGTTTACTAGACTAATACCGGAATGGAATGGTGATCTTGGACAGATTAAGCTTATATCTGCTGGTGATAAGAGGTGACTTTATTGAAACTTACAAGATCCTGAGGAGACTTACAGGGTAAATGTGGAAAGGATGTTTCCTCTCCTGGGAGAATTTAGGGGCCACTGTCTAAAAGAAAGCGGTCACCTCTTTAAGGCAGAGATGAGGAAACCCTCTCAGAGGATTGAGAGACTTTGGAATTCTCTTCCTCAAAAGGTGGTTGGGGCAGAGTCTTGAAATTTCTTTAAGGCAGAAGTAGATAATTGATAAGCAGTGAGGTGAAAGGTTATCGGGGGTAGGCAGGAATGCAAAGTTGAGGTTAAAATGAAATCAGCCATGATCTCATTGAATGGCAAAGCAGGTTTGAGGGGCCAAGTGGCCTATTCTTGCTCCTAATTTACATGTTTTCAATCAAAATATTAGCAAGTAAAGGACTCTTTCTTTAGACATTTTCCAACCAACCCTGAATGCATTGATTTAATAACTGCACAAAGGGCTGTTTCATATAGTTTTTTTTTTCCAGTTTGACTGTAGTGTTCTGAAGAAGTTACTTTAAACGAATACAGCAGAGATGGAAAAAATAAACTTTGGATAAATGCCTGCCTCTGTGTGTGACAACTACCTGCTGAACTCCCACTTCACTCAATGTCTACCATTATCCACACAATGTTTTTAAAATTACATAAAACAACCCTTGTGGTGGGGTTGGGCCCCTCTAATAGGCCTGGACTCTGTCAACCACAGCATCCGGAAATTGGTGCTCAACTTTAGGTAGTTTGACTCTCTCTGACTCTAACCCATCTTATAAACATATTGACAGGCAGGGGAAGAGACTCTGGTTACACCTCCCTCTCCCTGTCTGTCTGTCTCCTCTCCACAGAGGAGAAAAGCCAGGGCCAGTAAAGGAAAGATAACTCTGGAAACTTCCCTTCTGGCCACATCAGGTGATTGAAACCAGTTCAGGAGACCGCACGGTCCTGTGTAAGGCAAAGAGGGAGAGAGTCCCAGATTCTGACAATGTCAGCAGCTCTTGCTGAGGTGGGAATTCTGGCCATCTTTGAGCTCAATATATTCATTCTGCCTTACTGCAACCTCCACTCCCAAGACTTGGTGGAATCTGGGGTACCCAAGGTGACTGAAGCAGTTAAAGGGTGAGACAGATCACAAACCCACAAACACATGGGAGCGGAGATTCAGAGGTTGTGGAGACTGACTCTGAGTGAGTGAGATGTGGCAGATCTCTATGGAATGTTCTAATTGTACAAATTACAATTAAGGCCGAATTTAACTACTGAGGGGCTGAAGTAACAAACTCCATTATAAGAACGTCCTGGGGTAGGGGCTCCACCACAGCCAAAATGATGATTGTTTATATAGGGAACTCTTATATCCAGCACTGCCCAAAATACCATACATTCCAAGGCTAGCCAAGCCTGTTTCCCTCAGTGATTTCCATGACAACGCTTCCGGGCCAAGGAGTGAGCACTGTGCAATGTCAGCCCAGAGTCAGGGCTGCACAGAGAGCTCTTGCAAGGGCTTGGCCAATATAATGAGAAAAAAAAATCAGATTTGCGTGCTATTAACCCACGAGGCCTCAACCTCTTCCAGCATCCAGAGCAGATAGTTAGGTTTAGTTTACTCAGAGGCTGCTGCCAAAGGTAAACATTCAGACATCTGGTAAAACTCTGCACTGCGGTAAACTTTACCTAAAGATTTATCATGCGCGATGTGATCATAACAGCTCCAGCCACATTCCTCACTCAGCACCTCACCTTATTCACTTAAACCCCAAATGCAAATTTACGACCCCTCCCAATTTGCCCCACTCCCAGCGGCAAAATCACCCACTCCTCTTATCCAATGATGCAAACACACACTGCAACATACCCAAATCTGGAAAAGGCCATTCAGCCACTCAAACTAGCTCCACCATTCAATCAGATCAGGGTTCGGGGGCGGAAGGCGGGGAGGGGGAGGGGCGGAAGGCGGGGAGGGGGAGGGGCGGAAGGCGGGGAGGGGGAGGGGCGGAAGGCGGGGAGGGGAGGGGCGGAAGGCGGGGAGGGGGAGGGGCGGAAGGCGGGGAGGGGGAGGGGCGGAAGGCGGGGAGGGGGAGGGGCGGAAGGCGGGGAGGGGGAGGGGCGGAAGGCGGGGAGGGGGAGGGGCGGAAGGCGGGGAGGGGGAGGGGCGGAAGGCGGGGAGGGGGAGGGGCGGAAGGCGGGGAGGGGGAGGGGCGGAAGGCGGGGAGGGGGAGGGGCGGAAGGCGGGGAGGGGGAGGGGCGGAAGGCGGGGAGGGGGAGGGGCGGAAGGCGGGGAGGGGGAGGGGCGGAAGGCGGGGAGGGGGAGGGGCGGAAGGCGGGGAGGGGGAGGGGCGGAAGGCGGGGAGGGGGAGGGGCGGAAGGCGGGGAGGGGGAGGGGCGGAAGGCGGGGAGGGGGAGGGGCGGAAGGCGGGGAGGGGGAGGGGCGGAAGGCGGGGAGGGGGAGGGGCGGAAGGCGGGGAGGGGGAGGGGCGGAAGGCGGGGAGGGGGAGGGGCGGAAGGCGGGGAGGGGGAGGGGCGGAAGGCGGGGAGGGGGAGGGGCGGAAGGCGGGGAGGGGGAGGGGCGGAAGGCGGGGAGGGGGAGGGGCGGAAGGCGGGGAGGGCGGAAGGCGGGGAGGGGGAGGGGCGGAAGGCGGGGAGGGGGAGGGGCGGAAGGCGGGGAGGGGGAGGGGCGGAAGGCGGGGAGGGGGAGGGGCGGAAGGCGGGGAGGGGGAGGGGCGGAAGGCGGGGAGGGGGAGGGGCGGAAGGCGGAAGGGGGAGGGGAGGAAGGCGGAAGGGGGAGGGGAGGAAGGCGGAAGGGGGAGAGGAGGAAGGCGGAAGGGGGAGGGGAGGAAGGCGGAAGGGGGAGGGGAGGAAGGCGGAAGGGGGAGGGGAGGAAGGCGGAAGGGGGAGGGGAGGAAGGCGGAAGGGGGAGGGGAGGAAGGCGGAAGGGGGAGGGGAGGAAGGCGGAAGGGGGAGGGGAGGAAGGCGGAAGGGGGAGGGGAGGAAGGCGGAAGGGGGAGGGGAGGAAGGCGGAAGGGGGAGGGGAGGAAGGCGGAAGGGGGAGGGGAGGAAGGCGGAAGGGGGAGGGGAGGAAGGCGGAAGGGGGAGGGGAGGAAGGCGGAAGGGGGAGGGGAGGAAGGCGGAAGGGGGAGGGGAGGAAGGCGGAAGGGGGAGGGGAGGAAGGCGGAAGGGGGAGGGGAGGAAGGCGGAAGGGGGAGGGGAGGAAGGCGGAAGGGGGAGGGGAGGAAGGCGGAAGGGGGAGGGGAGGAAGGCGGAAGGGGGTGGGGAGGAAGGCGGAAGGGGGTGGGGAGGAAGGCGGAAGGGGGTGGGGAGGAAGGCGGAAGGGGGAGGGGAGGAAGGCGGAAGGGGGAGGGGAGGAGGCGGAAGGGGGAGGGGAGGAGGCGGAAGGGGGAGGGGAGGAGGCGGAAGGGGGAGGGGAGGAGGCGGAAGGGGGAGGGGAGGAGGCGGAAGGGGGAGGGGAGGAGGCGGAAGGGGGAGGGGAGGAGGCGGAAGGGGGAGGGGAGGAGGCGGAAGGGGGAGGGGAGGAAGGCGGAAGGGGGAGGGGAGGAGGCGGTAGGGGGAGGGGAGGAGACGGAAGGGGGAGGGGAGGAAGGCGGAGGGGGGAGGGGAGGAAGGCGGAAGGGGGAGGGAAGGAAGGCGGAAGGGGGAGGGGAGGAAGGCCGAAGGGGGAGGGGGAGGAAGGCGGAAGGGGGAGGGGAGGAAGGCGGAAGGGGGAGGGGAGGAAGGCGGAAGGGGGAGGGGAGGAAGGCGGAAGGGGGAGGGGAGGAAGGCGGAATGGGGAGGGGAGGAAGGCGGAAGGGGGAGGGGAGGAAGGCGGAAGGGGGAGGGGAGGAAGGCGGAAGGGGGAGGGGAGGAAGGCGGAAGGGGGAGGGGAGGAAGGCGGAAGGGGGAGGGGAGGAAGGCGGAAGGGGGAGGGGAGGAAGGCGGAAGGGGGAGGGGAGGAAGGCGGAAGGGGGAGGGGAGGAAGGCGGAAGGGGGAGGGGAGGAAGGCGGAAGGGGGAGGGGAGGAAGGCGGAAGGGGGAGGGGAGGAAGGCGGAAGGGGGAGGGGAGGAAGGCGGAAGGGGGAGGGGAGGAAGGCGGAAGGGGGAGGGGAGGAAGGCGGAAGGGGGAGGGGAGGAAGGCGGAAGGGGAGGAAGGCGGAAGGGGGAGGGGAGGAAGGCGGAAGGGGGAGGGGAGGAAGGCGGAAGGGGGAGGAAGGCGGAAGGCGGAAGGGAGGAAGGCGGAAGGCGGAGGGGAGGGAGGCGGAAGGGGGAGGGGAGGAGGCGGAAGGGGGAGGGGAGGAGGCGGAAGGGGGAGGGGAGGAAGGCGGAAGGGGGAGGGGAGGAGGCGGAAGGGGGAGGGGAGGAAGGCGGAAGGGGGAGGGGAGGAAGGCGGAAGGGGGAGGGGAGGAAGGCGGAAGGGGGAGGGGAGGAAGGCGGAAGGGGGAGGGGAGGAAGGCGGAAGGGGGAGGGGAGGAGGCGGAAGGGGGAGGGGAGGAGACGGAAGGGGGAGGGGAGGAGACGGAAGGGGGAGGAGACGGAAGGGGGAGGGGAGGAAGGCGGAAGGGGGAGGGGGGGGAAGGGGGAGGGGAGGAGGCGGAAGGATGAGGGGAGGAGGCGGAAGGATGAGGGGAGGAGGCGGAAGGGGGAGGGGAGGAGGCGGAAGGGGGAGGGGAGGAGGCGGAAGGGGGAGGGGAGGAGGCGGAAGGGGGAGGGGAGGAGGCGGAAGGGGGAGGGGAGGAGGCGGAAGGGGGAGGGGAGGAGGCGGAAGGGGGAGGGGAGGAGGCGGAAGGGGGAGGGGAGGAGGCGGAAGGGGGAGGGGAGGAGGCGGAAGGGGGAGGGGAGGAGGCGGAAGGGGGAGAGGAGGAGGCGGAAGGGGAGGAGGCGGAAGGGGGAGGGGAGGAGGCGGAAGGGGGAGGGGAGGAGGCGGAAGGGGGAGGGGAGGAGGCGGAAGGGGGAGGGGAGGAGGCGGAAGGGGGAGGGGAGGAGGCGGAAGGGGGAGGGGAGGAGGCGGAAGGATGAGGGGAGGAGGCGGAAGGATGAGGGGAGGAGGCGGAAGGATGAGGGGAGGAGGCGGAAGGATGAGGGGAGGAGGCGGAAGGATGAGGGGAGGAGGCGGAAGGGGGAGGGGAGGAGAGGAGGGTGGAGAAGGGAGGGGAGGTCATATTCAGCGCTTGGATTGAAGTGTGAGTCACTTCAGTGACGTGGTTCAGTTCCCTGTGCCCAATAGATCTGTGCCCCTTTCCAACCATAAAACTAACAACCAAAATCTAACAGAGGACCCCTTATCATGAGAACTGGAAGATCGGGACCTTTCCAAAGGTTTGTGCCTCGAATCTGTGACTGTGGGAAGTTCTCATGAGAAGCAGCGTTCAGCCTTTAACGGCAGGAGGGAGGAGGTCATTGGCATTCAGTGGATGGAACTCAGCCGTGAGTCCTAATACAAGCCAGGTGTTTGGCACAGGAACACATCTTCACAAACCACTGCCTGGGAGAGGGAAAGGAGGTGGGGGGGCGGGGAGCAGGGGAGACTCATGATGCAATTTTCTAATTATTACAACATATCCACTGGGCCCCTGGAAAAACACAAGGCCATTCACATTACTGACACACAACCAACTCCAGAATCTGTATTTCAAACAGCTCAGTTACCCACAGCCCTGGCACACAGCGGTGTAGGACATGAAGAGATCTTGTTGGCTTAAATTCTGCTGCGTGGACTTAGTCAGAGTGAGCCCCACCTTGTGACTGCGTGGCAGCTGCTTCAACCCTTTCATCTCTGGGTCAGTGCCAAAATCAACATTTCCCATTGGCAATAGAAACAAACCAAGCCATCAGCGCCCCAGATCAGGGGGGTTCGGAGGGGAGGACATCCACATCCCTTGATACCCGAACAAAAATCAGTGTCGAGGGACCTTTACTCTCTAACAAGTCCATGCTACAAGCTGTCTTCGCAATGTCTGAAGGGACAATGTCGAGTGACCTTTACTCTGTATCGAGCAGTGTTGTACCTACCATGAATGTGTTTGATGGCCATGATGTGGAGGTGCCGGCGTTGGACTCGGGTCGGCACAGTAAGAAGTCTCACAACACCAGGTTAAAGTCCAACAGGTTTATTTGACAGCACAAGCTTTCGGAGCCCTGCTCCTTCTTCAGGTGAGTGAGGAGATGTGTTCACAAACGGGGCATATAAAGACACAAACTCAATTTGCAAGATAATGGTTGGAATGCGAGTCTTTACAGGTAATCAAGTCTTAAAGGTACAGACAATGTGAGTGGAGAGAGGGCCAAGCGCAAGTTAACTTGAGACTTCTTACTGCGTTTGATGGGACAACAGATTATGCCGTATTTAACCAATTTTGGGCAACACACATGGTGTTCAGTGCTAATAATGGATTATGGTTGGCATCGCTAATAATTCCCAACTCGGTGAATTCAAAATTCACCCAATTTGTGAAGCATGAAGGTTGTGGCACAGTGATGGACCAAAAAAATGTGCCGTAGTTTCATGTTCTTTCTTCTGATCCTTCTCTACTCAATCCATTCATACACGATGGAAAAAAAAATGAGGATATCTTTATTCATTAATGGGAAGTGGACCTGGCTGGCAAGACCAGCATTTACTACTCATCCCAAACCACCCCGGAGATGGTAGTGGTTGAGTCATCTGCAGTCCAGCTGGTGTAGGTACATCCACAATGCTGTTAGGAAGGTTGTTTCAGGATTTTGACCTAGCGACAGTGAAGATACGACAATATTTATCCAAGATATGGCCAGGACGGAAAATTGCAGTTGGAGCAGTTCCCATGCTCCTGCTGCCCCCGTTCTCCGAGATGGTAGAGGTTGCAAGTTTGGAAGGTGCTGTCAAAAGGAACCTTCATAAGTTGTTGCAGTGCATGCATCTTTTTTTATTCATTCGTGGGACATGGGATGTCGCTGGCTGGCCAGCATTTATTGTAAGAGTTTTAACACCAGGTTAAAGTCCAACAGGTTTATTTGGTAGCAAATACCATAGCTTTCGGAGCGCTGCTCCTTCATCAGATGGAGTGGAAATGGGAGGGGAGGCAAATCGCGTTTGTGTCTTTATATGCCCCGTTTGTGAACACATCTCCTCACTCACCTGAAGAAGGAGCGACACTCCGAAAGCTTGTGCTGTCAAATAAACCTGTTGGACTTTAACCTGGTGTTGTCAGACTACTTACTGTGCCTACCCGAGTCCAACGCCGGCATCTCCACATCATGGCCATCAAACACATTCATGGTAGGTACAACACTGCTAGATACAGAGTAAAGGTCACTCGACATTGTCCCTTCAGACATTCCGAAGACAGCTGTAGCAAGCGCTTGTTAGAGATTTCCACTCCATCTGACGAAGGAGCAGCGCTCCGAAAGCTGTGGTATTTGCTACCAAATAAACCTGTTGGACTTTAACCTGGTGTTGTTAAAACTCTTACTGTGTTCACCCCAGTCCAACGCCGGCATCTCCACATCAGCATTTATTGCCCATCCCTAATTGCCTGAGGGCAGTTGAGAGTCAACCACATCTCTATGGCTCTGGAGTCACATGTGGGCCAGACCAGGTAAGGATGGCCGATTTCCTTCCCTAAAGGATATTAGTGAACCAGATGTTTTATTCCAACAATCGACAATGGTTGGTCATCAGTAGGTTCTCAATTTCAGATTTTGTTTTATTGAAATTAAATTCCAACATCAGCCATGGGATTTGAACCCGAGTCCCCAGAACATTAGCCTAGTGATAATACCACTAGGCCATTGCCTCCTCAATGTATCTATACCAATGTGCTTCGGTGGTGGTCGGAGGCGGGGGGAGGGGTGGATTGAAGCCAAACTTTGAACTGCTGTACTGACCTCTGCTAAAATAATAAACACATGCAGCGATCACCATGACCTCCCCGAGAGTTCCCCATTCATTAACATTCAGTCTGTACCTTCTATACAGTTTAAGCTTCCACACCATGGCTCCACTACATGCTGTTCAAGGGTGCCAGTATTATTAGGCTCTGCAACATTTGCCACTCTTCAGTCCAGTATCAAAAAAAAAGATTCCACAACATTCCCCCTCCACACACACAACCCACACTGAAGAACCAGGTTAGAGGAAGTGAAGATTACCTGCACAGCTGAGCACGTGGCTCTTGGATCGTAAACTCGCAGCTTCTTATCCTAATAAACAAGGGAACATCACTACAATTAAAAAAGATGGGTTTGTCCACATTTTGAGCAAGAGACATTGTTTAACATCTATAGCAACAAACAAAACGCCACAAATAGACCATTTGGTTCAGGTAATCACATATATCCAGAGACTGGGCAACATTTATCAGGTACAAGTTTTAAAAAATGTATTCATGGGATGTACGCATCATTGGCTAGGCCAGCATTAATTATCCATGCCTAATTGCCCTCGAGAATGTAGTGGTTGGTTGCCTTCTTGAACAGCTGTAGTCCACAGAGTCTGTGAGGTGGATAGAGAGAGCAAGAGAGTTCAGGTGGGGGTGTGGACACAGTGAGAGACACCGGGGGGGGGGCGGGCAGGCAGACACGGGAGGGGGGGGGCAGGCAGACACGGGAGGGGGGGGCAGGCAGACACGGGGGGGGGGGCAGGCAGACACGGGGGGGGAGGGGCAGGCAGACACGGGGGGGGAGGGGCAGGCAGACACGGGGGGGGGGCAGGCAGACACGGGGGGGGGGGGCAGGCAGACACGGGGGGGGGGGGCAGGCAGACACGGGGGGGGGGCAGGCAGACACGGGGGGGGGGGGCAGGCAGACACGGGGGGGGGGGCAGGCAGACACGGGGGGGGGGGCAGGCAGACACGGGGGGGGGGCAGGCAGACACGGGGGGGGGGGCAGGCAGACACGGGGGGGGGGGGCAGGCAGACACGGGGGGGGGGGGCAGGCAGACACGGGGGGGGGGGGCAGGCAGACACGGGGGGGGGGTCAGGCAGACACGGGGGGGGGCAGGCAGACACGGGGGGGGGGCAGGCAGACACGGGGGGGGGGGCAGGCAGACACGGGGGGGGGGCAGGCAGACACGGGGGGGGGGCAGGCAGACACGGGGGGGGGCAGGCAGACACGGGGGGGGGCAGGCAGACACGGGGGGGGGCAGGCAGACATGGGGGGGGGCAGGCAGACACGGGGGGGGGGCAGGCAGACACGGGGGGGGGCAGGCAGACACGGGGGGGGGGGGCAGGCAGACACGGGGGGGGGCAGGCAGACACGGGGGGGGGCAGGCAGACACGGGGGGGGCAGGCAGACACGGGGGGGGGCAGGCAGACACGGGGGGGCAGGCAGACACGGGGGGGGGGCAGGCAGACACGGGGGGGGCAGGCAGACACGGGGGGGGCAGGCAGACACGGGGGGGGGCAGGCAGACACGGGGGGGGACAGGCAGACACGCGGGGGGGGCAGGCAGACACGGGAGGGGGGGGGCAGGCAGACACGGGAGTGGGGGCAGGCAGGCAGACACGGGAGGGGGGGGCAGACAGACACGGGAGAGGGGGGCAGGCAGACACGGGAGAGGGGGGCAGGCAGACACGGGAGAGGGGGGCAGGCAGACACGGGAGAGGGGGGCAGGCAGACACGGGAGAGGGGGGCAGGCAGGCAGACACGGGGGGGGGGCAGGCAGGCAGACACGGGGGGGGGGCAGGCAGGCAGACACGGGGGGGGCAGGCAGGCAGACACGGGGGGGGCAGGCAGACACGGGAGGGGGGGCAGGCAGGCAGACACGGGAGGGGGAGCGGGGGGGGGGGCAGACAAGGGGGGGGGGGCAGACAGGCAGACACGGGGGGGGAGGCAGACACGGGAGGGGGGCAGGCAGACACGGGAGGGGGGGCAGGCAGGCAGACACGGGAGGGGGGAGCGGGGGGGAGGCAGACACGGGGTGGGGGGGAGGCTGACAGGCAGACACGGGGGGGGGGGGGGGAGGCAGACAGGCAGACACGGGGGGGAGGCAGACACGGGGGGGGCAGGCAGGCAGACATGGGGGGGGCAGACAGGCAGACGGGGGGGGGGGCAGACACGGGGGGTGGGGGCAGGCAGGCAGCTGGATGCGGGGTAGGGCCAAGGGGGACAGACAGAGCGAGAGAGAGACACACACACACACACACACACACAGACACACACAGACACACACAGACACACACACAGTGGGGCAGAAAGAGGTGCGGAGAGAGAAACAGTGCCTTTGTATGTAGGTTGGGGGGAGGGGGGGAATGAAAAGAGGGGCGAGGTGGAACCAGGGAGAGAGAGGGAGGAGGAGGAGGTGGACCCCAGAAAAAGGGAGTGTGAGGGGGAGGCAGACCCAGAGAGATGGTTGTAAGGGGGTACAGTGAGAAAGGAAGCGGTGTTAGATCCCAAATATGGGGAACACGCGCCACCCACTGGTCAGGATTAGCTATGGCCCATTCACTGTGCCTTCCTTCACTTGTCAAATGGAAGTATCTCACCCGGTAAAATTATTGTTCTCTTAAATAAGTGACACTATAAAAGTGTCCAGAACCAATCATACAAAAAATCTATTCAAGCTTTACAGACAAAGACTTTTGTAGTGCGGGGACGCCGTGAACCACAAGGCTGATTTATTGAAGGAAAGAAACTATATACAAACGAGTTCAAAACACAGAGGTCACGTTCCACCGAGTCCCAGGCTCACACTGGAGGGTTTCTCCAACTAACGCCCAACAGGGGGATGGTCGGTGCACGTCCTCCTGATAGACCCCAAGAACGTCATGTGAACCACAAACCCCCGGACCATGCTACCACACCCTTCCCCCCTTTATTTATTTCACAATACTACAAACAAAAAACTCTTATAGACAGATATATATATAGACAAAATGAAATTTACAAAGAGGGGCCATTTGTCAAAGTTCACAAAGTCAGTCAGTCGCTCTGGGGACCTCTGAACTCTTGTGGAGCAGCGCAACTCCACAACCAGGTTCTCTGAGCTGGGGATAACAGACTCTTAATAGTGGTAGGTGGGCCAAGAGATTGCGACATTGAACTAGGGCTGATGTTCTCCTCCTCTGAGTGCTGAGATTCTTCCTGAGAATACTAGGTTCCGCTAGCACCAATTCAGCTGCTGACACACTGGACTCTATTACCAAGACCTGAATTTGAGAAAAATGAAGTCAAGGTGTGTTCTCAAGCGCAACCATTAACAATTCAGTTGGCATAACCCAATGGTTCCCAAAGGGTGCGGCGCGCCACACTGGTGCGGCGAGAGAGGATGGCAAGTGTGGCGGGAAGATTCAAGGACAATCAAAGAAACATTTAAACATGGATAGATATTTTTTCCAAAGTGAGAGCAAGAGCATCAAGCGATGCTGAGGACGATCCGAGTCCACGTTGTGATCCAGAATCGCCGTTCGAACAGAGTGCTGAAGAAGAGTCGTTTAATTCTACACCAGTAGCAGGCCCAAGCAAACCTCCAAAAAATAAAGTTTGTCGACAATATATGGACAGCTATCCGAGTCTCGGTTTCACATGGACTGGAGATGAAAACGTACCTCGGCTTATGTGTTTGATCGGTGGTGAGAAGCTTTCCAATTCCAATATGGTCCCAAGCAAGATGAAAAGACATCTGTTGTCAAAACATGGAAATCTGGCAAACAAGGATGTTCAATATTTTGAAAGGCTTTTGGAACAGCAGAAATGCCAATGATCATATTTCGAAAAACGAATGACAGTCTCAGATAAGATGCAGATTGTATCTTACCAAGTGGCTGAATTGATTGCTCAACAGACAAAACCACATCCAATAGCTGAAAAATTGATTCAGCCTGCCTGCAGCTTGATTGTGAAAACTTTGTTTGGTGATGATGCTGAGCGAGAAGTTATGGAAATTCCTTTGTCTGATAATACAATTCGCAGAAGAATAGTTGATATGTCAGCTAATATTGAGAAGCGTGTTTCCGAAAGTATAAAGAATTCTAAATTTGCCATTCAAGTTGACGAATCGACCGACATTAGTGGAAAAGCACAGTTGCTTACCTATATCAGATTCATTCACAATGACGAAATAATCTCACAGTTTCTATTTTGCAAGGAACTTGAAAAACATACCAGAGGACAAGGTATTTTCCAAACCTTGTCTGAGTATTTGGAAAAAGTTGAGATTTCATGGGATTCTTGTATTGGAATTTGTATGGATGGAGCGACATGTATGATAGGGAATGTGAGAGGCTTGGCGGCACTCATCAAACAGAAAAATCCAGATGTAATATCAACTCACTGTTTTACACAGAGAGGCATTAATCACCAAGACCCTTGTAGCTGGTTTGAAGTTGGTTCTGGATCAGACAGTGCGCATTGTGAACTTCATCAAAGCAAAACCACTAAAGGTTATTTGCTCAACTCTGCAAAGACATGGAATCAAAACATCAATGCCTAATTCTGCACTCGGAGGTTCGCTGGATGTCCCGCGGAAAAGTTTTAAATCGGGTGTTGGAACTGAAGAACGAATTAAGAGAATTTTTGGAACAAGAAGGGAACCCATTGTACCACCAACTGGATGACAATGACTGGTGTGCAAAGCTGGCATATTTGGCCGATATCTTTTCCTGGTTGAATGTGCTCAATGCTAGTATGCAAGGCCGCGATGACAATATCCTCACAACTACAGACAAACTAACTGCATTCAATAAAAAGCTTCAGCTCTGGCTCGGAAGAGCGATGCAACATAACCTTGTAATGTACCCACTGGTAAAAAGTTTAAAAACGAGCAATGAATTGTACGGCCTCATACAGGAACATCTTGCAACACTGGTAGAAAAGATTGATCATTACATAGAACATAGAAAGCCACAGCACAAACAGGCCCTTCGGCCCACAAGTTGCGCCGATCACATCCCCACCTCTAGGCCTATCTATAGCCCTCAATCCCATTAAATCCCATGTACTCATCCAGAAGTCTCTTAAAAGACCCCAACGAGTTTGCCTCCACCACCACCGACGCCAGCCGATTCCACTCACCCACCACCCTCTGAGTGAAAAACTTACCCCTGACATCTCCTCTGTACCTACCCCCCAGCACCTTAAACCTGTGTCCTCTCGTAGCAACCATTTCAGCCCTTGGAAATAGCCTCTGAGAGTCTACCCTATCCAGACCTCTCAACATCTTGTAAACCTCTATCAGGTCACCTCTCATCCTTCGTCTCTCCAGGGAGAAGAGACCAAGCTCCCTCAACCTATCCTCATAAGGCATGCCCCCCAATCCAGGCAACATCCTTGTAAATCTCCTCTGCACCCTTTCAATGGCTTCAACATCTTTCCTGTAATGAGGTGACCAGAACTGCGCGCAGTACTCCAAGTGGGGTCTAACCAGGGTCCTATAAAGCTGCAGCATTATCTCCCGACTCCTAAACTCAATCCCTCGATTAATGAAGGCCAGTACGCCGTACGCCTTCTTGACCGCATCCTCCGCCTGCGAGGCCGATTTAAGAGTCCTATGGACCCGGACCCCAAGGTCCTTCTGATCCTCTACACTGCTAAGAATGGTACCCTTCATATTATACTGCTGCTTCATCCCATTGGATCTGCCAAAATGGATCACCACACACTTATCCGGGTTGAAGTCCATCTGCCGTCTACAGAAACATTCGACTGGGTTCGAGACCCCTTTGGGAATTCCAGCTGTTCAGGTCTAACATTGGATGAGGAGGAAATGGCCTGCATTTCGAGTGATCGCACCTTGAAAATGAAACACGGGAGTATGCCACTGAACTCTTTTTGGATATACAACCAGAAACAGTATCCACGCATCTCTTCAAGAGCATTAGCTATTCTTCTACAGTTCTTCACGACATTTGTTGTGAACAGAGATTTTCAGCTCTGACAAATATCAAAGACCAGAAAAGAGAAAGGCTTCTTTGTGTTGATGAGGAGATGAGAGTTTGTTTGTCTGAAATTAGACCTAATATAAATGAGATTACCCGACAAAAACAAGCTCACACCTCTCATTGAGTTTGTATACTTAATTAAGGTTACAAATGTAAGAGGCTCGTCTATAAGTATATTTTGGGAATGAATCATGTTTTTATGTAGCTGCATTGTTTTATACTTTCTGGATGTCCCATGATCATATTATAAAGTAGTTGTGTTCGATGTTATGAATCAAGCACTGCTAGTTGTTCTTTTTTGTTTTTGAATGTATTTCCGCGAGGTTCCTCCCCCACTACTGGGGCAGGGCGAGAGGACCACCCCCCCGGGGGGAGGGTCCCCGAAGGCCATCTCCCCCAGGGTGGGGCGGGGCCCACAAGGAACCCCCAGCGCGGGGCGGGAACCCAAAGGGCCCCCTTCCCCCCCGGAAGGGTAGGGTCCCCAAGGCCCGCCCCCCCCCCCCCCCCCCCCCGGGGGCTGGGGCGGAGTGCCCGAGGCCCCCCCCCCCCGGGGGCGGGGTGGGGTGCCCGAGGGGGCCCCCCCCTCCCCGGGGGCGGGGTGCCCGAGGGTGCCCCCCCGGGGCGGGGCAGGGTCCCCGGGGGCCACCCCCACCGGGGGCAGGGCGTTGGATGCTGTTCATTCTGATAAAGTGTGGAAAATCTTCAGCTGTAAAAGCTGTGCCAGTGGCAGAAACGTATGACGTGAGTTGTGAAAATTTGGCACAGCGTGGCTGACGAGATCTTGGAACGCATGATTTTCACATCAAGTCACTTCGAGTGGGCATCCAACCGGCTCAAAAAACATCACCCCCATGGAAGGGCCAGAAAATTCAATGTGGAGCCTCGTCCAAGAGTGACCAGGCCACCCTCAGGAAGGCAAATAAGACCATAAGACCGTAAGTCATAGGAGCAGAAGTGTATAGCTGTAAGCAGCTAACAGTCAGGTCCATCTTTGTACTCAGGCGAATGTGCTGGTTTATCTTCGCGGAATAGCCCTAACAGCAGCTTATGGTCCGAGATGATGATGATGAAATGGCGGCCACACACATACTGATGAAATTTCTTGACAGCGAATTTAACTGTTCAACTCTCCTTATCAACCTGTTAATACCTCCTTTCAGCATCAGGCAAGATCCTGGAAGCAAAAGTGACAGTCCGTTCCATGCCCTCTTATGGGAAAGTACGGCCCCTATGCCACAAAGTGATGCGTCACACGTCACTATGATATGCTTGCCTGGGTTAAAATGGATAAGTAAGGTAGAGGATTGTAGGGCTGTTTTACTTGGTCAAAGGCTTTCATCAGAATCCTCCTATTGCCAACATTGATTGTTTTTTTTAAGAAGTCAGTGCAAGAGTGCCAAAATGGTCGACAAGTTGGGTAAAAAAAATGGCGATAATCGCTGACCATTCCTAAGGAGGACTTCAACTCTATTACACTCATCGGTGCTGGCACTACTTTTATTGCCTCGACTTTTTCCTCTCGTGAATGCAATCGTTTTACATCAACTCGGAATCCTAAATCCCTCAATTAGCCTGAAAAGTACATTTTTCTCTTTTCAAGCAGACATCAGCTTCTTTGAATCTCTTGAGGACTTCCTCTAAATTGGCCCCAAGCTCGTTGGGTGACAGCCCTGTCATTAAGACATGGTTCAGATACATAACTACTCTGGGGATCCCTTGCAGAGGACTTTCCATGGTGCGCTGAAAGATAACCCAAGCAGATGAAATACCAAGAGGTAACCTCGTGTATTGGAATGAGCCCTTGTTTGCATTAATGGTGACAAATTTCCTGGAATTATTTGAACGGCTCTGTTTGCGGTTAGCTTGTAGTCGCCACAAATCTTCTCTGCGGACTGGTTTGAGAGAGGTTGCAGACCTCTCTGCAAATACTTGTGGGTTTGTTCTATTACTGCGGCTGTATTGACCTCCATAGTTAATGGTTAAGGGACGTCCATAACGGCGACTTCGTTGGGAGGGGGAGTGTCTTATTTAACTTCACAATGTTGAGCTTATAAACTTCAGACTTCTCTTCCGAATATTCCTCAATCTTGTTCATTGGAGTCCTTGTTTCCTTTCCTGGAAACTAGGTGCCTTCTGTCTGACTCTGCTTGTGTGTGGCTCTTCCGATTACATCTGAAACAAATGAACTCTTTACATTTGGATCTGTCTTGGAGATGGTCTCCCCTGCAACAATAATACTTGTCAAACCTTTGTGACCGACGATTTCTCTTTCTTCTCTCAGGCTCTGCTGGGCCCTCGTTACTGGTATTCCGAGTAGCCGCCATTTCCTGACAAATTTTGTTCACCTCCCCCTATATGCTTTTCAGTTCAAAGGCGCTTTGTTCAGCGCTCTTGGTTATCTGAGCCAATTCAACCATTTTATCCAGGGAAATTGTTGTTTCCACAAGCTGCTTCTTTTGGATGTTCAAACTGTCGATACAATGTACGAGACGATCCGGCACCTTATCATTTATGGATGGACCAAACTCTCAGTGTTCGGCCAATTGGCGAAGCCTGGCGACAAAAGCAGAAACCACCTCCCTGGGTCCCTAACAGCTGAGCGAAATTTATATCGCTGCATAATAATGGAGGGTCGGGGATTGTAGTGGTCCCTTACTACTGTGACTAATTGGTCAAAGTATTTTGTATCCGGTGCCTTCGGAGATGTAAGGCTTCTTATGAGATTGAATGTTTGAGGGCCAGAATATATTTCGTTGGCAGCAAAAAGTATCAAGTCTTTCGACGTACTCGCCCCAACTTTCAACCTGCGGATCAAATGGATCGATTTTCCCAAACAGCAGCATAGCTGCTCGACTCTAGTTGACACGACAACAACTTTTTATCTTCCTTGCAGGTTTTTCAGGGACTCTTTCCCCTTCCCCCCCACTTTAGCAACTGTAGGCAGATTTATTCTCGACACCAATATTGTAGCATGAGGTTTCACAATGAGGAAGCCTTGAAACACAACAGTCATTTACTGAAGGAAAGATAAACTGTATACAAACAAGCTCAAAACAGATACAGATCGAGTTCAACCGACTCCCGGGCTCACACTGAAGGTTGCCTCCCACAGAGAACTGCATCCGGACACCCAATAGGTGATGGTTTGTGCACTTCCTCCTGATATGACTCTTTTAGGGTCTATGACCTCCCCCATAAAAGGGTCACTCTACCACATGTACAGAAAAGAAAATGCTTCCAATTCACAAGCCTTTTGGAGAGAGTGACTGATAGCCCCTGGCTACATTTCTCTGCTGCAAAACATCTTCTTAAGCCCATTTCCCTCTTTCTTCCATGCAAGGATAACGGTAGAAAAGGGTGCAAAAGGCAATGAGAAAAATGTACTAGGAATACAAACACGACTAAAAGCTGAGAAGTTCCCTGAACCTGACTGTCTGCATCATAAGGTATTAAAATAAGTTACTGCAGGAAGAGGTATAGATGCATTGGTTGCAATCTTCCAAAATTCTCTGGATTCTGGAATGGTCCAAGCAGATTGCAAAACCACAAATAAGACACTCCTATTCAAGAAGGAAGGCAGAAAACATGAAACAATTGGCCAATTAGTCTGACAACTGTTATATTAAAATGCTGGAATCCATTATTAAGTCATATTTAGTAGTCGTTTAGAAAATCATATTACAATCAATCAAGGCAGAGTCAACGTGGTTTTTGTGAAAAAGAAAGTGTTTGACAAATTTATTAGAGTTCTTTGAGGATTTAACAAGCAGAGTCAGTAAAGGGGAACTTTTAGATGTAATGTTTTTGGAATTCCAAAAGACAATGAATATGGTGCCAGAAGACAGCAAGTCGGGATAAATGGGTCATTTTCAGATTGGCAAACTGTAAATAATGGGCTGCTGCAGAGATTAGAGCCGGGGACTCAACTATTTACAATCTATATTAATGACCTGGCTGAAGAGATCTGTAGCCAAATCTGCTGACAATACAAAGATAGATAGGAAGTCAAATTGTGGGTGAGGAGTCAGCAAACAAAGGTTAAATGAGTGGGCATTTAAAAAAATTAATTCATGGGACATGGGCATCACTGGCTGACCAGCATTTATTGCCCATCTCTATTTGCCCTTGGAGAGCAGTTAAGAGTCAACCACATTGCTGTGGCTCTGGAGTTACAAGTAGGCCAGACCGGGTAAGGATGGCAGATTTGCTTCCCTAAAGGACATTAGTGAACCAGATGGGTTTTTTTCTGACAATCGACAATGGTTTCATGGTCATCAGTAGATTCTTAATTCCAGATTTTTTTTTATTGAATTCAAATTCCACCATCTGCTGTGGCGGGATTTGAATCCAGGTCCCCAGAACATTAGCTGAGTTTCTGGATTAATAGTCTGGCGATAATACCACTAGGCCATCGCCTCCCCATATGATGGAGTATAACATGGGGAAATATGAAGTTATCTACCTGGCTGGGAAGAATAGAAAAGCAGATTATTATTTAAATGGAGTGAGACTACAGAATATTGCAGTGCAGAAAGATGAGAACACTCGTACATGAATCACAAAAAGGTAGATCCAAGTACAGCAGCAATTAGGAAGACTGGGTCCAGTTTGATTGAAGGAAGCTTTATTTATTTGGCTGCAATTGGAAGTGTTTGGTGGAATAGTGAGCATGGTCTGTCCTCAAGCATCAAGGCCATTTAAACTACTCTGATGTGGCAAAGTAACCATGAGGGGAGACCCTCGGCATTTCCTTCAGCAACTAACTCATGATACAAAGCTTCTGGCAGAGCTCTGCAACTCCACAAATTTTTAGCAAGTGATACAGGTATCAGTGGGCCATGATATTTAGCCCAGATCCATTGGACAACATTGGACCATCTCTGCCTCGCTCTGCCCCTCTGATCAGTGACAATTACCTTACTCGATGAGCCCAGGAGGCAGCCATCTTTCTTCCAAGTCAAGCTCTGGATTTGGTCCCCATGATCTTCAAGAGCTAGGAGTAAAAACAATATGCAGTGAGGGTTTTAAACCTTCTTGAACCAATCTTACCAGTGTGATACAGAACGTCTTTCTGAAAATTGAGCTGTAAAACCCATTAGGAAAGAAATCTCCTGTCCATGCCTGGTCTGGACTATAACAGTGCAGTTGCCTCTTAAATGTCCTCCAAAATAGCCAAGCAAGCCACTCAGTTGTTTCATACTGCTGAAAACCTCAAAGGAATGAAACCAGACTGACTACCTGCCATCAACCTAGGCACCGGAAATGACAACGGCTAACTGTTGACCCTGCAAAGACCTCCTTACTAACATCTGTCTCACAGACTAGACAAGCAACAACCTGACAAAGTCAAATTCACAAAATCACACCTTACGACAATGCCCCTGACACCACCAACCCCCATCAAGTCCTGTCCCAACAGCACAACAGGCACAGCACAGGTGATGGCACAGTGGTATGCTGTCGTGAAGAAGTTGCCCTGAAGGAGAAGCACAGAGAATGGCAAGGGCACAAAAGTACTCGGGTGGGAAACTTCAATGCCCGTCACTAAGAGTAGCTCAGTAGCACCACTGCTGACCGAGCAAGTTGAGTCCTAAAGGACATAGCTTCTAGACTGATCCCTTGGCTGGCTGGTAATGGTAGAGTGGGGTGAAGATTGTTGCAAATCCTTCAATCTTACCTTTTGCACTGATGTGGTGGGCTCCTCCTCCATTGAGGATTGGGATATTTGTGGAGCCTATTCATTCAGTGAGTTGTTTAATTGTCCTCCACCATTCAGGGCTGGATGTGGCAGGACTGCATAGTTTGGATCTGATTGGTTGGTTGTGGAGTTGCTTAGATTTGTCTATCACTTGTTGCTTATGCTGTTTGGCACGCAAGTAGTCCAGTGTTTTAGCTTCACCAGGTTGATCATTCATTTTTAGGTATGCCTGATGCTGCTCATGGCATGTGTCAGAGATCCTGGGTACCAGTAAACTTAGGCACTCTTAGTGGACTTGGGTACAAACAGCCAGAAATGTCAAGTGGATGATCCATCTCAGCCTCCTCCAGAGATCCCCAGCATCACAGATGCCAGTCTTTAGCCAATTTGATTTACTCCACATACCAGGAAACAGCTGAAGGCATTGGATACTGCAAAGGCTTTGGGCCCTGACAATATTCCAGCAACAGTACTGAAGACTTGTGTTTCAGAACTTGCTGCACCCCGAGCCAAGCTGTTCCAGTACAGTTACAACACTGGCATCTACCCAACAATGTGGAAAATTGTCTCGGTATGCCCTGGACACAAAAAGCAGGACAAATCAAATCCAGCCAATTACCACCCCATCAGTCTAATTTTGATCATCATGTGACGAAAAAGGTCATCAACAGTGCTAACAAGTGGCAATAGCTTAGCAACAACCTGCTCACTGACACGCACAGTCTGAGTTTTGCCAGATCCACTCAGCTCCTGACCTCATTACAGCCTTGATTCAAACATGGATAAGCACTGAACTCCAGAGACGAGTTGAGAGTTACTGCCCTTGTCCGAGTATGGAATCAAGGAGCCCTAGCAAAACTGGAGTCAGTGGGAATAGGAGGAAAATTCTCCACTAGAGTCATAACTAGCACAATGGAAGATGGTTGTGATTGTTGGAGGCAAGTCAACTCAGTTCCAGGATATCATTGGGAGAGTTTCTCAGGGTTATATCCTAGGACCAACCATCTTCAGTTACTTCATCAATGGCCTTTCTACCATCATACGGTCAGAAGTGGAGGTGTTTGCTGATGACTGCACAATGTTCAGCACCATTTGCAGCTCTTCAGATACTTCAGCAGTCCATGTCCAACTGCAGTAAGACCTGGACAATATCCAGGCTTGGGCTGACAAGTGGCTAGCAACATTCACACCACACAAGTGCCAGGCAATGACCATCTCCAACAAGTGCGAATCCAACCATCACATATGAAATTCAATGGCATTACCATCACTGAAATCGCCACCATCAAAATCCTGGGGGTTTCTATTGACCAGAAACAGAACGTGACATATAAATACTGTGGCTACAAGAGCAATCAGAGGCTAGGAATACTGTAGTGAGTAATTCACCTCCTGACTCCCCAAAGTCTGTCCATTATCCTGTGTTGAATGCTCCCTCCACCCACATTGTCTGTACCTTTAAGACCTGGCTGGCTGTAGGGATTCGCATTCTAATTAGTATTCTGTAACTTGATTTCTGTGTCTCTGTGCCCTGTTTGAGAGCAGATATCCACTCCATCTGACGAAGGAGCAGTGCTCCGAAAGCTTATGGTATTTGCTACCAAATAAACCTGTTGGACTTTAACCTGGTGTTGTCAGACTTCTTACCATTATCTACAAGCCAGGAGTGTGATGGAATACTCTCCTCTTGCCTGGATGAGTACAGCTCCATCAACACTCAAGAAGCTCAGCACCATCCAGGACAGAGTAGCCTACTTGATTGGCACCTCTTTCACAAACATTCCCTCCATCACTGACACATAGCAGCGGCAGTGTGTACCATATGCACTACAGGAAATCACCAAGACTCCTTCAACAGCACCTCTAACCCACAACCACTCCCATCTAGAGAGACAAGAAAAGCAGATACATGGGAACACCACCACCTGAAGTTCCCCTCCAAGCCACTCACCATTCTGACTTAGAAATATATTGCCGCTCCTTCATTGTCACTGGGTCAAAATCCTGGAACTCCCTCCCTAACAGCACCGCAGGTGTACCTACAGTACACATTTCAAGTAGGCAGTTCACCATCACCTTCTCAAGGGTAATTAAGGGTCAGAAATAAATGCTAGGCTGGCCAGCAAACCCCAGATTACTTGAAATCACTTTTTTAAAATGGCTCCATGATTTGGCGGGATTTCAGTGACTGATATTGACAGAGAGTGACAGCTGCAGCCCCAGGGGTGAAGTGAGAAAGGTAGCCAGGTGAGCTGTACATCGGGATCCGGAAGCAGAGGCTGGATCTGGGAGCAGAGATAAAGAGAAACAAAATAGCTGCCGCTGCTTCAGTTATTTTAAAAGGAAGAGATTGACCAGCGCTGGCCATACAACGCACAGGGCTGTTACTGTGGGTTTGGGTGAAGATGGTACGGGTGGATCCACACCATTAAGACTGTCAAGAGCAAAGCTGGGGAGGTTCTGCAGAAGTACACTATTTTGGCCAAGCCCGTACCTATGAAACTTGGGTTGGTTGGGAGCCGCTGTCATCAGACGCGGATCGCTGGCTAAATCTTTGAATTAAAGGAGCTGGAGTGGTCTACCTGAGGAAGTTCAAAGCTTCGAAGACTTTGTGGTTCAAGTTAGTGTTGTATACATTCCATGGACTGCCCAGTAAATCTGAAAGATCTACCTTTGTTGTATCTGCTATTTGTCTAAGTTATAGGTTATATTGACTGCAATTTGCCTGTTAATTCATGTCGATTTTGATTTGATTGTTAACGTAAAAGTTACAAAAAAGTAAAGTTTTCTCATTGGGATTGTTCAGTATTTTCTTGCGCAGCAACATCCAGAGATAACAAAAGGCACTATATAAATACTACAGCATCTGTATACTATCAGAACATTTTCAAATCTCACCTGCCAGGGCTTTCTGTTGAGTCAGGTCCCATACTTTGGCTGTATTCCCAGCTCCGCTTGCTAACACTCCATCTGCCGAAGGATGAAACAACACGCATTCCACCCTCTCAGCTTCTGGTCCCAGAGTTACGTTCTGTGCAGATGATACCTGCTCAACAGCATCGGGTAATCGCCACAGCTTCACCTGACCATCAGAAACATTCAGCCTTAAACACAAGGACTTTGTTCCATCTTTCAGCCAATGCATTGAATATTTCTGGTTCCCAGGACAAAGCAAACCCAGAAGTAACGTAAGGGCTCTGCACTCCCCACCCACTATTTCAAGTAGGAACCCCTCACGTCATTACATGGAGCACCTAATTTCCTCCCAATGGAATAACTTCCCCTCCCGTAAGGGATGTTTCACCAAGAATAGCGTCTTACCATCACATCAGCTGAACATGTTGCCAGCAACCCATCATCAAACGGGGAGAAATCAAAATCAGTCACCAGATCTGTAAAGGAAGAGGAAATAGTCAGTGCCAACACTTCATATCTCATCATGTAGGGTACAGTAACCCAGTAGTTATGTTACTGGACTAATAATCCAGAGGCCTGGAACAATGATCCAGAAACAGGAGTTCAAATCCCACCACAGTAGCTTAAGAATTTATATTGAGCAAACTTAATTAAATCTAGAAGAAGCAGCTAATCCTGATGACCACGAAACTACCAGATTGTTACAAAACCCCCTTTGGTTCACTCAGGGAAAGAATTCTCCAGTCTTTATCCAGTCTGGCCAATGTGTGATTCCAGACACACAGCAATGTTGGAATGGCCTTGCAAGCGACGCTGCTGTTTTCAAGTAACTCACCACCACCATTAGAAGGATAATTAGGAATGGGGATTAAATGCTGACCGTACCAGCAATGCTCACATCCTGTGAATGAATTTTTTTTAAAATCAGGGTCAACAGTTCACACTTCACCAGCTCAATCAGCAAAGATGGGCGGTTTCCCTTAGCTGGAGAGTCTAAAACTGCAGACATGGTCTCAGATTAGGGGACAACCGAGAGAGGGAGAAATTCATTCAGAGGTTGTGAATCTTTGGAATTCTCTATCTCGGGGAGCTGTGGATTCTTGAATCATTGTATCTAATCAAGACTGTGTGAGATAGTTTTCCGGACACAAAGGGTGTTGGGATTGATTGGGAAAGTGGAGCCAAAATTAAAAAGTAGACATGATTTTATTGAATGCCAGAGCAGGCTTGAGGGCCAATTGGCCTAATCCAACTCTTATTTCTGTTCCTATATGATGTCACTGCCAACACTCTGTATCTAGCAACAGAGGCCATTTAGCCCCTTGAGCCTGTTTAATGAAACTATGGCTTATCTGGAACCTTACTCCACATGCCTGCTCTTTACCGATATCCTTAATACCTTCGATTAACACAAATCTCAGATTTAAAATGAGCGAAGATGGCCCACAGTAGTGTGCCTACCTATGCCACACTGTGTTAATTTAAGGTTATTACAATTCCGCTTCTCTTTTTGAGGCTTTTCCCTGCCTGATAGAGCTACAAAACTGAAAAATAAATATTTTACAGTTTCCGTCTCGCTGAGGTGGTTTCAGGCCAATCCACATCCAAAAATGTGCTCTGAAAACGCTACTCACATTTGTATAGTTGTTATAAATTTCACCATTCAGAAAGTGCCCTGTTGTATCTTTTTTTAGCTCCAAAGTGGATGACCTCATATTTCACATTGAAATCCATTTGCCACAGTTTTTGCCCACTCAGTTAATCTCTGTAATGTTATTCTTCCACCTACAAGACTGTCTACTTTTGTCTCATCAGAAAATTTGGATATGTGGCTTTATTCCATCTTAAGTTGTTAGTAAATACGGCGAATAGTTAGGACCCCAGCACAGATCCTTGTGGTGTACCACTAGCCACATCCTGCTAATTGCAATACCTGTCCATTATTCCTATTCTCTCTGCCACTTGCTACTCAGCCAATTTCCTAACCAAGTCAATAATTTATCTTCAATCCATGAGGCTCAACAATCTTTAGAGAGAAGCGTTAGCAAATGCCTCCTGAAAGTCCATATCAATAATATCTATAGACAGTCTTCTGTCCACTGGTTTAGGGCAGCACATTGGTTAACACTGCTGCCTCACAGCACTAGGGACCCAGATTCAATTCCGGCCTCGGGTCACTGTCTGTGTGGAGTTTGCACATTCTCCCCGTTTCTGCGTGGGTTTCCTCCGGGTGCTCCGGTTTCCTCCAACAATCCAAAGATGTGCGGGTTAGGTTGATTGGCCATGCTAAATTAACCCTAGTGTCAGGGGGATTAGCAGGGTAAATATGAGGGGTTATAGGAATAGGGTCTGGGTGGGATTGTGGTCGGTGCAGACTTGATGGGCTGAATGGCCTCCTTCTGCACTGTAGGGATTCTATGAATCACTATATCAAAATATTCAATCAGATTTGTCAGGCACGATCTACCCATGACAAACCCATGTTAGTTGCCTCTGATCAGCTGAATGTTTTCTGGGTGTTCAGTCACCATCCTTAATTATAAATTCTTAATATTTTCCCAACAGATATTAGGCCAGCTGGACTATAATATCCTGGTTGCCCTCTCTCATTTTTCTTAAATACTGCAGTGACACATGCAATCTTCTGATCTATGGATTACATCTGATCAACATCAGTCAGTGCAGATAGTCCATACCCCACCAGCACCAGCTTTCTTCATTCCATGTCTAGGTCACTCATAGTTAATTGATAGAGATTGATCAGTATGGAATGGTTAACAGTTCCGTTTTATCGATCCACCCTGCAATTACCGACACCATTCAATGCAGGATACAAAGAAGAACCAATTACCACCAATACTGCTGAATGGCAGAGGAGGAAAACAAAAGAAACATGCAGCTCAGTGTGTTTACTCCGCAAAATACATGTTCCTTGTGCATTGCACAGCCAGATTCAGCAATCTAAAATTGCGGGTCCCCTAGCCGAGATATTTGAATCATCGATAGTCACAGGTGAGGTGCCTGAAGATTGGAGAGTGGCAAATGTTGTGCCTTTGTTTAAAAAGGGCTGCAGGGAAAAGCCTGGGAAGTACAGGCCAGTGAGCCTCACATCTGTGGTGGGTAAATTGTGAGAAGGTATTTTGAGAGACAGGATCTGCAGGCATTTAGAGACACAAGTACTGATTAGGGACAGTCAGCATGGCTTTCTGAGTGGAAAATCATGTCTCACAAATTTGATTGAGCTTTTTGAAGGGGTAACCAAGAAGGTAGATGAGGGCAGTGCAGTTGATGTTGTCTACATGGACTTTAGCAAGGCCTTTGACAAGGTACCGCATGGTAGGTTGTTGCATAAAGTTAAATCTCACGGGATCCAGGGGGAGGTATCTAAATGGATACAAGAGGGTGATTGTAGAGAGCTGTTTTTCAAACTGGAGGCCTGTGACCAGCAGTGTGCCTCAGGGATCAGTGCTGGGCCCACTGTTATTTGTCATTTATATTAATCATTTGGATGAGAATATAGGGGGCATGGTTAGTAAGTTTGCAGATGACACCAAGATTGGTGGCATAGTGGACAGTGAAGAAAGTTATCTCCAATTGCAACGGGACCTTGATCAATTGGGCCAGTGGGCTGACGAATGGCAGATGGAGTTTAATTTAGACAAATGCGAGGTGATGCATTTTGGTAGATTAAGTCCTGCCCTGGTTCACTCAGTTAATGGTAGGGCGCTGGGGAGAGTTACAGAACAAAGAGATCTAGGGGTACATGTTCATAGCTCCTTGAAAGTGGAGTCACAGGTGGACAGAGTAGTGAAGACGGCATTCGGCATGCTTGGTTTCATCGGTCAGAACATTGAATACAGGAGTTGGGACATCTTGTTGAAGTTGTACAAGACATTGGTAAGGCCACACTTGGAATACTGTGTGCAATTCTGGTCACCCTATTATAGAAAGGATATTATTAAACTAGAAAGAGTGCAGAAAAGATTTACTAGGATGTTACCAGGACTTGATGGATTGAGTTATAAGGAGAGGCTGAATAGACTGGGACTTTTTTCTCTGGAGCGTAGGAGGCTGAGGGGGTGATTTTATAGAGGTCTATAAAATAATGAGGGGCATAGATCAGCTAGATAGTGAATATCTTTTCCCAAAGGTAGGGGAGGCTAAAACTAGAGGGCATAGGTCTAAGGTGAGGGGGAGGGATACAAAAGTGTCCAGAGGGGCAATTTTTTCACACAGAAGGTGGTGAGTATCTGGAACAAGCTGCCAGAGGTAGTAGTAGAGGCGGGTACAATTTTATCTTTTAAAAAGCATTTAGATAGTTACATGGGTACGATGGGTATAGAGGGATATGGGCCAAATGCAGGCAATTGGGATTAGCTTAGGGGTTTTTTTAAAAAAAGGGCAGCATGGACAAGTTGGGCCGAAGGGCCTGTTTCCATGCTGTAAACCTCTATGACTCTAAATATTTCGCTTTCAGGCTGATCTCCAGCTGACTAGAACTGGTGTGAAAATGACTGAAAATTCAAATGCTCCATTGATAAAAAGCGTGACAAACATACACAGGCAGCAGAGGGGCAGCTTCCACTAAGCACATGCGGTTATTCCCCACAGCATGTCCCTGCTCCCTTGCTGCATCCAATTGAACAACTATGCTGACAGTACAGGATCCTATAGCAGGAACCTGAGCCAACTCTCTACACTTACCTGCGTGACAATGAAGCTCTGACACCTGCTGCTTATCCTGGTTTCCTGTTTCCAGTGGCAGAATTCCCAGACTCCCTCCGCCTGCATTAAATAGCAGAGTTACTTTAGAATACAGTCTGTTCAAAAGGACAGTGCTGACTCTCAGCATGTCATCACATGGACTTGAGAAGAGTTATTGAACTAGTAATAAAAGATTAACAGATAAACTCGGATTATTCTAACAAATTAATCTAGTTTCCTATTTACATTAATATTTCTGCAGCGTCAATTAATCTCTGACCCCCAAACCTATCCTCGCTCTGCCTTCTGTTTCGAGGGGAGAATTAATCACTGCCTTTTCTACTAATTGTTCTCTTTTGTCACTCTGGGCAGAGCAGCCGTTTACTCTTACTGGAGTGACAGTTCCACAGGTACCCACTGTAATCAGGTGCCTCACCCCAAGGTGCCATCCTTCACATGGGAATGTTAACATAGTGGGTTGTCATAATATTCCATGAAACTAAAGCTCACACTGGAACAGAAGGTGGCTATTCAGCCCCTTGAGGCCTGTTCCACCATGCAGTTAGCCCAAGCTTGATCTGTAGCTCAACTCCAATTACCCCTCCCGAGCAACCAGTCTTTACGAGAGCAAGTTCCAGATTTCCACTCTGAAAGAGAGCATTTTGATTGCACAGCCTGGCTCCAATTTTAAGACTGCAGATTATTAGTAGGGAATGTGTGATAATGCACTGAGCCAATTTCAGTCCTTGCTGAGAGAAGCTAACTCAGTCCAGGCGGAGGACCCACCCTGGGACCTCATGCTCCAAGTGGCTAAATGTATCGGCAGAGGATGCCTTTTCCCTACCCGGGACAGTTTCACACACTGTCGTCACTGCAGCCCATTTGTTGCTCTTACCTGCGCTGTTTGTATTGAAGGCGATGAAGGCACAGCTTGATTTGATATGATTCCCATAGGAGACAGCGGAGCCTGCTCGAATGTCATGGATCCAGTCCTGTGGAAGCAGAGAGAGAAATTCACAGATGTGTGCGTGAAATCTTCTTACTCCTAATAATCCTTCTCAGAAATAGCAATATTTCCCAACCCTAGAGCTCTGCACTCAGTTTTACAAATCCTCTCTCCCACTGCGTCATCTCCCCCATTCCCCTCTCTCGCCCCATATCTCTCTCCCCATGTAATCCATGCATCAGTTTATCTCCCCTCAGCTTTTTATTTGCTTGTTTGTTCCCTTGAATGGGATAGCATGGACACCAGGCAACAGAAAACATCACTTGCCCCATCAGCTAAACATCTCTGCACACTGCACTTAATACTCCCAAACTGACTTGATACCTTACCTCCAGAAGAAATCCACTATTAGACTTTTTTCCTATTCCCCAGCTTCCTAATGTTCGAAGTGTGAGGACCCACAATGTCTTTTTTTCTACTTAGGATGTTCTCGATGAAACAGAACTCAACTTGTCACCATTTTTCTTTTTGTCATGTCCTAACTATGTAAAGGCTTATGGGTTTTACACAAAAAGAAAAGGTTTGTACATGTAGATTCTAAAGGAAACAGAAAGGTTTAATGAAAGAGCTGTTGCCTGTATAGAGTACAAACTGAAATTAAAAGCAGGAGCCTCTGAACCACCCCAATGACATCACCATCAAATCATATGACTTGCTCTTAAAGCAATCATGCAACTGCTTAAATTTATAGCACCCCTCCCCCTTTACATCTTTGGTCACGACAACAAATTCTACGATGTTGTACATAGGATCAATAACACTCTAGGTACAGTACTATGCACATTAATCATTATACACAGTCAATAAGAAAGTCAATTAGGAGGACGTCTATTCCTCTGTGGTTGTAAATGACATTCTGGAATTTGGCTGTCCTTGATTTGGAACCTCAGTAGACATTTTTCTTGGAAGAAATTCTGCATCAGTCTCATGTTGAATAGTAGCAAAGACACAATCATCAGGCAACTCAGATTCAACTAAGAGTTCTGTAGCAGTATTTATAACACTACGGATTAAAGAAGTTCTACTTCTAGAGATGATTCTGAGAAATCATTTTGAAATGACAACTGGTCAGTCAGCATGGTATCACCAAACTGATTCATCTTCATTTTGAACTGTGCAAGAAATTGGACCGGTTTTTGCTAAAAATGTGGCTGGTACCCATTTCTCACTTATGCACCAACAAATCTCCTTGTTGAAATGAGCAGTTGAAATGTATAATAGTGGCACAGTGGTACACAGTAGGGAGGGAGTTGCCCTGAAAGTCCTCAACATTGACTCTGGACCCCATTAAGTCTCATGGTTCCAGGTTAAACATGGGCAAGAAACCTACTGTTGATTACTACGTACCATCCCTCCTCAGCTGATGAATGAAAACTCTTCCACGTTGAACACCACTTGAAAGAAGCACGGAAGATGACAAGGGTGCAGAATGTACTCTGGGTGGGGGACTTCAATGTCCATATCCAAGACTGGCTTGGCAGTACCACCACAGACTGAGCTGGCTAGATCTTAAATGACATGGCTGCTAGATTGGGACTGCGGCAGGTGGTGAGGGAACCAATGAGAGAAAAACATACTTGACCTCATCCTCACCAATCTGCCTGCCACAGATGCATCTGTCCATGACAGTGTTCGTAAGAGCGACACTGCACAATCCTTGTGGAGACGAAGTTCCATCTTCACAATGAGAAAACCCTTTATCATGTGTAGCACTACCACCATGCAAAATGGAATAGACTTTGAACAGACCAAGCAACTGAAGTCTGGGCATCCATGAGGTACTGAAGGCCATGAGCAGCAGCAGAATTGCACTCAACCACAATCTGTAACCTCATGGTCCAGCATATCCTCCACTCTACCATTACCACAAAGCCAGAAGATCAGCCATGCTTCAATGAAGAGTGCAGGAGGACATTCCAGGAGCAACAAAATGCATTTATTTGAACGTCAAGGGGGGATCATCATTGCCTGGCACTCCACCACACATCAGCCAAAGCCTAAACGTTGCCCGGGTCTAGCTACATTTGGACCTTGACTGCTTTAATACCCGAGACATGCGAATGGTGCTGAACATTGCCATCATCAGCAGACATCCTGTCATCAACCTTATGATGGTGGAATGAAGCAACTGAAGATGGTTAGCCTAGGACACCATGCTGAGGGACTCCTGCGTGATGTCCCGAGACTGAGATTATTGACCTGCAACAACCACAGCCATATTCGTGCAAGGTATGAGTCTAACCAGTGGTGAGCTTTCTCTGATTCCCATTGAATCCAGTTTTACTAGGGTTCCTTGATGCAAATGCTTCAGCCTCGTCTTTTGCACTAATTTGTTGGGCTCCCCCATCATTGAGGATGGGGATATTTGTGGAGCCTCCTCCTCCAGTGAGTTGTTTAATTCATTTATAATGTCCATTTACAAACGGATGCAGCAGCACTGCAGAGCTTTGGTCTGATCAGTTATTTGTGGAATCACCTAGCTTTGTCTATTGCCTACCAAACAGCAGAAGCAGCATTCAAGTAGTTCTTCCGTGTTGTCACTTCACCATGAGGTCGATACCTCGTTTTCAGATATACATGATACTATTCCTGGCAAACTCTCTTGCACTCTTCACCGAACAAGGGATGATCCCCGGCTTGATGATAACAGTACAGTGAGGGATACGCTGACCATAAGGTCACAGATTGTGGTTGTACACAATTCTGCTGCTGCTGCTGCTGAGGGCCCAGAGTGCCTCATGTATGTCCAGTTTTTAGTTGCTAGATCGGTTCGAAATCTATCCCATTTAGCACACTGGTAGTGCCACGCAACATGATGACAGGTATTGTCAATATGAAGATATTGTCTTCATATTGTCTCCACAAAGACTGTGTGGTGGTCTCTCCTACAAATACTGCAAAGATGATCTGATGAAGACAAGGTCCAGAATGTTTTTTCTTCTTGTTGGTTCCTTCATCACCTGCAACAGACTCAGTCCAGCAGCTACATCCTTCAGGACTCAGCCAGTTTAGTCAGTAGTAGTTGCAGTGGGAGACTTTAATTTCCCTGGTATAGACTGGAAATCGCTTAGGGCTGGGGGCCTGGATGGGAAAGAATTTATAAAATACATACAGGAAGGTTCTTTGGAACAATATGTTGACAGTCCAACTAGAGAGGGGGCTTTACTGGACCTAGTACTGGGGAATGAGCCCGGTCAGGTCATCAAGGTTTCAGTAGGGGAACATGTGGCAAATAGTGACCACAATTCTGTAAACTTTCGGATAGTAATGGAAAAAGATGAGTGTTGTCCTATGGGTAAGGTACTGAATTGGGGGAAGGCTAACTACAGCCGGATTAGGCAGGATTTGGTGGCTGTTGATTGGGAGAGGCTGTTCGAGGGTAAATCCACATCTGGCATGTGGGAGTCTTTTAAGGAGCAGTTGATAGGACTGCAGGACAGGCAAGTGCCTGTAAAGAGGAAGGATAGGAAAGGTAGGATTCGGGAGCCGTGGATAACCAGTGAAACTGTGGGACTAATCAAAAAGAAAAAAGAGGCATACATGAGGTCCAGGCAGCTAAAAACAGATGGAGCACTGGAGGAATACAGAGAAAGTAGAAAAGAACTCAAACAGGGACTTAGAAGGGCAAAAAGGGGTCACGAAATGTCCTTGGCAGAAAGGGTTAAGGAGAATCCGAAGGCATTTTATACATACGTTAGGAACAAGAGGGTTGTTAGGGAAAGAATCGGATCTCTCAGGGTCAAAGGAGGGGAATTATGCTTAGAACCAAAGGAAGTAGGAGATCCTAAACGAATACTTTGCATCAGTATTCACAAAGGAGAGGGGCATGTTGACTTTTAGTGTCTCAGAGAGATGTGTTGACCCGTTAGAAAAAATCTCAATTACAAGGGAGGAAGTGTTAGGTTTTTTAGGAAACATTAAGACAGACAAATCCCCAGGGCCAGATGGCATCTATCCTAGACTCCTCAAGGAGGCGAGAGATGAAATTGCTGGGCCTCTAACAGAAATCTTTGTCTCCTCACTGGACACAGGTGAGGTCCCAGAGGATTGGAGGATAGCAAATGTGGTCCCGTTATTTAAGAAGGGTAGCAAGGATAACCCGGGTAATTATAGGCCAGTGAGCTTGACGTCCGTGGTAGGGAAATTGTTGGAGAAGATTCTTAGAGATAGGATATATGTGCATTTAGAACTGAATAGTCTCATTAGCGATAGACAGCATGGTTTTGTGCGAGGGAGGTCATGCCTCACAAATTTGGTTGAGTTTTTTGAGGAGATGACAAAAACGATAGACGAGGGAAGGACCGTGGATGTCGTCTACATGGATTTTAGTAAAGCATTTGCCAAGGTCCCTCATGGCAGGCTGGTGCAAAAGGTTAAATCTCACGGGATAAAAGGTGAGCTAGCTAGATGGGTGGAGAACTGGCTTAGCCATAGAAGACAGAGGGTAACAGTGGAGGGGTCTTTTTCCGGTTGGAGGTCTGTGACTAGTGGTGTTCCGCAGGGCTCTGTACTGGTGACCTCTGCTATTTGTGATATATATAAATTATTTGGAGGAAGATGTAACTGGTGTGATCAGTAAGCTTGCGGATGACACAAAGATTGCTGGAGTTGCGGATCGTGATGAACATTGTCAGAGAATACAGCAGGATATAGATAGGCTGCAACATTGGGCGGAGAAAGGGCAGATGGAATTTAATCCAGATAAATGCGAAGTGATGCATTTCGGTAGATCTAATTTAAGGGGGAGCTATACAATAAATGGCAGAACCATCAGGAGTATAGACACACAGAAGGACCTAGGTGTACAAGTCCACAGGTGGAGAGGGTGGTGAAGAAGGCATATGGCATGCTTGCCTTTATTGGACGGGGCATAGAATATAAAAGTTGGCATATGATGTTGCAGTTGTATAGAACGTTGGTTAGGCCACATTTGGAATACTGCGTCCAGTTCTGGTCGCCACACTACCAGAAGGACGTGGAGGCTTTGGAGACAGTACAGAAAAGGTTTACCAGGATGTTGCCTGGTATGGAGGGTCTTAGCTATGAGGAGAGATTGGGTAAACTGGGGTTGTTCTCCCTGGAAAGACGGAGGATGAGGGGCGACCTAATAGAGGTGTATAAAATTATGAAGGGCATAGATAGGGTGAACAATGGAAAGCTTTTTCCCAGGTCGGAGGTGACGAACACAAGGGGTCACGGGTTCAAGGTGCGGGGGGCAAGGTTCAACACAGATGTCAAGGGAACGTATTTTACACAGAGGGTGGTGGGGGACTGGAATGCACTGCCAACCAAGGTGATTGAGGTGGACACACTAGGATCGTTTAAGACTTATCTAGATAGCCACATGAACAGACTGGGAATAGAGGGATACAAACGAATGGTCTAGTTGGCACATGAGCGGCGCAGGCTTGGGGGGCCGAAGGGCCTGTTCCTGTGCTGTATTGTTCTTTGTTCTTTTCGAACTGCCAAGCTAATCTTGGCGACGGACATTGAAGCCCCCACATTCTGTGCCCTTTCTGCCCTGTGCTTCTTCCAATTGGCGTTCTCCATGGAGTACTAACTCATCAGCTGAAGGGAGGTGGGGTAGGTAGCAATCAGCTGGAGGCTTCCTGCCCACATTTGATATGATGCCGTGAAACTTCAAGAGGTCCAGAGTCAATGCTGAAAGCTCCCAGGACAACTCCCTCCTGACCGTATACTTTTTTTTTTTAAAAAAGAGGATGGTTTAAGAATAAGAGATCTAATGTTTAGGATGGAGAAGGGGAGATTCTTTATCTCTGAGAGTCATTGGCATTCCCCAGAAAGCAGTGGAGGTTTGACCATTGAATTTACTCAAGGCAGAAGTGGACTGATTTTGATATATGAGGGAATCAAGGGTTATTAGAGAGGTAAGTCAGCAAGTGCAGTTGAGGCCATAATCAGATCAGGCATGATCGTATTGAATGGCAGAGAGTCTGGAGGGCAAAATGGCCTTCACCTGCTCTTAAGTCTATGTTGCTATGTGCCACCACCACTGTTGGGTCTGGACATACCCAGGGATGGAGATGGTTATCTGGGACATTGTCTGTGAGCTTTGATTCTGTGAGATGTCAGGCTGCTGTTTGACTAGTCTATGGAGCAGCTTTCCCAATTTTGACACAAGTCCCCAGATGTTGGAACGAGGACTTTGCGAAGTCAACAGCACTGGGTGTGCTGTTGTCATTTCTCATCCTAGGTTGATATTGGGTGGTCCACAATATCATTCCTTTTTGGATTTTCTGTCATAGCTTGGTACAACTGAGTGGCATTTTCGGCCATTTCAAAGGGCTTTTGAGAGTCAACCACACTGAAACTGGCAAGGTACTCTCTGGCAACTCCTTGGTCTTTAACTCTCCATAAGCCTGGTTTCGCCAAACCAAGAATCCATCCCACCAGCACCCTGCTTGGTGACTAACCCAAGTCCTTTCCTTCTGCTTGGCATAGCAGCACCTGATGTGGGTCTTCTTCCCCAAATTTCACCATCTGACTGACTCATTCTGTACGCAGGAAAGCCAGCTGCCTCCTCCTGTCAAGGTATTTAAAACTTGTACCATATTCTCAGTAAATTTTGACCTAGGCCCTCTGCCACCATTTCATAGAATCAGGGTTGTACAGTGCAGAAAAGGCCCTTTGGCCCATCGACAATAACTACCACTAAACTCACACCAATCCCAATTTCCTGCACTTGTCCAATATCCTTGAATGTTATGATATTTCAAGTGTTCATCCAAATACCTCCAAAAGGTACTCAGAACAATTAGATTCAAACATTGCCTGCTGGTTATGCAATCTAACTTGTTCTTACAAGTACCTGCAAACTCTCCCCACCTCCATTTGAATAAAGAATGTAATTCCTAGATCATCCGCAAGATTTGGTCCCACCCTGTGACTGCAACAAATCCTTTGTGCTTGTGGCTGGAGGGAGTTGAGGGGATAAAGCAATATAGCGAGGCACAGATAATGACTCGGGGTTATTTTATCAACAAGTCACACAATTAGTGCAAAAGAACAGAACCAGAAACCAATATCTATTCATACAATAGTGACAAATAAAAAAAGGTAACGCTTTACAAATGTAAATGCAAAGTCCTGAATAACACAAGAGGCCAACCCTCACCCTCCTACTTGGAAACATTTAACTGGACCAGTTCCAATAAAATGTCGAAATCAATGTTGGGTCACCAGTTAACGGATCACATCACAAAAACTGCGCACTCAGCAATAGCTCTTCTCTTTGGAGCCTTTGCACTCCACCTTTACTTTATATAATGTCATCATCTCATGTCTCAAAGCACTAACAAATTACTTTCAAGTACTGCAACTTTTATATAAACAATAATATTCAGTTTATTTCTCCCAGGCGCACTTTCTGACTCCTTGAATGTTATGACAGGGAGAATTGAAAAGATACTGCCTATTTTTACCTCAGATCCTGTAATCTAACAGAACTTTATCTCCTTGAAGGAAATAAAGTTCTGTTAGGCTACAGCATCAGAGGCAACATTCCTGCCCCTTCCAGGGCAGTGCTGAGGTTGCAGGATTGTTACATCTATAGCAGTCACAGTATTGTTTTGTGGAATCCCCTGGTATCGCTATATATACAATGAACAAAGAACAATACAGCACAGGAGGCCCTTTGGCCCTCCAAGCCTGCACCGATCATGTGTTCCTAACTAGACCATCCGTTTGTATCCCTCTATTCCCAGTCTGTTCATGTGGCTATCTAGATCAGTCTTAAATGATCCTAGCAAATGAAGCCTGGCTCTATCAGTATCCATTTATAACCCAGATCATTTGGGAATTTTAACAAATAGACCAAGGATCACTCGGTGTCCTAATACCCTCATCAAGCACCACCTCATAGCTGTTAACAGGGCACTGCTAGTAAAGGATGACTGCTCCACCTGCCTACATGACAGATTAAGAAGTCTCACAACACCAGGTTAAAGTCCAACAGGTTTATTTGGCCTCTTTTAAGGTCAAACCAAATAAAGAAACACAAATTAAGTCAGGACAAAGTAAAAGGGGCAGCTCCCCAAAAGGAGGGGGAACAGCCCAAACAAAAATCAAAGTACAAAGGAAACTTAAAAACATCGAATCATAATGTGATTATTAGGGTCAATAACGCACCCCAACCCCTGCGGTGCCCAACGGGCACGGAAGGCGTCAACCGTGCCCATGGACACTGCATGCTCCCTCTCCAGGGACACCTGGCTGCAAATGTAGCCGCGGTAGAGGGGCAGACAGTCGGGATGGACGACCCCCTCGATCGCCCGCTGCCTGGACCTGTAAATGATGCGTTTCGCCAGGCCCAGGAGCAGGTTCCCGACCCTCCCCTCTCCGCACCAGGCGTCCGTAGATCAGGAGCGTGGGACTGAAGTGCAAACAGATCATCAATAAAAGGTTTTTGAGGAAAACAAAAAGGGAGTGCAACCTGAGACACAAAACATAGACATGGTCCACGGACTCCACAAGGCCACAGAAGGGGCAATCTTCGGAGCCCATGAACCAGTGAATCCTACGATTGTGCAGCACTGCTGCATGCATCACCCTCCACCCCAAGTCCCCGATGTAATTGAGGGAGATCCCTCCGTAGAGGGACCTCCACTGCGGACCTCCGCCGCCCGACGGCAACAAGGCCCGCCAAAGTGTATCCGGGCGACAGGCGAGGACGTGGTAGTGGAAGGTGTGCAGCAGCAGCCCGTACAGGAAACGCCTCCGCGCGGTAGAAAAAGGCACGGAGGACATTTCCGCGAGGCGGCTCATGCTGTGGGGCACCTGACCCGAGGAGGGGGGTTGAGGCTTTGGGCCAATGTGGAATTCCGTCCGAGCAGGGGAACGCTCGGGCGGGATCCCACCGCACGCATGCGCCGCCTTGAGATCGCGTGCACTATGGGGGCCAAGCACAGGTTTATTTGGAATCATGAGTTTTCGGAGCACTGCTCCTTCATCAGGTGAGTCGTGTAGGCAGATTTCAACCAGCGAACAAAGGACTGCATGAAGCCCTTTGAGTTACACAGGCTGCCTACTACTATAACCCAATATTAATCCCACATGCCAGAGGGGCAGCACTGATGGAGTGCTGCGCTGTCAAAGATTCAGTCTTTTGGCTGGAGCCTTGGCTGACGTCTCAGGTGGATGCAGGCAACCCAACGCTTTCTCCCTGATGCCCCAGCAAATGTTTATCCCTTAATTAACATGGCAAAAGCGGGATGATCTGGCGGTTGTCACATTGTTGTTTGATCTTGCCCTGCACGAATTGACAAGTCTCCTTTCTCACATTGTAACAGGTGACTACATCTCAGAAGTGCGTTGGCTTTCAAGCGCTGTGGGGAGGTCCTGGGGGTTAAATAAAGGCGCTGCAGATATTCAAGTGTGAGGAGTTCACTCCAACCGAGAGCAGGAGCCCCGGGAGGAAGAGGTGCATCGAAACCCACCGCCCTCACTGCAACTTCCTCACAGGAAGCGGTGGCTTCCGCAGCAGCTGGGCCTCCGGCGGGGGGGGGTAGCAGGGCCCGGGGGTGGGGGAGGGAGCCCCGGGAGAGTCCGTACCCACAGCCCCGGGGACAGCGGCGGGGCCCGAGCCCCGGGTCTGAGGGCGAGCTCCGGATTGTACCCCGGTGCCGGAGCAGCCTCTCCCGCCCCCTCCCTCTATCCAGCTGCCCCCCCGCCAGGCCTGCTGCTGCCGCCGCCGCCCTCCCCGGTACTCACCACCCGGCGCGGCAGCCGCGGTGCGATATTCCTGTACTTGGAGCCTCGGAAGCGGTTCATTGCTCCCGCTCTGACAACCGCTCGACCAGCGATTACTCCACCTGCCGAGGCCGCCGGGATCGACTGGAACAGCCTCCGGACTGCACCATTACCGCGGGAGGGGGGAATATCCTGGCAACGCCTTTCACCCCCCCTAACGAAGTGGACTTGTCGGCACTGCAGTGGAAGCCCCGCCCCTGCTGAGTGCTGGAATCATTGCATCCATTCGGCCCATCAATTCTGATTTATTATTGTCACATGTATTAATATGCAGTGAAAACTGTTATTTCTTGCGTGCTGTACAGACAAAGCACAGTAAGAAGTCTCACAACACCAGGTTAAAGTCCAACAGGTTTATTTGGTAGCAAAAGCCACTAGCTTTCAGAGCGTTGCCCCTTCATCAGGTAAGTGGGAGTTCTGATGAAGGAGCAGCGCTCCGAAAGCTAGTGGCTTGCGCTACCAAATAAACCTGTTGGACTTTAACCTGGTGTTGTGAGACTTCTTACTGTGTTTACCCCAGTCCAATGCCGGCATCTCCACATCAGACAAAGCATACCATACATAGAGTACATAGGGGAGAAGGAAAGGAGAGAGTGCAGAATGTAGTGTTACAGTCATAACTAGGGTGCAAAGAAAAATCAACTTAATATAAAGTAGGCCCATTCAAAAGTCTGATGGCAGCAGGGAGGAACCGACTCAAGAACAGCTTCTTCCCTGCTGCCATCAGACTTTTGAATGGACTTAGCTTGCATTAAGTTGATCTTTCTCTATACCCTATGACTGTAACGCTACATTCTGCACTCTTTCCTTTCCTTCTCTATGAACGGCATGCTTTGTCTGTATAGTGCACAAGAAACAATACTTTTCACTGTATACTCACCCATGACAATAATAAATCAAATCAAAAAGCTGTTCTTGAGTTGGTTGGTACATGACCTCCGACATTTCTACTGTTTTTCCGAAGGAAGAAGGTGGAAAAGAGTATGTCTGGGGTGCGTGGGTCCCTTAATTATGCTGGCTGCTTTTCCGAGGCAACGTCAATGGATGGGAGGCTGGTTTGCGTGATGGACTGGGCTACGCCTGTCCCGACAACAATCCCACCCACACCCTATCCCTGCTAGTCCTCCTGACACTAAGGGACAATTTAGCATGGCCAATCCACATCTTTGGAGTGTAGGAGGAAACTGGAGCACCCAGAGGAAACTCACGCAGACACGGAGAGAATGTGCAAACTCCACACAATCATCCGAAGCCGGAATTGAACCTGGGTCCCTGGCACTGTGAGGTAGCAATGCTAACCACCATGCCACCCGTCAGAGGAACCTGGGACTTAGGAGCTGGGTTAGGCCATTCAGCCCTTCGAGCCAGCTCTACCAGTCAGTGTGATCATGGCCGATCTGATTATAGTTTCAACTCCACTTTCTTGTCTGCCCCACCCTCAATTCCCTTGTCTGTCAAAAATCTAACTAACTCAGCTTGAATAAATTCAACACTCCAGCTTCTACACTTTTTTGGGGAAGAAATGGAACAGTCTTTGAAAGAATGGACAGGACCGGGAATGATTTGGAGGAACCTATAAATGGGTGGAGCCTGTGACTAAATGAGTGGGGCCTGGGACTATTATTTCCATTTGTATGCCTTTAATATAGTAAAATGTCTAACTGTGTGGTCAGACTTAATTCAATTCTGAACAGTTAGGTACCTCTGATAGTACAGCACTCACTCAGTGCCAGGTTGCATTATGAGCTTAAGTTTCAGGGGTGGGGTTCGAATCTTTTGACTCTGAGGTAAGCGTGGAAAGGTCACTGCAATGACCCAGCTGCTGGTTGCCTCTTGCAGATGCCTTTGGCCAAAATTAAAAGCCATAAAATCTGCCATCAAGCTGTTCTCACTTACAATTGAAACATTCCTTTCAGTGAGCCTGCATTGCAGCAGGCACAATGTTGATCAGCAAAACTGTATTCAGAATTAAACCTCTCCTGGAAATGACCTACTGTGGCCACAGACTCTGTTGTGTTTTGCGATTTACAAAGAACTTTGTGCAGATGTTGGGGCAGCAACTATTGCTTCATTATTCCATCCAGAAAGGCACAAAAGATTCTCCAAAGATGAAGTCTCTATTTATCGATCCTGCCAGGGCTGGCGCATTAGGCATACAAGACAGTTGCTTAGTGAAGCAAAATTTGGAGGGGTGGCAAAAACCTGAATGAACTATTCATAAAACTACATAAGTCAACAAACAGGCCTCAGCAGTGGGAATAAAAGGTGTAGGTTTACTGTGATATATATCCAAATGTACTAACTTACATATAGATTTCAATATAATACATTGCAGTATTTCCCAAAATCTCATATAATCCTCATTCTGTTTATGCAACAGAGATAGATACGTGGCACAGCATCCCTACCTCTGAGCTAAAAGCTCTGGGTTCGAATCCTATACCACTTTGAATCCTATCCCAGGACTTGATGGCTCAGGAAGATGCATTCATAACACAGCCAACAGGTTGAGTATCAACCTGCAAAATCCTTCCAACACATCAATGGCAGGCGGTAAGAGTGGGGTAAGACTCATGGTCAGCCATGCTTGGTATGGGGTGGTGCCCTTCAAGCTATAAGCCTCTGGAGACATGCTTAGGAACCTGTTCCAGGAACAACTCACTATGGAATCAGAAAGAAGTATGCCTCATGCACCAGTAGGTGCAGGAAGCAAAACAACAATTGACACAGCTATTCCGAAGACCGCAAACCAGTCAATAATATCAAATAGTGTGATTTAATCTCACCCACTCTTTTCTAATGATTGTTACTTATGTAAATTGTGCATAAAATAATCTAGTTGTTGCAGGAGCATCTAGTATTACATCATGTCAATCTTATCATGTTATAATGTGCATTTCTTTGATTACAAAACCTGTGAAGTGTAGCAAAATGAGAATGTACCATCAGTATCATAATATTCTCCTTTTCATGTAAATAAATTTCTCATTATAAATGCAGAATTTTTATTCATACAAATGAAACATCTTAATTTCTGAAAGTTAACTGTGGGCGAGGGGGGGGCATGCCCAAGGCTGTAGGTTTGCTGAGGACACCAAATACTCTTGTCCGGAGTCCTGCTGCAGCTGCTCTGCAAACCATAACCCTCATTCTTCCTGTGTCAAGACAGCAGTTAAACAACAGGAAAAACATTTTAACTTGCACGAGTCAAAAGAATTTGAGGACAAATGCCAGAAAAGGTTAAGGAAAGGTTAAGAAAGAAAATTTGCATTAATATAGCACCTTTGATGGTTATAGCATGGTTACAGCAGTGATGTAATAGAAAATAGAAGCAGGAATAGGCCATTCGGCCCTTTGAGCCTGCTTCGCCATTCAATTTGATCATGGCTGATCATCAAATTCAAAAATGGGGCGGCACGGTAGCACAGTGGTTAGCACTGCTGCTTCACAGCTCCAGGGACCTGGGTTCGATTCCTGGCTTGGGTCACTGTCTGTGTGGAGTTTGCACATTCTCCTCGTGTCTGCGTGGGTTTCCTCCGGGTGCTCCGGTTTCCTCCCACAGTCCAAAGATGTGCGGGCTAGGTTGATTGGCCATGCTAAAATTGCCCCTTAGTGTCCTGGGATGCATAGATTAGAGGGATTAGTGGGTAAAATATATAGGGATATGGGGGTAGGGCCTGGGTGGGATTGTGGTCGGTGCAGACTCGATGGGCCGAATGGCCTCTTTCTGTACTGTAGGGTTTCTATGATTCTATGAATACCCTGATCCCCCTTCCCCCCCATAACCCTTGATCCCTTTAGCCCCAAGAGCTATATCTAATTTCTTCTTGAAATCACACAACATTTTAGCCTCAACTACTTTCTGTGGTAGTGAATTCCACACATTCACCACCCTCTGGGTGAAGAAATTTCTCCTCACCTCAATCCTAAAAGGTTTACCTCTTATCCTCAAACTATGACCCCTAGTTCTGGACTCTCCCACCATCGGGAACATTCTTTCTGAATCTACCCTGTCTAATCCTCTTAGAATTTTATAAGTTTTTATGAGATCCTGCCTAATGCCGCCTGAGGAACATAGGAATTAGGAGCAGAAGTAGGCAAATTCAGACCTTCGAGCCTGCTCCGCCATTCAATCAGATCATGGCTGATCTCTCCCTGGTCTCAAATCCACCTCCCCACCTGTTCCCCATATCCCTTTATCCTTTTTTTATGAATGGTGCTCCAGCAGTTTCTATTTAAAGCAGTCCAGCTCCAAACGGCCCACCAAACTTGTTGGACATTCAAGTGATTTATATTTGAAAAATGTTGTACAGCAGCAAAGAACATGAGGTCACAGGTATACGTTGAGAGGCCGTATATTTAAAACTGAGATGAGAAGGAACTACTTCTCACAGAGGGTGGTAAATTTGTGGAACTCACTGCCCCATAGCATGGTGGAGTCTGAATCATTGAATGGTTTCAAGAGGGAGATAGACATATTTCTAATAAAAAAAGGGAAAGAGGGATATGGGGAACAGGTGGGGAGGTGGATTTGAGACCAGGTAGAGATCAGCCTTGATCTGATTGAATGGCGGACCAGGCTCGAAGGGCTGAATTTGCCTACTTCTGCTCCTAATTCCTATGTTCCTAAAGGTAAGTTTTAAAGGCATGTTTCAGGGCCCAGAGTGCAAGGCAGCCGGAGCGTTATGTGAGACAGCTGGAACAGAGCCCATCAACATGTAAGTGAGTGACTTGAGACTATGTGAGAGAGAGAGTATGAGAGAGTAGAGGGGGGAGAATTTGGGGGTGGAGAGAGAGGGAATATGAGCTGAGGGGAGAGCAACAGGGTGCAGGATTGGAGGGACGGGTGGTGGAGAGAATGGTAACAGGGCAGAGAGAGGGGGTGCGGTGGGGGGAGGAGGTGTAGGGAGAGGGGTGTGGGGAAATGGTGTTGAGTGAGGGGACTAAAAGAGAGCTTGGGGTTGAGTGGGAGAGAGGGTGGGGTCTGGGGACATTGTTAGGGTGGGAGGAAAAAAAGTGAGGGCTTTAAGAAGAGATAATGTGGAGAGAGCATGGGGTCGGGGGAGAGAGAAGGTGGGGTTAAGGAGAGAGTGTTGAGGTGGATGGAGAGAATATGACTGTTGAGGAGAGAATGATTGTGAAGGGAAGAGTATGTTGGAGGTGGGGAGTGTGTGTGGGAGAGAGATTCTTGGGGGGGGTGAGAGAGAAAGTGTGTGTGTGTGGGAGGTGAATGATTCTGGGGGGAGAGAGAGTAGAGGCAGAGAAAGAGTGTAGGGTGATGAGAGTGAGTGTGGGTATGTAGAGAGAGTGTGTGGGGGGCTAGGGATAGAGAAAAGTTGTGGGTATATGAGGGAGGATGAGTGTGAGGGAGTGAAGGGAAGTTAGTATGAGGGGGTGGGGGACAGCATGTGAGGATTGGGGGTAGGGAGTTGTGGAGGTAGCGAGAGTGAGCAAGAGGAGAAAGAGTAAGTCTGGGGAGGAGTGTGAGTAGGGGGGTAGAGACTGTGGGTGGTGAGAGATTGTGAGGGAGTTGGAGGGGGGAAAGAGAGTGATTCCTAACAATTCCTTGGCCATGATGGCCAGAGAGCGTGTTCCCTGCTGGCAGCTTTACATACAATTTACAGCACAGAAACAGGGCATTTGACCCACCCCATCCATGTTGGCTTTATGTTCCACACATGCCTCCTCCCACCCTTCTTAATTACACTATCAGGCTAACCTTCAGCTTCTGTCTTCCTCATGTGTTTATCAACTTCCTTGAATGTATCAGTACTAGAATGATATGGAGATGCCGGCGTTGGACTGCGGTAAACACAGTAAGAGTTTTAACAACACCAGGTTAAAGTCCAATAGGTTTATTTGGTAGCAAATACCATTAGCGTTCGGAGCGCTGCTCCTTCGTCAGATGGAGTGGAAATCTGCTCTCAAACAGGGCACAGAGACACAAAATCAAGTTACAGAATACTGATTAGAATGCGAATCTCTACAGCCAACCAGGTCTTAAAGATACAGACAATGTGAGTGGAGGGAGCATTCAACACAGGTTAAAGAGATGTGTATTGTCTCCAGGCAGGACAGCCAGTGAGATTCTGCAAGTCCAGCAGGCAAGCTGTGGGGGTTACTGATAGTGTGACATAAACCCAACATCCTGGTTTAGGCCGTCCTCATGTGTGCAGAACTTGGCTATCAGTTTCTGCTCAGCTACTCTGTGCTGTCGTGTGTCGTGAAGGCCGCCTTGGAGAACGCTTACCCGAAGATGAGAGGCTGAATGCCCGTGACCGCTGAAGTGCTCCCCCACAGGAAGAGAACAGTCTTGCCTGGTGATTGTCGAGCGGTGTTCATTCATCCGTTGCCGTAGCGTCTGCATGGTTTCCCCAATGCACCATGCCTCGGGACATCCTTTCCTGCAGGAATCACCAGGCAAGACTGTTCTCTTCCTGTGGGGGAGCACTTCAGCGGTCACGGGCATTCAGCCTCTCATCTTCGGGTAAGCGTTCTCCAAGGCGGCCTTCACGACAGCGCAGAGTCGCTGAGCAGAAACTGATAGCCAAGTTCCGCACACATGAGGACGGCCTAAACCGGGATGTTGGGTTTATGTCACACTATCAGTAACCCCCACAGCTTGCCTGCTGGACTTGCAGAATCTCACTGGTTGTCCTGTCTGGAGACAATACACATCTCTTTAACCTGTGTTGAATGCTCCCTCCACTCACATTGTCTGTATCTTTAAGACCTGGTTGGCTGTAGAGATTCGCATTCTAATCAGTATTCTGTAACTTGATTTTGTGTCTCTGTGCCCTGTTTGAGAGCAGATTTCCACTCCATCTGACGAATGCGCAGCTCTCTGAAAGCTAATGGTATTTGCTACCAAATAAACCTGTTGGACTTTAACCTGGTGTTGTCAGTACTAGAATCACAGAATGGTTACATCACAGAAGAAGGCCATTCAGCACATTGTCTTTGTGTCTGTTCTTTGCAACAGAAACTCAGCTAGTCCAAAGAACAAAGAACAAAGAACAGTACAGCACAGGAAACAGGCCTTCGGCCCTCCAAGCCTGTGCCGCTCCTTGGTCCAACTAGACCAATCGTTTGTATCCCTCCATTCCCAGGCTGCTCATGTGACTATCCAGGTAAGTCTTAAACGATGTCAGCGTGCCTGCCTCCACCACCCTACATGGCAGCGCATTCCAGGCCCCCACCACCCTCTGTGTAAAAAACGTCCCTCTGATGTCTGAGTTATACTTCGCCCCTCTCAGCTTGAGCCCGTGACCCCTCGTGATCGTCACCTCCGACCTGGGAAAAAGCTTCCCACTGTTCACCCTATCTATACCCTTCATAATCTTGTATACCTCTATTAGATCTCCTCTCATTCTCCGTCTTTCCAAGGAGAACAACCCCAGTCTACCCAATCTCTCCTCATAGCTAAGACCCTCCATACCAGGCAACATCCTGGTAAACCTTCTCTGCACTCTCTCCAATGCCTCCACGTCCTTCTGGTAGTGCGGCGACCAGAACTGGACGCAGTACTCCAAATGCGGCCTAACCAGCGTTCTATACAGCTGCATCATCAGACTCCAGCTTTTATACTCTATACCCCGTCCTATAAAGGCAAGCATACCATATGCCTTCTTCACCACCTTCTCCACCTGTGTTGCCACCTTCAAGGATTTGTGGACTTGCACACCTAGGTCCCTCTGTGTTTCTATACTCCTGATGACTCTGCCATTTATTGCATAACTCCTCCCTACATTATTTCTTCCAAAATGCATCACTTCGCATTTATCCGGATTAAATTCCATCTGCCACCTCTCCGCCCAATTTTCCAGCCTATCTATATCCTGCTGTATTGCCCGACAATGCTCTTCGCTATCCGCAATTCCAGCCATCTTTGTGTCATCCGCAAACTTGCTGATTACACCAGTTACACCTTCTTCCAAATCATTTATATATATCACAAATAGCAGAGGTCCCAGTACAGAGCCCTGCGGAACACCACTGGTCACAGACCTCCAGCCGGAAAAAGACCCTTCGACCACTACCCTCTGTCTCCTATGGCCAAGCCAGTTCTCCACCCATCGAGCCACTTCTCCTTGTATCCCATGAGCCTTAACCTTCTTAACCAACCTGCCATGTGGGACTTTGTCAAATGCCTTACTGAAATCCATATAGACGACATCCACGGCCCTTCCTTCATCAACCGTTATTGTCACTTCCTCAAAAAACTCCACCAAATTTGTAAGGCACGACCTCCCTCTTACAAAACCATGCTGTCTGTCACTAATGAGATTGTTCCGTTCTAAATGCACATACATCCTGTCTCTAAGAATCCTCTCCAACAACTTCCCTACCACGGACGTCAAGCTCACCGGCCTATAATTTCCTGGGTTATCCCTGCTACCCTTCTTAAACAACGGGACCACATTCGCTATCCTCCAATCCTCAGGGACCTCACCCGTGTCCAAAGAAGCGACAAAGATTTCCGTCAGAGGCCCAGCAATTTCCTCTCTCGTCTCCCTGAGCAGTCGAGGATAGATGCCATCAGGCCCTGGGGCTTTGTCAGTTTTAATGTTCCCTAAAAAACCTAACACTTCCTCTCTCGTAATGGAGATTTTCTCTAACGGGTCAACACCTCCCTCCGAGACACTCCCGGTTAACACGCCCCTCTCCTTCGTGAATACCGATGCAAAGTATTCATTTAGGATCTCCCCTATTCCCTTGGGTTCTAAGCATAATTCCCCTCCTTTGTCCCTGAGAGGTCCGATTTTCTCCCTGACAACTCTTTTGTTCCTAACGTATGAATAGAATGCCTTAGGATTCTCCTTAATCCTGCCTGCCAAGAACATCTCGTGCCCTCTTTTTGCCCTTCTAACTCCCCGTTTGAGATCTTTCCTACTCTCTCTGTATTCCTCCAGAGCTCCATCTGTTTTCAGTTGCCTGGACTTAACGTACGCCTCCCTTTTCATTTTAATCAGATCCTCAATTTCCCTGGTTATCCACGGCTCTCGAATCCTACCTTTCCTATCTTTCCTTTTTACAGGCACATGCCTATCCTGCAGCCTTATCAATAGTTCCTTAAAAGACTCCCACATGCCAGACGCGGACTTACCCTCGAACATCCTCTCCCAATCAACATCCACCAATTCCTGCCTAATCCGGCTATAGTCAGCCTTCCCCCAATTTAGCACCCTGCCCTTAGGACAGCACTCATCCTTGTCCATTACTATCCTAAAGTTAACAGAGTTGTGGTCACTATTTGCCACATGTTCCCCTACCGAAACTTTGACGACCTGACCGGGCTCATTTCCCAGAACTAGGTCCAGTATAGCCCCCTCTCTAGTCGGGCTATCTACATACTGTTCCAAAGAACCTTCCAGTACGCATTTTACAAATTCCTCCCCGTCCGGTCCCCCAGCTCTAAGCACTTTCCAGTCTGTGCCAGGGAAATTAAAGTCCCCCACTACAACAACCCTATGTTTTCTGCACCTATCCAGAATCTCCTGACATATCCTTTCCTCCACTTCCCGTGGGCTGTTGGGTGGTCTGTAGTACACCCCCAGCATAGTGACTGCACCCTTCCTGTTTCTGAGTTCCACCCACAGCGACTCAGTACATGACCCCTCTAAGTTGTCTACCCTCTGCACCGCGGTAATATGCTCCTTAACTAATATCGCTACTCCCCCACCTTTTTTAGTCCCTCCTCTGTCTCGCCTAAAACACTGATACCCCGGAATATTCAGCTGCCAGTCCTGTCCTTCTTTTAACCAAGTTTCCGTCACCGCAACCACATCCAAATTCCGCACAAGCATTAAGGCCCTAAGTTCGTCTGTTTTACCCGTTACACTCCTCGCATTGAAGCAGATGCACTCCAGACCTCCAGGCCCAGTCAGGTCCTCCTCCTCCAGAGTGCTCCTCTTCTTAGCTAGCCTTGCCCTGGCCCCCAGCTCGACCCCAGCCTCAGTATTTACTGACCTCCTGTTTTGTTCCCCACCCCCCTGCCACACTAGTTTAAATCCTGCCGAAACACTCGAGCAAAACTCCCAGCCAGGATATTTGCTTCCTTCCAGTTAAGGTGTAACCCATCCTTTCTGTACAGTTGCCATCCTGACTTGAAGATTTCCCAGTTATCTATGAATTTAAAACCCTCCCTCTTGCACCACTCCTTTAGCCACGCGTTCAACTGTAGAATCTCCCTGTTCCGAGCCTCACTTGCACTAGGCACCGGGAGCAGTCCAGAGATTGCTACACTGGAGGTCTTACTTTTTAGCCTAGCACCCAACTCCCTGAATTTCTCTCGTATGACCCCCCTGCTCTTCCTACCTACATCATTTCCCCCAATGTGTACAATCACATCCGTTTGACTACCTTCCCTTTTAAATATGCTTCCTACCCTCTCGGAGACATCCAGTACCCCGGCACCAGGGAGGCAGACTACCATCCTGGATTCTCGTTCAGTCCCACAGAAGCACCTGTCCGTGTCTCTAACTATTGCGTCCCCCACAACTATCGCTCTCCTAAACCCCTTCTTTCCCTTCCGGACCCCTGAGCCTGTCCCCGTGGAGGCGATCTGGTCCTCGTGGCTTACCCCTGGAGGGTCATCCCCTCCACAGAATCCAAAACAATATACCTATTGTGGAGGGGGACAACCACAGGGGATCCCTCCACAGACTGCTCACTCCCTTCCCTTCTCCCATCTGTTGCCCATCCCTTTCTCTTATGGGAGACTGCCACTGGGGTGCTTTCTGGCACATCACCCTTCTGACTATTACCCCTCCTAACCGTGACCCACGTGTCTTCCTTCCGAGACCCTGGTGTCACTACCTGACTATAACTTTTATCTATTACTCTCTCATTTTCCCTAACTAAACTGAGTTCATTGAGCCTCAGCTCCAGCTCCCTTACACGATCCTTCAGGAGATGCAGTTCCACACATCTGGCACAGATATGGACTTCCGGGAGGCAAGTTGTCTCCAGGAACTCCCACATCCCACACCGAATGCAGTATACTGGCCTCCCACTCATACCAGCCATGTCCTTTTTAGTTTTGGGGATAAAACAAAAAGGGGGTGTAACCGAAGAAAAACAAACAAACAACCTTCCTCGCCGAAGCCCTGTGAGCCAAAGCCCTTTCAGCTCTCACTCTGTCCCCTGCTCACTCCACTGCCCGCTAACGACACTGCCCGCTCAAAGGTGCGGCCTACTTTTAAACCCTCCAAAATCTTCCCAGGCTGCTGCTGGGCCTATTTCCTGTTTAGAAAAAAAAAACCTCCGATTTTTTTCACTAATTGAACTGAAAAATAATTAAATAAATTAATTACTCTACTGCAGCCCGAGCAGCACTCCCACAGTGAGACACCAACTGTCACTCTCCACTGCAGCCCGAGCAGCACTCCCACAGCACTCCCACAGTCCCACTCGACTTTTTCCCTGTAGCCCAGTGAAATCTTTTTTTGAGATAATTGTCCAGTTAATTTCTGAAACAATTGAATCTGTCTCCACCACACACTGAGGCAGTTGTCCTAACCACATAAATAAGCTTTTTTTCATGTCACCTCTGGTTCATTTGTTAGTTAGTTTGGGGCTCTTGACTTTCTATCAATGGAATAGTTCCTCCCCATTTACACTATCCAAGCCCCTCATTATTTTGAACATATCTAACAAATCTCCTCTAAACCTTATTTTCTCTAGAGAACAGCCCCAGCTTTGCCAATCTATCCACAAAGCTGAGCTGCACATCCTTGGGACCATTCTTCTAATTTTTTTCTGCACCCTTACTAAAACATTCACATCCTTCCCATTGAAGCTGAACCAGTGTGCTTTTGTACTTTGTGCCCCAGGATTCAGTATAATTTATTAACTGCTTTCAGGATGGCACAGTGTTAGCATTGCTGCCTCACATTACATTAACTATTTCAAAACTATTAAAAACATGAATTACAAAGAACTTTATTTACTTCTGACTGGGAAATAGTATAGTGAGGAAAAACTGCTTTTCTTGATTTATATTTAGAACTTAGACCTGGGTGTATAGGGCACAATTTCAAAATTTGCAGATGATGCAAGACTTGGAAATATTGTGAACTGTGAGGAGGATGATAGACTTCAAGAGTATATAAACAGGCTCGTGGAATGGGCAGATACATGGCAGGTGAAATTTAATATATAAAAGTGTGAAATGATACCTTTTGGTCAGAAGAATGAAGAGAGGTGACACAAAATAAAGGATACAATTCTAAAGGAAATGCAAGAGCAGAGGGACCTGCGAGTATATGTGAATAAATCAGAGATTTGGATTCAATTCCTGGCTTGGGTCACTGTCTTAGGTCAAGGAGTCAGCACATTCTCCCCGTGTCTGCATGAGTTTCCTTTGGGTGCTCCGGTTTTCTCCTACAGTTCGAAAGACGTGCTGGTTAGGTGCACTGGCCATGCTAAATTCTCATTCAGTGTACCTGAACAGGCACTGGGGTGTGGCGACTAGAGGATTTTCACAGTAACTTCATTGCACTGTTAATGTAAGCCAACTTGTGACACTAATAAATAAACTTTAAAAGTTTCTCAACTTGCCCCGCCACATATACTGATTTATTCACATATCCTTGCAGGTCCCTCTGCTCTTGCATTTCCTTTAGAATTGTATCCTTTATTTTGTGTCACCTCTCTTCATTCTTCTGACCAAAAGGTATCATTTCACACTTTTATATATTAAATTTCACCTGCCACGTGTCTGCCCATTCCACGAGCCTGTTTATATACTCTTGAAGTCTATCATTATCCTCCTCACAGTTCACAATATTTCCAAGTCTTGCAGCATCTGCAAATTTTGAAATTGTGCCCTGTACACCCAGGTGTAAGTTCTAAATATAAATCAAGAAAAGCAGTTTCTCCTCACTGTACTATTTCCCAGTCAGAAGTAAATAAAGTTTGTTATTCATGTTTTTAATAGTTCTGAATTAAATAATTAAACTTAATGAAAAACTAGCTATGCTAAAGACTAACGATTCAAAATACCACATGGTGCGAAATAAAATGCCTACCAGCACTAACACATTTGCTAAGGACTTCTGTACTTGAAAATTCAGCACTAAATGTCTGAGTTACGGGATGTCTCAAAGTGCTTTTCAGCCAATGAGGTTTGTGTTGAGTGTAGTCACTGCTGTAAGGCAGGAATCAAATTTACAAATTTCAGCACAGCAAGATCCCACATCAGCAACTTGGCCAGATAATCAACTTTTCGGGGGAAATTGGTAAAAGGATCGATATAAGCACACTTGGACAGCAGACAGATCTCCTCCTCCTGCCCCGGCTTGGTGTCTCTATCCGGACTGCCCTCCCTCAGGACAACACCGCCTCGGAACCTGGGCCTAACTCCAAGCTGCTTGCACCTGACAACAGGGCTTGTTGCGCAGGCGCATCGTCTGATGCCGGATGTGCGCAGACGCAGAGACGGGGCAGGGTGTCGGTCTGCGCCGGCGTTGTGACGGGACGGGGTGGAGATCGGTCTGCGCAGGCGCTAAGATGGCGGCGGTTCGGTGCTGCTCGCGCCTGGTGTCAGTGACCTGGAGCCCGGCAACCGGAGCCTGGGCCGGGACAGCGCGGACTCTCGGCAGCCGAGGCCTATGTACCGTCTTTTGGAAGGGCCCTGGACTGTGGCCGGCCGGTGGTCTGGGCCAAGGCCTGAGGCTGCGGCTGCCCGGTAAAGAGAATGGGCCGAGCCCGGGTGGTAACAACTGCAACGCCCTCAGTAGCCCCTGATAGGAACTTGAAATATCCCCGTGCCGGGTATGGCCAAAGCTCAAGATCCTTCCGGGCTGGGCATGGTCAGTGCCCCCACCCACCCCCTGCCAGGCTGGGCATGGTCAGTGCCCCCCCCACCCCCCACCAGACTGAGCATGGTCAGTGCTCCCCCCACGCCAGGCCGGGCAAGGTCAGTGCCCCCCCCCCACCCCCCGCCAGGCTGGGCATGGTCAGTGCCCCCACCCCCCGCCAGGCTGGGCATGGTCAGTGCCCCCACCCCCCGCCAGGCTGGGCATGGTCAGTGCCCCCACCCCCACCGCCAGGCTGGGCATGGCCAGTGCCCCCACCCCCTGCCAGGCTGGGCATGGTCAGTGCCCCCACCCCCCGCCAAGCTGGGCATGGTCAGTGCCCCCACCCCCCGCCAGGCTGGGCATGGTCGGTGCCCCCGCCAGGCTGGGCATGGTCAGTGCCCCCACCCCCACCGCCAGGCTGGGCATGGTCAGTGCCCCCGCCCCCCGCCAGGCTGGGCATGGTCAGTGCCCCCGCCAGGCTGGGCATGGTCAGTGCCCCCACCCCCACCGCCAGGCTGGGCATGGTCAGTGCCCCCACCCCCCGCCAGGCTGGGCATGGTCAGTGCCCCCACCCCCCGCCAGGCTGGGCATGGTCAGTGCCCCCACCCCCTGCCAGGCTGGGCATGGTCAGTGCCCCCACCCCCCGCCAGGCTGGGCATGGTCAGTGCCCCCACCCCCCGCCAGGCTGGGCATGGTCAGTGCCCCCACCCCCCGCCAGGCTGGGCATGGTCAGTGCCCCCACCCCCCGCCAGGCTGGGCATGGTCAGTGCCCCCACCCCCCGCCAGACTGGGCATGGTCAGTGCCCCCACCCCCCGCCAGGCTGGGCATGGTCAGTGCCCCCACCCCCCGCCAGGCTGGGCATGGTCAGTGCCCCCCCCACCGCCAGGCTGGGCATGGTCAGTGCCCCCCCACCGCCAGGCTGGGCATGGTCAGTGCCCCCACCGCCAGGCTGGGCATGGTCAGTGCCCCCCCCACCGCCAGGCTGGGCATGGTCAGTGCCCCCCCACGCCAGGCTGGGCAAGGTCAGCACCCAATTTGCTGGGCATGCTCAGCTCCCCCCGCCAGGCCGCATAGAGTCGGTATCCCACCCCAGCTTCCCACATGAATTAGCAGCAGGGGTAGGCTTGTCAGCTGTTCAAGCCTGCCCTGTCATTCAATGCGATCTTGGCTGATCCATTTGTAATCTCAACTCCACATTCCTGCCCGCGTCTGATAACCTTTCACCCCCTGACTTATCAAGAATCTACCTACCTCTGCCTTAAAAATATACAATGACTCAGCTTCCACCTCCTTTTGAAGAAGTGAATTTCAAAGAATTTCCAGACCTGGGCATGGTCAGTGACCCCCTCTTCCCAGATGGGGCATAAGTGTCTCCCATTCCCTGAGCACTTACAGTCACACCCTCCTTTCTTAAGTTGGGCACAATCAGTGCACACTCTTTCCCCCTCCCCACTTCCTGGGCTGGGCATGGTCAGTTCTCCAGTTGGTCAATGCCCACCCATCCCATGCCCTGCCCCTTTTCAGCCCATGCTTGATCTGTGCTTCCCTATCCCGTGAAACTGGGCAGATGGACTAAAATGATTTATTATAATTTATGTGTAGGAGATTGTGGATTTTTCCTAATTGTTGTTTTTCCTTATCTGCCCCAAGGTTCTGCACCACATCCTTTGAGTGTTGCTGCATTTCACACATCTTATAGCTTAGCCAAGACTGATTATTATGAGGTGCTGGGGATCCCACGGAACTCGACACAGAGGGAGATAAAGAAGGCCTATTACCAGGTATGAAAAGGAACATGCCATTTAAACCAGACTGAAAGTTAACTTCAACTCCTTTATTGATCAGGAGAATGACAGATGTGTTTCTTTTTTAGTTGTACCCAATTATCAGCCAGAATAATTTTTTTCAACTTCTACGTCCTGGCTATCAAATCGAGCTGTGATGGGAACCTGTTTGATAAATTTAATTCATTTTGATCCTTTCCCCTCACCCTTCTCTCCTTTTGCAGAGGAGCTAATTTTGCCAGTCCACGGTTTCATGGCATCAGGAATTCCAAGTGGCCACTTCTGATATATGGATCTGAATAAAGAATTAGCTGCTTGTTCCAATGTGGAGAGCATCAGGGAAACCTGCTGCTACTGTGTCAAGTCTGCAGTAGTTGCTGTCTGATGGATCTTGGAGAATTGAAAGAAAACAATGAAAAATAATTAAACTGCGAAAAGTACTGCGCAAACATTTGAATCCGTGAATAATTTGTCCCAGTGAAGCCTGTTGGGGAGAGACTGGGCTTGATGTGACTGCTTGTAATTTCTAATTAAACCTTGTGTCCTTGCACATACAGCTCGCGAAGAAATACCACCCAGACACAAACAAGGACGATCCAAAGGCAAAGGAGAAATTTTCCCACGTGGCAGAAGCTTATGAGGTATTGAATGTGGTCTGATGACAACCTCTAACACCAATAAAACAACCTCTCTGGCACAGAGGGAATGTTTCTGGGCTCCTAGGTGGCTGATCATGTCGGGGCTGAAAAGCAGATATCAGCACAATCAGAACATCTCCACTTTGTGGAGTTGTGGGGAAAGAGAGGGGTTGTGCATGCCTGGGAGCTATTGGGGATTGTGAGAAAAGGGGCCAGTCTTCTGTACTGATAGCAGCACGGTTGTTCGAATGGTTAGGCAATGTTTTTCCACCCTCTTGTCTTGAAGGAGAAAATGGAATGGGTGTATTAAAGGTGATGTAGGAAGATCTCCAATAACAGTACAGGATTTTTGAGGGTGTCTCCTTGTTTGCTTGTTAACTATTCTGGTAATGGGTTTTGTGGCTCTGGTTAATATCATTGTGGGTTGCAGGTGCTGAGTGATGAAGTGAAGAGGAAACAGTATGACATGTACGGGACAACAGGATTTGATACAGGAGGGTCGAGGAGCCAGCAATATTGGCAGTCGGGCCCTTCAGTGGATCCAGAGGAGCTCTTCAAACGCATCTTTGGGGAGTTTACTGGGTCTGGATTCAGAGATTTTAACACTATCTTTGACCAACACCAGGAGGTGAGTGAGATAATTATTTAGTTATTTGGGGAGCAGTGATTTGGAGGAAGGACAATTCCTCACTCGCCTCACCATTTGCCTTTATGCTGAAACTTCCTTCCCATAACAGGAATGCTTTGTGGTTACATGTGTAGAACCTGCAGGTTAAATCCAGAATCAGGAACATACTTTGTACAAGAGTGAGAGTCCCTGGAAGATGGATCTCACCCTACTTCACTTAAGAACATAAGAAATAGCAGAAGTAGGCCGTATGGTCCCTTGAACCTGCTTCATCATTCAAATGATCATAGCTGATTTTAGCCTTAACTCTATTTTCTCACTGGTTCTCCAAATCCCTTTATTCCCTGAAAAATCAAACCCCTGTCTAGCCTTAAATACTCAGAACCACTGAGTTTTTATTCTCTATTATTTTCTATTTGCACTCTATGTTGTACAAGGTCATAAGGTAACTTGAACCCACCAAGCTGCTGATGAACTGCTGATAGTCTAAATACTCTGGTTCATTTGGTTACTTTTTGGCAAGTGGCAGTTCAGCAGTGAAGAGTTAGAACATAGAACATTACAGTGCAGTACAGACCCTTCGGCCCTCGATGTTGCGCCGACTAGTGAAACCAATCTAAAGCCCCTCTAATCTACACTATTGCAATATCATTCATATGTTTATCCAATAACCATTTGAATGCTCTTAATGTTGACGAGTCCACTAGTGCTGCAGGCAGGGCATTTCACGCCCTTACTACTCTCTGAGTAAAGAACCTACCTCTAACATCTGTCCTATATCTCACCCCTCAATTTAAAGCTATGTCCCCTCATGTTAGCCATCACCTTCCGAGGAAAAAGGCTCTCACTATCCACCCTATCTAATCCTCTGATCATCTTGTATGCCTCTATTAAGTCCCCTCTTAACCTTCTTCTCTCCAACGAAAACAACCTCAAGTCCCTCAGCCTTTCCTCATACGATCTTCCCACCATACCAGGCAACATCCTGGTAAATCTCCTCTGCACCCTCTCCAACGCTTCCACATCTTTCCTATAATGCGGCAACCAGAACTGTACGCAATACTCCAAGTGCAGCCGCACCAGAGTTTTGTACAGTTGCAGCATGGCCTCGTGGCTCCGAAACTCAGTTCCTCTACCAATAAAAGCTAACACACCATATGCATTCTTAACAACCCTATCAACCTGGGTGCCAACTTTCAGGGATCTATGCACATGGACACCCAGATCCTTCTGTTCATCCACACTACCAAGTATCTTACCATTAGCCCAGTACTCTGTATTCATGTTACTCCTTCCAAAGTGAATCACCTCACATTTTTCCGCATTAAACTCCATTTGCCACCTCTCAGCCCAGCTCTGCAGCTTATCTATGTCCCTCTGTAACCTGCCACTTCCCTCCGCACTGTCTACAACTCCGCCCACTTTAGTGTCATCCGCAAATTTATTAATCCTTACTTCTACGCCATCATCCAGGTCATTTATAAAAATGACAAACAGCAGTGGCCCCAAAACAGATCCTTGCGGTACACCCCTAGTAACTGAACTCCAGGATGAATATTTCCCATCAACTACCACCCTCTGTTTTCTTACAGCTAGCCAATTCCTGATCCAAACCACTAAATCACCCTCAATCCCATGTGTCCGTATTTTGGCAACAAATTACCAAAACATCCTGGGCAGTTCAAGATATTTTGGAAGATTACTATGAAGCATGTGCTGATACTAGTTTATAATATTGTACTGGGTCCAAAATCTGAATACCTCATTCCATATAAATCTCTTAAAGCATTTACTGCAACTTACCAGTTACTCTTAATTAATCACATTTGAACATAACTCACTTGTCATATACAAACTTGACGAAATCTAATTGATCATGTTTGCAGTTTGAATCCTCCTTCGAGCTTTTCAGATAGCTGCGTATTAGTAATTTAAGTTTGGTTTGAGATTCTGGCTCCTAAACCACTCGGCTTTGTGACTGGATTTAAAAAGACAGCCATTGAATCAATGCTAAACAAAGAGCCTATTCTGTTCTATGGCAGTGACAAATTTGGTTTCAGACAGGAGCTTGGAAGAAATTTAGATGCTTTAAAAAGTCAAGCTGAGAAATCTTTGTGCATTGGCTTTATGCAGTGAAGTCGCTTGATCTATTTCTGTACACAGTGCCGCTGTATGTAGTATCTTCCATTCCCCTACAGCTTTTTCCCAGGATGGAAGAGTCAATTACTAGGGGGCACAGGTTTAAGGTGCAAGGGGCAAGGTTTAAAGGAGATGTACAATGCAGATATTTTACACAGAGAGTAGTGGGTGCCTGGAACTCGCTGCCAGGGGAGGTAGTGGAAGCGGCTACGGTAGTGACTTTTAAAGGGCGTCTTGACAAATACATGAATAGGATGGGAATAGAGGGATATGGTCCCGGAAGGGTAAGGGCTTTTAATTAAGTCGGGCAGCATGGCTGGTGCAGGCTTCGAAGGTCGAAGGGCCTGTTCTTGTGCTGTAATTTTCTTTGTTCTTTGTTTGTTCTTTAGTACATCATGGAGCTCACCTTCACACAGGCTGCAAAGGGTGTCAACAAGGAGATTACACTGAATCTGGAGGACACATGCCAAAGATGTGATGGTAAAGGAAATGAACCAGGAACTAAAGTCCAGCACTGCCATTACTGCAATGGCACTGGCATGGTGAGCATGGATGCTCAGTCATAAAACCACAGGATGATACAGCCCAGTAAGCCAATCCACCCATCATGCCTATGCTGATCTTTCAAATTGAAATCTGGGGCTTATAACTGCTAAATGTTTTTAGTTCTGTCAGGTTTGTTTGGATCAATGTTTAACATTCTACTTTGATAAGTTGCACGAAAGGAAAAAAATGTTTAGGGCTCTGGGGGACAAGGAAGAGAATGGGACTAATTACATAGATCGACCAAAGAGCTGGCATAGGCACAGTGGGCCGAAGGGCATCCTTCTGAACTGTATCATTCTATGAGTTTTGTTGCTGATTTTTATTCCCTCCCTCTCGTGAAGGTATTGTCTGATGCTGGGGTTCGCCTCTAGGGGTCACTCAATACATTTAATTTTGTTTGCAGTTCTGTATGAATATGGGCGACATGCTGGCACAGTGGCCAGCACTGCTACCTCAGTGCCAGGGACATGGGTTCGATTCTGGCCTTGGGTGTCTATGTCGCTTCTGTATGTTATCCCCGTGTCTGTGTGGATTTCCCCCAAGTGTTCCTGTTTCTTCCCATGGTACAAAGATGTGCAGATTAGATAGATTGACCATGCTAAATTGCCCCATGGTGTCCAAAGATGTGTAGGTTAGGTGGATTACTCATGATAAATGTGTGGGGTTATGGGGGTAGGATGTGGGGGTTTGGGCCTGGCTAAGATTCTCTTTTTGAGAGGCAGTGCAGATTCGATGGGCCAAATGTCCTCTTTCTGCTCTGTAGGAATTCTATGGTTCTGTCCAAATGTAAAAGCAGCAAGTCCAATATCCAGGGTACAGGGTATTGTAACAATGCATTTGTATTTGGAGTAAAAGAGTTTTCTCATATGCTTTTATGGGTACAGTATACAATATATTTCTCAAACCCACCCACCTGAAAAAGTGTACGCAGAGCAAGGGATTTGCCTGCTAGATAAATCTCCATTAGAATGATACCAGGACCCAAAAAGCTAACAGGTTGCACAAACTTGACTTGTATTTCATTGAGCTTAGAGGATTAAATAATGAGCTGTTCAAGGTGTTTAAAATGTTATTAATTCAATAGACAAGATGCAGAAAAACTATTTTCTCTGCTGGGCTAATCCAGAACAAGAGGATATAATCTTGATGTTGGAGCTAGGCAGTTTAGGAGAGGAGTTAAAGTCACCCAGAGGGTGGTGAATGTGTGGGATTCACTACCACCGAATGTAGTTGAGGCCAAAAGGTTGTCTGATTTCAAGAAGAAATTAGATATAGCTCTTGAGGCTAAAGGGATCAAGGGATATGGGGGGAAGGCGGGATCAGAATATTGAGAATCGATGATCAGCCGTGATCAAGCTGAATGGCGGAGCAGGCCCGTAGGGCCAAATGGCATATTCCTGCCTCTAGTTTCTTTGTAAAATGCACTTCATCTATACACACAATGGAAATATGGAACTTGCTCCTTCCAAAAATCTGTGGATGCTGGGGTCAGTTAGAGCTTTCAAGACTGAGAATTATAGATTTTGTTGGGTAACAGATATGAAGCAGGAGTGGGTAAATAAAATGAAGAGACAGATCAACCAGTATCCAATTGAATGGTGGGACCAACATGAGGGGCTGAATGACTCCCTCTTCCTATATTCAGTCTGCTCGTGCCTGATGCTATTGACTCTTGATTCCAAAGAAACAGACAATTCAGTCAAAGTTAATCTAATCTTTCTGAACCTTGGTCCCTCCCAGTTTAGGAATTGAATAACTGTAACAATCTGGGGTATGGACCTGTTACTGAATAGCCCCAAGAGGGTAAACTAGCTTTATTTAGGCTTTTATTCTAACAACATAGCGGTGGTCACCAACACATTGCCCTGTGCTTCCTCTCTTGCAGGAAACTTTGAACACTGGTCCATTTGTAATGCGCTCCACATGTCGGCGATGTGGTGGACGGGGATCTGTGATGACGACACCTTGTATTGTGTGCCGAGGGAAAGGGCAGAGCAAACAGAAGAGGACAGTGATGGTGCCAGTACCGGCGGGTAAGGACTGGTCACCAAGAAGGTTCCTGTTTTGGGGAAAGAAGGTGACAGTTTGGTAAAAGGGTAACACACAGTGGTTTCTCTTATACCCTGGGAGCGAGGGGTGCTGTATATCCAAACTCCAGGCTGTCAGTATACCTGTGCTGCAGTGAAAGTTTGGAACCAGTAGAATGGGATCTGTCCGCTCCATTATTAAACCGGTCTTGGCCCCCTCCCATCCATTCAGTGATTTCTGATCGATTCTGCTCAGTTCCTGAAGCCACTGAAGTACTTGGGTGAGATTCCTTTTGTTACCGGTAGCCTTCCTGAAGTTTCTCACTGGGTGAGGATATCAAAGGACATGGAGCAAAGGCAGGTACATGGAGTTAAAGTTTTAATCAGTCATGATCTGATTGAATGGTGGAGCAGATCTGAGGGCTGAATGGCCCCCTCCTGTTCCTCATTCAGGTGCCTTGCTCTGGCTGGTGATGAAGGTGCTACAGCCGAACTAGATTCTGCTTTCAATTGCCATCAGTGGGCAAGCACCTTCCAAGAGGAGCTGCTAGTTAATCAGCTGATTCTGGGGCACAGTAAAGTCGCTCGTGCCTCATCTCAGACCAGAAGTTAAAGACATTTTTTGTCTGTGGAGCTTCATTACAATCCATTTGCCCTCAGTTTTAGTTTGGAGAGAGTTTGGCTACTGGTTATGATGGCTATGCCTGTGCTTTACCTGATGCAGCATGTGCATGTATTACAGGTGTGGAGGATGGACAGACCGTACGGATGTCAGTGGGACGCAAGGAGATCTTCATCATTTTCAGGGTAAGGCATGTGAACCAGGCATATTGAAGATGAATGTTTCTTGTCTTAGGCAATTGGAAAGTGTAACTATTAGACTGACTTGGTAGTTTTGATTGAAGTTGAGCTGTAAAAAAAAACATAATAATGAGATGAAAGAAGATTACATTTTTGTTTCTGGCTCAATGTTTTTTTGGGGGGGAGGTTGGAGGAGAATGACTTCATTCTGGCTCCAGCCATTTTTCCTAATCCGGAGAGAATGACAATGGATAAATTTCTCTGTTGGTAACATATTTCCAGAAGTATGAGGTGTAAAGTGGGTGCAAACCCAACTCATTTCTTTGAGTGGGGAGGGTGGCGAGCAAAATGTTGTTACCATTTCATTGAAGTGTTTTGGCCTGAAAAGTAATAGACTGTGGCACGGTGGCACAGTGGTTAGCACTGCTGGCTCACAGCACCAGGGTCCTGGGTTCGATTCCCAGCTCAGGTGACTGTCTGTCTGGAGTTTGCACGTTCCCCCCCCGTGTTTGCGTGGGTTTCCTCTGGGTGGGTGCTCCAGTTTCCTGCCACGGTCCGAAAGACGTGCTGGTTAGGTGCTTTGGCCATGCTACATTTACCCTCTGCACCTGAACAGGAGCCGGAGTGTGGCGACTAGGGGATTTTCACAGTAACTTCATTGCAGTGTTAATGTAAGCCTACTCATGACACTAATAAATAAACTAAACTAAAAGACTAATAGACACTGCTGCTCATATTGTCTTACAGGATGGGGAGGGTAGGGGTAGTTTTGGTGGCAGGAAGGAGGGATTGGGTCTGGCAGTTTGGATTTTGGCTGTTTCAATTTTGCTTGAAAACATTTTTTTAATTGTTTAGGTCCAAAGGAGCTCGACCTTTCGAAGGGAGGGAGCTGACATTCATTCGGACCTGAATATATCCGTAGCCCAGGCAATTCTGGGAGGCACCGCCCGGACTCCGGGACTGCATGAAACCATCAACATCACGGTGAGTGTCACTGGGCTACTATCACCAATGCAACAACAACAACCATTGCCAGTTCTGGGTGGACTTATCTCTGGTTTAATAACTTCTCACCACCCTACCTGGTCAAATAGTATTTTCCCATCTGTATCATTCTCCATCTGAGGAAAAAAATGTTTAAAAAAAGATGAAAGCTGTTTTCCAGTATTCCTCTGATTTTTTTTTTCCCCTCCCTGTACTGCTTGCAAGAGGACCTTGGAGATTAATCTTTATTTCCCACAGACTCCAGGTTACTTCAGAGAGTTGGCAACCCAATGTGTGAGCACGTTTGCCTTTCAGACTGAATAACTTTCAAACTAGTCGGTGCTGGGGTACTCTAACCTGTCTGGCCGGTCAGTGTTGGGGTTGTCTGCTAGATCTGCCCATTAGTGATGAGGCTGTCCCGTTGGTCTGCCTGTTGGTGTTGTGACGTGGACTATCCTGGCGAGGGCAGCACCTGCATGTTTGATGCTGGGCAGTAGTTAAACAGGCACCTGTACTGGAACCATTCACTGGAACGGCCTTTGACTTTTATCCGTCAGATTTGTTATTGATTTTGGTGACTGATTAATCTCCTTTCCCAACTCCCAGTTGGATTGTGACGATTCGGACTTGTGCTTTACTTTCGCAATGGGAGTTTCTAATCTCGGTAGTGACAACTTATGAACATACGTCCTCTGCTGCTTTTAGTCACTTCTGCTCCCTTTGTCCCTAGATTCCGGCAGGGATTCAGGTTGATCAGAAGATTCGACTTGCTGGTAAAGGTATCCCAAAAGTCAACAGTTATGGATACGGTGATCATTACATCCACATCAAGGTGAAGATCCCAAAGTAAGTAGCGCCACCTGCTTCATGCTGAGAATGCAGCTACAGTCAACTGGAAGTCTAATCCAACTGAAACTTTATCTCGCACTTCTGTGACTTAGACCTTCATTATCATACAGAGGGTAATTTAACAAAGTGGAACAGATCACCCACTATCACAGAACATGCCTGGTTATCATCTCATTGAAAGAGAGGCTCAAGAATGAGTGGGCAATCTATCCTTTCCCGAGGGAAATGGCTCCAAAATGAACCTTCACTTTACAGACTCTTTAATTACAAGCAACCTGCTGGAGTAAATGGAATCACTTACAGCAACAACTCGGGACAGAAACACAACCTGTTCTACAACACAAGTCATGGCAGAAATGCTCCAACTATTAATCTTATAATTCAAACTCTGACCCTTTTGAAGTTTTAAGCACTTTGCTATGTTTAAATCTTAGCTTGCTTTGCTTAAATCATCTTGTTGATTAATTTAAATTTTCTAGCACAAGAAGTGACTGAATTATTGGCAGCTGGCTGTACTAACAATTTCTCTTATCATCCCCAAGACCACTTTTTATACTGATAGTTAAAATGGCTCCAGTGTTTCATTCCTTTCTATTTTAGAGAATCATAGAATCCTACAGTGCAGAAGGAGGCCATTTGGCCCATCGAGTCTGCACCGACCACAATCCCATCCAGGCCCTATCCCCATAACCCCATGTATTTACCCTAGCTAGTCCTCCTGACACTAAGGGGAAATTTAGCATCGCCAATCCACCTAACCCGCACATCTGTGGACTGTGGGAAGAAACCGGAGCACCCGGAGGAAACCCATGCAGATGCAAGGAGAACATGCAGACTCCAGAATCGGACCCAGGTACCTGGCGGTGTGAGGCAGTAGTGCTAACCACTGTGCCATTGTTTTGTAAATGTTGAATTCAGAAGCCTGGGGTGTATGACACAGGGCCTTCCTGCTCTTTATATGCAGCAAAGGGATTGATCATGGGAAGATATCCAGGACCTAGCGGGATGGGATCTTTGCCCCTTCTTTTTGATTTCTCAAATGAAATCTGACAGCTGGACGCACTTGAATGGCGATGATCACATTCAGGAGGTGATTGGTCTCTGTGTTGTAGAACAGGTTGTGTTTTTGTCCCAGGTTGTTGCTGTAAGTGATTTAGTTGGCTCCAGCAGGTAGCTTGTGACTGAAGAGGTTGTAAAGTGAAGATTCCTTTCGAATCATTTCCCTAGGGATAGGTCTGTTCCTTCTCAGCTGTGAATGCTAATTGTTACTCCTGATTCTCGCTTTGGCAGGAGGTTGTCGGCCAGACAGAATTCCCTGATGCTGGCTTATGCAGAAGAGGAGAATGATGTGGAGGGCACAGTGAATGGAGTCGTTACTACGGCTACAGGTGAGAAACGGGTTAATGGGTTTTAACAACAGGCATGCCAGTATGCTTTTGCTGATAAGTGCCATGAATGCACACAGTTGACCAAGTGCATCAGAGTCAAGAGAGTTGTGACAGAATCAGATAGAGTTTAGCAGAATCAGGAGGAACTGGGAGCAGGTGGCAGCAAGCACTTTGCTGTGATCGCTTACTGGGTTAATCATAGAATCCTACAGTGCAGGAGGCCATTTGGCTCATCGAGTCTGCACCAACCACAATCCCACCCAGGCCCTATCCCCATAATCCCATGCATTTACCCTACCTAATCCTCTTGACACTAAGGGGCAATTTAGCATGACCAGTCTACCTGACCCCACATTTTTGGACGTGGGAGGAAATTGGAGCACCTGGAGGAAACCCACCGGACACAGGGAGAATGTGCAAACTCCACACAGACAGTGACCCAAGCTGGGAATTGAACCTGGGTCCCTGGCGCTGTGAGGCAGCAGTGCTAACCACAGTTCCACCGTGCCGGTCACTAATGGGATAGATGTTCTGTGAGGGTTTAGATTAATAGTTTTGTAACAGTATGTGAAAAAAGCCTTGCATTTTTATTGCACCTTTCATGATCTCAGTATGTCCCAAAATGTTGTACAACCAGCAAAATACTTTATGAAGTGTGGTCACTGTTGTAGGAAATGCAGCAACCACTTTGCACAGAGCAATCCAGGGGCAGCATGACGTGAGATCAGTGATCAAGAATAGCATTAGCCCGAGAAGAATCATATGGCTGAACTTCAGGAACATCTTGTTGATAGTCCATCTTGTTTCTCTTTCCTGGCATTTACTGCTCACTGTTCAGCTTTGTTCTTTAATTGGTTTTCTTTTGTGCTTACCTTCAGATTAGAATTTGTTTAATCTTATATAGTCTGCTGTACAAGTAAGTTTGAAGCCAAGATGTGGATTTCACAGTGAGTGCTCTGGACTTTTCTGTGTAATGGAGGTTGTGCTTGCTGTAAGAGACGATGATGTGGAGATGCCGGCGTTACTTTAACCTGGTGCTGTGAGACTTCTTACTGTAAGAGGTGATGCCAGAGGAAAATGCACTGCTCCTCAAAATAGGAGAGAACGCAGGAAGCCACAACTGCCCTAACTACCCCCTCACTGGAGGGACCTTGGCTGATATCTGTTAGAATGTAGAGACAGAAGGAAACCATTCAGTCCCTGGAGCATGTTCTGCCATTTAATTAGATTGTGACTGATTTCATAGAATCCCTACAGTGCAGAAGGAGGCCAATCGGCCCATCAAGTCTGAACTGACTCTCTGAGCATTTTACCCAGGCCCTATCCTCATAATCCCACATATTTACCCTGCTAATTCCCCTAGCCTATACATTTTGGGACACCATGAGACAATTTAGCACGGTCGATCCATCTAACCTACACACCTTTGGACTGTGGGAAGAAACCGGAGCACCTGGAGGAAGCTCACACAGACATGGGGAGAATGTGCAGACTCCACATAGACAGTCACCCAAGGCCAGAATTGAACCCAGGTCCCCTGGCAACAGGCAATTTGTAATTTAGTTCCACGCACCTGAAAAGAGGGGAATGAGGGTGGGGAAGGAAAATCAGCAAACTATACACCCAAGTTATTAGATCTGATGGATTTAACAGCAGTAGAACAAAGCATCATAGCTGTGAGGGACAGCTCGGTGGATAGGATATTAGTATGTAGATAGGCTGGAAAATTGGGCGGGGATCCTGGATTCAGGATTCAATCCTGGACCGGGGAGCGGCGCGGGCTTGGAGGGCCGAAGGGCCTGTTCCTGTGCTGTATTGTTCTTTGTTCTTTGTTCTATTGTAAATGCATCAGAACAAGTAGGTTGCAATGTGCACAGCTTTACCCACTTGCCTACGTACCCTCCCAAACTGCATAAGAAATAGGAGTAGGCTATGCGACCCCTTGTCAGCCTTCCTATCTGATCTTCAACCCCAACTCCACTTTTCCTACCTGATTCCCCTGGATTTCAAGAATCTATCAATCTCAGTCTTGGATATATTCAATACTGAGTATTCACAGCTCTCCATGTTAGAGAATTCCAAGGATTCATAACCATTTGAAGTGAAGAAGGTTCTCCTGATTTCAGTCCTAAATGACTGACTTATCCTGAGACTATGCATCCTAGTTCAACACTCTTCAGCCAGAGTAAACAGCCTCCAAAATCTGTGCTCTCAAAATTTTTTAATCAATGATATTGCCCCTCAACCTTCTAAACACCATTGAATACAGGCCCGTTCTACTCAGTCTCTCCTAGAACCTCCCAATCCCAGGAATCAGTCTAGTGAACCTTCACTGCACCCTTCTAAGGCAAGTATATAGCTCCTTCGATAAGGAGTCCCAAACTGTACACAGTACCCTTAAATGTGGCTTCACCAAGCCCTGTACAATTGGAGCAAGATTTCCTTACTCTTGTACTCCAGCCCATGGCAGTAAAGGCCAACAGGCCATTTGCCTTCCTAATTACTTTACCTGTGTGCTAACTGTGCTTTGTGCACAAGGACACACAAATCTCTCTGAACACCAACATCTAATAGTTTCTCACCATTTCAAAGTTTTTTGTATTGCCACTTTTCTCTATTCCTACTAAAGTGAATTACCTCACATTTCCCACATTATATGTGGCTTTCTTGATCACTGATTTAATCCATCCATATTTTTTTGCAACAGTGTGCCCTCCTCACAGCTTACTTTACTCATCTAGCAGACTTAGATATGTTACACATGGTCTGTCATCTAAGTCATTAATATAGATTATAAATAACTGAGGCCCTGACACTAATCATTACTGCACCCCACTAGCAATAGCCTGCCAACTTGAAAGTTACCCATTTATTCTGTTTCTCTGTCTCCATATACTCTGTTTCTGGTCTGTTTGACCAATCTTCGATCCAACTTCATGAACCTTTATCAGGTGTTTGTCTACCTTCATATTGCACCTTATCAAATGTCTTTTTCAAAATCCAAATATACTATAGCCACTGTTCCTTTTTCCAGTCTGCTAGTTACATCCTCAAAAAACAATGATAGGTTAGGTTGGGCGAAACACAGTTTTGTTTTTATAAAATCATATTGACTCTGTCTCATCATATAATTAAGTGCTCTGTTAACCTCATGTACGAGGTTATTACCAGTTTCCTTGAGACTTATTTATGGCACCAAAGGCTGCCATTCGACCAACCATGTCTATGCAGGCTGTCTGTAGAAGAGTACAGTCAGTGCCATTTCCCAGTTCCATCCTCGTAGCCTGGCATATTTATTTCCTTCAACTGCCCATCGCATTTCCTTTTGAAATCATTGATTGTCTCTGCTTCTACCATCCTCATAAGCAGAATGTCCTAGTTCATTACCACTAGCATAGATGTATTAAGGGAAAGCTAGATAAAAACGAGGAAGAAATAAAAGGATGTGGTGATAGTGTAAAATGGGGGAGGGAGGAAAGAAGCCTTGAAGGGAACATGAACACTAGCATAGACAACTTAGACTGCATTGTCTGTTTGTGCTGTAATTTCTATACAAAGTGCAGTCAGTGTAAATAAGCACATTTTGCCAGAGGCTTGTTAGAACATTTAATTTAATAATCAAGTGCATAAATACATTTGGATAAAGAGCAAACTTACTGAAATTATTTGGCTCCAATCACTGATTACAGAAACTGGAATTTCACACAATGTAGAAGAAGTAGTTCTTCCCCATATATCTCTTGCACAAAACCATCAACCTCTGTCCCCTAGTCTTTGTATCATCAGATAGCTAATGGGAACAGTTTACTTTGTCTATCCTATCCAAACCTGTCATCATCTTGTACACCTCTATCAAATCTCCTCTCAGTCTTCTTTGCTTCAAAGAGAATAACCCCAGTTCCTCCAACCTAACCACGTAGCTAAAATCCCTCTTCCCTGGTCTTAAACGAGGTGGCTAATTAGATTGGCGTTCTGGTGTTAATTTTCCAAAATTTGTTAGATTCTGAAAAGGTTCCATCAGACTGGAAAGCAGCAAATATAACCCCTCTATTCAAGAAGAGAGGGAGGCTGAAAACAGGAAATCATAGGCCAGTTAGCTTGACATCATGGGGAAGGTGGTAGAATCAGTCATTAAATAAGTCATTAGCTGGGCAGTTAGACAAGTTCAAGTTAATTGGGAGTCACCATGGTTTTATGAAAGGAAAATCATGTTTGATGAATTCTTTGAAGGAGTAATATTTGCAGTGGATGGAGGGGAGCTTATAGACGTACTTGGGAGTTCCAGAGAGCATTTGATAAGATGCCACATCAAAGCTTATTACAAAAGATAAAAGCTCATGGTGTAGGGGTAACATATTAGCTTGGATTGAAGATTGGCCGGCTGGCAGAAAACAGTCTGTGTGCATAAATGGGTCTTTGACAGGATATGATGAGTGGAGTCCCACAGAGGTCCATGCCAGACCACAACCTTTTACAATTTACACCAATGACTTGGATGAGGGGAGCGAAGGCATAGTAGCTAAATTTGCAGACGACGATGCAAAGATAGGTAGGAAAAACTGGCCATGTTTCCACTAGAGCTCAGAAGAGTGAGGGATGACTTAATTGAAGTATACAAGATGCTGAACGGTATTGATAAGGTAGACATTGAAATAATGTTTCCTCTTGTGGGTGAGTCCAGAACTAGGGGGCACTGTTTTAAAATTGGAGATTGTCCTGAGGAGAGAGTGTTTTCTGAGGGGTGTGTGACTTTGGGACTCAGAAGGTGGTGGAAATGGGGTAATTTGTATATTTGTAAGGCAAAGGTAGATAGATTCTTGTTAGGCATTGGGAATCAAAGGTTATCAGGGGTAGATGGTGAATGTAGAACTCAACGCAAACAAATCAACCACAATCTTATTGAATGGTGAAGCAACCTTGAGGGACCGAATGGCTTACTTCTCCTATTTCATGCATGTGCATGTATGGAACCATTCTGGTAAATCTCAACTGCACCCTCATCCTTTGTAAAATGTGGTGACCAGAACTGGGCGTAATACTCAAATTGCGGCCTAACCAGAGTTTTAGAACCCTAGGATGTAGATCATCAGGAACAAGGGGTTTTGGTAGTCCCATTAATTTCTCCAGTACATTTTCTTTATTATTAATACCTTAAGTTTCTCACACTCCGTTTTGACCTTTGATTCCCTGTTATTTTTGGTATGTTTTTGTACCTTTAAACATAAAGACACAAAATATTTAATATCTCAGCAATTCATTACTCCCCATGTTAATGTCTCCTGCCTCAACCCATAAGCATCCATGTTTATTCTTGCTAATGTTCTTTTAATTTCTGGCTTCTTTATTCTCATTCTATTTTCTCCCTTTATCAATTTTTGATTATGCTGGTTTCTAAACCTCCCAATCCTCAGGCTTTCTGATCATTTTGGCAATGTTATAAACCTCTTTTAATCTAATCCTTAACTTCCTTACTTAGTTGGCCACAAATTAATCACTTTTTCCATTGAGAGTTTTGGTTCAATGTATATTCATTGAGAATGATAATACTTAAATGTTTACCATTGCTTATTTACCATTATCTCCCTGAAACTAGTTGTTAATCCACCTTAACCAATTCATAGTGAAATTTATAATAATATGATCATTGATCCCCAGAAGATCCCTTGTGAGGTTACTAATTAACTCTGTCTCATCACACAAAATGAAAGCTAAACTAGCCACTTCCCCAGTTGGTTTCCTGAAGCATTGTTCTAGGATATTGTCCCAAATGCATTCTATGAACTTGTTCTCCAAACTATTTTTAATTCGATTTGTACAGTCTATATGAAAATTAAAGCTCTCGCTATTGTTGCATTGCCTTTGTTAGAAGTTCCTCTTATTGCTTGATTAATGCTGTCCAGCAAAGCAGGGACCTATAAACAACTCTCCGCAGCATTTTCTGACCCTTGTTATTTCTCATCTCCACCCACACTGCTTCTATTACCTGTTCTTCTGAGCCAAAACTCTTCTTCACCACTGTCCATATATCATATTTTATTGCCCCACCTTTCAATTTTGTCTGTCTTTTCAAAACAGCAGGAACCCTAGAGTATTTAGTTCCCAATCTCGCCTGAGCAAAGTCCACCCAACCACATCACTGTAATGGCATTACATTAGCTTAAACACTTTTATCTCATGTTATGCCATTAATTCTTATCTTGTTACAAATGCTCTGTGAATTCTGATAAAATGTTTTTAATTGTAAACTTTTATCTTCCCTGATTTGACCTTATTTACTGTCACTGAAAGCAAATTTGCAGTAACATCAAGCAGTTAGGAAGGCAAATGGTATGTTGGCTTTCATTGCAAGAGGACTTGAATACAGAAGCAAGGATGTCTTACTGTAGCTGTACAGGGCCTTGGTGAGAGCACACATGGAGTATTATGTACAGTTTTGATCTTTTTGAAGAAAGGATATACTTGCCAATGGGATTGTAGCAAAAGCTCACTAGACTGATTCCTGTATGAGGAGCGATTGGGTCGACTGGGCCTCTATTCATTGGAATTAATTCATTGAATCTAATTAAAATGTATAAAATTCTGACAGGGCTGGACAGACTGGATGCAGGGATGTTGTTTCCACCTGCTGGGGGTCTAGGCAAGGGGTCACAGCCTCAGGATATGGGGTAGGCCATTTTGGACTGTGATGAGGAAAAGCTTCTTCACCCAGCGGGTAGTGAACCTGTGGAAGCCAAGTTACTGAATATATGTAAGAAGGAAATACGCTTCTAGACTCTAAAGGCGTCAAGAGATATTGGGAGATTGCAGGAATATGGCATTGAGATAAAGGATCAGCCATGATTTTGTTGAATACTGAAGCAGGCTCAAAGGGCCAAATGGCCTTTTTTTATATGTTTCTATGGATTGTTAAACTCTGAAACAAGCAAGGTTTGTGTTGAATTACACATGCTGGTGTGCTGTGGCCAATTTCCTCATTCTGACCCTGGGCTTTCATTGTTTGTCTCTACAGGCACTAAAGCCCAGGTGACTACTGAGACAGGAGGAAAAGAGTCAGACCAGCCTGAGCAAAATCCAGGGGAAAACAAGGAGGGATTCTTTAGTAAATTAAAGCGAATGTTTAACTGACATGTCAGAGGTAGGAAACCTCAATTTTGTTTTCCCTTTTTCATCACCCAAACAACACAGTTTGTCCATCTGGCCAACAAAACTGTTGTGTTGCCTTATGCAGCAGATGTACATTGTAGTTACAATACTTAAATATCAGTGTGCGAATGGCTACCCAGCTGGGTCCTGTGTCAGTTTCCAAATGTTAACTAACTGGTGTTGAGCAATGTGTACAGCCCCCAACATGGATACAAAGCGGGACTTGTCTCTGGGACTCTTAAGCAAAATGAGTTCAGGCAGTCAGATTCTCAGTAAATCAGTCGCCATTGATTTCCCAAGTGGCCACAAGGCTTAACAAGTTTGTGAGGCTTATTATTGCATTCATACAATGATGGGTGCTTGCTACTCAGACACTTCACAGTATTCCTGGTTTTGTGGGGTGGTTTTTGTTCTCTGCAAACGCAGACTAGTGTTCTGGGATATGAGTGCTTGTTTTCAATCTCAATAAATGTGCTTTGAAAGTTTAATTAGTTGTATTCTGATTTCAGGAAAGCGCTCGAGTGGAAACTGAGCCTAACCTGTGTGACCCGATTGTGGACTGGTGCACCGCTGTGAAGGGTGCACATTTTGTGCCATCACTGTCAGAGTGACAGGGTTGCTGAAGAAATTTCTTTCTCTTGAAACCAAACAGCAAGAACCTAGAGACACATGTTTCAATAAGCCCTTACATTTTATTTTGTAGTTTTGATTACTTATGTACAGTGATGTCAATGGCCATGTAAATATAGTGACAGATAACAGTATTTAATTGCAGCTTGTTGCACTGTGATCAATGTTTTGGACAACATAAAAATAATTGTTCTGAGAATTGGAAATGTCTCTTCCATTTAAATCCTGCCGTAAATTTTGAAGTGACACACAATGTTCCTGGAGTTTGCATGTTTATGAAGTTAGGAGTTTTTCTTCAATTGGTTACATGTTCCTTTAGCTGCTTGGAGTGTTTCTCTATTTTACTCCAGATTCTGTTCCTTGCAGATACAGGCAGTAGTGGGTTTTAATTGGAGAATTTGGGTAGATAGTCACTTGGAACTCCAGAATCACTGTTTGTGAGCAGACTGTTACTATCCCCAGAATGGTCCAATATATTTAACGGTTAAGTCCAATTGTCTGTAGTCATCCTCTAATCTTTAACAATGTGGAGCTGTGAAATGTTCTCAACAGGAAGATTTCAGTAATTACCATCCAGAATGAGAGCTTAAGAGTCCACCAACTGGGCATTCTGTCAACATAGGAATAGCTGTTGCCCCAGTATGCAGCATAGGGTCTACCTGATACCCAGTCTCTGCCTTACTGACTTAGTATTTAACTGTATGAAACATCGTGGTCAGTCTGGGACCAGGCTCCCAAAGGAAAAAATAGAAACAGTATTATATCAGCTAGTTAAATTTTCTTTCAAAAACTAACAATTTGGAAACTGGTATCTTGTTGACTTTGAACCTATGGTTCTGACAGCTTATTGATTAACTGAGTGTTAGGATTAGTTAACAACTCCACTGTCACATTTTGCCACAACCAGGATGGTAGAAGTTAAACTTAATGTATCTTGCTGCTTTCTCAGCCAGTAATTTCTCCATTCCTATGCACGTACAGCATTCGGCCAGAAATTGAAGTGCCTCTGCCTGCCTGGTTAAGTGGAAACTGGTGGGCAGGTTATTTTTGTAAGAATCCCAATGTACATAACTTCAGGTAATGGAAGGTTTGCATTATGTTGGATATTCTGTACCAACAACTAGCGGATCACACCCCCAGGTTTCCTGCTTGAAAGCAAACATTAACTTAGAATTTCAGCTTATATTGGATTCTGCTTCATGCAGCAGCAATCCTCAATATCCCTGTAGCTTCGTCAACATTAAAAAATTAGTATCTAATAAAATACTATACTTCAATCCAGTAAGGAATTCAGGAGAAGTTACAGGAGTGGAAAGAATACGAAAACTTGCTACTACAGATGAATAGCACAGGGAAAGCTAGATAAACGAGAAAGAAATAAAAGGATAAAGTAGGCGATAGGGTGAAAAGAAGCTTTGTATGCACATAAACACCAGCATACAATGTACAGTCAGTGTAAATAAAGACATTTTGCCAGAGACTTGTTAGAATGTTTAATAATCAAGTGCATAAATACATTAGATAAACTTACTGAAATTACTCAGGTCCAATCACATTAAAGAAAGTGGAATTTCACACAATGTTACATATAATTGCATCCCAACCAGGCAACACCTAGCAAATGAATCAGGGTCTTCTGCAGAGTCAACAGCCTGGATCCACAGGGAGGCGAGTGTTGAACCAGAGTTTGCCAATAATTCTCTTTCTCAAAGTGAGGTCACTGTGGTCAGCTACATCTTCCTGTCTGTGAGGTACATATTGGGACGTGTCTGAAGTTTTTGATCAATTATAGTAACCAATTGTGCTCCTTCAAAATAAATTGGAAAGTCTCAGTTTCTCCAAAAACAGCCGCTAGCAGTGACAATGAGGACACAATTCAAAGAGGCAGTCGCAGGTGGGACTCTGCATTCCAAATCATATTTACACCTTGCTCAGCCAGTGGCATTAGAGTGGTACATATCTGAACACTAAACAATACAGCAGAGCTGAGTTAACAAGCCTGTGCCCAAGGCCAAATACTGCAAAGGGAAAGGAGTTGAAGTAGGTGTTAAATTTTAGATCAGCTACTCTGGGTAAGGAAGTGAGGGGTGGACGTTATGATGGGGAGATGTTTGCATCACTTCCGTTGGACAGTCTTTGTCTCTGACTGTAAACCTCACAGCAGATACCAGCCAGCAGTGAGTGCCAGAAGAGCAGCTAGGACCAGCTGAAATGGACAGCTCTGCACCATGGCCATCACAGAGTGCAACGGGCATCCTATTTCACCATCGCCTGGAGAGAGAAAGATGGCCAAAGGATTAATCAAGAGACATTGTCATGTGCATTTCATAGACCTGCAGATTACAGTCCTGGGGCATCAGTGAAATACACCAAGTACATTACATCATAGGAATGCAGATCATGTCTTCAAGTCCACTCAAACATCAGCAGGCTGTCCCACCCACTGGTGCCAGCAGTTGGCTGTCAGCTTGGGATCTCAGACAGTTGCTTGTTCAGATGTTAGTGAGTTGGCCCCTTGGTATAAAATGGCCTAAGGACGTAGAGAACCATTTCCATGTGAGGCCAGACTCCAGCTTGCCAATCATTTGAGGCTGCAGACTGACAGAGGTTCATTAGTGACTGGGTGTTGTGATAATCCACAGGAACATCTAATTGCTAATTTGTGGGATCTCTGAACCATTCTCCTTCAATCAGATTCTGGGATCCCCTCCATCATTCTTCTCTAATCAGAGTCTGGAATACCCAACCCAATTTCAGTGCAAGATTCCACCCCCCAACTCTTCCTTCAATCACAGTTAAAGCTTCCCCCCCCCCCCATCCCCAAATTGCATTTCTCTCAGAATGGTACCAAAATGACAAACTTCTGTACCTTTTGCAGCATAGAATGGGCACTTCCGAGCATCTCCTTTCCCATCATGGAGCGGGACTCCAGATGCCTGCACCACTTCCCCCAGGGTTTTTCCAAACTTATCTAATTCCTCAAAAACCTGAGAGAATTTGTGATAAAAGCAAAAATTAAAGTGGAGGAGTTATTAGTTGGCAGAATCTTTCAATACAGAATGTGCAGTTGGACAGATAGGGCCTTTGGAAACAAAACTGACAAGAAATTATTTTAACTGCAGAGAGTTGTGGTTCACTCAATGTAACAGAGGCTGCCTGTTCTCTCAGCCACTAGCAGCTCCAGTAAACATCAATACAGGTCACAGCAAGGCTCGGAGAGCCCCCTCATTGTTCCAAATACAGCATTCAATTGTCTGAGGGGACGTTGTGGAAACTTGTTCACATTATTATACAGACAAAAGAGAGGAGAAACATTCTGTTCATTTAATAATTCATATCATATCTTTAATGTAGTAAAATGCCCCAGGGCATTTCACGGGATTGTTATCAAACAAAAGCCAACACAAAGTCACAAAGACAGTTGACCAAAGAATTGATCAAAGAGGTTGATTACAAGTAGTGTCTTGAGGGGAAATAATAAAGAGACAGAGAGGAATAATCAGAGAACTAAAGATCTTGGGGCCAAGGCAACTGAAGACACAACCCCAATGAAGAAGTGATTAAAATTGCTTCTTGGCCTTTTGGCTAAGATCAAGTGTAGTATGCGGATTCTGCACTTGGTTGAGGTCATTAGGTTACATTTAAGCTTCATTTTCATATGAAGCAATTTTTAAAAGCGGCATCTCGGCCTTTTGGCTAAGATGCAAATGAGATCAAGCCTTGGAGGAGGAAGACCTGCGCCTACTCCAATCAGCTTGGCTCATGTAGATCAGGCCCAAGACAGGGGTTGCATACCCTGTCTTGTCAGCCTGGATTGGGAATGTCTCAACTTGTTGAGACTGTGAATTGGAAAAGTATTTTTTTTTAAAAGGCCAGAATTAGGAGTGCAAATATCCAAGGGCTCTGGGCTGCAGGAGATTAGGGCTGGAGGCAAGGCCATTGAAAGATTTTAAAATAAGAATTTTAAAAGTTAAAGGCTTGCTTAACTGGGATGTGGGACAGTAAGCACGGGGGTGATGGGCTCCACTGTTTGAATTCCTGCAACAGGGAGAAAGGGGTAATGAGAAAAAAAACATTAGAAATCATAATTAAGACAGAAAACAGCAGAGAAACAGTGTGGAGAAAGTGGACAAGGTTTTGTGTCAAGACATTTAAGAAGCAGGTAGTAATCCTACAAAAGGTTGCAACACAAGATGTTTCTTCCATTTCCTGCTCCCGGTTTTCTGCATGTTACTACATGATTTATCAGAGCCTTACTTTATAAAAGTATCCTGGATCTTGCTGCATCTTATGACACAATTGTTTAGATAAGGCAGAAGGCCACACTAGGTTTGGGAGAGGAAATTGTACTCCTCCTCATCAACAGCCCTCAGTAACACTCACCTCCATGTTGAAGCGAAAAGCTCGGTTGGCCTCCTCCACAATTCTCTCCTTGGTCTCCCTGCTGGTCTCCAGAGTGTTCAACCGTGATCGGTACAGCTGCTTGAAGCGAGCAGGATTGGAAATGTTGTCAAAGGTGTAGAACTGCACACCCTCTCCATTGCTCGGCAAGTGCAAGGCTCTCTGTGCCACTTTCTTCAGTACCTGTCCCCCTGACAGATCACCCATGTAACGGGTGTAGGCATGTGCTGCTAGCAGCTCAGGTTCATGCTCCCCCACGTGATGGATCCTCTCTACGTATTTTGCTGTAGCCTCTGAACACTTGATCTGGTCCTGCCAATCTGCCCCAAAGAAGTATTCCAGGTCCTTCGCCAGAGCATCCTTGCGATGCAGCTCAAGCGGGAAGTAAAGGGGAGCAAAGCCAGTATGTTCTGCATTTTTATCCATCTCCTCCTCCAGGGCGGAATAGGTGAAGTAGAGGGCAACCGTGCCCAACTGTAACACAAGGTAGCAGCAATGATGGAACAGCTCAGAGCACCAAATCCCAGTTAGCTTTGCTAATCTGCTATCCTCCTCCCAGAGGCACCTGCTATCCCACAATAAGTCAACCCCAACAGCCATTGCTAGATTAGAATGGCAAGTTACACAAAACACGAGGGGGGGGGGGGGTGGAAATAAGACATTGAGGCCAAATCTAACTCTGTCCTCACCCTTGGTCTTTCCAATGGGGATCACTGGCCACTAAAACAAAACAGCAGCAACCCTGACAGATTCCTAGCCCAGGTTGCTGATGTTGCCCTGTTCATCAATCCCCAGTCTGAGTGCAACAGATTCAAAGACACTTGGAATTTCAGCTGCAGAGTGACCGCTCTCTTCTGACAAGCATCTCAATCACCACATTCACTGTCACAACCGACTTGCCCCTAATCCTTATGAAACATGGTAATTCCTCACATTAAGTTACAACCAATTTGAAAGCTGCAGTTAGGTTCTGTAGGAACAAGCGTGTCAGACATGTTACCTTGTAAGTTGAAATACTGCTCATATTCGTAATGTGCAACAAAATACATTTAAAAATCTAAGAGATGTGCTAACTCTTTCCACTTAATTCCTGCTCCCTGACCCTTGCTTGCTGCTTCACTCTCCCAAACCCAAAGTTAAGTTAATTTATTAGTCACAAGTAGGCTTACATCAACACTATAATGAAGTGACAGTGAAAATCCCCTAGTCACCACACTCTGGCATCTGTTGGGGTACACTGAGGGAGAATTTAGCATGGCCAGTGCACCTAACTAGCACGTCTTTCGGACTGTGGGAGGAAACCGGAGCACCCGGGGGAAACCCACGCAGGGAAAACATGCAGACTCCGCACAGACAGTGACCCAAGCTGGGAATCGCACCTGGCTCCCTGGTGCTGAGAGGCAGCAGTGCTAACCACTGTGCCACCCCGCCCCTACGACAAGTGGTAGGGAAATGACAAACAGGAGAGGCTCCTCCAATGGTGCCTGATCAGGCCACACTATGCCTGCACAAAACGAAAATCCCAACCCTAGGTGCACGTCCTAGCCCCACTGTATTCGAGGCATTGAAGCAGAACGGGATTTCATGCAAAGATTTGCATTTCTTCAGTGCCTTTCATGGTCTCAGGACATCCCAGAGTGTTTTATGGATAATAAAGTACTTTTGAAGTGTAATCATTATTTTGACGTTGGAAACGAGGCGGCCAATTTGTGCAAAGCAAGATCCACAAACAGCAAATGTGAAAAAGACCAGATAACTTGTTTTATGGCATTGGTTCAGAGATAAATATTAGCCACTTAACAGGGCAGACTGTACTTCAGTTAAACAGCTCATCTGAAAGATGGCATATCTGACCATGCAGTTCCCCCTGCAGCGTCACCCCCTCCGACCATGTTGTGCCCCCCCCCCCCAGCACCACCCCATCAACCATGCAGTGCCCCCCACAGTGCTGCCCCTCTGTGTGGCACCCCACAGCACTAATCCTTTGACCGTGCAGAGTCCCCCTCTGACCATGCAGCATGCCCTCAGCACCACCCTTCTGACACTGCAGCACTCCCTTAGTTCCGAACGTCCAACAGTGTGGCACTCTAACAGCACCGACCATCTGACAGTGTGGCACCCCCACAGCCTGGACGCTCTTACTGTGCGTGCCACCCACAGCGCTGACCCTCCAACTGTGCAGTGCTCCCAAAACACTGACATGCTTTGCCAGCCTCAGACAGTGCAGCTCCCCCACAGCACCACCCACCTGACAGTACAGTGCTCGCTCAGTACTACCACTCCCAACACTACAATGCTCCCTCAGCACTGCCCCTCCAACACTGCAGCATACCCTCAGTATTGCACTGAAATGTCAGTCTAGATTTTTGTGAAGTTCTGTCATGGGACTTGCACGCACAAGCTATCAACAGAGGTGAAAACGATAGCTTATGAACCTCGGTTGACACAGTGAATCTAAACACAAAACGCAAGCTTGCTCAGAGGCCAGAGGTGAAGCCTGGTGCGTCCTCTACTTAGCTCTATGCTACACTGCCTGATGCTATTAGTTACTAGGACATTAATGCCAACAAAGCAGGCAAACGTTTCAACTGTTTGAGGAGTGGACAGCTGATTGGAATAAGGATCTCTGAACAGCCAATTCTGCTGGGGCAGTAAAACCAAAACCTCACAAACCCCATGGATTGTCAACCCATCCCCCATTCCAAGTGGATTCAAATGACTGGTCATAGTGATGGCGTCTGAGTGACCGGCAGCAGGCCTGAGTGCTGGAGACTGAGCGATTGGCAATGATGGAACCTGGGAACTCATCCACCCTGTGAGGGGCCCCGTTCACATAATGGCATTTTGAATCTTTGACAATAAATACAGCCATTTAAATGGTGATGTGCTGAGCTGAGCCCTTCCAGAACAGTCGATATTCATGTAACTACACAATGAAGCATCCAAATCCTGCACAGGTCAATTGGCCAATTCTCCCACAACAGTTCCTGGTGGCATCAAACCTATTATGCCCCAGCGTCACCCTTTCCATGTCCACATCCATTTTGCTCATCTCTTGCTACACAATCAATCTGCAGGAAAGTCCCCATAACCTGACTGCTAGAGCAGACAGACAGCACAGACCATGATCAGCCCCACCTCAAACAGTTCTCGGCGAATCTTGCCTTTCAGGAATTCCTTCACAAACTGAGTGTTCTCTGCTCGATCATGAGATTCCTTTGTTCCTTCCTTCAAGATCTCCGAGAGGTCGGTGCTACTGTTGTGGCGGGAGGAAGGAGAACAATTAGAGGAGAAGATTGGGGTGGGGGGGTGGAGTCAAGAACATGAGCGAGCACACAGAGGGTGAGACAGAAGGTTGTTTATTGCTACTGAAAAAGAGGTAAATGGAATTCATTGCTATCTGTATCAGGCTCAACAAGCATTCCATGGTCAAGGATCAGCACTAATGCAGGAAGCACTCTCTCCAACAAGGTGCTTTTCCCAAACCAGCCTCTCTAACTAAGAAAACCAGTTTAATTGCCCAAGAGCAGACACTGAAAATCAGAACTGGCTTCAGGGACAGAATTTCCTCCCTTGTTGCTGTTAACAGCTTCTTGGTGCCTTGCATGTGCAGCAATCAAGAATGTTGCTCTCACACAAAGTGGGCAAGACATTTCTCCCTTTGGCCCAAGGTGAGGCTATCAACAACATCTCAAGGCTAAAAGGAGCACCAAGGTTGTGATCTGGTTGGCTTAATCTCATACTGTTGCCAGGGAGCGCAATGGAGTAAGTAGCTCGGGAACAGAGTTTGGAGCATTCCTCCTTCCTCAGGGGAGAATGGGGGAATCAAGGGATGGAATCACGTGCTGGGGGCATTGGGTGCGGGGGAAAGTGGGGGAGAAACAGGGGCTGGAAGGGGGGGGGGCAAGTGTGGGTGCACGAGAGGAGGAGTGGGGGCCAGGGTGGGGGATAAAGCGGGGGTCGGGGGATAAAGCGGGATGCCGGGAGGGGGAGGATAGCAGGGGGGCCGGGAGGGGGAGGATAGCAGGGGGGCCGGGAGGGGGAGGATAGCAGGGGGGCCGGGAGGGGGAGGATAGCAGGGGGGCCGGGAGGGGGAGGATAGCAGGGGGGCCGGGAGGGGGAGGATAGCAGGGGGGCCGGGAGGGGGAGGATAGCAGGGGGGCCGGGAGGGGGAGGATAGCAGGGGGGCCGGGAGGGGGAGGATAGCAGGGGGGCCGGGAGGGGGAGGATAGCAGGGGGGCCGGGAGGGGGAGGATAGCAGGGGGGCCGGGAGGGGGAGGATAGCAGGGGGGCCGGGAGGGGGAGGATAGCAGGGGGGCCGGGAGGGGGAGGATAGCAGGGGGGCCGGGAGGGGGAGGATAGCAGGGGGGCCGGGAGGGGGAGGATAGCAGGGGGGCCGGGAGGGGGAGGATAGCAGGGGGGCCGGGAGGGGGAGGATAGCAGGGGGGCCGGGAGGGGGAGGATAGCAGGGGGGCCGGGAGGGGGAGGATAGCAGGGGGGCCGGGAGGAGGAGGATAGCAGGGGGGCCGGGAGGGGGAGGATAGCAGGGGGGCCGGGAGGGGGAGGATAGCAGGGGGGCCGGGAGGGGGAGGATAGCAGGGGGGCCGGGAGGGGGAGGATAGCAGGGGGGCCGGGAGGGGGAGGATAGCAGGGGGGCCGGGAGGGGGAGGATAGCAGGGGGGCCGGGAGGGGGAGGATAGCAGGGGGGCCGGGAGGGGGAGGATAGCAAGGGGGCCGGGAGGGGGAGGATAGCAGGGGGGCCGGGCGGGGGAGGATAGCAGGGGGGCCGGGCGGGGGAGGATAGCAGGGGGGCCGGGAGGGGGAGGATAGCAGGGGGGCCGGGAGAGGGGGAGGGATGGCAGGGGGGGAGGGATGGCAGGGGGGGAGGGAGAGGAGACAGCAGGGGGGGAGGGAGAGGAGATAGCAGGGGGGGCCGGGAGAGATAGCAGAGGGGGCCGGGAGAGGTGGGAGATAGCAAGGGGGAGGGGGGGGGGGGGGAAAGAGAGCCGGCCAGCTGGGAGGGGGGGATGGACAGCAGGGGGGCCGGGAGGGGGGCAGACAGAAGGGAGGCCGGGGGGGGGGGGGGGGGGGGGAGAAAGACAGCAGGGGGGCCAGGGGGGGAGAGACAGCAAGGGGGCCGGGAGAGAAGAGAGACAGCAGGGGGGCCGGGAGGGGGAGAAGAGAGACAGCAGGGGGGCCGGGAGAGACAGCAGGGGGACTGGGGGGGGGGGGGGGAGAGACAGCAGCGGGGCCAGGAGGCGGGGGGGACAGCGGGGGGCCGGCAGCAGGGGGGCCGGGGAGGGGGGGGGGGGGACGGACAGCGGGGGGGACGGACAGCGGGGGGGACGGACAGCGGGGGGGACGGACAGCGGGGGGGACGGACAGCGGGGGGGACGGACAGCGGGGGGGACGGACAGCGGGGGGGACGGACAGCGGGGGGGACGGACAGCGGGGGGGACGGACAGCGGGGGGGACGGACAGCGGGGGGGACGGACAGCGGGGGGGACGGACAGCGGGGGGGACGGACAGCGGGGGGGACGGACAGCGGGGGGGACGGACAGCGGGGGGGACGGACAGCGGGGGGGACGGACAGCGGGGGGGACGGACAGCGGGGGGGACGGACAGCGGGGGGGACGGACAGCGGGGGGGACGGACAGCGGGGGGGACGGACAGCGGGGGGGACGGACAGCGGGGGGGACGGACAGCGGGGGGGACGGACAGCGGGGGGGACGGACAGCGGGGGGGACGGACAGCGGGGGGGACGGACAGCGGGGGGGACGGACAGCGGGGGGGACGGACAGCGGGGGGGACGGACAGCGGGGGGGACGGACAGCGGGGGGGACGGACAGCGGGGGGGACGGACAGCGGGGGGGACGGACAGCGGGGGGGACGGACAGCGGGGGGGACGGACAGCGGGGGGGACGGACAGCGGGGGGGACGGACAGCGGGGGGGACGGACAGCGGGGGGGACGGACAGCGGGGGGGACGGACAGCGGGGGGGACGGACAGCGGGGGGGACGGACAGCGGGGGGGACGGACAGCGGGGGGGACGGACAGCGGGGGGGACGGACAGCGGGGGGGACGGACAGCGGGGGGGACGGACAGCGGGGGGGACGGACAGCGGGGGGGACGGACAGCGGGGGGGACGGACAGCGGGGGGGACGGACAGCGGGGGGGACGGACAGCGGGGGGGACGGACAGCGGGGGGGACGGACAGCGGGGGGGACGGACAGCGGGGGGGACGGACAGCGGGGGGGACGGACAGCGGGGGGGACGGACAGCGGGGGGGACGGACAGCGGGGGGGACGGACAGCGGGGGGGACGGACAGCGGGGGGGACGGACAGCGGGGGGGACGGACAGCGGGGGGGACGGACAGCGGGGGGGACGGACAGCGGGGGGGACGGACAGCGGGGGGGACGGACAGCGGGGGGGACGGACAGCGGGGGGGACGGACAGCGGGGGGGACGGACAGCGGGGGGGACGGACAGCGGGGGGGACGGACAGCGGGGGGGACGGACAGCGGGGGGGACGGACAGCGGGGGGGACGGACAGCGGGGGGGACGGACAGCGGGGGGGCCAGGGAGGGGGGGGGGGGAGACGGACAGCAGGGGGTCCGGGGAGGGGGGACGGACAGCAGGGGGGCCGGGGAGGGGGGGGGACGGACAGCAGGGGGGCCGGGGAGGGGGGGGGGGGCGGACAGCAGGGGTGCCGGGGAGGGGGGGGGGGGACGGACAGCAGGGGGGCCAGGGAGGGGGGGGGACGGACAGCAGGGGGGCCGGGGGGGACGGACAGCAGGGGGGCCGGGGGGGACGGACAGCAGGGGCGCCGGGGGGGGGGACGGACAGCAGGGGGGCCGGGGGGGGGACGGACAGCAGGGGGGCCGGGGGGGGGACGGACAGCAGGGGGGCCGGGGGGGGGACGGACAGCAGGGGGGCCGGGGAGGGGGGGGGACGGACAGCAGGGGGGACGGACAGCAGGGGGGCCGGGGAGGACGGACAGCAGGGGGGCCGGGGAGGGGGACGGACAGCAGGGGGGCCGGGGAGGGGGACGGACAGCAGGGGGGCCGGGGAGGGGGACGGACAGCAGGGGGGCCGGGGAGGGGGACGGACAGCAGGGGGGCCGGGGAGGGGGACGGACAGCAGGGGGGCCGGGGAGGGGGGGGGGACGGACAGCAGGGGTCCGGGGGGGGGGGAGATGGACAACAGGGGGGCCGGGAAGGGGGGGGGACGGGTGGCCGTGAGACAGCGAAGGGGGGGGGGTTGAGACAGCGAGGGGGGGTGAGACAGCGAGGGGGGGGGGGGGGAGAGACAACGGGGGGCGGGGTGGGGGAGATAGAGAGCGGGGGAGGGGGAGGGGGGAGACAACGGAGGGTGGGGGAGATAGAGAGCGGGGGAGGGTGGGGGAGATAGAGAGCGGGGGAGGGGGGGAGATAGAGAGCGGGGGAGGGGGGGAGATAGAGAGCGGGGGAGGGGGGGGAGATAGAGAGCGGGGGAGGGGGGGGAGATAGAGAGCGGGGGAGGGGGGGAGATAGAGAGCGGGGGAGAGGGGGGAGATAGAGAGCGGGGGAGGGGGGGGAGATAGAGAGCGGGGGAGGGGGGGAGATAGAGAGCGGGGGAGGGGGGGGGGGAGATAGAGAGCGGGGGGGGGAGATAGAGAGCGGGGGATGGGGGGGGGAGATAGAGAGCGGGGGAGGGGGGGGGAGATAGAGAGCGGGGGAGGGGGGGGAGATAGAGAGCGGGGGAGGGGGGGGAGATAGAGAGCGGGGGAGGGGGGAGATAGAGAGCGGGGGAGGGGGGAGATAGAGAGCGGGGGAGGGGGGAGATAGAGAGCGGGGGAGGGGGGAGATAGAGAGCCGGGGAGGGGGGAGATAGAGAGCGGGGGAGGGGGGAGATAGAGAGCGGGGGAGGGGGGAGGTAGAGAGGGGGGGGGTAGAGAGCGGGGGGGGGAGAGCGGTAGAGAGCGGGGGGGAGAAGCGGGGGGGTAGAGAGCGGGGGGGGGTAGAGAGCGGGGGGGTAGAGAGCGGGGGGGGGTAGAGAGCGGGGGGGTAGAGAGCTGGGGGGGGTAGAGAGCGGGGGGGGGTAGAGAGCGGGGGGGGGTAGAGACGGGGGGGGGAGAGCGGGGGGGGTAGAGAGCGGGGGGGGGTAGAGAGCGGGGGGGGGTAGAGAGCGGGGGGGGTAGAGAGCGGGGGGGGGTAGAGAGCGGGGGGGGGTAGAGAGCGGGGGGGGGTAGAGAGCGGGGGGGGTAGAGAGCGGGGGGGGGTAGAGAGCGGGGGGGGGTAGAGAGCGGGGGGGGGTAGAGAGCGGGGGGGGGTAGAGAGCGGGGGGGGGTAGAGAGCGGGGGGGGTAGAGAGCGGGGGGGGTAGAGAGCGGGGGGGGGTAGAGAGCGGGGGGGGTAGAGAGCGGGGGGGGTAGAGAGCGGGGGGGGGGTAGAGAGCGGGGGGGGTAGAGAGCGGGGGGGGGTAGAGAGCGGGGGGGGGTAGAGAGCGGGGGGGGGTAGAGAGCGGGGGGGGGTAGAGAGCGGGGGGGGTAGAGAGCGGGGGGGGGTAGAGAGCGGGGGGGGGTAGAGAGCGGGGGGGGGTAGAGAGCGGGGGGGGTAGAGAGCGGGGGGGGGTAGAGAGCGGGGGGGGGTAGAGAGCGGGGGGGGTAGAGAGCGGGGGGGGGTAGAGAGCGGGGGGGGTAGAGAGCGGGGGGGGGTAGAGAGCGGGGGGGGGGTAGAGAGCGGGGGGGGGTAGAGAGCGGGGGGGGTAGAGAGCGGGGGGGGGTAGAGAGCGGGGGGGGGTAGAGAGCGGGGGGGGGTAGAGAGCGGGGGGGGGTAGAGAGCGGGGGGGGGTAGAGAGCGGGGGGGGGGTAGAGAGCGGGGGGGGGTAGAGAGCGGGGGGGGGTAGAGAGCGGGGGGGGGTAGAGAGCGGGGGGGGTAGAGAGCGGGGGGGGGTAGAGAGCGGGGGGGGGTAGAGAGCGGGGGGGGGTAGAGAGCGGGGGGGGGTAGAGAGCGGGGGGGGGTAGAGAGCGGGGGGGGGTAGAGAGCGGGGGGGGGTAGAGAGCGGGGGGGGGTAGAGAGCGGGGGGGGGTAGAGAGCGGGGGGGGGTAGAGAGCGGGGGGGGGTAGAGAGCGGGGGGGGGTAGAGAGCGGGGGGGGTAGAGAGCGGGGGGGTAGAGAAGCGGGGGGGGTAGAGAGCGGGGGGGGGTAGAGAGCGGGGGGGGTAGAGAGCGGGGGGGGGTAGAGAGCGGGGGGGGTAGAGAGCGGGGGGGGTAGAGAGCGGGGGGGGGTAGAGAGCGGGGGGGGGTAGAGAGCGGGGGGGGGTAGAGAGCGGGGGGGGGTAGAGAGCGGGGGGGGGTAGAGAGCGGGGGGGGTAGAGAGCGGGGGGGGGTAGAGAGCGGGGGGGGGTAGAGAGCGGGGGGGGTAGAGAGCGGGGGGGGTAGAGAGCGGGGGGGGGTAGAGAGCGGGGGGGGGTAGAGAGCGGGGGGGGGTAGAGAGCGGGGGGGGTAGAGAGCGGGGGGGGTAGAGAGCGGGGGGGGGTAGAGAGCGGGGGGGGGTAGAGAGCGGGGGGGGGTAGAGAGCGGGGGGGAGGGGGTAGAGAGCGGGGGGGGGTAGAGAGCGGGGGGGGGTAGAGAGCGGGGGGGGGTAGAGAGCGGGGGGGGTAGAGAGCGGGGGGGGGTAGAGAGCGGGGGGGGGTAGAGAGCGGGGGGGGGTAGAGAGCGGGGGGGGGGTAGAGAGCGGGGGGGGTAGAGAGCGGGGGGGGTAGAGAGCGGGGGGGGGGGGTAGAGAGCGGGGGGGGTAGAGAGCGGGGGGGGGTAGAGAGCGGGGGGGGGTAGAGAGCGGGGGGGGGTAGAGAGCGGGGGGGGGTAGAGAGCGGGGGGGGGGTAGAGAGCGGGGGGGGGTAGAGAGCGGGGGGGGTAGAGAGCGGGGGGGGGGTAGAGAGCGGGGGGGGTAGAGAGCGGGGGGGGGGTAGAGAGCGGGGGGGGTAGAGAGCGGGGGGGGTAGAGAGCGGGGGGGGTAGAGAGCGGGGGGGGGTAGAGAGCGGGGGGGGTAGAGAGCGGGGGGGGTAGAGAGCGGGGGGGGGTAGAGAGCGGGGGGGGTAGAGAGCGGGGGGGGTAGAGAGCGGGGGGTAGAGAGCGGGGGGGGTAGAGAGCGGGGGGGGGTAGAGAGCGGGGGGGTAGAGAGCGGGGGGGGTAGAGAGCGGGGGGGTAGAGAGCGGGGGGGTAGAGAGCGGGGGGGGTAGAGAGCGGGGGGGGTAGAGAGCGGGGGGGGTAGAGAGCGGGGGGGGTAGAGAGCGGGGGGGTAGAGAGCGGGGGGGGTAGAGAGCGGGGGGGGTAGAGAGCGGGGGGGGGTAGAGAGCGGGGGGTAGAGGGGGGGTAGAGAGCGGGGGGGGTAGAGAGCGGGGGGGGTAGAGAGCGGGGGGGGTAGAGAGCGGGGGGGGTAGAGAGCGGGGGGGGTAGAGAGCGGGGGGGGTAGAGAGCGGGGGGGTAGAGAGCGGGGGGGGTAGAGAGCGGGGGGGGTAGAGAGCGGGGGGGGTAGAGAGCGGGGGGGTAGAGAGCGGGGGGGTAGAGAGCGGGGGGGGGTAGAGAGCGGGGGGGGTAGAGAGCGGGGGGGGTAGAGAGCGGGGGGGGTAGAGAGCGGGGGGGGTAGAGAGCGGGGGGGGTAGAGAGCGGGGGGGGTAGAGAGCGGGGGGGGTAGAGAGCGGGGGGGGTAGAGAGCGGGGGGGGTAGAGAGCGGGGGGGTAGAGAGCGGGGGGGGTAGAGAGCGGGGGGGGTAGAGAGCGGGGGGGGTAGAGAGCGGGGGGGGTAGAGAGCGGGGGGGGTAGAGAGCGGGGGGGTAGAGAGCGGGGGGGGTAGAGAGCGGGGGGGGTAGAGAGCGGGGGGGTAGAGAGCGGGGGGGGTAGAGAGCGGGGGGGGTAGAGAGCGGGGGGGTAGAGAGCGGGGGGGGTAGAGAGCGGGGGGGGTAGAGAGCGGGGGGGGTAGAGAGCGGGGGGGGTAGAGAGCGGGGGGGGTAGAGAGCGGGGGGGGGTAGAGAGCGGGGGGGGTAGAGAGCGGGGGGGGTAGAGAGCGGGGGGGGTAGAGAGCGGGGGGGGGTAGAGAGCGGGGGGGTAGAGAGCGGGGGGGGTAGAGAGCGGGGGGGGTAGAGAGCGGGGGGGGTAGAGAGCGGGGGGGGGTAGAGAGCGGGGGGGGTAGAGAGCGGGGGGGGTAGAGAGCGGGGGGGTAGAGAGCGGGGGGGGTAGAGAGCGGGGGGGGTAGAGAGCGGGGGGGGTAGAGAGCGGGGGGGGTAGAGAGCGGGGGGGGTAGAGAGCGGGGGGGGTAGAGAGCGGGGGGGGTAGAGAGCGGGGGGGGTAGAGAGCGGGGGGGGTAGAGAGCGGGGGGGTAGAGAGCGGGGGGGGTAGAGAGCGGGGGGGGTAGAGAGCGGGGGGGGTAGAGAGCGGGGGGGGTAGAGAGCGGGGGGGGGTAGAGAGCGGGGGGGTAGAGAGCGGGGGGGGTAGAGAGCGGGGGGGGTAGAGAGCGGGGGGGGTAGAGAGCGGGGGGGGTAGAGAGCGGGGGGGGTAGGAGAGCGGGGGGGGTAGAGAGCGGGGGGGGTAGAGAGCGGGGGGGGTAGAGAGCGGGGGGGGTAGAGAGCGGGGGGGGTAGAGAGCGGGGGGGGGTAGAGAGCGGGGGGGTAGAGAGCGGGGGGGGTAGAGAGCGGGGGGGGTAGAGAGCGGGGGGGGTAGAGAGCGGGGGGGGTAGAGAGCGGGGGGGGGTAGAGAGCGGGGGGGGTAGAGAGCGGGGGGGGTAGAGAGCGGGGGGGGTAGAGAGCGGGGGGGGTAGAGAGCGGGGGGGGTAGAGAGCGGGGGGGTAGAGAGCGGGGGGGGTAGAGAGCGGGGGGGGTAGAGAGCGGGGGGGGTAGAGAGCGGGGGGGGTAGAGAGCGGGGGGTGGGGTAGAGAGCGGGGGGGGTAGAGAGCGGGGGGGGTAGAGAGCGGGGGGGGTAGAGAGCGGGGGGGGTAGAGAGCGGGGGGGGTAGAGAGCGGGGGGGTAGAGAGCGGGGGGGGTAGAGAGCGGGGGGGGTAGAGAGCGGGGGGGTAGAGAGCGGGGGGGGTAGAGAGCGGGGGGGTAGAGAGCGGGGGGGTAGAGAGCGGGGGGGGTAGAGAGCGGGGGGGGTAGAGAGCGGGGGGGGTAGAGAGCGGGGGGGGTAGAGAGCGGGGGGGTAGAGAGCGGGGGGGGTAGAGAGCGGGGGGGGTAGAGAGCGGGGGGGGTAGAGAGCGGGGGGGGTAGAGAGCGGGGGGGGTAGAGAGCGGGGGGGGTAGAGAGCGGGGGGGGTAGAGAGCGGGGGGGGTAGAGAGCGGGGGGGTAGAGAGCGGGGGGGGTAGAGAGCGGGGGGGGTAGAGAGCGGGGGGGTAGAGAGCGGGGGGGTAGAGAGCGGGGGGGGTAGAGAGCGGGGGGGGTAGAGAGCGGGGGGGGTAGAGAGCGGGGGGGGTAGAGAGCGGGGGGGGTAGAGAGCGGGGGGGGGTAGAGAGCGGGGGGGGTAGAGAGCGGGGGGGGTAGAGAGCGGGGGGGGTAGAGAGCGGGGGGGGTAGAGAGCGGGGGGGTAGAGAGCGGGGGGGGTAGAGAGCGGGGGGGTAGAGAGCGGGGGGGGTAGAGAGCGGGGGGGGTAGAGAGCGGGGGGGGTAGAGAGCGGGGGGGGTAGAGAGCGGGGGGGGTAGAGAGCGGGGGGGGTAGAGAGCGGGGGGGGTAGAGAGCGGGGGGGGTAGAGAGCGGGGGGGGTAGAGAGCGGGGGGGGTAGAGAGCGGGGGGGGTAGAGAGCGGGGGGGTAGAGAGAGGGGGTAGAGAGCGGGGGGGGTAGAGAGCGGGGGGGGTAGAGAGCGGGGGGGGTAGAGAGCGGGGGGGTAGAGAGCGGGGGGGGTAGAGAGCGGGGGGGGTAGAGAGCGGGGGGGGTAGAGAGCGGGGGGGGTAGAGAGCGGGGGGGGTAGAGAGCGGGGGGGGTAGAGAGCGGGGGGGGGTAGAGAGCGGGGGGGGTAGAGAGCGGGGGGGGTAGAGAGCGGGGGGGTAGAGAGCGGGGGGGGTAGAGAGCGGGGGGGGTAGAGAGCGGGGGGGGTAGAGAGCGGGGGGGGGGTAGAGAGCGGGGGGGGTAGAGAGCGGGGGGAGAGAGCGGGGGGGTAGAGAGCGGGGGGGGTAGAGAGCGGGGGGGGTAGAGAGCGGGGGGGGTAGAGAGCGGGGGGGGTAGAGAGCGGGGGGGGTAGAGAGCGGGGGGGGGTAGAGAGCGGGGGGGGTAGAGAGCGGGGGGGTAGAGAGCGGGGGGGGTAGAGAGCGGGGGGGTAGAGAGCGGGGGGGGTAGAGAGCGGGGGGGTAGAGAGCGGGGGGGGTAGAGAGCGGGGGGGGTAGAGAGCGGGGGGGGTAGAGAGCGGGGGGGGTAGAGAGCGGGGGGGGTAGAGAGCGGGGGGGGTAGAGAGCGGGGGGGGTAGAGAGCGGGGGGGTAGAGAGCGGGGGGGGTAGAGAGCGGGGGGGGTAGAGAGCGGGGGGGTAGAGAGCGGGGGGGGTAGAGAGCGGGGGGGGTAGAGAGCGGGGGGGGTAGAGAGCGGGGGGGGTAGAGAGCGGGGGGGGTAGAGAGCGGGGGGGGTAGAGAGCGGGGGGGTAGAGAGCGGGGGGGGTAGAGAGCGGGGGGGGTAGAGAGCGGGGGGGTAGAGAGCGGGGGGGGTAGAGAGCGGGGGGGGTAGAGAGCGGGGGGGTAGAGAGCGGGGGGGGTAGAGAGCGGGGGGGGTAGAGAGCGGGGGGGGTAGAGAGCGGGGGGGGGTAGAGAGCGGGGGGGGTAGAGAGCGGGGGGGGTAGAGAGCGGGGGGGGTAGAGAGCGGGGGGGGTAGAGAGCGGGGGGGGTAGAGAGCGGGGGGGTAGAGAGCGGGGGGGGTAGAGAGCGGGGGGGGGTAGAGAGCGGGGGGGGTAGAGAGCGGGGGGGGTAGAGAGCGGGGGGGGTAGAGAGCGGGGGGGGTAGAGAGCGGGGGGGGTAGAGAGCGGGGGGGGTAGAGAGCGGGGGGGGTAGAGAGCGGGGGGGGTAGAGAGCGGGGGGGTAGAGAGCGGGGGGGTAGAGAGCGGGGGGGGTAGAGAGCGGGGGGGTAGAGAGCGGGGGGGGTAGAGAGCGGGGGGGGTAGAGAGCGGGGGGGGTAGAGAGCGGGGGGGTAGAGAGCGGGGGGGTAGAGAGCGGGGGGGGTAGAGAGCGGGGGGGGTAGAGAGCGGGGGGGGTAGAGAGCGGGGGGGGTAGAGAGCGGGGGGGTAGAGAGCGGGGGGGGTAGAGAGCGGGGGGGGTAGAGAGCGGGGGGGGTAGAGAGCGGGGGGGGTAGAGAGCGGGGGGGGTAGAGAGCGGGGGGGTAGAGAGCGGGGGGGGTAGAGAGCGGGGGGGGTAGAGAGCGGGGGGGGTAGAGAGCGGGGGGGGTAGAGAGCGGGGGGGGTAGAGAGCGGGGGGGGTAGAGAGCGGGGGGGGTAGAGAGCGGGGGGGGTAGAGAGCGGGGGGGGTAGAGAGCGGGGGGGGGGGGGGTAGAGAGCGGGGGGGGTAGAGAGCGGGGGGGGTAGAGAGCGGGGGGGTAAAGAGAGCGGGGGGGTAGAGAGCGGGGGGGGTAGAGAGCGGGGGGGGTAGAGAGCGGGGGGGTAGAGAGCGGGGGGGGTAGAGAGCGGGGGGGTAGAGAGCGGGGGGGGTAGAGAGCGGGGGGGTAGAGGGCGGGGGGGTAGAGAGCGGGGGGGGTAGAGAGCGGGGGGGGTAGAGAGCGGGGGGGGTAGAGAGCGGGGGGGGTAGAGAGCGGGGGGGGTAGAGAGCGGGGGGGTAGAGAGCGGGGGGGGTAGAGAGCGGGGGGGGTAGAGAGCGGGGGGGGTAGAGAGCGGGGGGGTAGAGAGCGGGGGGGGTAGAGAGCGGGGGGGGTAGAGAGCGGGGGGGGTAGAGAGCGGGGGGGTAGAGAGCGGGGGGGTAGAGAGCGGGGGGGTAGAGAGCGGGGGGGGTAGAGAGCGGGGGGGGTAGAGAGCGGGGGGGGTAGAGAGCGGGGGGGGTAGAGAGCGGGGGGGGTAGAGAGCGGGGGGGGTAGAGAGCGGGGGGGGTAGAGAGCGGGGGGGGTAGAGAGCGGGGGGGGTAGAGAGCGGGGGGGGTAGAGAGCGGGGGGGGTAGAGAGCGGGGGGGTAGAGAGCGGGGGGGGTAGAGAGCGGGGGGGGTAGAGAGCGGGGGGGGTAGAGAGCGGGGGGGGTAGAGAGCGGGGGGGTAGAGAGCGGGGGGGGTAGAGAGCGGGGGGGGGTAGAGAGCGGGGGGGGTAGAGAGCGGGGGGGGTAGAGAGCGGGGGGGGTAGAGAGCGGGGGGGGTAGAGAGCGGGGGGGGTAGAGAGCGGGGGGGGTAGAGAGCGGGGGGGGTAGAGAGCGGGGGGGGTAGAGAGCGGGGGGGGTAGAGAGCGGGGGGGTAGAGAGCGGGGGGGGTAGAGAGCGGGGGGGGTAGAGAGCGGGGGGGGTAGAGAGCGGGGGGGGTAGAGAGCGGGGGGGGTAGAGAGCGGGGGGGGTAGAGAGCGGGGGGGGTAGAGAGCGGGGGGGTAGAGAGCGGGGGGGGTAGAGAGCGGGGGGGGGTAGAGAGCGGGGGGGGTAGAGAGCGGGGGGGGTAGAGAGCGGGGGGGGTAGAGAGCGGGGGGGGTAGAGAGCGGGGGGGGTAGAGAGCGGGGGGGTAGAGAGCGGGGGGGGTAGAGAGCGGGGGGGGTAGAGAGCGGGGGGGGTAGAGAGCGGGGGGGGTAGAGAGCGGGGGGGGTAGAGAGCGGGGGGGGTAGAGAGCGGGGGGGGTAGAGAGCGGGGGGGGTAGAGAGCGGGGGGGGTAGAGAGCGGGGGGGTAGAGAGCGGGGGGGGTAGAGAGCGGGGGGGTAGAGAGCGGGGGGGGTAGAGAGCGGGGGGGGTAGAGAGCGGGGGGGGTAGAGAGCGGGGGGGGTAGAGAGCGGGGGGGGTAGAGAGCGGGGGGGGTAGAGAGCGGGGGGGGTAGAGAGCGGGGGGGGTAGAGAGCGGGGGGGGTAGAGAGCGGGGGGGTAGAGAGCGGGGGGGGTAGAGAGCGGGGGGGGTAGAGAGCGGGGGGGTAGAGAGCGGGGGGGGTAGAGAGCGGGGGGGGTAGAGAGCGGGGGGGGTAGAGAGCGGGGGGGGTAGAGAGCGGGGGGGGTAGAGAGCGGGGGGGGTAGAGAGCGGGGGGGTAGAGAGCGGGGGGGTAGAGAGCGGGGGGGGTAGAGAGCGGGGGGGTAGAGAGCGGGGGGGTAGAGAGCGGGGGGGTAGAGAGCGGGGGGGGTAGAGAGCGGGGGGGGTAGAGAGCGGGGGGGGTAGAGAGCGGGGGGGGTAGAGAGCGGGGGGGTAGAGAGCGGGGGGGGTAGAGAGCGGGGGGGGTAGAGAGCGGGGGGGGTAGAGAGCGGGGGGGGTAGAGAGCGGGGGGGTAGAGAGCGGGGGGGTAGAGAGCGGGGGGGGTAGAGAGCGGGGGGGGTAGAGAGCGGGGGGGGTAGAGAGCGGGGGGGTAGAGAGCGGGGGGGGTAGAGAGCGGGGGGGGGTAGAGAGCGGGGGGGGTAGAGAGCGGGGGGGGTAGAGAGCGGGGGGGGTAGAGAGCGGGGGGGGGTGAGAGCGGGGGGGTAGAGAGCGGGGGGGTAGAGAGCGGGGGGGGTAGAGAGCGGGGGGGGGTAGAGAGCGGGGGGGGGGTAGAGAGCGGGGGGGGTAGAGAGCGGGGGGGGTAGAGAGCGGGGGGGGTAGAGAGCGGGGGGGGTAGAG